>NC_064626.1:566742866-567367866 GCF_023864275.1 Schistocerca cancellata
TTGTGCAAATTTCTCATTTGTTTCCCTAACTGTTTGCTCAGTATACAGACACACTAACGTCGATTGCTGTATTTCGCGTTTGTGGACTCAAATGCAAGTCCAGCCGCCCAGATTTAGATGATCTATGGTTGCCCTAAATCACTTAAGGGAAATGCGGGTATGGTTTCTGTTCAGGAGGACACTGCAGATTTCCTTCCTCACTTTCTCCTATCCGAGCATGTGGTTCATATCTAATAACCTCGCCATCAAGGGGCACTAAACCCCAAGCTCCCTTCTTCTTTCACCTCTTCACATTATGAGCTCATTTTTATTCCTGTACTGGACGATGGTTTGTTTGGATTTGAGTGCTAACGGGTACAACTGTATCGGATAACATTCCATAACAATAGCACCAACTGCAGCAAATGTGCCTCTTCAGTTTAGAAACAAACCGCTCAGTCATGGTACAGAAAAAGCAAGGTCGTCTGCAACTCGTACAAAAACCGGACAGCAGTTATGAGTCGATGAAGATGAAAGAGAAGGAAATGAGGAGTAACTGTAGCCTCTCCCGAAGGCTATTCAGTCTGTTTAACGAATAAGGAGTCCAGGAACCGAAGAGGAATATGTAAAGGGAATTACGGTTCAGTTAGAAGAAATGGAAATTTTGACGTTTACCGATTGCAATATAATTATGACAGAGGCGGCAAAGGAGTTAAAGATCAATTGACTGGATGGATAGTATCATGGAAAGAGGTTATAAGATGAATATCATCAACGGTAAATTAAAAGTAGTAGGTGAGTTTTGCTAGTTGATGAGCAAAATAAATGACAGTGTCCGAAGTAGTGAGAATAAAATGTAGACTGCTACTATAAGAATAGCGTTCCTGAGAAGAAAGAAGTTTTTGTCAACATCGAATTAGGAAGTCTTTTCTGACGGTATTTGTCTGGAGTTTAACCTACAGATGTGAACATGGAGAATAAACAGTTGACACGAGAACGAACCAGAATATTTTTAAATGTGGTGCTGAATATTACATGCGTCGGATGATGAGGTAGTGAACCGAATGAAGGAGAAACTAAGTTTTAGTCACAACCTGACTAAAAGTAGTTCTCTCTCTATAGGACACCTTCTGACGAATCAAGGAATCGTCAGGGGAGGGAGGGAGCGGGGAACGGCAGGGGGGGGGGGGAGTTTTTCGGAAAAGGGGGGACGGAATTAAAAATTATAGAGAGATAAATTGTTAATAGTGGACAGGAACCAGCCACAAAAAATAGGTTTTAGGTTACTTTATTCAAAAAGTCCCGGTACCAGTTTCGAATTTGTACAGTTCATCGTCATAAGGCTTTCGTGGTTTCGTCAAAGAAATATAATGCTTTGATTTATCACTAAGTTGCCGTGAAATGTCAGTCTGAAACATTTTTTTTTATAGTGTTCCTCCTACAAATCATATTCCTAATTCTGGTTGTATTTTTAAAATCACTTTACGTTGGCTTGCATTACTAAACACTTTCGTTTGGTCACAATACAAACTTACATTGCACACCACGTGTTTCGATGCATTTACAAAACATGTTCGCAAAATACACGGTGTCCATCATTCATCATGCCTTTTTGCTCTTTTTTAAGAAAAAAAATGATTTGTAGAGGGGGACTAAGTCTGACTACGGTAACCGGGTTAAAAAGGATGTAGGTTGCAGTAGTTACGAGGAGAGAAAGAGGCCTGTGCAGGATAGACTAGCTTGGAGAGCTGCATCAAATCAGTCTTCAGGCTGAAGACCACAAGAGGAAGTGTCTCCTCGAACGTATTTATGAAATAGCTGCAGAATAGCGGAAGAAAAAGAGCGGATATGAAATCACATCAAACAAACACTGCTTCACACCGCACCATCACTGTGTGCACTGGCGGGAGCTCACGTCACGGAGCAAAGTGGTGAGGCGCCTGCCACGTGCTGACGGCACGGCTGCGGTGGACTGCTGTGTTCCGCTGTTACTGCACAGCTGCCCGCATCTACTGACCTTCAGCTGTGTCCCCTCTCCCACTCCCAGTGGCCCTTCCCTCCCCTCTCCCTTCCCCCAGAATCATAAGGCGACTGCTTTCTACTAATGCGCGTTGCGGCAAGCGCGAACTCTCGCCCGGCAACTGGAGTCGCTATTTTTGGCCTCGGCTCTGCACGGGGCAGCTCTACCGGTCTCGCACTGCGGAGGTGTCCGTGACAATGCCTCGTTCATTGAGGACTGTTGACGGTGGTGACGCGTCCGGCGGATGGGGCCGTTGAGGTTCGGCTGACCCCTCGGTGGTTTTCCAGAGGAGCAGGGTATGTCACGACATTAGATTTCATAATCTCACCCCCCCTACCCCACCTCTCTCTCTCTCTCTCTCTCCCTCTCATATCTCATCAACACAAACACGACACTAAGACTCTGCATGTTCTCATCTCGGTCACCTACACTCAACAAAGAAACAGGGTAGCTATAGTTAAACTTTGCCGCGCGGGATTAGCCGAGCGGTCTTAGGGGCTGCAGTCGTGAACTGTGCAGGTGTTACCGGCGGAGGTTCGAGTCCTCCCTCGGGCATGGGTGTCTGTGTTTGTCCTTAGGATAATTTAGGTTAAGTAGTGTGTAAGCTTAGGGACTGATGACCTTGGCAGTTAAGTCCCATAAGATTCCACACACATTTGAACATTTTTTGAAGTTAAACTTTCACTACTTGAGCCAGAGTAGACGGAAAAATACGTTACCTTCCATTAGGAACGTGGGTGCGCTCAACGTCTGCGATATGACTTTCAAGTGATAGAGCACAGCAGTCAGTAGTCCTTTTCTTTCACGTTTTAGTAGGCAAATCTAGATTTTGGCTGCTGCCTAGTGATTATCAATAAACTATTTCATGGTATCAATACATGTCCTAGTACGTCAGTCTCCTGTTGTTCGGGCTTCAGTCTCGAACGAACTGCGATATAAGCGCCCTATCCATTGATACCATGAAACAGTGCATTGATAATGGCTGGGCACTAGCCAAAATCTGGATTTGCCTAATAAAACCTGAAAGAAAAGGACGACTGATCGCTGCGCTCTATCATTTGAAAGGAAAATTATTTACTGTATGGCTACCCAACTTTATAGGGATGATGTCAGACTATGCGCTGTAGGATTTGTGTTCGATAGAAGCCTCATTCGCGAAACACGACCGTAATCCAAAATGCTCTTGGCGCGCGAGACAAGGTGTGCCATCTACTGTTCCAAAGATTAACTATGAAAAACATATTGGCGTACAAGGATCAGTATCATACATTGCCTGTTTCAGAGATCAGGCCGGTCTGTTTGAGAGCCTCTCGCAGAATGCTCCTTGCAGCCATTGTGTGAGCTTTCAATATCGTCACACGTCGAGATTGTGGGATTTCTGATATTTTTTTCGGTTATTTGCATCTCTGGTGAGTAATACGTCATTTCTGGCAGATCTTTGACTAACGATACTGAAGTATTCATTGACTGTGTTGCACGCTGCTGACAGGGCAGTTGCTGTATCCCGTTGTAGTGTAGTATGAATCAGTTCGCGGAAGTGATCGGGTTCAGCGTGGAATAGAAGAAAAGCGATTATTGATATGTCGAGCGTATTTTCTAAATATGCCGTAATTTGATGTGATTTTTACGGTATATGAGTGCCGGGGGCATCCTTTGTAACACAACTTACTTTCAGAAAACATCCTGCCGGCCGCGGTGGTCTAGCGGTTCTGGCGCTGCAGTCCGGAACCGCGGGACTGCTACGGTCGCAGATTCGAATCCTGCCTCGGGCATGGGTGTGTGTGATGTCCTTAGGTTAGTTAGGTTTAAGTAGTTCTAAGTTCTAGGGGACTTATGACCTAAGATGTTGAGTCCCATAGTGCTCAGAGCCATTTAGAAAACATCCTGCTCAGGTCCGATCGTAAATAAGAAGACTGTCAATGATGAATGTTAAATTAACTCACGTTCGTTAGCTGTGATAGATAACGGATTAATATGGCTTGTAATATAGGCAGATAGCATCATAATTTGGCTCTGGAGAGGCTATTCTATTTTGTATCTGTTAACGTTATTGTTATTATTATTAAAACTTGTACGTTGAGGAAACGAGTATAAATAACCGTCGGCATCCTCGCTTTGACCGGATTAAATATGTCACTGCTCCAGAACGAACGCTTCATGCCCCAGCTATCGATCTGCAGTCAGGAAGATTCTGAGATCCGTCCGAGAGCTGGACTGGAAAACGACAGGTGACACTAATGTGACTGGGCAGTGTATGAGGAGAGAAAAGGATACGTGCAAGATATCAACCCCAGTAGTCGATTCGACGTAAAAATTTGGGTCATAATTGTGACACTACGCGTTTATTACCTTCTGAATGCTCAGTTTTTAAATGGTCGACCGCACCCATTGTTCGTGACTCGCTCCGCCCCGCCGCAACCGCCTAATGCCTGAAGGCCGAGTACTGCAGAGCGGAATCACAACCAGCGCTTCCCCCCCACCCCCTTCACAGGAAATTGAAGGCGAGGGAAGAGGAGCGATAGGGGGTACGTCTGTTCAACTTGTTTTGAAATCTTGTTCGATAGCACGTTGTTTTACACGAAAAGCTTAATTCTTATGAAATAGCGTTATTGACTTTTCGATTTACAATTTAATCATACCAGTCACGTCGAGAACAGCACAACTCCTGCAAATATACTTCACTTTAGCAGTGTCAGCTTTTCAACGCAAAGAGAATTACTCACAGCAGCGATGTTAGAAGTCAAACAGCGCTACGCTATTTTTAATTACCTATTCATTTCATTAATTTACACTGCATTTGTAAATCACATGTAAAAGCGTCCAAAGCAAAGACCGAGCGAGGTGACGCAATGTTCAGCACATAGGACTCTCATTCGGGTGGACGACGGTTCAAACCCACGTCCCGCCATCATGATTTAGATTTTCCGTGATTTCCCCAAATCGCTTCAGGCAAATGCCGGGATGGTTCCCTTGAAAGGGCACTGCCGATTTCCCTCTCCACCCTTCTCTAATCCGAGTTTATGGTCCGTTTCTAATGACCGCGTTGTCGAGGGTACGTTAAACACTAATCTGCTCCTGAAAGTAAAGAGATCTCTCACACCGGTTACAGGTTAGAAACCGCACAGTTTGACGTTAGGGACTAAGCACTATCGCATTTTGGTTCAGTGACATTATGGACGCGAACCTCACTCCGGTGTAGAGTACTTCGCGCTCGGGCATCAGGCGGCTGCAATTTGGCTGAGGGAGTGACAACAACCGATGCGCGCAGAAGTTAAAATGCTGTACTTTCACAAGGCCATAACTTCGTACTATCAGAATTATGGCGCAAATTTTCGCACGGAGTCTACACTCGGGCTGAATCTTGCAAGCGTGATTTCTTCCCCTAAAAATATGAAGTCAATTTGATTATTTTTCCTTTTAAGAGGCGATCACGAAAATTTTGCATGAAGTATTATACTAAGGAATACTGTGCCACAAACTACCATAAATTTCCACATATGGCACCGAAGAGTCTATGCGAAATAGAGTGAAAATCTAATGTGGTGTCAGATATTTCATTCTAAACTCTAGGTAAATTTTGTTGTTAGCTTGTAGAAGGAGGTAAGAGAGCTACAGTTACTTGATACGTCTGAAGAATTTAAGACTGCCTTCTACTTACTATATTAGCCTGTAAACAGCCCATGATAAAAATTATAAGTCTCTTGTCTGGGATCGTCACTGGAGATTGTGATGAACCGTTTCATGAACCAATAGACACATTCACTGTCTGTTTTACCGTGACGTATGTCAAATTATTTAACTTTGAAATGGCTGATTCATGTGTACCCTGTGCGCTATGTTAAGCATTAAGAATTACAGGAAAGATCGCCTGAAACTAATATAAAAAGTCTTCGCTTTAAAAATTAACATTAACAGCTCTTTTTAACTAAGTATTACTTATATTTTCCACGAGAGCTAACGTGGAAGCAGTGGACACACGTTCCAATAAACGGGGTGTCGAACCGAGCAGGGGCGGAGGGGGGGGGGGGGGGGGAGGCGCTGGTGGTAAGGCGCGCAACTGGAAATCGAAAGGTTGCTGGGTGGAATCATGTCGGATCATGGAATATTTAATTTACCTTTTACGTAACATTCGCCTCGTAATGATGTGTAAATTTGCCAGGCACGATAAGTGGTCCGAATTTCATTTCGAATTGCAGGATCCCTTTTCCCGGTGGGATTAGTGGGCTAAATTAAGGAACGCAGGTCACCAACGTCGCATCCAATTGAGGGACTAGCATCAGATCGTTGGCCAATAGTATACAGAAGTAGTCTTTAATCTGAAAAATCTGAAAAAAAATTGACCGAGCGGGGTGGCGCAGTGGTTAGATACTGGACTCGCATTCGGGAGGACGACGGTTCAATCCCGCGTCCGGCCATCCTGATTTAAGCTTTCCCTGATTTCCCTAAATCACTCTAGGCAAATGCCGGGATGGTTCCTCTGAAAGGGTACGGCTGACTTCCTTCCCCATCCTTCCCTAATCCGATGAGACCGATGACCTCGCTGTTTGGTCTCCTTCCCCAAACAACTCAACCCTTTCCAAATACTGCCACATAAGATTTGCCGACCGAGTGCCTTGTTAAGAAAGCACAGTCTTCAGATGGACGTTTTTGACAGGTTCTTTGCTGCCGAGCGCAGACAATTTGGAGCCTTCCAGAAACAGCGCGTTAGTCAGCAGCTCCATAATGTTGAGGGGCGACCGCGCCTCCATTGCGTGCAAATGCGTGCCCGCGTCGTGCTGGAAACGCGTGCCGAGCTAGGACCCCAGAACGGACGCTACGCGTCACGACACTGACACGTGGGTACCAACAGTGACACGGGTCGCCCAGATAAGCACACTGCACGCGCGGCCCCTCTGCGTGGGCGTGGCCACCACCGCTACTGCCAAACAATGCCACATTCCTACTGCGAGCCGATTGATATTTGTCGATATTATTTTTATAAGCCGTGTGGGAACGACCGTGTTAGCTTATATATACAACCGGCACAATCAAAATAATCTTTACATACAAACAGTGTCGACCGTCTCCAACGACCATCTCTGGACTGAAATAAAAAATTAAAACTTCCATATAATTTGAAATGTGACATGTACAACACATTTAGCATTACGCAGTCCAGTCACATTAATGTGACCACCTGTGAAAAGGCTGAATAACCGCCTTTTGGAGCGCTAACTGTTGCGAGATGTGCACGAAGAGTGTCAGTGAGGTTCTGAAAGGCACTGACAGGGATATCGAACCTCGAAGTCTCCGGTGTCGTCGCCAGCCGCGCGAGGTTTCTCGGTTGAGGATCCGTGGCGCTAACAGCCCGATCAGGGTCGTCTGTCAGTTTCTCGACTGGGTTTAAACACGGGGTATTCGCTGGCCAAGGGAGTGCAGCGATCTCATTCCGTTTCTCTTCGAACCACGCACATACCCTGCGAGCTGTGTGAGACGTCGCATTGTCCTGCTGGTACATGCCATCGTGACGAGGAAAAACAAGCTCCATGTAGATGTGGACATGGTCTCCAGGGATAGATCCGTACTTTTGTTGATCCATTGTGCCGGCCGGTGTGGCCGAGCGGTTCTAGGCGCTTCAGTCCGGAACCGCGCGACTGCTAAGGTCGCAGATTCGAATCCTGCCTCGGGCATGGATGTGTGTGATGTCCTTAGGTTAGTTAGGTTTACGTAGTTCTAAGTTCCAGGGGACTGATGAACTCAGATGTTAAGTCCCATAGTGCTCAGAGCCATTTGAACCCTTTGTTATCCGTTGTGCCCTTTGGAATGACGAGATCACCCATGGAATGCCACGCGAACATTCCCGAGAGCACAACGCTTCCTCCTCATGCGTGGGACCTTTGTTCCCAGACATTTCACGCCGTACACGCCCACTACTGTCAGGCCGTTGGAGCATGAAAGGTGATTAATCTGATTACGCCACATGTCGCCACTCAGTGCACATGCAGTTTGCGGTATTGGCGTGCGAAGTCCAGCCTTCGCCGCCGATGAACCGCAGTCAGCGTGGCTGCATAAACCAGGCGCCTGCTGCCGAGGCCCATAAACAGCAACGTTCGCCGAATGCTCGTTGAGGAGACCCTGGTGGTAGCACCTTGGTTCGTCTGGGCGTTCAGTTGCTTAACTTTTGCACGTCTTTTCTCCCGCACACATCTCTGCAGCCGTTGTTGCCTGCCATCTATGGCACCTTAGTGAGCTGCAGTTGAATTGGCGCCGGTTTTCGATAGCGCCATTTTGCCAGACAGGATACACGGCGGCACGAGAACAGCTTACAAACTTAGCCGTTTCGGAAATGCTTCCACCTTTGTCCCGAAAGCCAGTTATCACGTCCTTTTGAACATCATATAAATCGCTCGTTTCCGTATTAGGACAACGACTGCATTGCCCCCACCCCCCTCCCATACGGTTTATGTATCATCCATTGCTAGTGCTGGCTGCTGTGAGTGGTTATTGGACGTTGACATCGAACATAGATGGTGCTCACATTAATGTCACTAAACTATGAATATTATAAAATAATGACATAATGAAAGTCTTGTATACAATTGCTGCAGAAGATGATCATGAGTTGTCACTGACATTATGGTATTCTGCTGCATTTTATACAGTAGAGCAGCTATCATTCTCTTTTTTACTGATCGGGATTTCCTGACAGCTATGGGTGTGTTGCCACCTTCAAAGACCCAAGCTTTGAGTCTTGTGTGTATTGTGTCTTTGTATTGAACCGGAGACTTGGAAACGACGGAGAGGCTTCGTACCGCCATAGCCCTCAGTGGTTCACAACCCCACAGCAATCCATCCACCTCACCGCCGCCCCACACCGAATCCAGGGTTATTGTGCAGTTCGGCTCCCAGTGGACCCCCTCCTCCCCGCCCCCCTTCCTCCGAGAACACCTCATAACAGACGAGTGTAACCCCAATTGTTTGCGTGGTAGAGTAATTATGATGTACTCGTATGTGGAGACTGTTTGCACAGCAATCGCCGACATAGTGTAACTGAAGCCGAGTAAGGGGAACCAGTCCGCATCCGCCGAGGCAGATGGAAAACAGCCTTAAAAGTAATCCACAGGCTGGCCGGCACACCGGACCTCGACACTAATCCGCCGGATGAATTCGTGGCGGGGACCGGCACGCCTTCCCGCTCGGGAAGCAGCGCGTTAGACGGCGTGGCTAGCCGGGCGGGCTGTTTTGAGCCTTAGAAAGCACGTCACAATACTGTAGTCAAATCTCGCCACCTATCACGATGTCATTCACATTCTGAGATTGTTCCCTAGAAAAGTTCTTTAACATCTCCACGCACCAAGTCACATTTTGTGTTACCTGCTCTTCTGCCAGTCTATGGGGCACCCAGAGAGACAAAGCTTTTTCTTTCTTTTTTTTTTTTCTTGCAAGTGACTGTGCAGAATCGAACGAGTTGCTGGTGCATTTAGCCCTAAGGTATCCTTTATCTGCTTGTAGGTCACCGTCTTCTCTTTGTCCAGCATTTTTCTCACAGCATCAATGTTTTCCTCCATAACTGATGATCGTAACTTGCCCGTCTTCTCAGCGTCCTCCAGAGTGAAATTTCCGCTTTGGAATTCTCTGTACCACCTGAATGCAGGTTTACGATGTGGACACACATCACTGAGTGCAAGAGTAATTTCTTCTATATTTAAACCACGCGTGAAGTTGTACCGCAAAACTGCCCAAATTTCACTTCGTCACCACGGCGGCACAGCAAGCACTTCAGACTATTACTGCTAGTGAACGACTGCGCGCACACATAGCGGCTACAATGCAAGGATGAAGTATTCTCAGAACACAGCAACAATCAGCCTCTTGCGACTTATTGTTGCGTCCTATTGCAAGACTTTCCTAGTACCCCTGTGTATTTCGTGAAAAGATAATGAAGATAAAATTACAGGGATTCCTGTTCACGCGGAGGCTTACCAACAATCGTCCTTTCCGCGAACCGTTAGCGAATGGAACTGGAAAGAGGGGTAAGTGACAGAGATGCCTAAAGTACCCTCGCCACACACCGTAAGGTGACTCACGGAGTCTAGATGTAGACGTAGATTTAGAAAGTCGCACGTATAAGACAGGCGGTGCACTCCGGCGGCAGCAGGGCTTCTGGAGCTATGCGAGCGATGCTGCGACTTTTTGCGGCTCTTTGCTGAGTGGCCGGCAGTGCAGAGCGCGACCGTTAGGCGTGCAGCGGAACGGTTATCGCGGTGGCCGCCGATTGGCGGGGCCGGCGCTCATCCGCGGAATCTGGCAGGCGCACGTCCGTTACCTGTTGCGCGCTGCTCGCTGCCTGTGCCCCAACACAGAGCTGCGGCAGGGCTCGCGCTAAAAATAAACGCCGAAGCCGCCGCTCGACGAGGTACAGGTGTTGCCGTCTGTGGAACTAATGCGGTGTCCTAGACACGGCCCTTGCTGCCATATAAGAGAACTACGCAACCACTTGGGCACCAAACCCAGAAAATGACAACAGATTTGCTTACTGTGCTGGTTTGTAAGTAAATAACATAATGAGGGTGTGGTATCACAAATCGATACCACCCTACCGGCGTTTTAAGTTTCCCTCGTACGCCAACACCGGTCGTGAGGGATCCGGCGAACCCAATGGAGCATGCCTGCTGAGCCACACTGCAACGGCTGTGGACTGAGAGCGTCCTCTGCCGCCGCAGTACAGGCGGTCCGACGGCAGCCACTCAACCCACTCGCAATTGGAGCCTCTTCGCTACGTATTGATACACACACACTTCCTAGTTGCGACTCCGACACCATCGTTCATGTTGCACTACTGGACATTAAAATTGCTACACCACGAAGATGACGTGCTACAGACGCGAAATTTAACCGACACGAAGAAGATGCTGTGATATGCAAATGATTAGCTTTTCAGAGCATTCACACAAGGTTGGCGCCGGTGGCGACACCTACAACGTGTGCTGACATGAGGAAAGTTTCCAACCGATTTCTCATACACAAACAGCAGTTGACCGGCGTTGCCTGGCGAAACGTTGTTGTGATGCCTCGTGTAAGGAGGAGAAATGCGTACCACCACGTTTCCGACTTTGATAAAGGTCGGATTGTAGCCTACCGCGATTGCAGTACCGGTTTATCGTATCGCAACATTGCTCCTCGCGTTGGTCGAGATCCAATGACTGTTAGCAGAATATGGAATCGGTGGGTTCAGGAGGGTAATACGGAACGCCGTGCTGGATCCCAACGGCCTCGTATCACTAGCAGTCGAGATGACAGGCATCTTATCCGCATGGCTGTAACGGATCGTGCAGCCACGTCTCGATCCCTGAGTCAACGGATGGGGACGTTTCCAAGACAACAACCATCTGCACGAACAGTTCGACGACGTTTGCAGCAGCATGGACTATCAGCTCGGAGACCATGGCTGCGGTTACCCTTGACGCTGCATCACAGAAATAAGCGCCTGCGATGGTGTACTCAACGACGAACCTGGGTGCACGAATGACAAAACGTCAGTTTTTCGGATGAATACAGGTTCTGTTTACAGCATCATGATGGTCGCATCCGTGTTTGGCGACGTCGCGGTGAACGCACATTGGAAGCGTGTATTCGTCATCGCCATACTGGCGTATCACCCGGCGTTATTGTATGCGGTGCTACTGGTCACACAACTCGGTCACTTCTTGTTCGAATTGACGACGCTTTGAACAGCGGACGTTACGTTTCAGATGTGATACGACCCGTGGCTCTACCCTCCACGCGATCCCTGCGAAACCTTTCATTTCAGCAGGATAATGCACGACCCCATGTTGCGGGTTCTGCACGGGCCTTTCTGGATACAGAAAATGTTCGATTGCTCCCCTGGCCAGCACATTCTCCAGATCTCTCATCAACTGAAAACGTCTGGTCAATGGTGGCCGAGCAACTGGCTCGTCACAATACGCCAGTCACTACTCTTGATGAACTGTGATATCGCGTTGAAGCTGCATGGGCAGCTGTACCTGTACACGCCATCCAAGCTCTGTTTGACTCAATGCCCAGGTGTATCAAGGCGGTTATTACGGCCAGAGGTGGTTGTTCTGGCTACTGATTTCTCAGGATCTATGCACCAAAATTGCGTGAAAATGTAATCACATGGCCCGCAGCTCGTGGTCGTGCGGTAGTGTTCTCGCTTCCCACGCCCGGGTTTCCGTATTCGATTCCCGGTGGGGTCAGGGATTTTCTCTGCCTCGCGATGGCTGGGTGTTGTGTGCTGTCCTTAGGTTAGTTAGGTTTAAGTAGTTCTAAGTTCTGATGACCTCAGAAGGTAAGTCCCATAGGGCTCACAGCCATTTGAACCATTTTTTTGAACCTATCCCATACAAGTCTCACCAGCGCCCCAAGCGTTCAAGTCTGGAACTGCCAACTTTTCCGTTAGCCCTATTCGAAGACCTTGTAAAAATAGCTAGACTCCCTGAGGGCGCAACAAAGTGCAAGTGCGGGGTGTTTTGAAGCGTCGGCTGGACGCCGTTTTGGTAGTGAGAGTCTGCTAACATGAAGTGTATTGTGCCTTATAAGGACACAGATCATTTATTATTGCATACGTATAGTATGTCTTAGTCATAACTGTACTGTCTACACATTCCAGTGTACATGAAGAACAGTGGCGAAGAGTTGTGCAGGGTTGAATTGCGTTAATAAATTCGTGAGACGATCCGATATTACCTTTCACACTTGCCTGTATATGGTTAAATTTTGTATGTCAGGGGCTTTCAGTCATAACACCGCTAACTTTAACAATCTTTTTCTTTTAACTGTAGCTGCTATTGTTGATTGTACTGGAGGACATGAGGCTCAACACGTTTCATTTTGTGAAGCTGTATAGTAGGTCAGATGTTGGTGAGAACACCACACAGCCCGAAATCAGGATTCACCCGAATACTGCGGCACGAAACGGTAATAATGCAGCGCGTCAGATACCGGAGAAATCATCCGATGCTAAATAGCACTTCGAAAATTTGGAACACTAAACAACGAAATGCTACAATTCGCGTCTATGCTAATGTTATAAGCTGCATATTCGGACCTACAGACTTTCTTACGTCATTGGATGTGAAAGTTGATGTTTTTGTAAAGCTGGTATTTACTCATACTGAAACTTCGGAGAGGTTTAGCTTCCCATTTATTAAGTAGTTATTGTTATCTTGTGCAGCTGTAATTAAATAACGTTATGATTATACAGAATTATGGACTAAAGTGTTCGTTTTGTGTCCTGGTGGTGCATTTAAATGATTAACGACGAGGGCCGGTGTGCCGGCCAGCCTGGATGTGGTTTTCAGGCGGTTTCACAGCATTTGAGACATGGTGGACAGAATTATCTAGGCGCTGTTAGCCATGGCTGTGTCCGCCTTTAGTAGTTACGAGAAGGGTAGAAAGACGACATAGCGACGGAAGTAGGAACTGGGCTCGACACTCACTGGGAAGAAGGGGTGAAGACAGGGACATATACTCCCAATTAATGAGAGTTGAAACCCGCAGGTCCACAGGATTTTAGGAACTTCGTCTGAATGGATGTACCTTTTTTGAGAAGATGCTGTCAATCGCATATGAAATGATTAGCGTAAGTGACACAGTAATGAGGGAAGCACAACTCTATCATTCCTGGCATGCTGAAATAATAAAAAAGATGTAATCAAATCAAACACGTGCAGTACTTTCACAAATTAACGGGATACGTACACATAATGCGAGTAAACTTATATGCACATTTACGTAAAACATACAAACTCAGAATCAAACATTTGTAGACGTACCCTATTACGCTAAAGCTTATCTAGAGGATCATATACACATCTTTCCCTGTTGTACACCACAATATACTTTCTTTGTTGCTCTAATTTCTACAATAAGAAGATATAATTAGAAACCGTCCGCCCCCGGTAGCTGAGTGGTCAGCGTGACAGACTGTCAATCCAAAGGGCCCGGGTTCGATTCCCGGCTGGGTCGGAGATTTTCTCCGCTCAGGGACTGGGTGTTGTGTTGTCCTAATCATCATCATTTCATCCCCATCGACGCGCAGGTCGCCGAAGTGGCGCAAATCGAAAGATTTGCACCAAGCGAACGGTCTACCCGACGGGAGGCCCTAGCCACACGACATTTCATTTCATTTCATTAGGAACATCGCTTTTCTCAACAGAAATATAAATAACAGAATTGTAATTTTGTTTTATTACTGTATTTATAAAAAATTACTCACTGACAAATTCGTAGAATAGCTCGCGAAATAGTCAAAACAGGCTTCTAGAGCTCGCGCACTACTCGAACACAATATTATTGCAATTGGCTTCCCGCAGCCGTTGTGGAAAACGCATGATGACGTCACAGTGAAAAAGTGCAGTGGTGACTAAGAAAAGCACATCGCAATGTGAATGATCTCAAGACAGTTGTGCATATGCTATGAACCGGTTGATCGTGTCCTCGTGAAATATCGAGATAAAAGCTCACCATAAGCCGACCGAAGCGTGTTCAGTGCCAGGTGCACTAATGTTGTGGTCGACTAGTATTTCTCGTCTGCTGACCTTAATTGAAAACAATAACAAGCACAAAGCCCGCTCGAAATGCAGAGTTTTGTTCATGCGCGTACACACCTTCTCTACTGCGCCCTCGCGAATCCCCCGCAGAACAGAAAGATTCCTATTTCTTTCCGGCGGATAAACCGTCTGCTACGATTGCAACCTGACCCGTGCTGTCGCTAGGTAGCAGGTCGTCTACAGCCGTATTGTATACATTAGGTGTGCCCTGTAATATCGGCTTACTAAAAAAAAAATGGCTCTGAGCACTATGGGACTTAACATCTATGGTCATCAGTCCCCTAGAACTTAGAACTACTTAAACCTAACTAACCTAATGACAGCACACAACACCCAGCCATCACGAGCCAGAGAAAATCCCTGACCCCGCTGGGAATCGAACCCGGGAACCCGGGCGTGGGAAGCGAGAACGCTACCGCACGACCACGAGATGCGGGCATCGGCTTACTGCTCGCTCAATCATCGCTACGCAGCGTGCATTCCGTACCCATTTCAATACTGCGCCCCGTGGTCGTGTTCCTGGCCGACAGTAGATTGTTTTATGGGTAAACAACCCCATGAAAACTGGGGATGTGAAGAGAAAAAAAGAAATCTGGGCTTCACGAACAGCAAGGTCACCCCAAAACCCTGACATGAAAAGACTTTCTGTTTCACGATCTCCTCAGCGTTCTGTCCGGAAACATGCGACTGCTGTGGGTTGTCTGCTCGCTGTGTGAGGCAAATCCTTCGTGAAGAACTAAAATCTCGTCCCTGAAAATCGGCAGTGGTGCAGGCACTTAATCCGCGCGGTATTGTTGCTCGGGAAAATGCATCTGAGGCGTTTCTCGGCATGCTTCACGATACACTTGGTTTCTTCAGTCCTGAGGCTCACTTCCATCTCAAGGGATCTGTAAATAAGCAGAACATGCGCTGCTGGAGCCGTGATACCCGCAGACAACTTCATTAGCTTCCCCTACGTTCACAACGTGCAACTGTTTGCTATGCACTACCGCGAGTTGTAATGACTGGTCATCGTTCTTTGAAGGAAACGAACAGGTAGTTTCGGTGACTTCTGATCGGTTTGTCCACATAATTCAGGACTTTTTCCTGCCAACAACGAGATGGTTGTGGTAGACGTATGGTTCCAACAGGACGATGCCGCAGCATACACAGCGCGTGTCTCAATGACTTTTTTGAGGCAACACTTCCCAGGACGCCTCATCTCCTTGAGGGGCCGTACGCAGTGATCATCACGGTCGTCCGATTTAGCCCCTTGCAACCATTTTTTTTTTTCTACGGGCATTAGGAATATGGCTTTGACATTCTGTAGTCTCTTGATGTTTTTCCTTGGCGGATACGTCCGTATTAACTGAATTCCGTATGTGGCAGCTGCCACAGCTTTGAGCTTGAACAGCGTTATCGAAATCGGCAGGAATAAATTTTCTACTTTAGGCGTAAATGGCTTTTGTTACGGCTGTCGTTGTTCGCTGTCGTAGATAGAGGAAGTCGTTCCATAGTTTGTAGCGTTACTCCCAAGTGTTTAAAGCTGAACACTAATTGTAAGCCGGCCGTGGTGGCCGAGCGGTTCTAGGCGCTTCAGTCCGAAACCGCGCGACTGCTACGGTCGCAGGTTCGAATCCTGCCTCGGGCATAGATGTATGTGATGTCCTTAGGTTATTCAGGTTTAAGTAGTTCTAAGTTCTAGGGGACTGATGACCTCAGAAGTTAAGTCCCATAGTGCTCAGAGCCACTTGAACTAATTCTAATGTTGATCCACCACATGTGAGATGATCTATCTTTGATTTTCTTCTTCCTTTTCTAAATTGCTGTCATGTTTGAGCTGTTCGTTTCCATCGAGTTTTCTAGTGCCCACTTAAGAACTTTCTTACAGTGCTACTGATCCTATCCCAGAAACAGTTGATGTCTACTCAAAACATTTCAGGTCCTATAACGGTCCCTTGACGCACACACGTCAACTATTCTGCGACACATTCTCCATCCATTATTACGCGCTGATCGAGCAAATCGTTTTTTTCGAATATACTTCAAAAATGATTCAAATAGCTCTAAGCACTATGGGACTTAACATCTGAAGCCATCTGTCCCCTAGAGTTAGAACTACTTAAACCTGACTCACCTAAGGATACCACACACATCCATGCCCGAGACAGGATTCGAACCTGCGACCGTAGTAGCAGCGCGGTTCCGGACTGAAGCGCCTAGAACCGCTCGGCCACAGGTTGGTTCAAATGGCTCTGAGCACTATGGGACTTAACATCTATGGTCATCAGTCCCCTAGAACTTAGAACTACTTAAACCTAACTAACCTAACGACAGCACACAACACCCAGCCATCACGAGGCAGAGAAAATCCCTGACCCCGCCGGGAATCGAACCCGGGAACCCGGGCGTGGGAAGCGAGAACGCTACCGCACGACCACAAGATGCGGGCCGGCCACAGGTGCCGGCGAAGATACTTCGTATGATCGTATTTTGGTTACTAGTCGAACTCCTTTCGGAAATTTAAGAAGACGGAATCTGCCCGTTTTCATCCATCTGTCATTTGCAAGATCACTTTTAGACAAAAAGACGGTGATAAAATAAGATGCGTTATATGAAATGTTTTCCTGCTGTTAACGAGGCACTTCAGTGCAAATGGGTGAATGATCTTCAAAACGAGTTAGTGTTCTTTGGCCCCGATAATACTGGACGGCGAGCAAGAGCTAGCAGATTCCCAAGTTGACGTGCCGACTTCCTATTGCTTCATCGGATATCCCTTCGATACTTACCAGGGAAGCGTGCACGAAAGCGAGCAGCCCCGCAGCGTTGCTCACGCCTTCCCGAAAGACTGGCAGGTGGTGACTCAGGGTCAGGGGAGATTAATGACCAGCCGTGAGTCCTGGCGTGAGTCAGCCCCTGCGGCGGGGGTGGAAGCCGTGCGGGGGCCACTCCCGCACCCCTCATGGCCTGTCCTGTTCCCACTGCCATATCATAATCTTATCTGGCACAGCTCGGTGCTGCTCCAATTAGCAACCACTGACTCATGGGCACCGCCGATGTGTCCGAAGAAGGTGCCTACTCTCTGTTTCTGGGTACTTTGCCGGTCATTAAAACTGACACATTGAAGACGGCATAAAACAAACGTCAAATTGTCATAAAGTGTACTACATAATTGGATACGCAAATGATAAACATTTTACAAGCCATAGAAAGTAGGTAGAAGTAATCCCATCTACATTCTTTGTATAATGGATGACTGCACAGCGGGTTTTTCATTCGAAACTACCATTTGAATGTGTGCTGTTTGTAACAAGATTGCCGGCCGCTGTGGCCGACCGGTTCTAGACGCTTCAGTCCGGAACCGCGCTGCTGCTACAGTCGCAGGTTCGAATCCTGCCTCGGGCATGGATGTGTGTGATGTCCTTAGATTAGTTAGGTTTAAGTAGTTCTAAGTCTAGGGGACTGATGACCTCAGATATTAAGTTCCATAGTGCCTAGAGCCATTTGAACCATTTTGAACAAGATAGTCGTATACATCGCCTGAGGAGGAGAAACGTCTAGGAGGCCGGTGGGAGGATCATGACGTATTCAGACAGCAGTTTATAGTTACGCGATACTGCTGTTCGCATTGGTCTCGATCCCACGACTGCCTTGCGAATATGGATTCGATGGACTGAGGAGGGCAATACTCAGCGCCTGCAGAGTCTCTACGGGCTCACGCAACTGACTCTCGAGAAGACAGTCGTAGTTATCCTGTTTGACTGTGCTCGGATCTCTTCCTACCAGAGTGTAACTCATAGCTAAATTATGAATTAAAATCATTTAATTTCAATTTGTAGTTTATTACCAGATTCGTTTGTGCAGGGAGACTAAATTAGCGAAGTATTGCTAATTTTGCCGATATAGGTCAAAGATGCTGTTTATTCCTGCAGCTTACTTCAATTAAAATGATCTCAGGCTCAGATCTCAGTCTTCTATATAAGTCACAGCCTGACCATGGAGGTAAAAAAAAGAGGGAGTTGTCATTACATAACAAAATTGAAACCGACGTCCGCCATCTTGTGTAGCTCAAAAACATCAGGTTCACTGCATTAGTACCAACATGTTTTACTGCGGTGGTACTTCCCCGTGACGTCACTCTGACGTGCCCATGCCCAGTTTCAGTTGTTGGGAATAACTCGTCATCGTCCAATAAAACAATACCAATCGCCGTTATTTAGGTTTTATTTTTAGGCTACCAGTTTCACGATACACTACGTCATCCTCAGGCCTATACAGTGAAGGCTATAACAGAGCAATAAGTACATATTAAAATACAGAGTGTATTGTCTAAAAGATGTAAGTGTTGCATATTAATGTACGTAATTAAAATACATACAGTGAAATTTATAACAGAGCAATAAATACACATTAAAATACAGAGCGAATTGTCTAAACGATGCAAGTGTTACATATTAATTTACACAATTAAAAGAACTCAATCTTAATTAAAATCTACATGATACAACGTAATATGTACTATCATAAATTAATTAGTTATTCATGCATGTTGTGAAATCTTCAGTAACCTAATGCAAGTATTTATAAAATATAGAGTACTCCCTTTACTTTATCTGATGTATGATCCCATTACCTAATTTACATATGATTAGTCGGTCCCTTTACCCGTCTTTTACTTTTTGACAAAACCAGTAAAGTCTGCCACGTATAACAATCCATTTTTACAGACAATGGATATACTGGACTGATGGTTGCATTACTGTGACACTTCTGTTTTAGAAATAGTTGCATTAGGTTACTGAGGATTTCACAACATGCATGAATAACTAATTAGTTTTGATAGTACATATTACATGATATTATGTAGATTTCAATGATGACTGAGTTCTTTTAATTGTGTAAATTAATATGTAACACTTGCATCTTTTGGACAATACGCTCTGTTTTTTAATATGTTCTTATTACTCTGTTATAACCTTCACTTTATAAGCCTGAAGATGACGTAGTGTATCGTCTAAACTGGTAGCCTAAAAATAAAACCTAAATAACGGCGATTGGGATTGTTTTATTGGATATTGACCAGCCGTAGTCCTATACTCCAGACAGAAGATGGAGTTGCATTCATTTCGTCATCGTGTCCCACATAACATCTAGTGCCTTGATTGTGTGTAGATGTAATTGTTTCTTAAAAATCTTTATTCTGCATGCAGTTCTGTTTCCTTGAAATTTTTGTAATTGTTCGCTTTCTTTACATGCACCAGATACGATAGCATGCATTACTTCTTTCCTCTTTGCACACGTTTCTGGGCTAGCAAAACAAAAAAAAAAAAAAAAAAAACGTAAATACGTTGTTTGCAAACTTGAACATTACAAATATTGTGTACACGAGCTGAAAGCTGAAAATGTAACGCACAAGAAGCAGTACCAGTAAACAAACAAGCACTGGTTTCGAAGTTCCAGTTTCTTTGCTATCGATACAAATACAGTTAAGAATTATATGGAGTACGAAAGCATCCTTTTCACATCACAACCTTCTCTTCTTAGTTATTCGAAATATATCAAGAAAAAACAAGTTACATTCACGAGACCAAATGTGTCTCCTTACTACAGCAAATACGCGTTCAAGAACAGGAAAACTTTCGAAATTGCCTTCTTGACACTATGTTATTCGTGTAAGAATTGTAATTTTTAGCATTTAAAAGAGCTGTTGCGTGCACACGACAGAAATAATGAACAAGAAGCAATCGTAAATAATAGTCTGCTATTGTTTTGGGCTTCTTAAGATGGCGGCAAGCCCCACTCACTCTGGCTTTAAAACAACGTATAGCGTAAGTACACTCCCTTAAAATTGTTCCCCACATATTAGATATTCACTTTTGCAGGGTGTTTATAATCAGTTATGCAAAAGCAATCTTTAGTTGTGAAAGGATAAATAACCTACATAAATGTTTGATACAGCACTGAGCGAAGTATATCTTCAAGTTTTATTCTCGACTAACACTGTTAGTTCCCGACAGATGGCTTGTGTGAATGAGTTATTCCTACAGTCATCATGGGGTCACGTGACGGTAAATAACGAGCGCAGTGTTGTTTATGGTTTCATGATTTCTAATGTGCTGCTACAGTTTAGAACAATTCAGGACTGAATGTGACAAGCTACCACCTCAGTGACAAACTGCTATTACTTGGTACAATCGTTTCACCGAAACTGGCTGTGTATCACATAGGACGCCGGATCAGCGTCGACCAACAACCTCTGATTGAACCAATTCGGCAGTCTTACAATCGTAGTCCGAGTAAATCAATGAGACGTGCCAGCTCAGACTTCAATATGCCTGGCGTTGCAGTGTGGATGGTATTACGGAAACGCCTGTCTTTCAAACCCTGCAAGTTGCATTTGTTGCAAGCTTTAAAAGAAAGTGACAGAGACAAATTAGCTGAGTTTTGTGTAGAATAACACAAAATGGAGACAGAAGATGATTTTTATAAATAAAATTGTGCAAAGTGGACCGGCACAATGTTCGGATATGGGGTGAGCAGAAACCGCTTCACATAATCGGGCATGTACGGGACTCGCATAAGGTAAATATTTTTGCGCTGTAGGCTGTAACTAGATTTACGGTCCTTCCTTTTTTGCCGAGTCAACTGCAAGTCGCGTATCGTATCTGGACGTGCTTGAACGTTATCTAATGCCTCAGTTACAACAGGATATGGGCTCAGAATTTCTTTTACAGCAAGATAACGTGTCATTACGTTATCATCCTGAAGTTGTCGCGTATCTCCGTAAGAATGTGCCGACTTGACTTGGATGTGGTGGGACAATATCCTGGCCAGCGCCATCACATGGTTTAACCCTAATGTATTTCTGTGTATGGGGCTACATTACAGACAGTGTTTGTTCCTCTGCTTAAGGGAAACGTTGAAGAGCTGCAACAATGAATAACACAATCAAGTCTCATCAAGACTTGCTTTATACGATTTGGGAGGAAAATGATCACAGGTGGGACATATGTCGAGTTAAAAAAGGTAGCTACAATGAATGTTTGTAAATGAAACTCGAGGATATATTATACTCAGTGCTGCATCAAACATTTCCGTAAGTTATTTACCTTTTCCGCAATTAAAGGTTACTTTTGTATAGCTAATTTATAAACACCCTATATTTCTTAATTGAGTAGACAGCGAAATAAATTCCACTTCTTACTACTTTTATTAGCGTTTATGTTATATAGTAGTATTGACAGAAGGACGTCAAAATGCAGCGTATTTCACAATATCATTACACGTACATTTCCAGTTACATTTATTTATTCATCTTTCATTAAAATATTGTTATTGTATCAATTTTATAATGAGATCGAGAGGGAAGCAACAGTCGTCGGCAGTAACTTCTTCTCGCCGATGGCTGTCGCTGCGGTTGCAGAAGCGGTCAGCACTGGCGGTGGCGACGAATACTTCTTCTAGAACACAACTGTAACAAAACTACAAAGAAACAAACAGACTTTAAATTCATCAACTTAACGAGGAATCAATATATTATAACGCTTTCTCATCTGTACCGGCGGTGCGGTGAAATACCGATTTGACAGCTGCTAATTTCTCCGTTATACCTCAAGAGACGCACTCAGCCGTAACACTAGATACACGAGTGGCACCACACCATTTTTTCGGACGAGTTCCGGTTCTGTATACGACATCACAATCGACGTATCCGTGTGTGGAAGCTCCGAGGAACATGAATGTTGCCGTATTACATTCGTTATCGTCGAAAGGGCGCAGGACCTGTCTTGATGATACGGGCTGCGATTGAATAAAGAACACGAGCACTTCTGCTTCACCCAGCATACTTTGGACAGCGTTTGTAGCGTATTAAGATTGGCGAATGTGTCCTGGCTTAGAGGTCTCAATGACATTATCTTTCAAAAAGATAACCCAAGGTCAGTTGTTGGCCGTGCTCTCCTGACCTACGTCGGTAGAGAGGGTATTCGACTGTGGTCCTGGCCAGCACGTTCTCGAGATCTCTCGCCCATTGAAAACATCTGGTCGTGGGCTGCCGAGAGACTGTCAACGTCGTTCTGCAGCCACGACGACTGATCAGCTCTGGCAACGAGATGAAGCTGCATGGGATGACATATCTGTTTCTGCCATCCAATCTCTGTTAGGCTCAATGCCCAGCCAGTTTACAGCCACCGCTTCTGCCAGAGTTAGCAGCTCTGTATACTAAATTTGGTAGTCTGTGTATCAGAAATTCGTCTACAAATCTAATATCTACATGGACGATAAGTAAAATTTAATTATTTGCTAGCCATCTTAGTGCAGCAACTTCAGTGTCCAGCACTATAATTCACACACTCGTGAGATGATATTCTGTGTGTATTAACCGAACATAATATCTAAATCTACACTTGCATCTGCATACATACACCGCAAGCCAATGTACGATATGTGGTGGAAGGTACCCTGTTCTACTGCTGGTCATTTCCTTTCCTGTTCCACTCGCAAACAGAGTAAGGGAAAAGAACTGTCTATATGTCTCAGTAGGAGCCCTAATTTCTTGCGTCTTATCTTCGTCGTCCTTTCGCGAAACCTACGTTGGCGACAGTAGAATCGTACTGCCATCAGCTTCAAATGCCGGTTCTCTACATTTTCTCAATAGAGCTTCTCGAAAAGAACATCATCTTCCCTCCAGGCATTCCCATTTGAATTCCTGAAGCATCTCCGTAACACTTACGTCTTGTTCAAACCTACCGTTGACAAATCTAACAGCCCGCCCCTGACTTCCTTCGATGTCCTCCTTCAATCCGACCTGGTACTAGGTCGCACCAGCGTTCTATATGCGGTCTCCTTTATAGGTGAATCTCTCTTTCCTAAAACTTCTCCCAAAAAACCAAAGTCGACCCTTCTTCTTTCCTATCACAGTTCTCACATGCTCGTTCCATTCAGTATCGAATGTTCAAATGGCTCTGAGCACTATTTTTATTTATTTATTTATTGCCAAATTATAGACCTGTTACCTGATGTTTAAAACAGGTCGTACATCTTACAATTTTCGATTTTCATCTTTTTACAGTTTTCTTTCCTTTTGTTTTATCTACAACATTTACAAAAAATGATTCAAAATAACAATAATTTGAGATTGAAATATAAATAAAATTTTGTTGTTTTTAAGAAGAATATAAAAAGAAGATAGGATAGATGAGAGATTTGTTAATCTGAGCACTATGGGACTTAACTTCTGAGGTCATCAGTCCCCTACAACTTAGAACTACTTAAACCTTACCAACCTAAGGGCATCACACACATCCATGGCCGAGGCAGGATTCGAACCTGCGACCGTAGCAGTCGCGCGGTTCCAGACTGTAGCGCCTAGAACCGCTCGGCCGCACCGGCCGGCCCATTCAGTATCGCTTTGGAACATTAAGCGCAGATATTTAAACGACTTGACTGTATCAAGGAGGTCATTATAGTTCTGTCATTTTTACTCATCTTCGTTAACTTAAATTCCTCACACCATCTAGAAATAGTGTCTAAGTCGTCTTCTATCATCCTACTGTAACTCATCTTCGACACATTTCCTTACACCACAGCATCATCAGCGAACAATCGCAGGTTGCTGCTCATCCTGTTCGCAAGATTACTTATGTAAACGGAAAATAACAGTGGTTCTATCACACTTCCCTGGGGCATATCTGACGATACCCTTGTCTCTGATGAACACTCGCCGTAGAGGATAACGTAATGCGTTCTGTTACTTCAAAAGTCTTCACATATCTGGGAACCTACTCCGTATGTTAGTACATTCGTTAACAGTCTGCACCGCCGCACCGTGTCAAATGCACTTCGGAAGTCCAGGAATACGGAATCTACCTGTTGTCCTTTATCCATATCTCCCAGGATACCATGCGAGAAAAGGGGAAGCTCTGTTTCGTGCGAGCTATGCTTTCTAAAAGCGTGCTGATTCGTGGACAGAAGCTTCTCGCTCTCAAGAAAGTTTATTATATTCAAACTGAGAGTGTGTTGAAGGATCCTGCAGCAAATCGACGTTAGGGATATTGGTCTGTAACTTTGCGGGTCCGTTCTTTTCCCGTTCTTATATACAGGAGTCACTTGCGCAGTCCCTTTGAACTTTTCGCTGGGCGAGAGACTCACGATAAACGCAAGTCCAGTAAGGGGTCAGTGCCCTAGTGTACTCTTTGCAAAACGGAATTGCGATTCCATCTGGACTTGGCGACTTATTTGTTTCCAACTCTTGCAGTTGTTTCTCTGCGCCAGAGATGCCTTCCACTATGTGCTCCATAAGTGGAAGGGGGTTTGTGCGACTGTCGAAGGACGGTATGTTTGTACGGTTCTCCCGCGTGAAAGATTTCTCAAACACGAAATTTATGACTTCGGCTTTCCTTTTGCTATCCTCTACTGCCACACCAGACTGGTCAACGAGTGACTGGACAGAAGCCTTAGACCCGCTTAGTGATTTTATGTACAATCAGAATTTCCTCTGGTTCTCGTCAAGATCTTTCGCTGAGCTACGACAGTGACAGGTGTGCACTTCGCGCGTCAGTCTTTTTAAGATGCACGAATTTCTATTGTCTTTTCCCTGTCGTCATTTGCGTGTTCTTTTTTGTATCTATAGTGCAGTCTTTGCTTCCTCAGCATTTTCCAAATTTCGTTGTTAAGCCACGGTAGGTCTTTTCCGTCCTCAATTCACTTATTCGGCACATACTTCTCCAGAGCATGATACACAACCCATTTAATCTTTGCCTATAATTTCGCTACGTTCATCATACTGGAATTGTATGACGTCAATCCAGTCTAAGTTGGATACGGAGACTAACAACTGCTTATCTGCAGTTTCTAGCAGAGATTCTCTCCCAGCATTGTTGACTGCTTTATTAACTTAAGTAATCACAGTTGCTGTGATGATACCATGGATACTAATCGCTGTCTTTACACTGACGGTGTCGACGTGCATCAAATATGGTGCGTTATTATTCTTGTTACAAATGAAAATTTTTGAAACTACATATTAATCTGCTAACATTTTTTAATTTAATTTTATTTTTTTTGTTTTTTGTTTTTGTTTTAAAGTTGCACTAGGGTTCTGGCTGCTGTCTTAAATACTTCACCGATCCGTCTGCAATATTATTGTTATACACAGTAGTCTTTCTATCGAAGTATTTCTTGAAATTTGAAAGTAAATGAAAAGCAACTTTGTTTGAGATCTGGACTGTCAAGTACGTTATCTACAACTTGTCTCAGCCGAAGGATAAGAGTAGTTACCGTCAGCCGCACGCTGTATACTAACCTGCGCTATTAGCGGTAAACAAGTTGAACTCCGCTGTGTTATTATGATTATGTTTCCGGCAACGAACAGTCTTTTTACTTGTAGTAGAATTCTGTGTATTCGAAAACTTCCACGTTACTGTTTGCGTAGTTTCACAGGTCGGTGCAAGGCAAGGGATACCAACTCTCTCTCTCTCTCTCTCTCTCTCAGACACACATACACACACACACACACACACAAAGGGGTGGTTCAAATGGCTCTGAGCACTATGGGACTGAACATCTGAGGTCATCAGTCCCCTAGAACTTAGAACTACTTAAACCTAACTAACCTAAGGACATCACACACATCCATGCCCGAGGCAGGATTCGAACCTGCGACCGTAGCAGTCGCGCGGGCACAGGGGTGTTGTTGTACGTATTTTATAGAGACAACACCCCATTATACAGGGTGTCTCTCCTAGGAGTCACCAATTGCATTTTCTGTAGTCTTTCTACAGATATTTTCAATTTAGTTTTTGCACTGTGCAGACCAAACAATTACTCCTCGTCAAGTCCTTCATGCGGCAGCAGAGGCGTCGGTTTGTTTCCCAGTACTAAGAAAAAAAAAGTTCAAATGTGTGTGAAATCTTATGGGACTTAACTGCTAAGGTCATTAGTCCTAAGCTTACACACTACTTAACCTAATTTATCCTAAGGACAAACACACACACAACCCATGCCCGAGGGAGGACTCGAACCTCCGCCGGGACCAGCCGCACAGCCCATGACTGAAGCTGTGATGATGATGTTTGGTTTGTGGGGCGCTCAACTGCGTGGTTATCAGCGCCCGTACAATTACCCAATCTTTGCTCAGTCCAATTTCGCCACTTTCCTGGATGATGATGAAATGATGAGGACAACACAAACACCCAGTCATCTCGAGGCAGGTGAAAATCCCTGACCCCGCCGGGAATCGAACCCGGGACCCCGTGCTCGGGAAGCGAGAACGCTACCGCGAGACCACGAGCGGCGGACATGACTGAAGCCCCCCAGACCGCTCGGCTAATCCCGCTCGGCCAGTACTAAGAAAAATGCTTTTAAATTCTGTGTGCCAATACGATAGAGGGTTCCCAAGTTAGTCTAGTCTGATATTCGTTTTATCGAGATGTATTAACAGAGACAGTAGAACTCGAAAAATAAACAGCATCGACTCAGTAGCGTTGCGTGTTGGCTGTAGCAATCAGCGCGTGCCAGGGCAGTTCTGTCGCTGCTGGGGTAAACTACTGGTTATTCTTCGAGTTTTACTGTCCCTCTTAATACATAACGATAAAACGAATATCGCACGAAAGTAAACTGGGACCGCTCTATCAAATGCGACGTAAAATTCCGCTTTAAAAATAATTTTGTTTTTAGCGGGAAACAAACACACACCATCCGTCGACAGTGGGTGTCGCGTGAAAGACGTGATGAGCAGTATTTGTTTGGACGGCTGCACCTCCACAATTCAAAAACGAAATCGGAAATATCTGTCGAAAACCCAGAGAAAATGAGTCTGACGACGCTTAGGAGAGACACCCTGTATATGGCTCGAGAAATTTTACCTAGGAGATTAATCAATGAGAATTTGGGTAGGTGTTGTATATTCTGTACTTCGGAGTCAGATATTGCACTTTAATATCTCCAGCCATTCTCAACGCGACACAGAGGCTTGAGTCAGAGTGAAACCAACAATACCGCTAAACCTTGTGAAATACATCTCTGATTTGGCGTGTTGACGTAAAAACTAATTTAACGTATGCGTTAGTGGCATTTAACCCCTATCATTCTATTTGTTTTCTTAATTTCTGCATTATGGGGATTTTCGATAACTCGGATAACCTACGATCCCACCTAGTCCGGATAAACGAGGTGCCACTATACCGTGAGTGAATGGGAAAAGCTTCTTTCCCTGAAAGATACACATCACAACGTGTACCGTCGACATTACACTGTTCTACAGAGATTTTAGGTCCATTACCGATGTTGTTGTTGTTGTGGTCTTCAGTCCAGAGATTGGTTTGATGCAGCCCACCATGCTACTCTATCCTGTGCAAGCCTCTTCGTCTCCCAGTACTTACTGCAACCTACATCCTTCTGAATCTGTTTAGTGTATTCATCTCTTGGTCTCCCTCTACGATTTTACCCTCCACGCTGTCCTCCAATATTAAATTGGTCATCCCTTGATGCCTCAGAATATGCCCCACCGACCGATCCCTTCTTCTTGTCAAGTTGTGCCCCAAATTTCTCAATTGTATTCAATACCTCCTCATTAGTTATGTGATCTACCCATCTAATCTTCAGCATTCTTCTGTAGCACCACATTTCGAAAGATTCTATTCTCTTCTTGTCTAAACTATTTATCGTCCACGTTTCACTTCCATACATGGCTACAATCCATACAAATACATTCAGAAACGACTTCCTGACACTTAAATCCATATTCGATGTTAACAAATTTCTATTCTTCAGAAACACTTTCCTTGCCATTGCCAGTCTACATTTTATATCCTCTCTACTTCGACCATCATCAGTTATTTTGCTCCCCAAATAGCAAAACTCCTTTACTACTTTAAGCGTCTCATTTCGTAATCTAATTCCTTCAGCATCACTCGATTTAATTCGACTACATTCCATTATCCTCGTTTTGCTTTTGTTGATGTTCATCTTATATCCTCCTTTCAAAACACTGCCCATTCCGTTCAGCTGCTCTTCCAGGTCCTTTGGTGTCTCCGACAGAATTACAATGTCATCGCTGAACCTCAAAGTTTTTATTTCTTCTCCATAGATTTTAATTCCTACTCAAAATTTTTCTTTTGTTTCCTTTACTGCTTGCTCAATATACAGATTGAATAACATCGGGGATAGGGTACAATCCTGTCTCACTCCCTTCCCTTTCATGCCGCTCGACTCTTATAACTGCCATTTGGTTTCCGTACAAATTGTAAATAGCCTTTCGCTCCCTGTATTTTACCCCTGCCATCTTCAGAATTTGAAAGAGAGTATTCCAGTCACCATTGTCAAAAGCTTTCTCTAAGTCTACAAATGCTAGAAACGTAGGTTTGCCTTTCCTTAATCTATTTTCTAAGATAAGTCGTAGGGTCAGTATTGCATCACGTGTTCCAACATTTCTACGGAATCCAAACTGATCTTCCCCAAGGTCGGCTTCTACCAGTTTTTCCATTCGTCTGTAAAGAATTCGTGTTAGTATTTTGCAGCCATGGCTTATTAAACTGATAGTTCGTTAATTTTCACATATGTCAACACCTACTTTCTTATTGCAGATACAATGATAAATGGTGATAAGAAACCTAACAAAGTGGCGAAGCTCTGTACGGAGCCACGGTAGATCATGGGTTCCTTATACCAAAATACTGAGAAAATATCCCTGAAGTGCATCACAAATTTTGTCGATGCTGCCCGGGTTCACACTGTATACGCTCTCCTATTCAAGCAATGTTTTTGAAAATGTACCTATTGCCGCAAAGCTGTCAAGTTTAGTGGAACACGAAGGAGAGAGTAGAAGACTGAAGGTGGTTTTATGACTTGTTTCTAATACTTTCTTTGCGATGCTGTTGATTCCATCATGGTGTTCCATTCTTTTTAATCCAAAATTTGTACGCCAGTCAGACGACCGAGCCGTCATGCTTAACTGTTAAAGGCGGCGATGCGAGACGGTGCGGGCAGAAATTAAAAACGGCCGGAGCGGAACACGTGAGCTGGGCGGCCGCTGTTAACATCGCGACGCGCACAGGGAAGCGATGCGCGCGGCCAGATAGGGCGCCTGTTAATTCGGCAGCGCTGTGAGGTGCCGCCCGCGGCTGCCTTTGCCGTCCAGTGAAGAGCTGATGGAGCGCCGATCTGCCCGCACAGCTGCCGCTAGGGCGCCCGTGCTTTCCACTCGGGCGAGAGTGAGCAATGCGAATCAATGAACTGTGCAGCTCCGTCGACTTGCCATAAAAATAAAAAGTGCATTATATCGCAAAACACTATCAGCAACAGCGATTGTGTTGATGCTTATAACCGAAGAGATACACGTATGGGCAGTGTGGCAACTGTGACTTAAACTGAGGTGGCTAACGTCATGGGAAAGCGATATGCACATATACAGATGACGATAGTATCGCGTACACAAGGTATAAAAGGGCAGTGCGTTGGCGGAACTGCCATTTGTACTCACAAGGGAACCTCCCCATCGCACCCCCCTCAGATTTAGTTATAAGTTGGCACAGTGGATAGGCCTTGAAAAACTGAACACAGATCGATCGAGAAAACAGGAAGTAGTCGACTGGAACTATGAAAAAAATAAGCAAAATATACAAACTGAGTAGTTGATGCGCTAGATAATTAAAATCAAGGACTCTATGAACTCAGGAGCGCCGTGATGCCGTGGTTAGCGTGAGCAAATGCGGAACGAGAGGTCCCTGAGTGAAAAGTTTAATTTTTTATTTTCAGTTTATGTGACAAACTCTTATGTTTTCATCACTTTTTTTGGAGTGATTATCACATCCGCAAGAAAACCTAAATCGGGCAAGGTAGAAAAATCTTTTTACCCACTCGCCAAGTGTACAAGTTAGGTGGGTCGACAACATATTCCTGTCATGTGACGTCGTATAGAATATATCAGACGTGTTTTTCTGTGGAGGAATCGGTTGATCTATGACCTTGCGATCAAATGTTTTCGGTTCCCATTGGAGAGGCACGTCCTTTCGTCTACTAACGCACTCTCGTGGTCGTGCGGTAGCGTTCTCGCTTCCTACGCCCGGGTTCCCGGGTTCGATTCCCGGCGGGGTCAGGGATTTTCTCTGCCTCGTGATGGCTGGGTGTTGTGTGCTGTCCTTAGGTTAGTTAGGTTTAAGTAGTTCTAAGTTCTACGGGACTGATGACCTCAGATGTTAAGTCCCATAGTGCGCAGAGCCATTTGAACCATCTATGTGGAAAGTGCGACGAATGTAGCCGCTAGAACAGTGGGGCGAAATTTGGCGTCAACTGGCTATAGCAGCAGACGAAACAGACACCCGACTCAAGTGCCTTTGGTAACAGCAAAACATCGCCTGCAGCGCCCCTCCTAGGCTCTCGTGACCATATCGGCTGAACCCTAGACGACTAGAAAACGGTGGCCTGGTCACATTATAGTTTTTAACATTTTTATGCAGCGACAGCAACTGATATTGATTATATAAGAATATACAGCCTACAGTTGCAGGCTAACTTTATCGTTTACCTAGGTTTCAACATTAGTAATAACGTCTTCTTCAGAACATAAAATATTGTTTAAATGTTTGCCTAAAACAAGCCATGTCCTAAGTCAACTTCATAAAACTTTATGCATAACCATAAGGTTTTGTCACTTCCATTAAACAAGCTGTAGCAAATTCACTTTAAGCCCGTTGTATGGGCCTCGTCGTGTAGCTAGAGACTGCGCAGTAGTGCGTAGATAGTTGACATTGGCTGTTTGACGTTGTTTGTTGTTGTCTAAGAAACAATGAATAGAAAGTCAACTACAGAACAGCTTCTACTTGTTTTGCGAACATGGTGGGGACATGGCCATAATTACGATGATGTTTGCAGTATCTCTGTGGAACGTTTTCCAAACATCCAATATCCCTATTGACAAGCTATTAAGAGTTGAAGACTACAAGGGAAAAATTTATTGTTGTCGAACAATGTTTTGTGCAGTCAACGAGTAAATCTCAAGAAAAAGCGACGAAAGAGTATGGAATAGAAAAAAAAATCCTACGAAAGTTTGAGGAAAATCTGTCATTGAAATTCTGTAGTTCTCTAGGCCTTTACTTGAAGGCATAAAGGCAGATGGTCCGCACTAGCGCACCGTTATCTAATCTCGCTTCAGAATCTGGACAGAATAGAAAGAAAAGGGTGCGCGTTTCGACTTCGGTCCCTCGAAATCTTGTGTAGACTGCACTGGTACACACTTGCCTCATTGTGCGGCGTTATTCCTGTCTCCAAACGATATGATACGTGCCGTGATAGTTGTCCGTAAACAGTGAACTGGACGACGACATAGTTTTCAGATATTATTCATGTTTCTGTGTAATATATGACAGTGGTCCTACCAAGTTGTCACGATAAAATAAGAAGGGTAGCACTCCAGAAGGTATATTTATGACATTTTTACCCGGTGTAATGACGCATATAGACTATAAAAAGTAAAGTGCTACTGATATTATTCGAAATCGTTCGGTACAAAATTTCCTTTGCGTGGCCCCACTTTTGTAGATGGCTCTCCTGTTACCTTAACGGGATAATTAACGAGCTGATCGTATTTGCGTGCACATGTTTGCACATTTTTAGTGGACGGTCGTTTTTCTACCGTGCCACACGGTAAAAACGGGTCTCTAATTATTTCAATTATCTTATAAATAATTATCTGCACAAAAAGTGTCACTAGGGTTTTCCGTAGAATTCTAGGGGAACTGATCGGAATTGTGATCATATGTTTTTTTTCGCAAACTGACAAATTATTCTTTTTTCCAAGACAGAGAACTCTAGAACAAAAACGGTTCTATTAAGAACTCTTAAAATTCTGTAGGCCTACAGTTCTCGAAAGTTGTGTGCCATCTTCACAGGACTGTCAACATTCTGCCCCGGCCTCAATCCACATTGTTTTAATGCTCTGAAATACCATACAGGAAGCTGCTGCGTTGACGATTGGCCCGCTATCTGAAGATGCGCAGGAAGCTCGTAGTTAGGATACCGGGCGTTACCGAGAAGATTTTACACTCAAATATTTCCGTGAGAAAACTATGCAAGTCTTTCTCCACCGGCTTTTGGTATCTTCGGACCCATTCCTCTCGATAGACTAGAAAACGGCGACTGAAGAAGATAAACAGATCCACCTGAGGTAAAGTGTCGGCTTTTCGAACCATCTCCCAGTGGACAACCCGACAGCGACCCTTCTAAAATCGATAATGATACGAGCGACGGATGTGACCATGATTTCGATTGAAAAACTTAAAATCTCGACAAAAACATTCAATACGGCAATTTTGACTTCTAATTCGTTATCAGCGACCTCACAATACTTTTTACCCGAAATTTCGTTTGAATATGCTAAATTTTTGATACGCCAAATTAGACCCCCTGTTCTGAATTTCGTAATTCCGACATCGGATTCTCAGTGACCCAAAGACTCTAAAAAGAATAAAATTTTGTAGGATTTTATATTCATTTTTCTATCATATCGAGGTTTTGTTTGGTCCACTATGCGGCGTATGAAATTCCGCGAGTTGTACACAATCTGACAAGAAACAGATTTCATGTTTTACAAAAGCATTCTTCGGAGCGACGAAGCGATCTTTAAGGCGAGTGGCAGGTTGAACAGACACAGCTGCGCCTGCTGGGAGTCTAAGAATCCCCAAGTGCGACGGAGTCAGAGTTAAATTCTCATGGCGTCAGTTTTTGGGCAGGGATTTTCAGCGGCAGCCTAATTGAGCATTACTTCTTTAATGATCTGTTCTTTCTGTAGACAGCTAGTTAAGGCCTAATAAGTATTGTTAGGACTGGAAAATAGGCCACTTCTTGAACATCTGCAGCAGGCAAAGGAAATGGTGATATGGGGAGAAGATGGAGCACGCTCCCCCCCCCCCCCCCCAATTATGGACTTATTGTGAAAGATTTTCTAAATGAAAACTTTGATGAGTAGAGTGACCCCCATGACCCCAGGTATCACAGTCATCTACTTTTGAGTGTGGCGCGTACTAAGGAAAGAGATTCATTCCATCAAGGTTCCTGACGTTGAACATTTGAAGGAGTGAATCCAGTCAGAACTTAAAACATAGCGTTGATAAGATGCAATATTTGGTTCAAATGGCTCTGAGAACTATGGGACTTAACTGCTGAGGTCATCAGTCCCCTAGAACTTAGAACTACTTAAACCTAACTAACCTAAGGACATCACACACAACCATGCCCGAGGCAGGATTCGAACCTGCGACCGTAGCAATCGCGCGGTTCCAGATTGTAGCGCCTAGAACCGCTCGGCCACTCCGGTCGGCTGCAATGTTTGCTTAGAACAGCAACCCTCTGTAGGTTAACTGAACTCTACATTTAGTTCTGTGTTGATAATAAATTTGTATTTGCATTTGGTAAGTATTATTGCACCAAATGCACTTTTGACAGTTGACTTATGGCCCACCGTGTATACACTCCTGGAAATGGAAAAAAGAACACATTGACACCGGTGTGTCAGACCCACCATACTTGCTCCGGACACTGCGAGAGGGCTGTACAAGCAATGATCACACGCACGGCACAGCGGACACACCAGGAACCGCGGTGTTGGCCGTCGAATGGCGCTAGCTGCGCAGCATTTGTGCACCGCCGCCGTCAGTGTCAGCCAGTTTGCCGTGGCATACGGAGCTCCATCGCAGTCTTTAACACTGGTAGCATGCCGCGACAGCGTGGACGTGAACCGTATGTGCAGTTGACGGACTTTGAGCGAGAACGTATAGTGGGCATGCGGGAGGCCGGGTGGACGTACCGCCGAATTGCTCAACACGTGGGGCGTGAGGTCTCCACAGTACATCGATGTTGTCGCCAGTGGTCGGCGGAAGGTGCACGTGCCCGTCGACCTGGGACCGGACCGCAGCGACGCACGGATGCACGCCAAGACCGTAGGATCCTACGCAGTGCCGTAGGGGACCGCACCGCCACTTCCCAGCAAATTAGGGACACTGTTGCTCCTGGGGTATCGGCGAGGACCATTCGCAACCGTCTCCATGAAGCTGGGCTACGGTCCCGCACACCGTTAGGCCGTCTTCCGCTCACGCCCCAACATCGTGCAGCCCGCCTCCAGTTGTGTCGCGACAGGCGTGAATGGAGGGACGAATGGAGACGTGTCGTCTTCAGCGATGAGAGTCGCTTCTGCCTTGGTGCCAATGATGGTCGTATGCGTGTTTGGCGCCGTGCAGGTGAGCGCCACAATCAGGACTGCATACGACCGAGGCACACAGGGCCAACACCCGGCATCATGGTGTGGGGAGCGATCTCCTACACTGGCCGTACACCACTGGTGATCGTCGAGGGGACACTGAATAGTGCACGGTACATCCAAACCGTCATCGAACCCATCGTTCTACCGTTCCTAGACCGGCAAGGGAACTTGCTGTTCCAACAGGACAATGCACGTCCGCATGTATCCCGTGCCACCCAACGTGCTCTAGAAGGTGTAAGTCAACTACCCTGGCCAGCAAGATCTCCGGATCTGTCCCCCATTGAGCATGTTTGGGACTGGATGAAGCGTCGTCTCACGCGGTCTGCACGTCCAGCACGAACGCTGGTCCAACTGAGGCGCCAGGTGGAAATGGCATGGCAAGCCGTTCCACAGGACTACATCCAGCATCTCTACGATCGTCTCCATGGGAGAATAGCAGCCTGCATTGCTGCGAAAGGTGGATATACACTGTACTAGTGCCGACATTGTGCATGCTCTGTTGCCTGTGTCTATGTGCCTGTGGTTCTGTCAGTGTGATCATGTGATGTATCTGACCCCAGGAATGTGTCAATAAAGTTTCCCCTTCCTGGGACAATGAATTCACGGTGTTCTTATTTCAATTTCCAGGAGTGTATTACTAAACGGCTAAGTTGCAGGTTGCCTATCTAGCTACTTCCATGAGCAACAGAAATTTCATCTTCCATATTTCGTAATAGTTATTGACCGATTTTGAGAATATAAAATACTTTCATGATCTGCTCAGTAAGACGTATAATTTTACATTAAAGGTTTAACACAGTACGGCAAGTGTTACAGTTAGAAACGGTGTATACGTCTGAGGCAGCATAACTCACGGAGCCCAAATTAAGAAAAAAAAAAAGTAAACAGTGACACCTGCGAGCTGAGAATGACGCGGCGGCCGGTACTGTCGTACTGTGTGGTGGGCATGTAATTGATGGATGTATTGCAGTGTTTCTGCTTAGGCACAGACAGCATGCGTATGTATGTATACATATGATGAGCAGCCAAATGAAAACCGAACACCCGCCACAACGGGACCACGGGATGGATCCATTCAAAAGTAATCACCATGCGTGTTAAGACATTTATACCACTAGAAGACGAGACGATCATTTCTTGTGTCGTAGCATGCTGCCGGCCGCTGACGGATCCACAACCGCACCCACACTTGCACTTGTACGTTCGACTGAAACCAACGTCCACGCATGTATTTCTTCATGTCGCCAAAGATGTGAAAGCCCCACGGTGAAAGATCCAGGCTGTATGGAGGGTATTTACGGTGATTACCAACCAAATCGTTAAACCGTAGCCTTCGTCCGATTGGCAGTGTGGGGGCGGGTATTATTGTATACAAGATGGTTCCGTCTGACAGCATTCCGACAACCCGAGTGCAAACGGCAAAGCCAATAGTGGAAACATCGCGTATCTCCCCCTCCTAAGCTGTCCACCCCGGTGACCTCCTCCTTTGAGTGCAGGAACCCCCCTGCTCGTCGAGCTCCTCGAACGTCGAACCACAATCAATGCCAAGTGCTATGAAGACAGCAGAAAGAGCGACGCCCCATAGAGTCAAAACGTCCCATGAATGCTGTCAGAGGGACTCATCATGTTGCACGATAACGCCCGCCACACACAGTCAACCGGACGGAGGCTAAGTTTCAGCGATTTGGTTAGGAAACACTGCAACATCTTCCGTACTGCCCGTATCTTCCACAGTGTGATTTTCACATCATTTCCGACCTGAAGAAAGACATGCGTGGACGTTGGTTTCAGTCGGACGTAAAAGTACAAGAGTGGGTGTGATTCTGTATCCGTCAGCGGCCTACCACATTCTACGAAACAGAATTGATCGTATCGGCTCCGACTCGGATACATTTCTTAATGCGTGTGGTGATTACTTTTGAATGAAACCATTGCAAAAAAATATGGTTCAGATGGTTCTGAGCACTATGGGACTTAAAATATCAGGTCATCAGTCCCCTAGAACTTAGAACTACTTAAACCTAACTAGCGTAAGGACATCACACACATCCATGCCCGAGGCAGGATTCGAACCTGCGACCGTAGCGGTCGCGTGGTTCCAGACTGTAGCGCCTAGAACCGCTCGGCTACCCAGGCCGGCTCCATTGCCATTGCCTCAGCTTTGTCGCTAATCACTTTCTATGTTTTCTATTGCGAACGACAATTTCCAACTCTTCAGAGAAATTTGCTTTGTGAATTCGGTTCAGTTTATGAAGTATTATTAGATTACAGTTTGTTCTGTCAAAAGTATGCCCTATTTCATTTTTGTGGGCAGGTATGGCAGATTTTTAAAAAAATTTCTTAATGTGTGTGAATTCCTAAGGGAACGAACTGCTGAGGAGATCGGTCCCTAGACTTACACACGACTTAAACTAACTTAAACTAACTTGTGCTAAGAACCGAGGGAGGACTCGAACCTCCGGTGGGAGTGGCCGCCCAATTGGCACATTTATTCGAGGTATTGTATCTAAGTGCATTTATATGCTTTTTAAATATAATTCGGAAGCTTCGCACAGTTTGACCCATATATTGTACTGAGTACCCGTTGCATTTCATCTTGTAGCTACCCGAATAGGAAAATTTGTCTTGGTTTTTAGTTTGTTCGGCAGCCTATTACATGATTTTATGCTAATGGAAAAAGAAACTCTCACATGATATGGTCTCAGTGCATGAGCAATTATCTGTGAAATAACAACAAAACGTCGAATGCGCACTGTGTCGGTGTCTGACTGTTGGCCTTATCTTTGCTTCTACCTACCTCTTTCATACTGTTCTCCGTAGGTACAGATTCCTCCAACTGCTGTTGCGTCATCACTGAAAATAAAGATGGGATCTCGTAATAACACCTTGTTAGTCTCCGCACAGTTCCACTGCCAGCAGTTCTCCGACACCTAATTATCTCACAGCTGTCCTAACATTGGCAGCAGGCAGCTCGCTCACGACTTCCGCCGACATTTTCTGCCTCCCGGAGCCCCACGTATAAGGACACGTTACGCGGAATCACAGTGGACCAAAGATCAGATTAGTTTCTGCAATCTGTTGTCTGTGTGCAGGGTGGAAGACATCTGCGGCTGCTATTTGTGTAATTATTCAAGTTCCAGTTTGATGCATTTCAGTGCTCAGTCGTATTTTGTGTGCTCTGTGCAACATCGGTCTATGTGCTGTTAGTTTTTGTGTGTGTGATGGTGGCATGAATATGCATGGACATTTATATCTGTAGTGGTATGTTTCCTGTAGATGTTAATATGTTTACTGTTTATTTTCGAGATACTGAGGTCAAGAAAGTTTAGAGAACTCTGACATTCGTATTCACTTGTGAACTGAATGTTCTTGTTTTCTCCAGCAATATCGTGAAACTAAAAAAAATGAAGTGTGTACATTTCTATATATGGCGCTCCACTTACTAGTATTTTTCTTAAAATGTAAGCAACATCTTTGCCATAATGGATTTTGTGCTTTATTTAACTGTTCCCTTGTCGATCATCACCGTACTTCTGAGAGCGTAATTGTTAACAGACACACAGGAAATATCACAGGTATGAACGAAGATATAAGTAGAAATGACGGAAACCCGTGAAGACAACCTGCTGCCGCTGTGGATATTCGCAGGAAAGACCAATATATTCAATATTTGCGGAGTTCCTATTAGCAAATATGGAGCGTCCTGCCTACAACGTAGCTCGCGAACACTCCTGTTTGCCCTTCGAACTCGGCACGCTTTGAGATCGTAAGGTGGTACCATAGCAAACAGGTCACAGAAAATTGATTTGATCTGAGTTACACAGTAATTCCACGTACTGTATCCTTATAGATGTGGCTGCGGACGGCAGAAAATGTCGGCAGGAGTCGTGAACGAACTATGAACTGCCTATGTTAGCATAGTTACGAAATAATATAGTCTTGAAGAACTGCCGACGATGGAATTGTGCATAGACTAAGAAGATGTTATTACGAGATCTCATTTTTATCTTCAGTGATGACACAATCACTATCGGGGGAATACCTGTACACGTCCATCCACTCGATACTATTTGAAGCGAGACTCGTCCGACCAGGCAATTTGTTTCCAGTCATCTACAGTCCAATATCGGTGTTGAGGGACCCAGGCGAGGCCTAAAGCTTTGTGTCGTGCACGGATCAAGGGTACATGAGTGGTCCTTCGGCTCCAAAAGCCCATATCAACGGTCTTTCGTTGAATGGTTCACACGCTGACAGCTGATGTTTCCAGTCATCTACAGTCCAATATCGGTGTTGAGGGACCCAGGCGAGGCCTAAAGCTTTGTGTCGTGCACGGATCAAGGGTACATGAGTGGTCCTTCGGCTCCAAAAGCCCATATCAACGGTCTTTCGTTGAATGGTTCACACGCTGACAGCTGATGATGGCCCAGCATTGAAACCTGCCGCAATTTGCGGAAGGGTTGCACTTCTGTCACGTTGAACGATTCTCTTCAGTCGTCGTTGGTCCCGTTCTTGCAGGATCTTTTTCCGGCTGCAGCGATGTCGGAGATATGATGTCTACCGTACTCCTGATATTCTCGGTACATTCGTGAAATGGTCGTACGGGAAAATCCCCACTTCATCGCTACCTCGGAGATGCTGTGTCTCATCGCACTCGCGCCGACTACAACACCACGTTTAAACTCACTTAAATCTTGAAAACCTGCCATTGTAGCAGCAGTAATCGATCTAACAAATGCGCCAGACACTTGTTGTCTTTCAAAGGCGTTGCTGACCGCAACGCCATATTCTGGCTGTTTTCATATATCTGTATTTGAATACGTATGCCTATACCACTTTTTTTGGCACTTCGGTGCGTGTCATTAATTTCTACCCATATGTACGTTATGAAGTAATACTTGTATTATTATTCTGATTTATGTTGCGAACTCAGTTAAAACAATAACTTTGTTGTTTATTTACCGGAAGCTGAAAAGCCGAGTGCATGTGATTCAAAAATGTCATTGTCTTTGAAAACTGGCTTGTAACTTCGAGATGAACCATTTAAAAAAAGTGGGATCGCTAACAATCCAGTCCAATAACTTATTTTATTGTGCCATACAAATAGTGTTTACTTCATTCTAGTTGGTTTCTAGCACATCATATAAAGAGAATGTTATTACTCGACAGTCGCAATTTACGTCCACGAGCACTTAAACCTCCACAGCACAATATCGTAACATCTTCTTTCTCTTCTTTTTCTTGTCCCAGTCTCCCGCATCGGCGCTGGGTTGACATGGTTATGGACGGATTTGGCATGGCTCAATCAAGAGGTGTCCGGATGCCCTTCTGTCGCCACCGCATTACACCCCGGGACGGAATATTTTCACCCCAACTCTCTGCATGTAACATTATTAATGGGAGAGTGAGCGAAAGCTTTCTAAATGTTTGAAAAATGGCTCCAAGCACTATGGGACTCAACATCTGTCGGCCGCTGTGACCGAGCGGTTCTAAGCGCTTCAGTCTGGAACCGCAGGATCGCTACGGTCGCAGGTTCGAATCCTGACTCGGGCATGGACGTGGGTGATGTCCTTAGGTTAGTTATGTTTAAGTAGTTTTTAGTTCTAGGGGACTGATGACCTCAGATGTTAAGTCCCATGGTGCTCAGAGCCATTTGGACCACTTAACATTTAAGGTCATCGGTCCCCTAGAACTTAGAACTACTTAACCCTAACTAACCTAAGGACATCACACACATCCATGCCCGAGGCATGATTCGAACCTGCGGCCGTAGCAGCAGCGCGGTTCCAGACTGAAGCGCCTAGAACCGCTCGGCCACAGCGGCAAGCATAAATGATTGCGAGTCAATAACCAAGGTGTCCTCAAAGTTATCCATCGCCGCTTAAAATGCGTCGCACTGCTAGGTGAAAACAAAGAGGACGAATAAATCAAAAACTTTCCTGGTCGCAGTTGGAAGTTTTCGAGGCAACACTGAACACTCTATGGCTACCTGTCGCAGTGGCGCCGATGCGCGTGTAGCGGAACTTGTCGAGTGATCGGCTGTGTCCCGCCGGCTGGTGAGAGGGGGGGAGAGGGAGGAGAAACGGGAGACGTGCAGTAACAGGAGCCAGCCAGCCCGCTCTGCGCTTCCCGGAACGCCGCCGGCCGGCATCGCTTTACGGCGAAAACTGGACGCTCGGCAGGGGGACGGTCCAGCGTCAGTCCCGAGCGCCAGCGCCGGTACGTCCGTCCTCCAGTTCTCTGACCCACTGGCGCCACGATCCGCTCTGTTTCACGTCTGTGCAGTGGGCGGAATGTTCAGCGGATTCCGAGCTCTGTGTCCAGTCCTGACTTCTGTACCCTGGAGTTAGCAGATGGTAACTTACACACGAGTTCTCGCAAAGTAAAATGAAATTTTGTTTCTATGCCGTAAAACAACAGAGGATTCGTAGAAATAAACAGCGTCTGTAATCTGGCAGAAACGCTGTGTCCGGCGTTGCGCGGGAAGCAATACAGAAGAGGCAGGCTCCGAGCGCCACACGTGCTCTGGCCCATTCCTCGGATTGTGTTGGTGCCGTACCGGTAGTACTTGAACAAGAATGCACTGTCGAGTCACATTAATGGGACCACGTGTCAGAAGCCTGAATGACCACCTTTTGCAACGGGAGACGTGCAGGAAGAGAGTCAGTGACGTTCTGGAACGTATTGACAGGGATGTGGAGCCACGCCGACTCTAGTGACATGGCCAGCTGTGCAAGGATTCCCAGTTGAGGATCTGTGGTGCGAACGTCCCGATCGAAATGATCCACAGATTCTCGATTGGCTCTAAACCCGGGGACTTCAGTGACCAGGGGAGTACGGGAAAATCATCCTGATGCTCTTCGAACCACTCACAAACACTGTGAACTGTGTGACAGGTTGCATTGTCCTACCGGTAGAAAGCATCGTGCTGAGGAGAAACAATCTGCATGCATCTACATCTACATCTACATTTATACTCCGCAAGCCACCCAAAGGTGTGTGGCGGAGGGCACTTTAGTGCCACTGTCATTACCTCCCTTTTCTGTTCCAGTCGCGTATGGTTCGCGGGAAGAACGACTGTCTGAAAGCCTCCATGCGCGCTCGAATCTCTCTAATTTTACATTCGTGATCTCCTCGGGAGGTATAAGTAGCAGGAAGCAATATATTCGATACCTCATCCAAAAACGCACCCTCTCGAAACCTGGACAGCTAGCTACACCGCGATGCAGAGCGCCTCTCTTGCAGAGTCTGCCACTTGAGTTTGCTAAACATCTCCGTAACGCTATCACGCTTACCAAATAACCCTGTGACGAAACGCGCCGCTCTTCTTTGGATCTTCTCTATCTCCTCCGTCAACCCGATCTGGTACGGATCCCACACTGATGAGCAATACTCAAGTATAGGTCGAACGAGTGTTTTGTAAGCCACCTCCTTTGTTGATGGACTACATTTTCTAAGGACTCTCCCAATGAGTCTCAACCTGGTACCCGCCTTACCAACAATTAATTTTATATGATCATTCCACTTCAAATCGTTCCGCACGCATACTCCCAGATGTTTTACAGATGTAACTGCTACCAGTGTTTGTTCCGCTATCATATACTCATACAATAAAGGATCCTTCTTTCTATGTATTCACAATACATTGCATTTGTCTATGTTAAGGGTCAGTTGGAACTCGCTGCACCAAGTGCCTATCCGCTGCCGATCTTCCTGCATTTCGCTACAATTTTCTAATGCTGCATCTTCTCTGTATACTACAGCATCATCCGCGAAAAGCCGCATGGAATTTCCGACACTATCTACTAGGGGGTAAACACTGTCACTAAGTCTAGTAGCATACTTGTCTTGATCCATTGTGCCTTTCAGAATGTCGAGATCACCCAGGTTGTGCCACGAAAACATTCTCCAGACCGTAACGCTCCCACCTCCGGCCTGTACCCTTTGCTTCAGACGTTTCGCTCCGTACGCACCGTCGCTCGTCTGTCCGATGGAGCATAAAACGTGAGTCATCTGAAAAGGCCTGCTGCCGCCACGCAGAGCAAGTGCGACGGCGTGGTTCTTTCCGTCCCTTTACGACGAACCTGCGCCTTCCTGTGAACATTGTCTCAGCACATCATCAGTAGGGAAGCCGAGCGAAACCTGCTGTACTTCGACGTGAACCAGGTTGCAATTAAAGTCACTAATCTAGGTTTCTGGATAAAGTTTTCACATGAAATGAAACGTTGCAAATTTTGTGCTTAATTAATATATTCTGAAACTTAGGTGAACAAGTATCACTGCCAAGCCCGTGCTAGTCTTAACACAGTCACTCACAATACCTTTCACTCACTTAAGCAAGTTTATGGTGTTGCATTTCCCGAAAACGTAATAGCTACAAAAATACGGATTATTTTTGATTGAGAATGCTCGCCAAATATTAAGTCTGTCGGTACCTAATGTAGTCACAGCTTTTAGCCACCGACCTGCTCGATACGCCACGCGGAATTTATGTCTTTTCTCGTCACAAAATACACCTAAAAATTCCGAAATTTCTACGCTCCCATCGGAATAATTATGCCGTCATTTAACAACACTTTTGATGTATGAAACACTGCTACATCCGGCAACTTATCATTTCCATCGGAACTACTACTACACACGTCCGAAGTGTTTCATGGCTAGGCTCCGACTCCTCTCTAGAGTACTCTAAGTCTTCTCTACCAGCAGAGAAAGGCGCGCGAAGAATATTGCTTTACCATTGGTCAGTTTACTCAAGAGCCAATAGCAAAACAACATTCTCCCGCGTCAGTCCGCGCTTTTCGTCAATAACCAATCGCAAATTAGTAAACCTATCGATTACACTTTTTACCGACGTAATTATCTAATATGCCGAAGTTTTTCTTGATGTATAAAGTCATTTACTATTGTTATTTATACCTGAATTAACTTTCCCTTTACCATAAACTTACTTTACAAATCTATTCTACAAAAATCCCCTTTGTCCACATCCATACTTCTTCTAAATGTTCCAACACTAAATCCCACTACATAACACGTTAAACAATTATCTTTATATTAACCTTAAACCACACTCACGCATCATTCATATTGCTAAAACACATTTATAATATTTTACCTACACAAAAAGACATAATAACACTTTATGAAAATACTAGAACAGTTTATGAAAAACATTCTATTACTTTAGTGCACTCTAGTGGGCACAATCGAAACTAAATCAGTCCGCTATCCAATATTGTCCTCTGTCGACTGATACATAAACTACGTGCGCGTCCAGTCTCGCGTCACCATCTGTCACTATCTAGCTCTGAGACACATCTCCCACTTAAGCGCCTCCAAGGCAGGAGCGGTATACGGCGCTATGCCTCAGAAGCCCAGTTGCAGTACTCATGTACGAATTCCAGCCTTCATCGCCAACGAACAGCAGTCAGCGAATGTGCATGAATCAGGCAGGCCCTCATGCAGCAATGTTCGCTGAACGTCGTTGAGGAGATACCGTCGGCAGCTCATGGTTCATCGGGGCGATCAGTTCCTCAACAGTTGCACGTCAGTGCGCTCGTACCCACCTCTGCAGCTGCCGTTCATCCCTGTCACCTATGGCCCGTGGTACACCACAATTACCTCGGCGCCAGTCTTGGGTGACGCCATATTCCCATGCACGGTGTACTTCAAACACGAAAATACGTGAACAGTTAGAAACTTAGCCTCTTCGGAAATGCATCCACACTTGGCCCGAAAGCCGATGATCATGTCCTTCTGGACGCCAGATAAATCGCTCCGTTCCCGCATTACGACGACGACTGCACTGTTTTCTGCGCCCTCCCCCACACGCTTTATATACCCTCTACTGCTAGTGCTGCCACCTGTCATCTGTTACTGGTAACTGCACGTTGACGTCGAACACAGGCAGTGATCACATTAATGCAACGGGGCCGTTCACTAGAATTAGATTACATAGCAGCGGCCTTGGGAAGAAGTCCGAGGATGTTGCTGCGCCTTTAGGCATTTCAGCGTCGGGTTTTCTTCTTATAGGAACTGTCCTCGTAAGCCGGCCGGGGTGGCAGAGCGGGTCTAGGTGCTACAGTGTGGAACCGCGCGACCGCTACGGTCGCAGGTTCGAATCCTGCCTCGGGCATGGATGTGTGTGATGTCCTTAGGTTACTTAAGTTTAAGTAGTTCTAAGTTTTAGGGGATTGAAGACCTCAGAAGTTAAGTTCCATAGTCCTCAGAGCCATTTGAACCATTTTTTTTTGTCCTCGTAATCAGTCATAGACGCGTTGGCAGTGTGTGCTCTTGGATTATTCTTAACGAAATAACCGTAAGTCTTTTTGTTAGTTGTTGGTTCTTTGAAAAAAAAAAGGTTGTAATATAGGATGATTCAAAATGAACGGAACGAAAAATATTCCTGTGACTACAATAATTACTTAATTTCAGAAATACGGAGAGAGGCCGATAAACTGTCACATTTCAGGCTCGCAACAATGAAACAATGGAAAGTCGCCGCTGCTGTTCATCGCCAGTTCTATTATTCAAAACGGTGAGATACGCGATAGAAAAGGCGTATTGTGTCATAGATGCCGTAAAAAACATCATGAATAATCGTTGTTTAAAAATGTTTTCGGATCAAGTTTGGCAAAGTGACACCACTCCGATACCGTCACAAAATTGCTAGGTGGGCAAAGCAATTAGAGGAGACAGAGTGCATATGCAAGAAGAAATCCACAGAACGATCATCCGTCGAGGATAAAGCGGTGGAAAACATTTGCACGATCTACAAAAGAAGCCCAGAAAATTCACGCGTGGTGCCCATAGAGAGGTGAATGTGTCACAGTGTGGCATGCCTCGCTCAAGCGTCCGCTCCTCAGAGCCTACAGAATACAAATCTTGCAGGCGCCGATAAACCAAGAAGGAGATAATTATGCATTGACTTTCAAGTACGGATGGAGGTGAATGGTTTCGCAGACAGTCTTGTGTTCTCTGACGAAGCTACATTACACGTAAGTGGCAAAGTGAACGACCATGATTTGAGAACATGGAGTATAAAAGCCCACATGTCTCTCTGGAACATGAATTTGATTCTCCGAAACTTAATGTTTTCTGCGGCATAACCAACCACAGAGTCTTTGGTCCTTTCGTCTCCGCAGAATCGACCGCTACAGGCGTAACCTCTCTCGATATGTTTCCTCTCTCGATATGTTTCCTCTCTGGTTGCTGCCTCAGTCGATGGAAGAGGTACCCGACTTGATTTTGCAACAGGAAGAGCCCCGCCACACTGGCATAATCTCGTACGTAGTCCCCTTAACGAAAATCTTTCACAGCGCTGGATTTTAATGGTGGGTCGAATGGTGTGCCGTTCGTGTTGTGGTTCCCAGGTTGCTGATTTTATACTCTTTTTTTTTCTTTTGGAAATGTATGAACGACATAGTTTGCGTACCCATATTTTCGCAGGACTTGGCTTGTACGTTGGCACTCGACTCGGAGGTGAGCTGCTTCGAAACCTGGTGGTGGGAAATTCTCGCTGCCAGCATTTGGCCGTCAAGGTGAAGGAAGGAGGTGGGGCAAATTTTTCAGACCACCTGTCTTTGCGTTAGGTCCTGGATTAATTTCTAAACCTCTCCACAATGTCTCATTAATGACGGCATGTGACACTGTTGATGGTACTCCGTCCGTGGAATGGGGGCGTTCAGCTGCACTATCCTGCATCTGCTTCCCTGCGCTTATCGGCTCACTACTGTGACTTAACTGACGATTACAAGACTTTCACGCTATACACTCAGCTACCAGCGAATATGTGAAATGCTGGGATTGATTTATACTTAAAATACACTACTGGCCATTAAATTGCTACACCCCGAAGATGACGTGCTAAAGACGCGAAATTTAACCGACACGAAGAAGATGCTGTCATATGCAAATGATTAGCTTTGCAGAACATTCACCCAAGGTTGGCGCCGGTAGCGACACCTACAACGTGCTGACATGAGGAAAGCTTCCAACCGATTTCTCATATACGAACAGCAGTTGACCGGCGTTGTCTGGTGAAACGTTGTTGTGATGCCTCGTGTAAAGAGGAGAAATGCGTACCATCACGTTTCCGACTTTGATAAAGATCGGATTGTAGCCTATCGCGATTGAGGTTTATCGTATCGCGACATTGCTGCTCGCGTTGCTCGAGATCCATTGACTGTCAGCAGAATATGTAATCGGTGGGTTCAGGAGGGTAATACGGAACGCCGTGCTGGATCCCAACGGCCTCGTATCACTAGCAGTCGAGATGACAGGCATCTTATCCGCATGGCTGTAACGGAGAGTGCAACCTCGTCTCGATTCCTGAGTCAACAGATGGGGACGTTTGCAAGACAACAACCATCTGCACGAACAATTCGACAACGTTTGCAGCTTCATGGACTATCAGCTCGGAGACCATGGCTGCGGTTACCCTTGACACTGCATCACAGACAGGAGCGCCTGCGATGGTGTACTCAACGACGAACCTGGGTGCACGAATGGCAAAACGTCATTTTTTCGGATGAATCCAGGTTCTGTTTACAGCATCATAATGGTCGCATCCGTGTTTGGCGACATCGCAGTTAACGCACATTGGAAGCGTGTATTCGTCATCGCCATACTGGCGTATCACCTGGCGTGATAGTATGGGGTTCCACTGGTCACACATCTCGGTCACTTCTTGTTCGAATTGACGACTCTTTGAACAGCGGACGTTACATTTCAGATGTGTTACGACCCGTGGCTCTACCCTCCACGCAATCCCTGCGAAACTTACATTTCAGCAGGATAATGCACGACCCCATGTTGCGTGTTCTGTACAGGTCTTTCTGTATACAGAAAATGTTCGATTACTCCCCTGGCCAGCACATTCTCCATATCTCTCACCAATTGAAAACGTCTGGTCAATGATGGCCGAGCAACTGGCTCGTCACAATACGCCAGTCATTACTCTTGATGAACTGTGATATCGCGTTGAAGCTGCATGGGCAGCTGTACCTGTACACGCCATCCAAGCTCTGTTTGACTCAATGCCCAGGCGTATCAAGGCCGTTATTACGGCCAGAGGTGGTTGTTCTGGGTACTGATTTCTCAGGATCTATGCACCCAAATTGCGTGAAAATGTAATAAGATGTCAGTTGTAGTATAATATATTTGTCCAATGAATACCCGTTCATCATCTGCATTTCTTCTTGGTGTAGCAATTTTAATGGCCATTAGTGTAGTTCGGGAATCTTCTGCTCTTCAAAGGAGATAATTATTATTAGATTTGCATCATGTCGCTTTAGGCACAAACTTCGAAATCCTATAATGAATAAGATAACAGAAGACTCCAGAGCGGTCCGTAAGGCCTCCTTGTTCGTAACTGTGTTATTTCACTGATCAAAAATGTTCTGTTTCCTCGAAGACGCCTTGTTTGTTTCCTTACGTTCTGAATCACCGTCGGAATTTGTCTCTGTAAGTTGCGCAGGAAGCAGGCTCCATCAGTTGGCAACAGGCTCTGCAAAAGGACTGGCGAGCAGATTCCAGCGGCCCGTTCCGTTGCATGTGGATGTCGGAGAGCGTAGCGCACGCCACTCTGAATGCCGTTTTGTTTTCTCATTAGGTGCGCTTCTGCCCAGTGCCTTATAAACACTGTACACAGCCTCTGGCGCCTTGCGAAAAACAGTCTTTCTCAAAAGAGAGGCGTTAGTTTCGGCGGTGACGGCCGCCGATACAAAGCGACTCTTCTGGGAAAAGATCCTGCCTGGGTTGCGGGCACGTCCCGGCGCGCGGCAAACACGGCCGCCACGGCCGCGTCTGAAGATTAGTCACGCAGCGGTGGGCCCGCTCGTATTTCTTTCCTCCGGCAGATTTTACACTCTCGCTCTCTGCGACAAAACACTCTGGAATATTTATGAGTTTAGTGACCTTAACTCCAGAGTATTTCGACACCGCGAAGACGCCTTCGGTTTAATGCGTTTTGTGGAGAGAAATACGAGAGCATCTGCATAATCACTATCGATCTCGGAGAATAATACCAGCTCTCCGTAGAGGCCGGTACTGCTTAAGGCACCCACATTTTCCCTACAAGTTTATCACTACTGTACAGATTCCTTCAAATATACGGGGTGAACCCTTGATGATATTAGAAGTTTTCGGGGAAGGCGGTGAACGGTAAATGTATCATCAATTTCAGGTAAGGGACCCTGGCCCGAAAACGACAGAGTCGAAACTTATAATAAACAAATTCGTTCTGATACTTCTGATAGTGGATCTCTTCTAAAAAATGCGACGTTCACTAGAAGAGCTGTTTTGCAGTGCAGCGAAGACAAACAATTGCTCATAGCTCTTACGGTAAGTATTTTAGAGCCCTTGTTTACCGAACATTTTTTCTTGTTTTGGTCCTTGCCGCCTTTTCCCAACTTAAGTGAAGCAAAGAGCTTGTAGTAGAGGAGTTCCACCGTCAGTGGTATCAGAAGGATTTTCGCTTATAACTTTCGACTCGATCTTCTCCGGACCCGGGTCTCCTACCCCAAGTTGATATATTTACCCTTCTCTATCATCCTAAAAGTTTATAGCATCATCACGGAATCACCCTGCAGTTATGCTAAGGGCCCTATCACAAGACTAACTACAAGAATGAAGACTGAAGCATGGGGCAGACTTTAACTATTACATAGAAGCGCAAAGTTTTTATTTTCAAAAGAATCATCTGATATTGCAAATATGTAGCTTGTAAATTCATCTACACATATATTTGAGGTAGCCTGCAGTTCACAGTTACGTATATGATCAGAATGCCCATTCAGCTTTCACAAATGTTCAATGTGCTTTCCAACGGCCGCACGACGAACGTCCACACCAGAATAGAGCTCGTCCTATACGTTCGTGAGCATGTCTGGAGTCACTGCATTCACTGTTGTTGCTACGCCACGCCGCAGTTTACCTAAAGTTGTTGGAACTGGAGAGACCGAGTCTTTCACAAACTTTCCATAAAGAAAACATACCCTGAGATGAGGCAACCTTGGAAGCCAGTGGTGTAATTAGGGAGTCGTATCTCCTTTACGCCCGATCCATCGTACAGTAATCTCATCTCGTAAAGTAATCTCTGAGTACCAGTGGTTTCTGCCTGAAACCGCCATTTTATTTGTCTTACTTTATTTTTCGAAGTACCAGTGCCTTTAGTATGAAACCATCGTCGCTGCTGCAAGATAGAGACATCTAGTGGTACACTACCGTACTTCCTATGTATAGTGGATTGTAGCAGGCACTTACAATCAACTATGGCTCGGAGATCGTGCAACTTTTTTTTTTTTTTTATAATGAGATCATTGACAGTCAAAGGAAGAATATCTAAAGTTACTGTAACGTAAATTTGATTTGATACTACTGCTTTTACGAGTGCTTTCGAAATGAAACAACTGGGGCAGTGTGTAGTTTTGATACAAAAGCTATCAAATATTCGGCCCATTGTTGTTTGTTGTTTAGGATTATTAATTCATGGACGTCTCGAGATGTGGGATTGTGTCTAGGAATAATGCGAATTTACTTTCAGATATATCACATGAGACGATGGGTGGCTGAAAGCTGTATTTCGTAGTGGGCGCAAATTGAAAACCACCTTCTTGAAACGATTGTCCACTTTTTGCCAATGTCTTTTTGTATTCGTTGCTCACTATGATGATAAAGGTTAATTTTCCAAAAAACTTTAGAATTATACTTGTTTTCATATTGTTGAGACTCTAAGGATTAAGAAAATCACGCCAGGCCTTGTAAATGAAGTGCTCCTGTTGAAACAGAGAATGCGAAATGCCTTTTGTTGCTGCGGTACCACCATCACGGTTCGGCACACATTGGCTAATAAAGGGGCGAGTAACAACGTGAATGGGCAACTTACAGCAGGCACCAAGATCACCTTTAATTTAAAGCGTAAATCACAATCTACAACAAGTTTCTATCTTCATTTATGCAGAAGATACTCTTGTGAACTCGGATAAATCGTATTAAAACTTCCTGTGCTACGTGGAAGTGACTCGTTGGAGGGTCTTACATCTATGCCTACGTCCGTCAGCCTGATTGAGAGTATCTTTCATCGTGTGATAAATTAATGCTACTACCTGTTCCCGTTCCATTCGTAAGGGGGAGAGGGGGAGAGGCGACAGGGATGGATGTGTGTTGGAAACTGATGCCTCTTGTACGCTAGATATTGTTAGTCAATTTTTTTATCTTCACGAACTTCACGGAAGAGATGACGGAAGGGCTGAGAAAAATTCTCAAAAACATAAGTTTTCTAAAGATGTCTTTATGAGAGTGGCTACCAGTTCGAATGTTGCACCACTCTTGATATACTTCAACGCAAGAAAAAGGAGTACGTAGCCATTGAGTATGTAACCAGTCCCTGTGTGCTTCGTTCACGCTCAACGTTCCTGTCAGTTCGACCACACACGGGTGCCACTTGGACGAGCAGTAGTGCGGCATAGGAGAGACAAGTCTTTAGCCTGCCGTCTCATAAACGAACTGCAGCACCCACTATACTCCTAATAATAGACGCCCACAATTCGTTTTACACACAACTGTAAACATCCGCTACTTCACATCCTCAAACTGTTACTTGCTATTATCTGTAGGCCTTGGAAGACCCCAGCTGTGAATAATTCTTTGTTTCGTCCACATTTTCGGGTGATAGGTATACACTGATGAGCCAAAACATTATGCCCACTTGCTTAATAGATTGCTTGGAACGAAATACATCACTGATTCTGCGTGTCAGGGATCCGACAGTTTGTTAGTAGGTTTGTGGAGGTATGTTTGCATTAGATGTTAGGCACAGGCCATGTAACTCAAGCAAACAATGGGCCGCTGTTTTGAGTACGCGGTGATCGCGCCCGATAGTGACCAAGATAGGTTCCATAAGATTTACAGCAGGCGATTTTGGTTGTCGAGACATCACCGTGAGTTCACTGTACTGCTCCTCAAACCACTGTAGCACGGTTCTGGCTCCGAGACACCGACAATTGGGCGGCTTCCGCCAGGGTCTCTCTACGACTGATAATCTTGTGTCCCTCGAGTCTGCCATCCGAACAGCCTCTTCCAGACGCCAACATCTGGTTGCCGTCTTTTTTTACTTACGTAAAGCATACGACACACGACCTGGCGACATCATATCCTTACCACATTGTATGAGTGGGGTCTCCAAGGCGCGCTCCCGATTTTTATCCAAAACTTCCTGTCGCTCCGTACTTTCCGTGTCCAAGTCGGTGCCTCCCACAGTTCGTCCCGTATTCAGGAAAATGGCGTTTCGCAGGCCTTCGTATTGAGTGTATATCAATTTTTAGTGGCCATTAATGGCCTAGCAGCAGTTGTAGGGCCGCCGGTCTCCCCTTCTCTGTATGCGGATGACTTCTGCGTTTCGTAGTGCTCCTGCAGTACTGGTGTTGCTGAGCGGCGCCTACAGGGAGCCATTCACAAGGCGCAGCCATGGGCTCTAATCCACGGCTTCCAGTTTTCAGCCGCGAAGTCGTGTCGGCGTCGTACCGTTCATCCGGAGCCAGAAAGTTACCTTAATGACGATCCACTCACTGTAGTGGAGATATATTGATTCTTAGGACTGGTTTTCGACGTCCGATTGACTTGGCTACCTCACCTTTGTCAGCTTAAGCGGAAGTGCTGGCAGCATCTCACTGTCCACTGCCTGAGCAACACCAACTGGGGTGCAGATCGCTCTACGCTGCTGCAGCTCTACAGAGCCCTTGTTCGATCCCGCCTTGACTATGGGAGTCTGGTATACGGTTCGGGCATGTGTGGCGTCCTGTAACGGTTCACGCGGCTCCCCCCGTTGGAGGTTCGAGTCCTCCCTCGGGCATGTGTGTGTGTGTGTGTGTGTGTGTGTGTGTGTGTGTGTGTGTGTGTGTGTTGTCCTTAGCGTAAGTTAGTTTAAGTTAGAGTAAGTAGTGTGTAAGCTTAGGGACCGATGACCTCAGCAGTTTGATCTCATAAGATCTTATCACAAATTTCCAATTTTTTTTACGGTTCGGCGGCGCCCTCAGCGTTGCGTTTACTCGACCCAGTGCTCCACTGTGGCGTTCGCCTAGCGACGGGAGCTTTTAGAACGAGTCCAGTTACCAGTGTGCCGATGTATGCCGGAGTCCCTCCATTGCGGATCCGACGTGCACAACTGTTCACCAGTTATGTTGCACACATTCTTAGTTCTCCTGAGCATCCGAATTACCGTCTCCTTTTCCCACCCGCGGCAGTTCATCTCCCACATCGGCGGCCCAGGTCAGGACTCACGATTGCGGTTCGTGTGCGATCCCTTCTCTCCGAACTGCTGCCCTTACTTTTACCGCCTCTACTTGAGGTCCATTCACGTACACGTCCATGGTGTACACCTCGGCCGAAGCGTCGTCTGGACCTTTCGCATGGCCCTAAGGACTCCGTTAACCTCGCCGCTCTCCGCTGTCAGTTCCTCTCGATTCTTGACGTGTTGCGGGGCTCTGAAGTTGTTTACATCGACGGCTCGATAGCTGATGGTAATGTTGGCTTCGCCTATGTCCACAGAGGCCATATTGAACAGCATTCCTTGCCCGCTAGCTGCAGTGTATTCACTGCAGAGCTTGTGGTCATATCTCGTGCACTTTAGTACAACCGTTCCTGTTCTGGTGAGTCGTTTCTTCTCTGTTCTGACTCTCCGAGCAGCTTACAAGTGCCACCCTCGCCATCCTTTGATAGCGAACATCCATGAGTCCATCTCTGCCCTGGAACGGTCCAGTCGTTCTGTGGTGTTTGTGTGGACCCCATGACACGTCGGAATCCCAGGCAACGAATTTGCTCACAGGCTGACCAAACAGGCTACGCGGAAACGGCTCCTGGAGATGGGTATGTCTGAAAACGGCTGCAAAGGAGGCCTAATCTCTCCGACCTTCCCATTGTTCAGTCCCTCTGTGAACAGTCACCGGCCGGCCAGAGTGGCCCTGCGGTTCTGGGCGCTACAGTCTGGAACCGAGCGACCGCTCCGGTCGCAGGTTCGAATCCTGCCTCGGGCATGGATGTGTGTGATGTCCTTAGGTTAGTTAGGTTTAATTAGTTCTAAGTTCTAGGCGACTGATGACCTCAGAAGTTAAGTCGCATAGTGCTCAGAGCCATTTGAACCATTTGAACAGTCACCACGCATGTAAATAGGTGGCTCATGTGTGGCTCATTCACGGGCTGGAAATCTACTGTACGGCATTGGCTTGCCTCTTTCCCTCCACGACGAACGGAACTCGCCCGTAACTAAAAGTTGGTTATTGTATCATGATACATGGTTTTTCCCTACGTCGGCAATATGTGAAACGTGAGCAACACAGGTGTCGTTAAATCATGTTGTAACTGAGTTTCTTTTTCTCCCAGACTGAGGCCTGGTCTGTTCCTTCCACAGGACCTGACTACTAATTCCAGTGACAATTAGATGAGTTAGTCACGGATTTTAAAGTTTTGTGTGGTGTCTGTCTCCTTCCCAAAATATTAATTCTAAGATTTTCGTGTGTTGCAGAGTGGATGGATCACCCATTGCTATTGAGTGGTCACCCAATCACAGTAACAGATCCCCTTTCTAAATGTTTTTGTCCTGATATTTCATAACATTGGCAGTTTTTTTGTTTTCGTCGGTATTTTTTATGATCTCTTTTATGTCAATATCATATTTCAAATCTTGTAGTTGCGCCCGTTTTGCCGGCCGGGGTGGCCGAGCGGTTCTAGGCGCTACAGGCTGGAGCCGCACGACTGCTACGGTTGCAGGTTCGAATCCTGCTTCGGGTATGGATGTGTGTGATGTCCTTAGGTTGGTTAGGTTTAAGTAGTTCTATGTTCTAGGGGACTGATGCCCTCAAGTGTTAAGTCCCATAGTGCTCAGAGCCATTCTTTTTGTGCCAGTTTGTTGCTCGTTTTTGGTTTTAAAGTTTACGATAACGCTGTCATCAGCCTGTAGGTTGGTTCGAACACCACAGTTCGTCGGCGAAGTGTGGTAACAGCGTTACATCTACATTTATACTCCGCAAGCCACCCAACGGTGTGTGGCTCCATTTCCTGTTCCACTTGCGTATGGTTCGCGGGAAGAACGACTGCCGGAAAGCCTCCGTGCGCGCTCGAATCTCTCTAATTTTACATTCGTGATCTCCTCGGGAGGTATAAATAGAGGGAAGCAATATATTCGATACCCCATCCAGAAACGCACCCTCTCGAAACCTGGACAGCAAGCTACACCGCGATGCAGAGCGCCTCTCTTGCAGAGTCTGCCACTTGAGTTTGCTAAACATCTCCATAACGCTATCACGCTTACCAAATAACCCTGTGACGAAACGCGCCGCTCTTCTTTGGATCTTCTCTGTCTCCTGTGGGCGTTCAAAAAGAAACGAACCGGAGGCATAATAACAGAAAGCAGTACCTGTATGTTAGAAGTATTGACCCTGGCTGTTGAGATACTTGTCGCTCTGTGACACAAGGCGGTGAATGGCTGTCTCATAGAATTCCCGGGGCTGCGATGTTAACCAGTTCCGCACGTTGCGGTGTAAGAATTTTGAGCCATCTCTCATTTATAGATCAGTTGCACTATGAGGGTGAAGATAATGCTAAAAATGCAGCCCGTTCAGGGGCGTGTCGCCTTAAACGAAGAACTGGAGGGGGGAGAAGGTGTGGGAACGCTCGCAAGGAGCTGTGGCGGTGGAGTAGCTTTTGCTGCCACTCGGGGCTTCCCCGGCGTTCCGGCCGCTGCGCGCCTCGCCCGCGGCAGGCAGTTACTTAGGCAGCTCTGCCGTGGCGCCAGGAGAAATGAAGACTGGGCCGGCGCGATGCACCCGCCCGCCAGTATGAAATTACAGTTTCGCAACGGCGCCCCGCCGGGCCGCGCCGTGACAAACCGGTTGGTCCAGGTCCGGCCGCCGATAAGAACTGCCTGCCGCCTGCTTACCCGACGCGCACGGCGACAGCCTTGTCCAGGTCTGGCCGAAACACGCCGCTACTGCCGCTGCTGTAGCAACCCAGGTCTGCGTTACCGTGCCTGGCGTTGCGTCTGTCGTCTCCCTCCGGAACGTTCTTCGTCTCTACCAAAACGCCGACGAACCGATAGGCTGGAGAAGCGTTCCTTTCGTCCGCTCTCGGCACTTCCGTGGCATCGCACGAATTCCCCTCTCAGCGCTGCGGTCATAAACCACGCGTTCTTAAGTCTTCCTCGCACGGGACGTGTTCGTCATATAATACTGTACAAAACATAGAAAGCAAACATCAGAACTCATGAAGTTATTGGGCAAAAGATAACATCAAAACTGAAAGCTAATTATCCAGGATTATGGATACTACATTATAATGGAAACTTAGCATAGACAACAGAGTAGTAAAAGCAAGAAACTACGCAGACTTTTACACGGAATCGCCGAAGACACCCTGCCACAGGCATGCGTCTTCAAATGCAAAGATACGTAAACAGGCAGAACACGGCGCTTCGGCCGACAATGCCTATTATAAGTGTCTGGCGCAGTCGTTAGATCGGTTACTGCTGCTTCAATGGCAGGCTATCAAGATTTAAGTGAGTTTGAACGTGGTGTTACAGTCGGCGCACGAGCGGTAGGACACAGCATCTCCGAGGTAGCGATGAATTGTGGATTTCCCCGTACGACCATTTCACGAGTGTAGCGCGTATATCACGAATCTGATAAAACATCAAATCTCCGACATCGCTGCAGTCGAAAAAAGATCCTGCAAGAACGGGACCAACGACGATTGAAGAGAATTGTTCAACATGACAGAAGTGCAACCTTTCCACAAATTGCTGCAGATTTCAATGCTTGCCCATAAACAAGTATCAGCATGCGAACTATTTAAGGAAACATCATCGATATGGGCTTTCGGAGCCGAAGGTCCACTCGTGTACCCGTGACGACTGAACGGCACAGAACTTTACGCCTCGCCTAGGCCCGTCAGCACCGACATAGGACTGTTGATGACTGGAAACATGTTGCCTGATCGGACGAGTCTCGTTTCAAATTTTATCGAGCGGATGGACGTGTATGGATATGGAGACAACCTCATGAATCCATGGACCCTGCATGTCAGCAGGTGACTGTTCAAGCTGGTGGAAGCTTTGTAATGGTGTGGGGTGTCTGCAGTTGGAGTGCTATGGGACTCCTGATACGTCTAGATGCGAGTCTGATAGCTGATACGTACTTAAGCGTCCTGTCTGATCACCTGCATCCATTCATGTCGATTGTGCATTCCGAGGGACTTGGGCAATTTCACCAGGACAATGTGACACCCAATACACCCAGAATTGCTACAGAGTGGCTCTAGGAAGATCCTTCTGAGTTTAAACACTTCCACTGGCCACCAAACTCCTCGTACATGAACATTATTGAGCATATCTGGGATGCCTTGCAGCGTGCTGTTGAGAAGAGACCTCCACCCCTCGTACTCTTACGGATTTATGGACAGCCCTGCAAGAATTTATGGTGTCAATTCCCTCCAGCACTACTTCAGACATTAGTCGAGTCCGTGCCACATCGACATTCCTGCGTGCTCGTGGGGGCCCTACACGATATTAGGCAGATGTCCCAGTTTCTTTGGCTCTTCAGTGTGGTTTGTAACTGCAGCACTTCCCAGCGAATGTCCTGGGCTATATCTGACCTGCAAACCACATAGCACAAACACTGCTCAATTTTCACTGCACATATTAAAACGTACGTTTGCTCTCTTGTTCACAAACTAGCCGTGTTCTGTCTGCTGTGTTCACCACCGAATTGGCAGGGATCAGCCAGCGCCGTACACAGCAGTCTTGTAATTCATTGGTCCATGCTGCCTGCTATGTTCACAAAATCGAACAAACTCGCTCGTGAACGGCGAGCGCCCTCATTTATATGTAACTTCGAATATTCCACAACATACTTCTAGTAAATTAATAAGAAAGTGCCAGAATATTTTAGAAGACATCATACTGGATAAATAATATTTACAGAAACTAGGTTCTGAACCAGTGGCTTCATCCACTACACTGCAACTGACAGCTGTCATTTGATTCTGTGGCTTTGGTCGTATGTCCCAAAGGTTCACCCACCGATATGACATTACATGACACTTAATTATCACAGATCGTAACTAAAACAACGCGTTTTCGAGAGATTGAATATGCTGATGCTTTGGAACAGTACAGGATTTCCGAAAAGAATGCTCGGTTTTTGAATAGATGGTACAGAAAAGCTCTGCCTACCCAACCATTCGGAAATCTGTTGTTTAGTGTGTTGCGCAGTTAGAGGTGGTGATGAGACGGGGAGCCATGTTGAACGAAAATCACTCCTTCCCCTGAGTGTTGTTGTGGTTCTGCGATTTGAGGAAACAAAAATAACTGAAGCATATCTAGATAAATTTTTCCTGTAATTTTTCTTCTGGCGAAAAAGAAATGGCCTACAACTCGGCCATAAAGTAACGTACAACACCCGTTCACTTTTTGTGAATCAAGGACATGTTGGTGCACAACGTTCTGTTTTTCTAAACCTCAAATCCAGCAGTTGTGACCCTTAACACAACCATTCGTATGGAATGTTACTTCGCCTGAAAACAGCATCGTTTCAGAAAATTTGGATTGTCATCAATTTCTTTTAGCCCGAAACCGGCGAAGTTTGTAGGCGCAGGGCGATCGGTCGATTTTATCTCTTGTCTGAGCAAAATTTTTTACGCACGAAGTGATACACTATTATGCATGAATTGCAGACTACGTGGGGAAAGAGATTCGTTCGAGCTTCTGATACAAGACTGCTGGATTTCTTCAACTTTTCTTCACTTGTTCTCGGCTGGCCTGGTGAATGTCCTCTCAACACACTTCCTGTTTCTCAAAACCGGTTGAACCATCGACAAATAGCTTCGTCAGTGATTGCTTCCGTCCTGGATAAGTTTTTCGAAAGTGTTGCTGCACACCAACAACTGATTCAGATTCAGTGTACCAAAGAACGCACTGTGCCCTTTGTTGAACCGTCAACATCGTACTGGTATGTGAGTTAAGGTGGCGGCTCGCCAGTGTGCAAGTGTTTCACGAATGCCACGGTCAACGTTTGACCCCATTCGGCACGATAGCTAAAACTTAGTTATTTTATCTTCAGTTGAACAGTTTTTCGGTAGCACTTGTTCAAAATCCCGACATCCTTTTGGGAACATCCGGCTTATATTCATAGCACATTTTTGTACTCATAATATAACAACTACCAAATGACAACGAAACAACCCAATATGTTGTCTCTTAAGTTGTAATTGTTACCTAGAAAGTCACAATGCATCTCACTGACCACGTTCCTCTCACCAAAGCAAAAATCTGGCGTGTCTGATTCTGCCTTTCACGCTAAGGAATGCTCAGCAAAGTGAAGTTCCACGTTGCGACGCTATAAAACACAAGCTGCACATCAGCGTTCGTTTTCATGTCCCATGTGAGGACGGCTTTACCATACGCGGCGACCGCTAGACGAATTACGCGACATATTGCTCCTCAAATTTACGGGAAAACTTTTATCGGCAGATTCGGATTAAGCTTTTGAACTGGCACATAATTACATCAGTCTAAATAAGGGTTTTCATCCTCGCTTTCACGCGCAAAACAAGGTTAAAACTACCACTACTCCTGTAGCACCAGTAAATACTCTGTAGCACCTACTTTCAGAACGATTCCGATACCCGATCACTGGACTGGAAAACGTAACGACAGATTACACACTGCCACCAGCTGGCTACCAGCGACTTACGCCGATAGTCTCCGTAACAACAAAACAGGAACACAGTTCAGTGTTTATTGGTCAAAACACACAGACATAATTACAGCATCCAAGTTTCCGCAGAAACAAATGGAATTTGTTGGCTTCAATTAAAAGTCGTCAAGTCTGTCACCTTTGCCTAACAGCACTTCCAGACAGCTTCTGGCTCCGCGATCGGGTATGAGGCTTTTGCCTACCGGACACTTTACGCGCACGACACGCCTAGAAAAGCGGAAATGCCTCGATCACAATTCCACGCCCATGCACTGGAACGCACTGCGGATATTTACAGGCTTTCAGTATTTAGAAATGGGGATCAGTGAGTGCCGGCCGCGGTGGCCGTGCGGTTCTAGGCGCTGCAGTCCGGAACCGCAGGACTGCTACGGTCGTAGGTTCGAATCCTGCCTCGGGCATGGATGTGTGTGATGTCCTTAGGTTAGTTAGGTTTAAGTAGTTCTAAGTTCTAGGGGACTGATGACCTCAGAAGTTAAGTCCCATAGTGCTCAGAGCCATTTGAACCATTTGAACAATGGAAAGCCGCCCATGTTGTTCGTCACTGGCGTTAGTATTCAAAATAGTGGCATCCGACATAAAAGAAGGAGCATTTTCGTAGAATACGTAAAAACGTTATCAATAACCGTTGTTTAAAGACAGTTTGGGACCAAATTTCGTAAAGTGGCCCAACACCGTCACAACACTGCTACATGGACAAAGCAATTAGAGGAGGCAGGATGAATATGCAAGAAGCAAACCACGACACGACCATCCGTCAAGAATGAAGTGGTGGAAAACATTCCTAAAACCCGCCAAAGAAGCCCCAGAAAATCCGCGAGGTCTGCCGGCAGAGAAATGAATAAGTCGCAATCAATAATGTGGCGTTTGTTGCAGAACCATCTGCAGTTCAAAACTTAAAATCTTACAGAATTCAAATGTTGCAGGCGCTGAATGCAGCCGACAAACTAAAACCCAGACAGTTATGCGTTGATTTTCAATTTCATATGTAGTTGGATGGTTTTGACTTGTAATCTCTGACAAAGCCACATTGCATTTAAGTGGCACGTGAACACGCATAATTTGAGAATATGCGGTACACAGACATAACCTATGTCGATGTCGTTTCTTTCTGGTTGTTGCCGCAGTACAGAAGAGGCACCCAACTTCATTTTTACAGCGTCCGCCGCTCGTGATCTCGCGGTAGCGTTCTCGCTTCCCGAGCACGGGGTCCCGGGTTCGATTCCCGGCGGGGTCAGGGATTTTCGCCTGCCTCGAGATGACTGGGTGTTTGTGTTGTCCTCATCATTTCATCATCATCCAGGAAAGTGGCGCAATTGGACTGAGCAAAGGTTGGGTAATTGTACGGGCGCTGATAACCACGCTGTTGAGCGCCCCGCAAACCAAACATCATCATCATCATTTTACAGCAGGACGCTGCCCCACCGCAGCGAACGTCTTACACAGTGCTGGGTCGAATGATGTACCGTTCATGCTGTGCCCCTCTGCAGAGCCCGTCTGACTTACACCACTGGATTTTTTTCTTTGGGGAATGTGTGACGGGCATGGTTTACATACGCCAACTCCTGCAAGACTTGCAGCAGCCTAGGCACCTGATGGTCGGCGCATTTACTTCTTTTGATCGCGTTTCTTTGGAACGAGTATGGCAGAAAATGCAGTACTGGACAGACATTGCAGTGTCACGATTGGAGCCCACATCCAACTTCTGTGAATGTCCATAGGAATTTTAAGAATTAACCTTTGAATCTATGGGCGTATCTCTGTAATAAAGTCATTGCTGTAGTCACAGGAATGCTTTGTTTTTGGCCCATTCGTTTTAAATCACCCTTTACTGTTAACATATAGCCGTTCGAGCCAGTTAACCTTAGGAATAGAATTCAGACATTCCAGTGCCAGTTTGTGCCCTCACCAACAGCACTTTTCAGCAAAGAGCTGCTTCCCGGCACGGCTTTCCAACCTTTATTTCCGACAGGAACTGTAAATCACCACCCACCCTTGCAAAATCACTCGCCGTTGAAATCGACTTGCCAGGCCCCGACCACAGCCCATTTGGAAAGATTGTAGAAAGACCAACCCGCAGCTCCAGGCTGGGCGAAAGCACCCACGCCCCAGATACTGGAAACCCGCTCTTGGCTCCCCAATAGCCGGCGGCCGAACCGACGGGCGCTGCCAGGATGCATGCTACACTGGTGTCTGTGGCGGTTGCGCATTGGTTGTGACGTGACTGATGTTTGGAAGGAGTGGGTTGAGGCCACTGTCTGGCACCCGAATTTAACGGGAGGCTCCACCCAGAAATTAACTTTTCTTCTACTATACCTGTTTCAACTAAATTTTAAAATCATGTCTGTCACGTAAAGATGTAGCAATAACCAAGCTTTGAAATCCAGAATTTCATTGTTTTTTGAGTTTTAAATTGTTAGTATGATTTTAGTGGTATTTTTGAAAATCAGCTTTTGATACTTATACATCAATTTTGACATCCAGATTTTTGTAGGTACATTCAGAAGACACTGTTCAGTAGTTCTAAGCATTCATTTTAGGAGAAAAGTTAGTAATTTATTTTCAGAGTTTTTTTTTAAGTTTCAAACTAAAATATTCTCTAATTATCGATACGTAATTGTGATAATAAAATAGTTAAACTATATTTTCGATAATATTAATGCATAGAAGTGCGTAAATACCTCTATACTACTTCTTGCAAAAATTACAATTGGAATGTTTAATATTTAGGATAAAAAGTTGGGATTTAAGTTAGAAAAATAAAACGGATTTTAAAATGTTACTAAAAAAAGTGAATGCTAGTACAAGAGACATCCCCATGGAAATTCACCACCACAGTACCTTTCCCCTTCCCTTCCTGCTCCTGTAAGGATTCTTCTTGTTGTAATTTCAAGACTAGGTCAATCTTTTCCCTGAATATTTTCTTTCTCCAGCCAGCGTCTTGTGCACAGCTTGATGCTTCGTTGATATCTAGACAAGCAGATCTTCTTCTGGGAGAGTGATGGAGTACTGGGACTGTTGCTTTCTTCAGTATTAAAACATATCATACCGAACTGAGAAACAGCTTCCACAAGACCCGAAAGTATCTTTTTTTTTTTCTTTGGGACACCTGGACCAAATGACAGTGTGCAAAATTTCATTTGCATTTTGTGTCTTTCCATCTGCGCATATGCGTCAGATGCAAGTCTCTGATACACAGGTACTACCTTGACCACTTTGGTAGCTGTTAGTGTGCTGCGGCCCCTCATGCAGTCCTTATTTCTAGCGGCGCGGAGTGGCCGCGCGGTTAGAGGCGCCATGTCACTAATTGCGCGGCCCCTCCCGCCGTAGGTTCGAGTCCTCCCTCGGGCGTGGGTGAGTGTGTCGTTCTTCGCATAAGTTAGTTTAAGTAGTGTGTAAGCCTAGCGACCGATGACCTCGGCAGTTTGGTCCCATAGGAATTGACCTTATTTTCAATATTTCTTAGACGTACTTGTAATCAGAAAACAGCGAAATCGTTTTGGAATCTAAGAGTAAACTCACCAAAGGTTTTAAATAGCCATTCAAAAATTTGTTTTAAGAAATTGATGTTTTAGAGTGGAGTCTCCCCGTAAGTTTTTATAATTTACCACACTCGTTTCACGTGATTACATTGATTATTGCTGTCCCTTTTCGGTCGAAATGTTAGTCATACTCGATCTCTACCTAGTACATCGTTGACGTGACGTTAAACTCTAACCTTGCGTCTTTCTTTCTGTAGATTGTATCGATCGCCATAATTCTTTACTAGTTACTGTCGTGGTAAATGTGGTATACCCTTGCGGTTCTACATATTGTAAACTGAAGTCTGTAGGTAATCTTATTTCCTTTTGATCGTCAAAATCCGTTAGTAATCAAATCTGTGACAAAACAACAGCATCAAGTAAAATGTACCAAAATACGAGCCGCGCGGGATTAGCCGAGCTTTCTAAGGCGCTGCAGTCATGGACTGTGCGGCTGGTCCCAGCGGAGGTTCGAGTCCTCCCTCGGGCATGGGCGAGCGGTTCTAGGCGCTACAGTCTGGAACCGCACGACCGCTACGGTCGCAGGTTCGAATCCTGCCTCGGGCATGGATGTGTGTGATGTCCTTAGGTTAGTTACGTTTAAGTATCTCTAAGTTCTAGGGGACTGATGACCTCAAAAGTTAAGTCCCATAGTGCTCAGAGCCATTTGAATCATCGGGCATGGGTGTGTGTGTTTGTCCTTAAGATAATTTAGGTTAAGTAGTGTGTAAGCTTAGGGACTGATGACCTTAGCAGTTAAGTCCCATGAGATTCCACACACATTTGAACATTTCTGAACCAAAATACGCAGTAGTACAGATCAGAATAGCACTTGGCGAAAGGTACCAAAATACACCAGCAAAAAGTATCACTTCATGCAGTACGTGCTGCATCACCATTAGTGCCGTGATCTCGTCGGTGGCCCGGTAAACACCTTACAAGGATAACAACCTACGCCTCCAATCGACTCGTTTTGTTGTTTTGCTACAGATCGGATTATGAGGTTAGCCTAAAACGCGTAATGTAAAGTGGTTAATAATTAATGTTGCCATTCAAGAAAGAAAACGGGCTACTAACAGTGCTATATGATGGTTGCAGATCTCTTCAGTCTTTGACCAGAGTTAACTGACTTCCCTATCTAGCTACAGGGAAAAATTCCTTGTATCATATCCGAACAATAGTGTAACTGAGTGCTTTTTCTCTTATACAAAGCATATCACGAGTCGGAAAAATCATAAGTGGCAGAAAAACTATCTGAGAACAAATGATGTAGTCAGAACTCTTGGATTTGTAGTTTGACATTTACAGAGCCCAACTGAATTAAAGGAATAAATTTATAGATTACTAGGCCTATACTGAAACTAATGCAGTTTCACCAACCGTTCAAGAAGGAATCCAAACTAAAGTGCAGCATGGTACTTTTCGCACATACAACGGCAAGGAGAAATTTACTTTGATAATGTCCTAATAGAGCCATAAATGCAGAATTACTGTGTCAAGAACGGACATTTTAACGCTATTCCGAGATACAGTAAGGCTTTCCTTGTATCACAGTGTCAAATCGGAAAAGCTTTCACCGTGGTTTCTGCCACGGCTGCGCAATCTTCGAGTTGATGCTAAAGTTGCTTTATGAGTTTATCCCATACGTTTTCAATAGGAGGCATGTCAGACAACCAGGAGACTAGGGAAGAAGCGACATATGTAGTGCTATGAAGAAAACACGAAGAAACTTTAGAATATAACTTCTAATCGTAGGTCACTAGAGACTGAGCAAATGTTGGGTTTAATATCGGCAGCTGAATGAACAGGCTATGACCGCTTTTAAACAAAGATCACAACAGTCGCTGATAAAAATTTGAATCGAGAGACAGCGATCAGTATTCAACTTTAATTAACGTATTAATTTCCTATATTGCTTGATTCACTGTTCTCTAGGTTACCTGTGTCGAGGAAAGTCACACTAGCATATTAAAACAAAATACACTTTTAACGAAACATACGAGTAGATGATACATTCTACAACAGTAATAACTGAATAAAACACTGGGAAAAAAAGAACACTTCTTTTCTCCAGCGCAGGACACAAGTGTATATCGTCACATTGCTCTTTCACACGAAATTAATGCATGTGTATGCTAGCGATTCACCAGGGTGAGTCCGCAAACGGCACTAATTCACTCACATTGAGCGATCAAAGTTGAACAACAGTGCCATCGGTGTGCTTAATGTATATGATTTTTGGTTAGTTTTTTTTTTTAGGGGGAGGGGAGTGGGAGTGAAATAAATATATGGCATCATTGGTCGGAAGACCGCATTTAGGTGGGAGTCTTTCGCTTTGACGCCACTTCCGTCGCTTGTGCGTAGATGAAGATGAGATGGAATAATAAAGACGACACAAACATCCAGTCGTCATCTAGTGAAGGAAATCTGCAACCCAGCCGGGGATCCAGCCCAGGACCCCATGCGACGCTAATCACTAGATCACTCTTTCCCGATCTGTTTCTTCGCCGTTTTCATCAGAGGTCCTTCACGGACGTTGCATAGCATCTTTTAAATTCTATCGATGAGAACTATCAGTTTCTTTTATTACAAGGGGTTGCCGATCTCCTGACCGGACACCGTGAGCTTCCGTGCCAGCACGACCACGAGCTCTGGACTAGTTGTAGGAAATATGGTGGCGTATTAATGCTCTTTAACGTATAAATATCACGTTTTAAAATAATATTGTAACGCGATACCTGTCATCATTTTAGTACATTATTATTAGACGTTGATTATCAATAGGTGATGTAAACAGTTAACATACATTAATATGGTTTGCAAAGCACAGATGCAGTTGTCGATGCTGGTTGTACCTGCTGGACGGTGATTTTGTAAGCGACCCCTTCTATAGATAATTTACAATTCCTTAGTGTTGTTCCAAAGAGTTTGTCTGACCTCCGCTTTCCTTATAATTAAATTTGTGTTGCTATTTCAGCTTCAGTCATTTTGGATGTCTACACCTAGATATCTGATATGCGTTTATTCTAGTGATTGACTGTTTAGAATTATTTAATCAACCAGTATCTTTTTTCGCCCTTAACATAGTTTACGTTACTTGGTTAATAAAGAACAACAACTTATCTTTGAAATTGTAGACAACTTTCAGAAATTCGGGAAGTAATATCTTACATATATAATAATTTTATTTTGGTTCCATCTGTTTTACGCCTATTTATTGCTAATACATCGCTTAGAAATATTACAATAAATCATTGTCGTTCTTTAACATATATTATATGTATCGTTGCTATTTTGACCGGTCAACTGTAGTACCCTAGTTACCCATTCATGTGTCTAGTACAAAACGTGTGATAGTTTTATTACACTTCAACAAAGATAGGGACAAAAAGACGTTGTACCTGTACCTTTGGATGCCAAGAGAGGATCGAAGGACGAATAACAGCGTAGTTGAATACTTTATATTCGTAATCGTCATCATAATGTATCGTTATTTCCGTTTTTAGGACAACATTGGATCCCAGTCTTCATTCGTATTTTATTCCAGAAACTAATAACACTACAGTCTCCTTTACTGTGGCGTGCAGCATTCGCTCGCAACGCATGAGGCATGAAGAGAGAATTACATGTTAAGAGAAACCTACTTCACACGTGTTTTACGGTCAACTGACGGAGTGTTAGTTTTACGTAGCGGTGCCGCATTGTGCCAATTTAGGTAACAATGCCGATCTTCTCGATAAACACCCACCGGGCAGTGGTGCATAATTACGGCGAGGGCCGTTGTGCGCGCGCGCTCTAGCGCGTCGGTTGCGCAAGTGCGGTGAAAGTGTAGCGGAGACTGCGATGCGCGGTTGGGAGACGAACCCCGCAGTTCGCGGCCGGCCCTGCTTGCCACACTCGGCGCCATTGTTCCTCGCCGGACGGCGCTGTGTGGCTTTCAACACGTGTGTTGGGACCTTCTTTTGCGCCTCCTCCTGCACTGTATTCTGTAAAAAAGCGCGTCGTAAATGTGGGAGAACACAGCTAGGACTAGTTTTATGAGAACGCCTACCGCCTACTCCAAAGAAATCTCATGCGCAGTTGAACAATATGCAGTGTACCCCATTGTAAAATACTGCTCGGCTGTTTAGGGCTCATATCGGATTGTATTAACAGGGAATGTTGGCAGTATTTGAAGAAGGGTAGCACAAAGCTGAAATTCTGTAACTAGCACATGCCTAAAGATAGACTACAATTATCCCAAAAAGTCTACTTACAAAATTTTAAGAAGTCTAGAAACATATTTCCTTAGGCACCTCGAAGACAAGATTATAAAAATTACAGCGCACACAGAATTATTTAAGCAGTCACTCTTCCCAACCTCTATTGAAATGGGAAGAAGCCCTAAAGCACCGTCTGTAGTAGCAACGGACAGTTTTGAATAATATCCTCAATAACATTGTTAAGGCATGGACAATGGCAGTAGAAAGGATGTAAAATCCACTAGAGAAGTTTGACTACATTACAAAAAGCGTACTTCAGAAAGCCCACAGCTGAACTGCTTCAAAATACACGGAACATGGAACAAGACGCAAATTTGACATGTCTCTTTGCTATAAAATGATCACATAATTCACGATTTATCATACCCTGCAAAATTTTAGGGTTCGACGAATGACGTTGCTTTAGCCTGTTTTCAAAGTTCTGTAACACAGTATTGTTCTTTATTTTCCTTTTCTGTGCAACACTGTTGTCATTTTCAGGCGCGGTATCATATCAATTGCTAATCCAGGACGATACAGACGAGGAGAATTAACATTTCCTTCTTTTTCCCTTGTTTGTTTTGTCCTTACCTTGTACGCATCAGTCAGATATCCGCCTGGGACCTTCGTCCGTTTGCCAGGAGGTGATGGCTGATAAGATGAATCGCTGCTTCCCTGGAAATCCGGAAGTGGTGACATTGCTTCATCCCTCACTGCCATGGAACCACAATTTTCTTTCTCTGACGCCTCTTCACCCATTAAAAGTGTAGCAATCTTTGCTATTAACAGCACCTTCTTTTGTCAGATATTGCTTGATTCGTTTATAAATAACACGCTCTTCGCCTGTAAGTATATATTCTGCAGTGCAAAACTACTCCACCAACAGTTTCACAGCTACTGCCTGTCTCACTTTCCAGGGTGAAATACTAACTCTATAAACACACTTCCACACCGCAAAGACTATTTGCTCCACTGTAATAGCAAACACAAAGGCAAGCGACTTATTGTGAGCACTGCGCTGCTTGCAGAGCGACACGTAAATGTGGAGGGCTTTAGTAGAAAGGGCAAACCTATCGCTGCGCAACTTATTCCTCCGTCTCTTATCAATACCGTTGCAGCTAGGAGCTAAAACTTTACAAACAGTTTTTTCTTTTTAGTCTGCAACAGAACAAAAGTGGTTTTGTTCTGTTATCCGTGACCTTCCCTTGTGAATGTATTACGAGTATGTCGGAGCTAAGTGAAATCGAACGTTGGAAAATTGTTGGTGATCGTATGGTGGGTGCTTCTGTAACAAAGGTAGCAGAAGTGATTGGTGTTTCAAGAGGCACAGTATTGTAGATTTATACCACATACCGGGTGCACTGAAAAACATCATTAGCTAAGTCACAACGTCGACGAAAGTGTGTGGTGAGTGATCGTGACAGACGGTCATTGGAAAGAATTGTGACGAAAACTAAGCTGCAAAAGTCACCACGGAACTGAATGTCGCACTCACTAACCTTTCAGCGTCAAACATGAGCAGGGAATTGCAGGGCGATCTAGAATTATGAAACCACTCATCAGTGATGCAAATGCCCGTAATAGAATAACGTGTTGCCGAAGAGATAAAACTTAGACAATGGAAGAAAGTCATTTAGTCAGATGAGACTTGTTTCACACTGTTTCCAACTTCTGGCTGAGGTTACGTTCCAAGATTCCCTTGAAAACCGTACAGGACCTGTATTTATCCACTCCAAGACGACTGGAATGTGTTTTAAATGCGATCGATTTTACTACATCGTATTAGGCACAGTAACGTGTTGCATTGTTGGTGTTTCCATATATTTGTCCACCCACGGCACATCTAGCGACGTGGTTCCACGACCTGATCTAAAATGCCTCTTCTTACCGAGCACTTGCACACTGACCGAAAGGTTTACGAAAACCGCAAATTATTCAATCTGATATCCACACCCACGCACAGGAAACCCATTTTCTGATTCTCTCTCAGCTTTCCGCATGGCAAGAACTATTTGCGGCGTCAAAAAAATTATTAGCACTACAGTTTTTTTATGTTCACAGGAACCATTTTATGAACAAACGAATACAGATTACACACGGCGTATCAAAAAGAATCATCCGATTTGCCACGTCTATATATCTGAAACTAATAAACATATGCAATGAATTCTGTTTTTGGATGAACAGGAAAATCAAAAAGTTTGTTTTTCTCATGCCTTCTCATAGGCGTTCAATATGCTCCCCTTGAGATGCACGCCTTATGTCAATGCGGTATTCAAATTGTTCCCACACTGCAGCGAGGATTTCTTGAGTTACAGCTTCCACAGCTGCTGTTATGCGATGCCTCAGTTCATCCATTGTTGTTGGTAACGTAGGCACATTAACAGAGTCTGTTATAAACCACCACAAGAAACAATCACATACAGTCAGGTCCGGTGACCTAGGAGGCCAGTAATGTAAGGCTGGATCATTTGGTCCAGTGCGACCGATCCATCGTTCAGTAATGCTTTGATTTAAGAATTCCCGCACTTCCAGATACCAGTGTGGCGGTGCCTCACCCTGTTGGTAAATGAAGTCTTTCGAATCAGTCTCCAACTGTGGGGAAAAAAAGTTCTCAAACATATTGAGATATGTGCTTCCTGTAACAGTGTTCTCGGCAAAGAAAAATGGACCATACTCCTTTTCTCGTGGAAGTGCACACACACTCATTAAATTTTGGAGAGTCCCTCTCATGTTGTACAACTTCACGTTGTTGTTCCGTATCCCATATTCTCACATTACGACGGTTCACCTTTCGATTTAAATGGAATGTTACCTCGTCACTAAACACTAAGCGTGGAAGAAAACTGTCATCCTGCATCTTGTCAAGGACGAAATTACAGAACTCCACACGTTGTTGTTTGGCACCTTCACGAAGAGCTTGCAGAAGCTGAATTTTGTATTTACACAAACAACCTGTTCCTCGGAAATGTTCATGCCGTCGTCTAATGCTCTGTGCTGTAGGAGGACTCACACCTTATCTAGTACGAAAGTCACGCTGAACAGTTATTACTGAGCCGCGCTGCACAAAACGTAGAACACAAAACGCTTTCTGTTGTCCCGACACGTATTTTTACTAGAGCTCAAGTGGATGCACACTGCAGCTACCTAGCGGGAACCATGTAAAACTCGAGAGTTTTCTCTTTCCAACCGTACGTTGTTGACGCACATATCTCAAATAACATAACAGTTATGATTTTTTAAAATCGGATATTTCTTTTTGACATATTCTGTATTACAGATATTCCCCGTCGATTTCAATGCAGTTTTGCCATCTTTCTGACAACTTCTATATTTGCGTAGCAAACCATTCACTGTGAACAATTGCAGGAAGTTCGTCACTGTAGGTGAACTTCGTAGCCTGCGTGACTTCTTGACCTCTTTCAATACGTCGAATAGGGCGTAGTCGCTAGGAGCCAGATATGGCGAATATGGAGTATGCAGCAGCCCAGTAAACCCTACTTCGCGCACGGTGGCATTTTTCTGGCGACTAGCATTTGGCCGCGCATTGTCATGTTGGAACATAATGCTACGACCTCTTGTTCCGTGGTGACGTTGTTGAATGAATTGGTGGAGTTAGTGCAGTGAACTGCAGTACCTATCACTGGTGAGGATCGTATTGGGAGGGAGCCAATCCACGAGCAGTATCCCTTCATGATCCTAAAACATAGTCGCCATTCTGCTCGAGTAGTCCCAGCCGTGACTCCTCGGGATGAGGGGTTTTAATATGCTTTCACTCCGTAAACTGGCGTTCCTTTTATGGAGTCTCGTGGAAGAACCATGATTCATCAACGATAACCAGACGCTGAAAGAACTTTGGTGCATCTGCACCGTACTTTTGCACCAGCTGTTGGCATATTTCCACGCGCTTCTCTTTCTGAGCAGTGGTGAGGGAATGGGGCACCCATCGGGCACACCCTTCTTCATCTTCAAACCCTCATGGATGGAGATGTGGAAGATTTCTCCGCGATAAACCTGTTGTCTTCTCTGGTTCATCATATGTGATTCACCTGTGCCCCACGCGCCGTTATCAAGTGATTGACACACTGGACATTGGTTGGTTTCCTCCCTGCCGTCTCTGAACTCTGATGCCCCATGAAACACGGATCTGTGGATTGGTGCTGTTTCCGCACATTTGGCTACTAATCTCTTGTACACGTCAGAAGCAGTCACTCCTTCCCATCAGAGAAACCACACTGTCCACCATTGCCGATGCTGTCTGCTTCCATGATGTCTTATCGATGTTCACCAGCGTACTCGAAAGCCGAAACAAGTGCTGCTGCAATGTGCCACTTACGGGAAGCAGCAACACCATCTGGTGGCGGTAGACAGTACTAAAGTCTATCTTCACGCACATAACAACACGCATTTCATACTGCTACTTGTAGGAGTTGTTGGGCGAGTGACAATCGGTATTGAACAAATTTAATAGCTCACTTAATTACAAAAGATCGCCATCTCCCGGCTCCTGCGATACACTACCTCCGCCACAGATGGCTGCCTCGTGCTCCGGATCCGTCCAAGGAGTTATTTAACATTCAGGTCTTTCAGCCAATCGGATTCAGTAGCCACACGCAGAAACTTTCTCTGGCCTTTTCCCGTTCGCACTAACAGCGCTTCTGTAAGGTGCTGCTTCCCTGCTAGAGCTTTTAGAAGTTTCTCTGTAATGGACTCGACCTTGAGCCTGCCTTCTGTACCCAGACCACTGTCTGCATTGGATTATTTGGGAAAGGCCGGTTAATCAAGTCCAGGCGGAAGAACACGTTCGTCCCCACAAATCCGACCCTGTTAGAGACAATAGCCACAGGACAATCACAGAGGTGTGGCTAGGAAATGAGACTTAAACCAAACCAAGAACTCTTTCAGTGGTTTCCCTGGTGGTGATCTCAACTGCACTGCCCCAGCACGCTTCACACTCTGTCTGTCTGGATCACGAATGAACTCATTGGTGCTGTAGCATACACTGAGAAAAATCAGTGCAGAATCCACATGACTGATAGAGTTCAGTGCAGATCCGCGCAGCTGTCGGGCCCGTCAAGTAAAAATATTTAACAGCAGCTCGAAAATCGCTATCTTCCGGCCCCTACGCTGCACCTTGCAGTAACAACCTGCTCGTTATATCAGTTCGAAAAGATCAACTGAAGTTTACTGTGATCCGTGTTAACCAACATTGACGCAGTTGAACTAAAATTTCGTGATCTTTTACTGTCATTCCCTGATATGGTAATCTAACCTCGTATTGTTCTGGTGCCATGTTTTGTTCTAAGACGATTCAGTGTTGTACGTGCACTGCGTTACCTGGAAATGCTATTTAAGCGGCCTGAGTGGAAATATTGTCATTTAGTATACACGCACTACAATGAAAGCTGCTGGTCAGTGTCTGTGATCCTGGTTCTGCTGCGACATGCTCCTGTTCCACCAATGGCACGCATCCCTGTAATTAGCTAATGTGTGCAAGATTGGGGACAAGGCACAAACGCCGGCCGGAGTGGCCGAGTAGTTCTAGGCGCTACAGCCTGGAACCGCACGACCGCTACGGTCGCAGGTTCGAATCCTGCCTTGGTCATGGATGTGTGTGATGTCCTTAGGTTAGTTAGGTTTAAGTAGTTCCAAGTTGTAGGGGACTGATTACCACAGCAGTTAAGTCCCATAGTGCTCAGAGCCATTTGAACCAAGGCACAAACTGAAATCACTCAGACAAAGCTCTGGTGAAAATGTTTTTCATCTTTTGATACAAAAGGCAAATGTGGACTGCACTATTCGCAGTCTAGTTACATGTAAGTTAATTGTATCAAGTTCTAAGGATAACTGGTATCCACTGGTCATCTTGTCTGATAGATTTTGCGCTCTACGTAGTTAAGTGCACAGTTCACAATAACTGCGTGACACTTAGTCCCTGTTATCGAGAGAGTGGGTAAATCCTCGCGACGTAGATGAAAGTAGTCTTTTCGACACGATAACAAAGCGACTGTCCAGCCAGTCGTGAAATATTATCATTTAGTGTACACTTTCTCTTACATTGATGTATCACACAAAAGCATCGAGTCCGCAAGTTCTCACGTTTCGTGAAAAACGCTCAGCACGGGTGATTGTTAATTCCACGAGACGATACATGTACTTCAAAGTCAATAATATCTATCTGATCATTGCCCCACTTATTCCAGATGGAGCACCTGTATCCGACGTCTCGGCATAAAATCTTTCGGTATCATTCCGAAAATTTAGCAGTGACTTAATTGTTCATGAACAACAAGCTGTTGACATGTCCGATAGCGAGCACGTCCCAAGACTCATTACTCTTAAACTGTATCTCCTAGTCACAGAAATACACTCCTGGAAATTGAAATAAGAACACCGTAAATTCATTGTCCCAGGAAGGGGAAACTTTATTGACACATTCCTGCGGTCAGATACATCACATGATCACACTGACAGAACCACAGGCACATAGACACAGGCAACAGAGCATGCACAATGTCGGCACTAGTACAGTTTATATCCACCTTTCGCAGCAATGTAGGCTGCTATTCTCCCATGGAGACGATCGTAGAGATGCTGGCTGTAGTCCTGTGGAACAGCTTGCCATGCCATTTCCACCTGGCGCCTCAGTTGGACCAGCGTTCGTGCTGGACGTGCAGACCGCGTGAGACGACGCTTCATCCAGTCCCAAACATGCTCAATGGGGGACAGATCCGGAGATCTTGCTGGCCAGGGTAGTTGACTTACACCTTCTAGAGCACGTTGGGTGGCACGGGATACATGCGGACGTGCATTGTCCTGTTGGAACAGCAAGTTCCCTTGCCGGTCTAGGAATGGTAGAACGATGGGTTCGATGACGGTTTGGATGTACCGTGCACTATTCAGTGTCCCCTCGACGATCACCAGTGGTGTACGGCCAGTGTAGGAGATCGCTCCCCACACCATGATGCCGGGTGTTGGCCCTGTGTGCCTCGGTCGTATGCAGTCCTGATTGTGGCGCTCACCTGCACGGCGCCAAACACGCATACGACCATCATTGGCACCAAGGCAGAAGCGACTCTCATCGCTGAAGACGACACGTCTCCATTCGTCCCTCCATTCACGCCTGTCGCGACACCACTGGAGGCGGGCTGCACGATGTTGGGGCGTGAGCGGAAGACGGCCTAACGGTGTGCGGGACCGTAGCCCAGCTTCATGGAGACGGTTGCGAATGGTCCTCGCCGATACCCCAGGAGCAACAGTGTCCCTAATTTGCTGGGAAGTGGCGGTGCGGTCCCCTACGGCACTGCGTAGGATCCTACGGTCTTGGCGTGCATCCGTGCGTCGCTGCGGTCCGGTCCCAGGTCGACGGGCACGTGCACCTTCCGCCGACCACTGGCGACAACATCGATGTACTGTGGAGACCTCACGCCCCACGTGTTGAGCAATTCGGCGGTACGTCCACCCGGCCTCCCGCATGCCCACTATACGCCCTCGCTCAAAGTCCGTCAACTGCCCATACGGTTCACGTCCACGCTGTCGCGGCATGCTACCAGTGTTAAAGACTGCGATGGAGCTCCGTATGCCACGGCAAACTGGCTGACACTGACGGCGGCGGTGCAGAAATGCTGCGCAGCTAGCGCCATTCGACGGCCAACACCACGGTTCCTGGTGTGTCCGCTGTGCCGTGCGTGTGATCATTGCTTGTACAGCCCTCTCGCAGTGTCCGGAGCAAGTATGGTGGGTCTGACACACCGGTGTCAATGTGTTCTTTTTTCCATTTCCAGGAGTGTACATTAGCGTTTTCAGAGCGAGTTCGGTATTGATATGAGCCGCAGGTAGCAATTTGTCTATACGTTTACAAATATTCGAGGGCTATTTTTCTTCTTTTTTCCAAGGCCCTGTCAGTCGCGAAATTAAAACCACGGTCGAAGTCCTACGAGGCGTTGCTCAGATGTGTTGCGCAGCGTCTCTTAGTATGGCCGTCGACTGCGTCTCGTCGCACTTTTTTCAGTTCCGAGCGCACAGTGATCACGAAAAGACGCATAGAATAGTAGCGTCTCCCGCGAAGTGCGAAATGCGTGCTGTCATTCGATTTCTTCGTGCTGAGGTACTCCGCCTGATTTCTATGCAGCCCACATAGCGTAATTGTCACGCGCGACAGCAAAGTGTGGCAATGGTGCAGGGACTTTGAAGCACGGCGTACAGACGTTCTCGATGCAGCGGTCAGGGAAGGATGTGAGTGTCAACCGATGATCTTGTTCAGCGAATTGATCAGCTCATTCGAAAAAATCGCCTCCGAAGAGTAGTTCAGAACAAGCGAAGAGGAATGTTATCATCAAGCATTATCCTTCTTCATGACAATACTAGACCTCACACTGCAACTGCAACAGAGACGCTCCTGCATCGTTTTCGATGAGAAGTATTTGATCATCCACCATACAGCCCGGTCTTGGCTCCCTCTGATTTTCATCTTTTTGCTCACATGGAAGGCTGGCTATGGGGACAGCATTTGTGCACAGACCAGACCAGCGTGAAAAATTGGCGGAAAGCACAGGCGACCGCCTTTTATGACGAGGATATTGGGACGATGGTACCACGTTGCGACACAAGTCTAAGTCGGAGCGGCCACTATATAGAAAAGTAGTTGGGAGGTTCCAAATAAAACATTTTTCTTTTCGGTGTGGTTTCCTTTCCACGACCGATCGGACATAGAAAAAATGGGCGTCGTACTACAATTATAGCATCAGTGAAAGAAAGGGTGGATATAAACTTGTCCACCGATGATGTGTAGAGTCTCTCGATAACTGCGAAAGAGTTTTCGTGAAAAGATCCCATAGTTAAAATACGCTAAGAGAATATAGTCGCCAATGGTGAGGCGCTGTTGAAACAGACAGTAAAAACGACGTGTCAGGAAGAAGAATCGTGAAGATAGCGAGCGCAGTTTGTGAAAAAGCAGAAAATCGGAGGGTCAGCTGTTAATGAGGGCGAATGAATACCTGACGCACAAAAGACAAAAATCGAAGTTTGTTCAACGGGAGCAGGCGGCGCGGCGGCTGTGGCCGAGGTCTGGCGCAACAAGCCGCTCAGTAAGGACGACCGGCGGTGAGTCAACCCCAGGGCTCGATGCAAGGTCCCCGAGTTGTTGACCCTCGGCTCCATTCGGTTTCTCTCGGCCGCCTTCGCCGATTCCGCCAGAGGAAGATACCAGTACCCGACACTGAGCAGAGCGGTATCACGAACACTATGAATTCTCATATCCGTCAACCGCTCAAATGAATACCAAGAAAGGTTTCCGTATCACATTACCAATTTTCACCTGGTATCGAATTCCCTATGATTCCTTTAATATTCCATCTTCCCTTAAGTATTAGTATCTGATTAACACCGCTTTCTGCACTTTCAGTGACGATGTATTTAATGGACTTCGAAGGTATGAACCGCGATAAATCGCAACAACGTGAGGTAATTCATTTTTGATATAAATTGCCTTGAATAAGCTGCATGTTATATTGCATTCTTTCTTTTCTTGCCGGTTCGTTTGTCTTGCTTGATACAGAATCTGGAAGAATTCCCATAAGACTTCCACTCTGAATAACAATATTCTTTGTCAAAACATTTGCCATTTGTCTCTGCAATGAACTGCGAATAATATCTCTTCGGATCACAATATCTTAAAATTTAAAATCACTGATTTCATGCAAATTTCCCATGCTTCGGTACGGTAATTCTCAGTTATACAAAAGAAATATTTTTCAGAAAAATGACACTGTTCTAATTTTTTTAACAGGTTTGTTTTGAACCGCATGTTTATTCATTTTCTCATTACAGATAATTACTATTTTTGTAATTACTGGAGCCTTAGCTACATTTATTAATAATACATGTTTGACATTTCCGAATCGTCTGTCTTTTGTTTTTCCATTGCAGTCAACTGACAGTGGAATACAGGGGGGGGGGGGGGGGGGGGGGGGAGCGTACGCATAAGAGATGTATTGCGCAAGCTGACTTCACCCGCATCTGCGCCGGGAAGACAGTACCAAATGCTATATTGCCCAGAAACATACGCCAGTCTCACAAGCCGACATTGTTACAATTCAAGTCAGTATACAGCTTTTGGTAATGATTTGACTTACGTGATTCATATAGCATTGTCGGTTTCTCAGACAATTGTTTTCGTTCAAGAATTACCTTCAGGCCATTATTTTTTTACGATTGGTGATGTATTTAGACAATAAACGGAGAAAAAGAATTAGCTAATCGCTCGTGAACTTGGAATTTCCAGTTAAACAGACAGCGTATAGCTGCACGAACGGAAATGAGATGCGAGAGATCGAGAGGGGTGGGGAAAGTGGCAGAAAAGGAGAGACTGAGGGCGGAACTACCTGATAACAGCGGAAAATATTGCCAAACAAAAGTGCTCCGTGTTAAACACAATCTTAGCAAAGTTTGAAAGCAATGAAAAATCATACAGCTTTGTTCCTTGAACTGTGTTTAAATTTTTGGTGGCGTGTATGCCGATTTAAATTGCGATTTAGTAACAAACTAGACCATTGGAGCGTTAAGATGAAGATGACTGCTTCATTCTGTCTCGATGGAAAACCCAATCAACAGAAAATGACTTATAACTGTTGTCTATCCTTTTAACATTACAGCACAAAAAGCCTGTTCGGGAAGTTGTCAGTTGTGTACTGCAGCTAAGCTGAGGCGTTTAGCAGCCGAATGGAACGAGTTCTCCTGGTAGCAGTGCTCGGCTAACGGTTCCCCCCACGTACAGAGGGTAAAAATAACTGCACCGTGTCTAGCAGACCCAGACAACAAGAGGTCATCAGAAGTGACTAGAGTTGCGCTCTATCGAAACTAGAGTTCGGTAGTTTTGGTACACCACATGAATGACGTAGTAAATGGTAGATTATCGGTAGTACTGGCAGCATTGGTTGGGGAAAAAACATAAATGAACGTGTAAAAGAGAAACTGGGAGTCGAAGAACTTCTGTTTTTTTTAATTTTGTTTTTTTGGTTGTTTGTTTGGCGGTATAATTAGCACCGCAAATCATTCAGTGTTAGTCCGTTGTGTCTTTTATATCCTGACAGAACATAAACTCCATTTTGTAAATAATAAAAATTATTCGATCATGTAACTTCTGTGCTTTTACGTAACCAAAGCAATCGCTTTCGATGCAAACACAATTTACATGCACAGACACAAAAAATACAAGTTATTATTATAGTTATTTTGTACTCAATTGAACGTTCCTCACCATGATCAGGGCAAGAGTATTCAGTTATTCTTGATACATGCGGAACTCGTTTATGAACAACAGAAACATTTTTAATATAATTTCGACGACGTTTGATGTATTTTTGTTTCACAGTCTTAATTTCATTTTAGCTTTTTGTTGAGAAAATTGCGATTTCTAGCGCTGTATGATAAATTTTTATTGTTTTCCGTAGTCTTACTACAATTTCAATGTTGCTATAAATACTGTTTACTTTTAAGTAACAGACAGGAGGATAACTATGTAGAACAAAAATGTTCCGTTCGTTACCTGCCCCATTATATATCCTTACTCAGTTCCTAGACGGTTCGCCGCTTCCCGTTTTTAGGGGAATATAGTAAGACACTGAGCGCATACTTAAAGAAAGCAATTGGTATGAGATAACGCCCGGTAGGTATGCAACTCACCAAACGTACAGGTTACGTGGGTACGACCGTAGCTACCGTAGTCTACACTTACTTAGGCAGTCTGCCGTAGCCTACGGTAGTTTTCAGCTCAATACTTGACGTTCCTTGCGGCAGCTCTCTTAAATCTCATGATTTCAGTGTTACGTTTCACTACAAGAGAATGTCGGGAAATCACACAGCTGAATTGAAGATTTCCAAGCGTCTGGCGTACTTCAAGTTAGTGTGGTAAGGTCGCTGCCGTTCACAGTATAAACAAATGCCGTGCCACGTAATTTCTGTACTGTTATAAGCTGTTCGCAAATGATCCAACTATGTACAGGAAAATTATAGTTTCAGAAGGTTACTAACGACTTGTCCCGGCTTCACACGGGTAGTACTCATTATCTACGGCCAGATGACTTGTCTGACGCAGCGGTTATACATTATACAGGGTGTTACAAAAAGGTACGGCCAAACCTTCAGGAAACATTCCTCACATACAAAGATAGAAAATATGTTATGTGGACATGTGTCCAGACACGCTTACTTTCAATGTTAGAGCTCATTTTATTACTTCTCTTCAAATCACATTAATCATGGAATGGAAACACACAGCAACAGAACGTACCAGCGTGACTTCAAACACTTTGTTACAGGAAATGTTCAAAATGTCCTCCGTTAGCGAAGATACATGGATCCACCCTCCGTCGCATGGAATCCCTGATGCGCTGATGCAGCCCTAGAGAATGGCGTATTGTATCACAGCCGTCCACAATACGAGCGCGAAGAGTCTCTACATTTGGTACCGGGGTTGCGTAGACAAGAGCTTTCAAATGCCCCCATAAAATGAAAGTCAAGAGGGTTGAGGTCAGGAGAGCGTGGAGGCCATGGAATTGGTCGGCCTCTACCAATCCATCGGTCACCGAATCTGTTGTTGAAAAGCGTACGAACACTTCGACTGAAATGTGCAGGAGCTCCATCGAGCATGAACCACATGTGTCGTACTTGTAAAGGCATATGTTCTAGCAGCACAGGTAGAGTATCCCGTATGAAATCATGATAACGTGCTCCATTGAGCGTAGGTGGAAGAACATGGGGCCCAATCAAGACATCACCAACAATGCCTGCCCAAACGTTCACAGAAAATCTGTGTTGATGACATGATTGCATAATTGCGTGCGGATTCTCGTCAGCCCACACATGTGACGGTGAATCGAGGAAGTACAGTACATACTGACGAAACTAAAATGAGCTCTAACACGGAAATTAAGCGTTTCCGGACACATGTCCACATAACATCTTTTCTTTATTTGTATGTGAGGAATGTTTCCTGCAAGTTTGGCCGTACCTTTTTATAACACGCTGTATAGCCAAACCTTCCTCGGGAATCAGTCAATTTATTATTTAAAACCACATCAAAATCCCTACAGTACAGTAATCCCTGAGATTAGTGTCCACATACAGAAAGAAAAACGCGGGAAGGGACTTAAATTTCTGGTATGTATATATTAGGAAATGCACAGAGACTTGCACTTGATCAGTGCTAGGGCAAAGATTGACACCTGCCGCTAATGATTAATAAATTCAGTGTAATCAGAGAATTTTATGGAGCTGAAATTTCACGCATGAAATAAATCTTTTATATAAGATTTTTTCGACCAATCCTTCAGCTCTGTTCGTCGGTATCGGATCTTTATTGTGTTGGATTAAAAGACAGATAGAAAAGATTCAAAGAAGAGCAGCATTATTCGTCACGGGCTTGTTCAGTTAATGAGACGTTGTACGCAAAATAATAACGAAATGCAATAGTAGACGTTCCAGGAGAGGAAGAATGTATATCTCGGATGCTTTCTCCCAACATTCGAAAAGCCCAAGTTCCAGTATAAGTACTTCCTGCAACATACAGTCCACGATTTAAAGACGACGCTGATAGTAGAGAAATTATTGGTCATACAAAGGGATAGCGACAGTTTTTCTTCCCGCGTACTGCAGTTTCTGACAACTGCGTGGAGTAATATAGGAAGAGGCGGTGTAGTGTCCCCACCTCCTTTCTTTGTACTTATTGCCACGATTTCTTTTCTACCTGCTTTGCCCTTGCCGAGGACGTACTGTGACATGTCTTTCACTTACGTGTCATACAATTTTGAGGTGTCACGTATTACACAAAAAAATAATTTGTGCTACGGAAGCTTATACAATCTCTGGAAAAAACTGCTTGTAATATTAGCCCACGTAATGCATTTAAAAAGTCGCAAGAAAGGCACTTTTATTAATTCAAATATAGTTATCAGACTGTACATTGTAGAAAGTTTCCCCACATTTTGTTACCTTGTTTAGGTCCATTCTTTGCTTGACAGTTCCTTTAGAGCTCTTACGATGTCTTGTTTATCACAAGTCTTTCCTTCCTGTTTTCTCCTTGGTCTCAACTAAGTACGAATCTTCTGCAACTTAAAATTTAACTGAAGTTCCGTAGTGGTTATAATGTGAGGCTTTTTTATACTGGGGCTCGTACTGCCAGTGTCAAAGTGGCTCGCAATACCGACAAGGCCATTTTTGTAACCAAAATTTTATCATCGTCTAACAGTAAGTATAAAGTATAATATTAATATTGCAACATAACCCTTGATATATGTGTAATACAAGGAAAATGTCATAATGATTATTCATACAGGCATAGCTGTGGTCGGCTGTGAATAGAAGATAACTCCACTGTTCACTGGTAAAATTAGAGGGCTTGTATATAGGCTCTCTAAATAAAACTGCGTTAGGGTGCTCTAAAGGCGTAACTACGGACTAATATGTGCAATAGATACGTTCAGCCGGCCGGAGTGGCCGTGCGGTTCTAGGCGCTACAGTCTGGAACCGAGCGACCGCTACGATCGCAGGTTCGAATCCTGCCTCGGGCATGGATATGTGTGATGTCCTTAGGTTAGATAGGTTTAATTACTTCTAAGTTCTAGGCGACTGATGACCTCAGAAGTTAAGTCGCATAGTGCTCAGAGCTATTTGAACCATTTTTAGATACGTTCACCACCAGAACGCGCAGCTTCGTTTATTATAAACTGAGGGGACCAAAATTACTGCCACAATAACGCCCCTGCCCCTACTTGTGCGTTCAGGGGAGCCTAAACACTTCAGGAACTTTTTTGCTTTCATATTCGTTGGTTTCGCAAAGTCACAACCGATCTATCATATCCCAACGTCACATAGACCTCGTGCTAAGCTACAGGTCATTTTGTAACAACAACCAGGTGTTTTTGCTTTCGCATTTGTTGTCTTGCCAACAAGACTCCAGGTTTCACAAAAGTGTCACACCCTACGACGCCTTGCGGAATACGGACATAGATGTAGCATGTCATTTTTTACGCATCTTCAGTTGATGTTATAAGTATAGAAATAGCTTTCTGTTTCCGAGGAGTATATTGATGGGTTTTCCTCCATTGCATAGTCTACAACGCTGATTGCTGTAATTTATTTCATCGCTAAAAATCCTAATCATTTCGGTACCCCATAGTTAACTAACGAGGAATAACCTTCACCTTATTTGGACGGGAATTACCCAAATAGCGACACTATCATTACGTACGTTTTTGGCGGATGAAACAGGAGCAGCCCGTTGGAACTTGGGCATAAAGGAAGTTGTTCTCCTTTCTAATGGCTTTCCAGGTTTAAGTCAAAATAAACCTGTTCCGATTTCTCCTCTTGTCACCGGTCTGTAAACTGATCACTGATCTCCTAAAAGGTTTACGGTGCTTTGTTATCCTGGATTCCGACGTAAGCACAATTTGTTCCTCCCATTCATTAATTTTCTGTCATTCTGCTCTTATGTAGATTCTTCTGATTTTTATTTTCTCTGCTGCAATCTTTTATATCTATGAGGCACTTCATTTCTGATGATTCAAATTGGCTAACTGCTTTCTTTCTACCAGCCCAATTTCCTGCTTCGTTCAACAACGTGAGAAATGTCGTTACTTCATAAAACTTCACTAGTGTCTCTTTTCTCTTGCAATTGCTCGACATATTCTTCGATAACTGCTTCTTTAATTTATATATACTTGTATTATTCGAAGGTTATGTTGCAAACGAGAATATGCTCCAGTATTTTACCATCGTAACAGTTTTTTTTATATCTGTGATTGCGTTCCTAGGAAAGTCAGTGCCTTAGTTTTAATTGCTGAAATCTTAATTTTACATGCTCAGCTCAACAAATGTGGCTTATGTACTGCCCTTTGCACGTTTCCTACATTTTCTCGAATTATTAATTGATCGTCAAGACAGCTTATGACATCCACATACTTTTGACTTCCTACTCTGATTCCCAAAGGAGCAATGCCATCTACCCTGGATATAGTAAAGTAATATACATGTTAAACAGCGACAGAGACCTACGTCAGGGAAACAGTGAACCTATAGTGACAATTTTGCACAGTAAAACAAAGAGCTAAAAAAAGACGGGAATTTGACGTAGAGATGTAAGTAGGTTACATGGATTTACAAAAAGATTTTGAACTTTGACAGGTAGAAGTTACAGGGAATTATGTCGGCGAGATACTACCCAAAACACTTGATCCAAGTGATTCAAAAGTTTAAATAACAATATTTGCACTATTATAGATACCAAAAGCAGATCTAATACAAGCCGTATACGTACGCCTTGAACAGTTTGTTTATTGTATGGCGTCCTATAAACGCAAATACAGTCCTGAAAGCGTTCTTACGTATAATCGCAGAGGTTTCTGATGCTTGAAAGAAAGTGTGGCAGTTGTTGAAAAGTTGTTACGGCGTCAGACTTCGTCCATCATGCTACGCGAATATTTAATGATGGCGACGTGGTGATATTACTGCTCAGAGGAGCTAACCAACATCTTGGAGACGTGTCTACAAAAGTATTGTCTAACTGGAAGAATATAACTCCCACTCGTGCAGCTATACAGAGTTGCATAGGCGCTCAGGTTAACTGTACAGGGCGTTTAGAAGAGCACTCACCCAACAACTTTACTAATTCGATTAACGCAGACATGATGCCGAAGTGATCGCCACAACATAATTCACACGCTGTTCCTGACGACGACAGTGGATCGGCTTTACTATATGATGGAGCAGATATGGTTGCGGAAATTAACTACACCCAACTCGGCGCATTTTTCAGTGGTGCACCCGGGGGGCCAGACTTTCCCCAGTTAACGCCACGCGGGACGCGGCTCGTTGTAATGCTTTGCCGTAAAAGAACTTGGGACGTAATTCAGGCAGTCGTAAAAGCGTGCGTTACGAGGCGAGAGGAGGAGCCAGCGTCGATGCCATGAACTTCAGGCTCGGTCGATACGGTTATTAAGACTATCCACCCGCTATGGTAAAAAGGATGGACGCCCGTTAATACGCCCCTAGACGCTAATTGAAAGTTGTAACATGTGTCGTAAAGGCCGCGGAACTTCGATCACATTCAGCTGTGCAGACCTCATCTTCTTTCTGCAAAGTGCTGAGGCAAAAATTCCTCACCGGTAGCTAAGAGTGTGAAAGTCATCTTAAGTGTACCACATTCTTTACCACGGTTTAAGAATCTCTGATTTACAAGACACGTGTCAAACTCATGGTCGATCACGTGTAAATGTGGTTCAAAATGTTGCTTCGAGCATGTGTAATAATTTCAACTACCCCGTTGGAAATGTAACCTTCATTTAACTATCAACTCACTGTTGTGTGGGACTCGCTGGCTGGATGCGAAACTGTTAGACTCCAGATCGAAAGGTCTGAGGTTCAGTCGACAGTCGGTCCAGTTCATTTCGGGCAACTCGTTGATTTGAAAAATATCAAGTTGCACCGTGGTTACGAGTCCAGGCTAAACTGTAGTCCCCCTTCGACTACACAAAACTGACGCTAATAGCATAGGCACATAGGGAACACACACGACACAGATCTGTAAGTTCACGGTTTTGGTGATAAGTTGAGAACACCGTCACGAAACACATGTGCTACAAAACTCCACTGTTTCCTGCGCATGTACCCCGACATCAATATGGGATATGACCACCATGCACACGTGCACAGGCCGCACAACGGGTTTGCATACTCTGGATGAGGAGGCCGAGCAGCTGCTGGGGTATAGCCTCCCATTCTTGCACCAGTGCCTGTCGGAGCTCCTGAAGCGTCCTAGGGCTTTGAAGACGTGCAGCGATACGTCGACAGAGAGCATCCAAGATGTGCTCGATGGGGTTTAGGTCTGGAGAACGGGCAGGCCACTCCATTCGCCTGATATATTCTCTTTGAAGTTACTCCTCCACGATGGTAGCTCGGTGGGGCCGTGCGTTATCATGCAGCAGGAGGAAGGTGGGACTCACTTCACCCGGGAAAAGGCGGACATACTGGTGCAAAACTACGTCCCGATGCACCTGACCTGTTACAGTTCTTCTGTCAAAGACATGCAGGGGTGTACGTGCACTAATCATAATCCCACCCCTCACCATCAAACCACGACCTCCATACAGGTCCCTTTCAAGGACATTAAGGGGTTGGTAACTGGTTCCTGGTTCACGCCAGATGAAAACCCGGCGTGAATCACTGTTCAGACTATACCTGGGCTCGTCCGTGAAGATAACCTGGGACCACTGTTCCAATGACCATGTACTGTATTCTTGACACCAGGCTTTACTGGCTCTCTTGTGACCAGGGGTCAGTGGAATGCACCTTGAAGGTCTCCGGGTGAATAAACCGTCTGTTGAGTCGTCTGTAGGCTGTGTGTCTGGAGACAACTGTTCCAGTGGCTGCAGTAAGGTCCGGAGCAGGGCTACCTGCAGTACTCTGTGGCCGTCTGCGGGCACTGATGGTGAGTATTGGTCTTCTTGTGGTGTTGTACAGTGTGGAAATCCCGTACTATAGCGCCTGGACACGTTTACTGTCTGCTGGAATCGTTGCCATAATCTTGAGATCACACTTTGTCGCACACGGAAGGCACGTGCTACGACCTGCTGTGTTTGACCAGCCTCCAGTGGCCCTAGTATTCTACCCCTCACAACATCATCAATATGTACTCTTTGAGCCATTTTCAACCCTCAGTCACCATTAACACGTCTGAAAACGTCTGCGCACTTACTCGCTGCACCGTACTCTGACATGCCCCAACACACCTCTGCGTATTTGGACTTCTGCCAGCGCCACCGTGCGACGATCGCAGGTCAAATGCACCCCATGGTCACTCTCCGAGGTGATTTAAACCCGCAAACCGCCCACCAGAGCGTTGTTTCACAATGTATCAACATTATCCTTAATTTATGAACATGGGTGTTGCTGTCTAAGTCAGTTGAAAGACCGAAGGTCGGCAAAGTCGTTCAATAGGACTATGGTTAGTAAAGTAATGTGGCGTTTAAACTAACCTGCGAGGATGACAGCTTCTCCCTTAATTTTGTGGCCTTTGCAAGACTGTTTAGATGCGTGCTCATCTACACTGTCCAGACACGCTAATATAACCAGCCGTCAAAAGACAGAAAAACCGCGTTAAGCCGTTCGGACAGCTGCAAGACGTGCAAGAAGAGAGTCGGTGTGGTCCTGGAATGTGCCGCCAGGGATGTGGAGCCATGTGGACTCCAGCGCCGTGGCCAGCTGCGCTAGGTTTCTAAGGCCGGTATTACACTATCAAATTTCTTTGTCAAAGATTTGATCAAAGATGTGATCCAATATTCCGTCCAATATATTTGACAAAGATCTTTGACGTAGCGCTAGAGGGGGTATTACACTGTCATCAAATTTTTCGTCAATGTTCAAGATGGCTGACAACAACTTGTTACTAACCGCAGCAGTTCTACGTACTCCAATGAATTGTGTGCACATGCGGAAAAGAAGTGAGGGAAAAAATGGAACCATACATACGAGGTTGACAGTCTTAAAAGTCCTGGGATTACAACTTGATAATAAATTCAGTTGGGAGGAGCACACCACAGAACTGCAGAAAGGCCTTAACAAATCTGTATTTGCAATTCGAGTGTTAGCAGACATAGGAATGAAAAAGCTTGCATACTTTCATTCCATAATGTCATATGGGATAGTATTTTGGGGTAAATCTTTAAGTCAAACAAGTTTTCAAGGTCCAAAAGCGTGTAATACGTATTATTTGTGAAGTAAATTCACGGACTTCCTGCAGAAACCTCTTCAAAGAACTGGGTATACTAACTACTGCCTCTCAGTATATTTACTTCTTAATGAAATTTGTCGTAAATAATATATCTCTTTTTCCAACAAACAACTCAGTTCATACATACAATACCAGGAACAAAAATGATCTGCACAAGGACTTAAAAGCGTCTGTGATCTATTCTGTTACTCGTTTTTATTCTCTGTGGGTGTTTTTAGTATTTGGAAAAAGGGACCGATGACCATCGCAGTCTGGTCCCTTTAATCCCACAAACCAACCAACTTACTTTAGTTCAAAAAGGGGTCCACTATTCAGGAACACTCATCTTCAATAACTTGCCAGGAAACATAAAAAAATTTAGTTAGAAATAAAGATCAGTTTAAAAGGAGCCTGAAAGACTTACTACTGGCCAACTCCTTCTACTCCATTGGCGAAATTTTTAATAGAAACAAATGATGTATTGTATTTATTCATACTATTAGTATTGTAATTTCAGCTTAAAAAAATCGACATGTTCCACATCCACGAGGCTCTCCTAAGCACGGATCTATGGAACGAAAAACTAATATAATCTGGGTGAAGCCGTGGGTTTTACGACGACACGATAAAAGCATTCAACAAAACTTGTTACGTGAGCTTACAGTGGAAGACGTCAAGTCGTACATCAATTACTTAAGAATGGATGAGCATACTTTTCTGTATGTGCTCAATGAAGTGTATCCTCATATCACAAAGCACAATATTCACTTAAGAACTGCTACATCTTCAGAAGACAGGCTCACTATAACACTCCCATTCCTTGCTACAGGAGAGGGTTATGTTAGGTTAGGTTAGATCAGGTTAGGTCTCCAATCTTCTTAATCTATTTTTGTATTCAGGGTGCCTCACGTTGTAAAGCGCCTCATCAGCTTCAGACATCTCTATTAATTTTGTAGTTGTCGGCACACACCAATTGTATTTACCGGCAATGGTTATAAAAACACTACAGACGACAGTACGCTGCAGCGATGCTAGCGCTCCATGTGGTAACATGTCACATTGCAGTGAACAGAACACAAGCGGATTCTTTGATCAAATATACAGCGAGGCCCTAGATTTGATCAAATATTGGACGACATTTGACAAAGTCCCTATTACACTATCAAATATCTTTGACAAAGATATTGGACAAAGAAATTTGATAGTGTAATACCGACCTAAGTCATGGAGGCAACGCGTGAAGAGCCCGACCGAGATGATCCCAAAGATTCACGATTGCGTTTAAATCTAGGGATTTAGATGGCCCTAGGTTCGAAATGGCTCTAAGCACTATTGGACTTAACATCTGAGGTCATCAGTCCCCTAGACTTAGAACTACTTGAAACTAACCAACCTAAGGACATTACACACATCCATGCCCGAGGCAGGGTTCGAACCTGCGACCGTATGGCCAGAGGAGTTCGGTAAACTCACCCTGGTGCTCTTCAAACCAAGCAGGTACAATGCGAGCTGTGTGGCACGTTGCATTGTCCTGCTAGTAGATAGTAACGTGCTGAGGATAAACAGACTGAATTTAGGGGTGGGCATGGTTTCCAAGGATGGATGCATAGTTGTGTTGATCCATTGTGTGTTCCAGAATGACGAGATCATCCAGGGAATGCCACGAAAATATTCCCGAGACCATAAAGCTCCTTCCTTCGGCTTGGACCCTTCCGAAGATACAGCTGCCATCTGTCCGATGGACCAAAAAATGTGTTTCACCTGAAAAGACCACCAGTCACCAGTCAGTGAACGTCCAGTTGCGGTACTGGCGTGGAAATTCCAGCCTCCGTCGCCGACGAGCAGCAGTCAGCACGGGTGCGTGAACCAGGCGAGTCCTGCCAAGTCCCATGAGCAGCAACGTTCACTGAACTGGCGTTGAGGGGAGACAGGTGATATAGCCCCTTGGTTCATTTGGGCAGTCAGTTGCTCAACAGCTGCATGTCTATTGGCCCATACACGCCTCCGCAACCGTCGTTCAGCCCTCTCATCTATGACCGTGGTGGCCCGCAGTTCTTTCTGCGCCGATTTTGATTAGCGCTATTTTGCCATGCCCGGTATACTTTAACCAGTGTGGCATGAGAACGGTTTACAAACGTAGCCGTTTCGGAAATTCATCCACCCTTGGCCCGAAAGCCAATGATCATATCTTTTTGGACGTCAAATAAATCGCTCCCCACTTTATAACAACGACTGCATTCCTCCCGACACTGTTTATTTACCCTCTACTTCCAGTGCTGCCGCCTGCCGCCTGTGAGTGGTTATTGCTCTTTGACGTCGAGCATAGGCGGTGGTCACATTAATGTGGCTGAACCGTGTAGTCCCAGCAGCAGACGCAACAAGAGAAGCGTTGTGTTACACGGGAAGGCTTACTTACGGTGAAACCAGAGATTCAAGTTTGTAGTCTCGTTTCTCCCGTCTGCCATCGCGAATGGAACAGAAACCTGGGAATTGATAGCGGTGCACTAAGCACATACCGTGCGGTGATTTTGGTGCATAGAGGTTGTCTAGAACTTTTAAAGTAAAAGCAACTAATGTTCGGAAATGAGTGCTTATCCATCAGTTTCCTCCACACTGTATTCTTCGAAGTGAGCGTTTCACAGACAAGTTTCCGGATGCTTCTTGATTGATTCTCACCCACATGACGGTCTCCTCAAATTCTACTGTGTGAACAGTTATTTGCCTAGAATCTTAGCCAGCTATCTGTGGCTTCCTACCCACTATCACAAATTTCTTGCAGGATGATGCCTGTTGCGTACTTTTCTCTGCACATTCGTGCGTTACCATCTGTTGTCCCATACATCACATGCGCACTTTCAGGTTCCCGTAATGCACTACGTGATCAAAAGTATCCGGACACCTAGCTGAAAATGACTTACAAGTATGTGGCACCCTCAATCGGTAATGTTGGAAATCAACATGGTGTTGGCCCATCCTTAGCCTTGATGACAGCTTCCACTCTCGCAGGCACACGTTCAGTCAGGTGCTGGAAGGTTTCTTGGGGAATGGTATCCCATTCTTCACGGAGTGCTGCACTGAGGAGGGGTATCGATGTCTGTCGGTGAGGCCTGGCCTGAAGTCGGCGTTGCAAAACATCCCAAAGGTATTCTATAGGATTCCGGTCAGGACTCTGTGCAGGCTAGTCCATTACAGGGATGTTACTGTCGTGTAACCACTCCGCCACAGACCGTGTATTATGAATAGGTGCTCGATCGTGTTGAAAGATGCAATCGCCATCCCCGAATTGCTCTTCAACAGAGGAAGCAAGAAGGGGCTTATAACATCAATGTAGGCCTGTGCTGTGATAGTGCCACGCAAAAGAATAACAGGTGCAAGCCCCCTCCATGAAAAACACGACCACACAATAGCACCACCGTCTCCGAATTTTACTGTTGGCACTACACATGCTGGCAGCTCACGTTCACCGGGCATTCGCCATACCCACACCCTGCCATCGGATCGCCACATTGTGTACCGTGATTCGTCACTCCACACAACGTTTTTACACTGTTCAATCGTCAAATGTTTACGCTTCTTACACCAAGCGAGTTGTCGTTTGGCATTTACCGGCGTGATGTGTGGCTTATGAGCAGCCACTCGACCATGAAATCCAAGTGTTCTCATCTCCCGGCTGACTGTCATAATACTTGCAGTGGATGCTGATGCAGTTTGAAATTCTTGTGTGATGGTCTGGATATACACTCCTGGAAATTGAAATAAGAACACCGTGAATTCATTGTCCCAGGAAGGGGAAACTTTATTGACACATTCCTGGGGTCAGATACATCACATGATCACACTGACACAACCACAGGCACATAGACACAGGCAACAGAGCATGCACAATGTCGGCACTAGTACAGTGTATATCCACCTTTCGCAGCAATGCAGGCTGCTATTCTCCCATGGAGACGATCGTAGAGATGCTGGATGTAGTCCTGTGGAACGGCTTGCCATGCCATTTCCACCTGGCGCCTCAGTTGGACCAGCGTTCGTGCTGGACGTGCAGACCGCGTGAGACGACGCTTCATCCAGTCCCAAACATGCTCAATGGGGGACAGATCCGGAGATCTTGCTGGCCAGGGTAGTTGACTTACACCTTCTAGAGCACGTTGGGTGGCACGGGATACATGCGGACCTGCATTGTCCTGTTGGAACAGCAAGTTCCCTTGCCGGTCTAGGAATGGTAGAACGATGGGTTCGATGACGGTTTGGATGTACCGTGCACTATTCAGTGTCCCCTCGACGATCACCAGTGGTGTACGGCCAGTGTAGGAGATCGCTCCCCACACCATGATGCCGGGTGTTGGCCCTGTGTGCCTCGGTCGTATGCAGTCCTGATTATGGCGCTCACCTGCACGGCGCCAAACACGCATACGACCATCATTGGCACCAAGGCAGAAGCGACCCTCATCGCTGAAGACGACACGTCTCCATTCGTCCCTCCATTCACGCCTGTCGCGACACCACTGGAGGCGGGCTGCACGATGTTGGGGCGTGAGCGGAAGACGGCCTAACGGTGTGCGGGACCGTAGCCCAGCTTCATGGAGACGGTTGCGAATGGTCCTCGCCGATACCCCAGGAGCAACAGTGTCCCTAATTTGCTGGGAAGTGGCGGTGCGGTCCCCTACGGCACTGCGTAGGATCCTACGGTCTTGGCGTGCATCCGTGCGTCGCTGCGGTCCGGTCCCAGGTCGACGGGCACGTGCACCTTCCGCCGACCAGTGGCGACAACATCGATGTACTGTGGAGACCTCACGCCCCACGTGTTGAGCAATTCGGCGGTACGTCCACCCGGCCTCCCGCATGCCCACTATACGCCCTCGCTCAAAGTCCGTCAACTGCACATACGGTTCACGTCCACGCTGTCGCGGCATGCTACCAGTGTTAAAGACTGCGATGGAGCTCCGTATGCCACGGCAAACTGGCTGACACTGACGGCGGCGGTGCACAAATGCTGCGCAGCTAGCGCCATTCGACGGCCAACACCTCGGTTCCTGGTGTGTCCGCTGTGCCGTGCGTGTGATCATTGCTTGTACAGCCCTCTCGCAGTGTCCGGAGCAAGTATGGTGGGTCTGACACACCGGTGTCAATGTGTTCTTTTTTCCATTTCCAGGAGTGTATGTCTGCCTATTACACATTACGACCCTCTTGAACTATCGACAGTCTCCGTCATCAACAGACGAGGTCGGCCTGTACCGTTTTGTGTTGCACGTGTCCCTTCACTACCACATCGCAAACAGTGGACCTGTGGATGTTTAGGAGTGTCACGTACACACGTTTGACAGAAGTGACACCCAATCACCTGACCACGTTCGAAGTCCATGCGTTCCGCGGAGCACCCCATTCTGCTCTCTCACGATGTCTAATGGCTACTGAGGTCGCTGATGCGGAGTACCTGATAGTAGGTGGGAGCACAATGCACCTAATATGAAAAACATTTGTTTTGGGGGATGTCCGGATCCTTTCGACCACATAGTGTACTTAATGCTCATCCTTTGATAACCAGTCCTGAACTATACACTGTGAGACGCCTACCTTGTGTGGTGTGTACAGCTGTACGCCACGCGCGAACGCAGTGCGTTTTATATTTTGACAAAAGGGCATATGTTTGGTATCAAAAAATGGAGGAAAACATTGATTCTCACCGACGCTAGAAGAACTTTCGATCAATTAGAGCATCGGAATTGAAAAATGTGATTACAACTGTACTCATGACATGATAGAATAAATAATGAAAGCCAGAAACGAAAATAAACCATTCATCCGATGTGACTGAAAGGGTATTCGGCACAATGAAGTAGTAGATCGTCTTAAAAAATATAGAATCAAAGTAGAGAATACCTACCAATGCGGCTTCCATATTCATACTTACTCCATAATTTAAGAAAGGTGACATCTCAGTTTCCATGCACGCCTCTCCAGGACTACCTCTCCCACATGCAGTAAAGAACTAGCGAAAACGACAAAGATATAAAGCAAGCCATATCGGAAACAACTTAATAATAAAAAAAACTGTGGGAAAACCTCGCATTATAGCGGAATCCGTGGCCAATAAATACCATAACTTAGAGCACAAACGACGTCAAAATTAATCGTTTAAATGCATGTTACTATCAAGAAGCGGACACACTCGTAAATCTTTAACGTTTGTAAATTTATATAAATAAAGTAACTGTAAACTTAAAATTTAAACGTCTTCACTAACCTTAAATAATACTTGTAAATGGCTGTCTTGCTTGCAGCAAAAAGCTGATTTAACTTAATTTTAAGAAAATATCTGATTGACCTAAACACATCGTACTACACACAATACTGAAAGTCTCACCAACTGATAAATTGTCACACAAACAAAGAAGATAAGTATCAATAAACCTTAAATTACATTTACTCAAAGATTTAAAGTATGTGAATATAAAAGGTAAAACAACACATCAAGTGAGTACTGGCAAAGACTGCTATGGTACATGGATGACAAAAATCCAGAGATTGGGGCATTTTATAAATAGGAAAGAAGGGGCGGGGTGGAGGAAGCAGAGGGAAAAAAGAATACCGTGCAATGTGACGAGTGGGAAACTGTTACATAAGTTACAAGTGGCATGTCATCTTACAGTGAGAACAATGGCTGCTACTCATTTAGCAGGGGTCAGTAATGGATCTGTATTGGCTCATAATCAAGATGTCCCATAAAAATCAAATAAGTGATATATAAGTTACTACATCCCATTACAGACGTATAGATGTGAAACATGGGTAATGATGAAAAGAGATGTAAGCAGATTACATGCATGTGAAATTAAATTCCTCAGAAGTAGGTTAGGAGTGACAAGGAGACGCAGGATGAGGAATGTAAGGGTAATGATGATGATGATGATGATGATGATGATGAAGTCCCTTACTCATTGACAGAGCGTAGTGGACGATGCGAGAGACCCGCAAGGTCCTAGAGTAGGTGGTTTGCCATTGCCTTCCTCCGACCCTACTGGGGAGTAATGATGATGATGATGATGATGATGATGATGATGATGATGATGAAAAAGAAGACGACACAACACCACCCAGTCATCTCGAGGCAGGTGAAAATCCCTGACCCCGCCGGTAATCGAACCCGGGACCCCGTGCTCGGGAAGCGAGAACGCTACCGCGAGACGACGAGCTGTGGACTGTTAGGGTAAGGGCGATAGTACAAGTGGAAACCTGGCAGAGCAGGACTGAAATATCAAGGCACTTAAAGAGAAAGAGAAAGCAAGAGAATTCCCAAGAAGGTACATGAAATGGAGATGCGAAGGAAACTACCAAGAGGAAGATCAAGGGATAGATGGCTGAAAGGTGTGGAGGAGTGTGTTGAAGAAAACAGGGGAGGACTGGACCAAAGGGAACACAACGATGGTGGGAAAACAGGACTAGACGGCGAGGCTTATGTTCCAAACAGACCCACTCTAGGGCTGGAAACTGTGATAATTTGATTACTAAGGTTCACAACAAAGTATAAAATAAATATTAATGTCAAACATTAATACTATGAACGTCAGTTTTTCATGTGTCAATGTTCCTCCGAGGACCAACGCAATATTCAGTAAGTGTTAACGTGTTAATATTCACGAATATTTGATTTAATATGGGCATTCAATAAGTAATGAAATATATTTTTCGTCGGCCAATTTCAGTTGAAAAAATGCGGAATATTGCCGCTTCAGCCGTTATAGTTTCATGAAGTTCCGATTGGTGGGGGCGCTACACGTAGCCTTCAAAATGGCGTCTATAAAAGAGGTGCGTTATAAGCAGAGATATGTCATTGCGTTTCTTTTGACGGAAAACTGGAGCATCACAGATATTCTTAGGTGCTTGCAGAATGTCTACGGAAGCCTGGCAGTGAACAAAAGCACGGTGAGTCGTTGGGTGAGGCATCGGTCATCATTTCAGCAGGATGGCCGGCCGGCCGCAAACAAGTGTGACTCTTGTTATGTCGGAACGTGCGGACATTCTCACTCGAGGTGATACATGGAACACAATTAAACATCTCGCTGCTCAACTAGTCGTGTTTGTTGGTTGTGCTGACACACATGTCTACCAGTTGTGGTACTCAAAGATGTGTGCTCTCCGGGTTTCTCGCTTCCTAACAGAAGAACAATAAAGAGCAAAGAAGGACCATCTGTGCGGAGGTGCTTGCGAGTTACGAGGCTAATGGTGACAGTTTTTGCCGAACATCGGTCACAGGCGATGAAACATGGATTCGTCGCTTCGAACCGAAAACAAAACGGCAGTCCACAGAATAACGCCGCACCACCTTTCCTCCGAAGAAAAATTTCAAAGCCGCACCCTCAGCCGGTAAAGTCATGGCGACGGTCTTCTGGGATTCTTAAGGGGTTATTCTGTTTGATGCCCTCCGTCGTGGTGAAACGATCAACTCTGAAGTGAAGTGTATTGTCCAACGCTCCGGAAACTGAAGAAACGACTTCAGCGTGTTCGACGCCACAAGAATGCAAACGAATTTCTCCTTCTTAACGACAATGGTCTCACACAAGTCTGTGCACTCTAGAGGACGTCACAAAACTTCAATGAAGTGTTATTCCTCATCCACCTTACAGCCCGGGTCACGCACCTCCCGACTTCCATCTGTCTTGCCCAATGAAGGATGCCCACTGCGGGAAGCGGCACTTGGACGATTGGAAGGTTATTGATGCAGCAAGACGTTAGCTCCGACGTCGACCAGTAGACGGTATCATGTGGGCATACGGACACTCCGGGCCGGTTTCTCCAAGGGCGCTCCACCACCGACAACTTGGCCCATCTGAAGTGTGCCACTCGATCGACCAACACCTTATTGCTGTTTTTTGACCTGACGAAGGCCTACGATACCACTTGGCGACACCATTTCTTCACTACTCTTCATGAATGGTGTCTCCGGGGCCCGCACCCGATTTTTATACGGAATTTCTTATCGCTCTGCACTTTCAGAGCTCGCGTTGGTGCTTCCCACAGTCACCCCACATAGAGTGACGTCTGCTGGGATCTGTCCTGAGTTTCCCACTTTTTTTAATTGCCGGCAATGGTCTCGCACTAACAGTAGAGTCATCAGTATCTCTCCTCCTATATGATGACTAATTTTGCTTTTCCTTCTGTTCTTCTATTGGTGTGGCTGAGCACCGGCTGCAGGGTGCCATACGCAATGCACAGTCGTGGTTCCTCACTCACGGCTTTCAGTTTTCGGCCGCCAAGACGTGCGTCATGCACTTCTGTCGTCGTCGTACTGCCAATCCCCATCCCGAACTTTATCTCGATGACCAACTAATTGATACAGTGGAGACTTACCGCTTTTTGGAACTGGTTTTCGACGCCCACTTACACTGCTGGCCATTAAAATTGCTACACCACGAATATGACGTGCTACAGACGCGAATTTCAACCGATAGGAAGAAGATGCTGTGATATGCAAATGATTAGCTTTTCAGAGCATTCACACAAGGTTGGCGCCGGTGGCGACACCTACAACGTGCTGACATGAGGAAAGTTTCCAACCGATTTCTCATACACAAACAGCAGTTGACCGGCGTTGCCTGGTGAAACGTTGTTGTGATGCCTCGTGTAAGAAGGAGAAATGCGTACCATGACGTTTCAGACTTTGATAAAAGCCAGATTCTAGCCCATTGCGATTGCGGTTTATCGTATCGCGACATTGCTGCTCGCGTCGGTCGAGATCCAATTACTGTTAGCAGAATATGGAATCGGTGGGTTCAAGAGGGTAATACGGAACACCGTGCTGGATCCCAACGGCCTCGTATCACTAGCAGTCGAGATGACAGGCATCTTATGCGCATGGGTATAACGGATCGTACAGCCACGTCTAGATCCCTGAGTCAGCAGATGGGGACGTTTGCAAGACAACAACCATCTGCTCGAACAGTTCGACGACGTTTGCAGCAGCATGGACTATCAGCTCGGAGACCATGGCTGCGGTAATCCTTGACGCTGCATCACAGACAGGAGGGGCTGCGATGGTGTACTCAACGACGAACCTGGGTGCACGAATGGTAAAACGTCATTTTTTCGGATGAATCCAGGTTCTGTTTACTGAATCATGATAGTCGCATCCGTGTTTGGTGATATCGCGGTGAACGCACACTGGAAACGTGTATTCGTCATCGCCATACTGGCGTATCACCCGGCGTGATGGTATGGGGTGCCACTGGTTACACGTCTCGGTCACCTCTTGTTCGCATTGACGGCAGTTTAAACAGTGGACGTTACATTTCAGATGTGTTACGATCCGTGGCTCTACCCTTCATTCGATCCCTGCGAAACCCTACTTTTCAGTAGGATAATGAACGACCGCATGTTGCAGGTCCTGTACGGGCCTTTCTGTACACAGAAAATGTTCGACTGCTGCCCTGGTCAGTACATTCTCCAGATCTCTCACCAATTGAAACCGACTGGTCAATGGTGACCGAGCAAATGGCTCGTCACAATACGCCAGTCACTACTCTTGATGAACTGTGGTATCGTGTTGAAGCTGCATGGGCAGCTGTACCTGTACACGACATCCAAGTTCTGTTTGACTCAATGCCCAGGTGTATCAAGGCCGTTATTACGGCCAGAGGTGGTCGTTCTGGGTACAGATTTCTCAGGATCTATGCACCCAAATTGCGTGAAAATGTAACCACATTTGAGTTCTAGTATAACACATTTGTCCAATGAATACCCGTTAATACATTTGTCCAATGAATACCCGTTTATCATCTGCATTTCTTCTTGGCGTAGCAATTTTAACGGCCAGTAGTGTAACTTGGCTTCCCCATCTTCGTCAGCTTAAGGATAAGTGCTGGCGTCATCTTATTATTGTTCGATGTCTGAGCCACACCGACTGAGGTGCCGACCGTCCTACACTGCTGCAGCTTTACAAAGCCCTCGCGCCAGCCGGAATGGCCGAGCGGTTCTAGGCGCTACAGTCTGGGACCGCACGACCGCTACGGTCGCAGGTTCGAATCCTGCCTCGGGCATGGATGTGTGTGATGTCCTTAGGTTAGTTAGGTTTAAGTAGTTCTAAGTTCTAGGGGACTTATGACCACAGCAGTTGAGTCCCATAGTGCTCAGAGCCCAAAGCCCTCGCACAGTTCCGTATTGACGATGGGAGCTTGCTGTATGGTTCAGCATCGCCCTCCGCGCCTCGTCTGCTGGACCCTACCCACTTTGGAGTTCGGCTCGCGACGGGAGCTTTCCGAACCAGCACAGTGAACAGCCTCCTCGTGGGACCTGGCGTTCCTCCCTTGCAGCTCCGGTGCCGACTACTGCCTGCAAATTGCACCGCCCACATTCATAGTTCGCATCGCCATCCAAATTACCGCCTCCTTTTCCCTAACACGGCGATCCATCTCCCGCAACGGCGGTCCAAAACTGGGAATCCCCTAGCCGTGCGTGTCCGGTCGCTTCTCACTGAACTCGACGCTTTCCCCGTGCCACTTTTCCTGCGGGTCCACTTACGTACGCCTCCATGGTCCTTGCCTCGGCCACCGCTTCGTCTGGACCTATCGCAAGGCCCAAAAGGCTCCGTTCCACCTGAGGCCCTTCACCGACAATTTTTCTCTCTTCTCGTCGAGTTCCAGGGCTCAGAAATGGTCTACATCGATGGATCAATGGTCGACGGTCTTGCTGGCTTCGCTTACGCTCACGTTGGGCATACTGAACAGCACTCGTTGCCAGATGGCTGCAGTGTTTTCACTACAAAGTAGGTAGTCATCTATCGCGCTCTTGAGCAAATCCGCTCCTGCGCCAGTGAGTCTTTCGTCATCTGTAGTGACTCCTTAAGCAGCCTACAAGCTCTCGACCAGTGCTTCTCTCAACATCCTTTGGTAATGGCTGTCCAGGAGTCTGTTTATGCCCTTGGCAACAGTGGACGTTAAGTGACCTTCATTTGGACTCAAGGACACGTCGGGATACGGGGCAATGAACTTGCTGACAGCGTGGCCAAACAGGCTACCGGTAAACCAACTCTACAGATCGGACTGTCGGAGACTGATCTCTGATCGGTCTTCCGCCGTAAAATTTTCGCGATCTGGGATACTGAATGGCGCATCTTCAGCACACCAAATAAACTCTGTGTTATCAAGGAGACAACGAGTGTGTGGTGGTCATCATGCAAGCCACTCGCAGGGACTGTGTTGTCCTTTGACGGCTCCGCATCGGCCATACTTGGCTAACATATGGTCACCTCCTCCATTGCGAGGACTCACCTCAGTGACGCTGTGGCTCCCATAGACTGTCGTCCACATCTTGTTGGACAGCCCAATTTTACCCGCTTTTAATCTTCCCAGCACGCTGCCTACGGTGTTGGGCTACAATACCTTAACGGTTGAATTAGTTTTACGTTTTATTCGTGAGGGGGTGGGGGGGGGGGGTTATCATACAATCGAAGGGTGGACGTCAGGCCTTCTCCCCCAGGTCTCCATCCTCCCTCCATTTTACCTCTTCCTCACTCTTTCTTTGCTATTTGTTCGCTTTGGTATTGTTCTTGTCCCTATATTTGTTTAACTCACCTTGTCTTTTAGGTTGGAGATTTTAGTGTGTTGCAGAGTGGCTGGCTCATCGTTTTTTATTCTGGTGAAAAACCAGCCCAGGTCATCTGCTATATGATTTTAATACTTTCCTCTAGTTTTCCTTTTAGCATACATTTTCCCATTTTGGTTCGCTTTTTTCGTTTTATCTTTCGGTGCGATTCCCCGTTAGCTTTATACCCTTTTACTTTCTCCAACTCCTTTTGAAATTGTTTCACCTTGAGACTTGTTTGCCCGAGAAAAAAGGGACTGATAACCCTGTAGTTTGGTCCCTTTACACCCCAAACCAACCAACAGGCAATCCCAGTAAGGTGGCGTATGCCGTTGCATTGAATGGAGATTATCTTGAAAAATAGGATTTTGTAGCCAAAGGAGTTGTCAATAATACGGAGTACTGGAATCCCGAATAAAACCAACCTGCTTTCAGAAGAAAATTTACTTCATTACTTATTGAACGAACCTTGTATGTGTTATTTTACTCTTTCACATGTCAAATTTTACTCCAGGTTTTGCCTTACTCTCAGTAAATAACAGTGTACGTAATTTTTAATAAATTGTATTTTTTCTGTTAAGTGATGGAATTGTGCGGAACGTTCAAATCTGAGTAAAAAAACTAAAAAAGCATGGGTAAGTGCCAGGTTGGAAATTCAAGGGTGCAGGGTTCGATCCGCAGACAGTACTAAATATTTTGCTTGCCAGTTATCGCCTTTACCTATGGCACTGCTTTGATAATGTGAGAATTGGCAAATTGCACTGTGATTATAGCAAATTGCACTGTGATTCGGAGGTAAAGTTAAGCTGGGCGGGCGAGTCAATTCGGAGGACGGTGGAGGCAACAGCATACCACCTCCAGCAGTGCTACGCCTACTAAAGCTTTGTAGTTGAAAACAGCCTCGTGTTAGCAGCATTCCGTCATCAGGTCACAAGTGGCCCATCGGCACCATCCGACCGCCGTGTCATCCTCAGATGAGTACGTGGGGAGGAGGGGCGTGTGGTCAGCACACCGCTCTTCCGGTCGTTATGATGGTTTTCTTTGACCGGAGCCGCTACTATTCGGTCGAGTAGCTCCTCAGTTGGCATCACGAGGCTGAGTGCAACCCGAAAAATGGCAACAGTGCACGGCGGCCTGGATGGTCACCCATCCAAGTGCCAGCCATGCTCGACAGCGCTTGACCTCGGTGATCCGACGGGAACCGATACAGCCACTGCGGCAAGGTCGTAACCTCAAGTTAGGGACAGCTTAATTGTATTTTGTGCGTTACTTGTTTGGCCGCCCATCTCGTTACATTACCGGCGGCGTGTACGTGCAGTACACACACACGGGTTCCAGACAGCGGTGGCCCCTCTCGCGCGTGTGGAGCGCGCCGAGGCCGGCCGCACTGTTACGTTAATTACGCAAAAAACTCCGCGTAGCGGTCCGCCCCGCTGCAGCGCGCCGGCCCAGGCGCCCGTCTGGTCTGCGGTTCACTGACAGCTGCGATCAGCCGGGGGCTCGCAGCCGCCGCTCGTCAACGCGATTGGCACTGTGCTCTAGGTGCTGGCGGCAGAATCTGTGGCCCACTTTCCCTTATACAAAGCGCATTTTATCAATAAATTGTCAAGAGCTCTCGGTCTTCTGGTTAGCGTTCCTGACTCTCGATCACGGGACCCCCGGTTAGATTCCGGGCCGGGTCGGGGATTTACTCCACTCTGACTGTGTATGTGCATGCTGCGTGAAGAAGACCGCAACTGCCTGATGGACACCCTCTTCCGGCAGGAATCGTCGGCCCTTCGAGGCTTTTTATAAGGGACCGAAGCGTGACTGTTGCGAGGGGAGAGTACAGGACTATAGGGCGGGTCCTCTAGTGTGTATCACTTGAACTGAAAATGCCTCTGAGCACTATGGGACTTAACATCTGAGGTCATCAGTCCGCTACAACTTAGAACTAGTTAAACCTAACTAACCTAAGGACATCACACACATCCGTGCCCGAGGCAGGACTCGAACCTGCGACCGTAGCAGTCTCGCGGTCCCGGACTGAAGCGCCTAGAACCGCTCGGTCACAGCGGCCGGCTCACTTGAACTGGCGTAACTTCTGCGTTCCGACATTTGCGGTACGTGGACGTGCCTTATCATGAGGCAACAGCACCCATTCTCCACAAAGGTGGTTTTAGACGGAAATGGTGCCGGATATTCATTATTCGTTGTCCGTTGGATATCTACCGGTGTTTTTTCTTCGGCAGCCAAGAAAATAATAACAGCGTGTAGGTCCTGTTTGGACGCATTTGGTATTAACGTCGCAATAGCTCACGTTTCCGCAGTTGCTGCACACACTTCGGAAAGACACGAAAGCCACAGTAATCCCTTACCTAGATGTCGATGCAAATATACCCGCATCGGACTCACGCTACATTGCATATACGAGGCGTGTTTTTTTAAGTAAGTACCGTTTTGAAATTAAAAAAAGACGTGCTAAGATATCTCAATAATTTTATTTTTAATGAAAGCCTATACCTTAATCTACGCACTGAAGCCATTACAGTCTGATTCTTCCTTGTTTACGTTGTGTACTGAGTGTTTAAGATGCCTTGATAATCATGAGTCCCGCAGACTGTGAGGTACGAGCTGTTATAAGATTTCTTTGTGCTAAAGGACTAAAAGCGTTCGATATTCTTCGTGAGATCTGTTCAGTTTACGGAGAAAACATTATGAGTGATGGAATGGTAAGAAAGTTGGTCAGTGCATTTAAAGATGGCCGCCACAAATGTGCATGATGAACAACGGAGTGGGCGTCCTTCGGTCGTTAATGAAAGTTTGGTGCAGGAAGTCGACAATAAGGTGAGAGACAACAGACCCTTTACTATTTACTCCTTCAGGGATGACTTTCCTAATGTTTCTCGTAATGTTTTGTATGGCGTTGTGACCGAGCACTTGAATTACCGAAAAATGTGCGCACGTTGGGTACCGAAAATGTTGACGGATGTGCACAAAATCAAACGTTTAGACAGGGAATTGACTTTCCTTGAGCGGTACCACAACGAGGGTGGTGATTTCTTAAGCCAAATTGTTACGGGCGATGAAACATGGGTGGCCTACGTCACACCAGAATCAAAGCAACAGTCCATGGAAGTTGAGCAAGGGCATCGTTTTGCTGCAAGACAATTCACGTCCGCATGAGGCGAATCAGACCAAAGATCTCATCACATCTTTTCGATGGGAAACTCTAGATCATCCTCCGTACAGCCCCGATCTTGCCCCCAAAGACTACCATCCGTTCCTGCACTTGAAGAAACACCTGGGCGGTCAGCGTCTTCAAGACGATGACGAAGTCAAAACAGTGGTGATGCAGTGGTTAACAAGTCAGGCGGCTGACTTCTATGAGGAGGGTACTCAAAAACTGGTACAACGTTATGACAAGTGCCTCAGTACTGACGGAAATTATGTAGAAAAGTAGATTAAGGTACAGGCTTTCATGTAAAAATAAAATTATTGAGATATTTTAGCACGTCTTTTTTTTAAATTTCAAAACGGTACTTACTTAAAAAACACGCCTCGTACGCTGCAGCAACGCCCTCAAGCCGAAACTTTGTGATGGCCTCTTATGAAAATAATTGCGCTATAAAAAAAATAGGCGCGCATTTCATTTCAGCATCACCAAATCCGATGGCATCAATAATTTTATTATAAGATACAGCGGCTGGGCAAAATGCGAGAGGTAGTAATAAAACTCTAATTGTAACTTCGCAAAACTGAAGCTGGGACCATAGAAACTTTTCTACAGATTCGTCCTTCACTGCGACACATTTTTCCCGACTACGTATGCCTTGGCGGAGACCCCGTTTGTAGAAGTCTGCACTTTGGCTGTTTCGGGAACGTTTCACAACAAAAATTATCTCGTCGTCGTTCTGGCAATGTATACCACGCAATGGTTTCTTTATATGGGGAAAAATAAGTTAATGAGCCCACGTCAGGACAATGTACGGGGCGACGAAAAATTTCTTCGCCCAAAAACGTAGCGTGCGTGACTCTGCCCTGTGGAAAATGAGTTGGGACGTTGTCGTGGAGCAAAAACACACCCTTGCACGTCTTCCCGGGACGCTACATTTAGACAGACTTCGGTAGCCTCGTCTACAGATTTCCGTGGTGTCCTCCTGTGACGCTTTGCCCTTAGGCGGCTAAAGAAGTGATGTGTATTAGCTCGACACAACCGCAACAATTCGCTAACTACCACGGTTCGGCTCGCTTTTTGAACGGATGTCGGCAGTCACCGAATCCCGCGTGTGACAACCTTCGTTATGTTCAAATGTAGTGCAAGATGTTGAACACCGATCCACGGCTGATATCGCACTTTTTCCACCATCGCTTCGACTGTGAGTCACCGGCATTCGAGCTGCAGGGCTTCCCTCTTCTCTTGCGACTCACGATTCTTCACCGAGGGGTGACCTGCCACTTGATCGTTCACACTTGCTGGAGTACACTGCTGGCGTCTCCGTCATATTATGGTGCTTTTTTGCCGTAGAATTCCAACAACTCAGCGTCGATTTTTGTTGTGTTGTTTCCCTCCAAACGGAGAAAATTACCGCACTATACTCCACTTCATCGACGAAGAGCGTCATTTTGTTTTACTGAGCGAGGTGGCGCGGTGGTCAGCACACTTGACGAGCTTTCGGGACGACGACGGCAAATCCCTAAGTCGGTCCATGAAAATGCAGGGATGGTCCCTTTGAAAGGGTACGGCCAATTTCATTTCCCATCCTTGAGACAATCCGAGGTTGTTCTCCGTCTCTAGTGACAGCGTTTCGACGGGACTTTAAACTATAATCTCCCTTCTCCCTTCCTCCAGTTTGTTTTGGCTTCTCTAGTGGCGTGTTACGGTACTGTGGCGCGGAGTTGCAATATACAGCGTGGTCCATGGATAGTGACCGGGCCAAATGTCTCACGAAATAAGCATCAAACGAAAAAACTAAGAACGAAACTCGTCTAGCTTTCAAGGGGAAGCCAGATGGCGCAATGGTTGGCCCGCTATGGCGCTGCCATAGGTCAAACGGATATCAACTGCGTTTTTTAAAATAGGAAACCCCATTTCTTATATATTCGTGTAGTACGTAAAGAAATATGAATGTTTTAGTTGGGCCACTTTTTTCGCTTTGTGATAGATGGCGTTGTAGTAGTCACAAACGTATAAGTACGTGGTATCACGTAACACTCCGCTAGTGCGGACGGTATTTGCTTCGTGATACGTTACCCGTGTTAAAATGGACCGTTTACCAGTTGCGGAAAAGGTCGATATCGTGTTGATGTATGGTTACTGTGATCTAAATGCCCAACGGGCGTGTGCTATGTATGCTGCTCGGTATCCTGGACGACATCATCCAAGTGTCCAGACCGTTCGGCGGATAGTTACGTTATTTAAGGAAACAGGAAGTGTTCAGCCACATGTGAAACGTCAACCACGACCTGCGACAAATGATGATGCCCAAGAAGGTGTTTTAGCTGCTGTCGCGGCTAATCCGCGCATCAGTAGCAGACAAACTGCGCGAGAATCGGGAATCTCAAAAACGTCGGTGTTGAGAATGCTACATCAACATCGATTGCATCCGAACCATATTTATATGCACCAGGAATTGCATGGCGACGACTTGGAATGTCGTGTACAGTTCTGCCACTGGGCACAAGAGAAGTTACGGGACGATGACAGATTTTTTGCACGCGTTCTATTTAGCGACGAAGCGTCATTCATCATCAGTGGTAACGTACACCGGCAGAATATGCACTATTGAGCAACGGAAAATCCACGATAGCTGCGACAAGTGGAACATCAGCGACCTTGGCGGGTTAATGTATGGTGCGGCATCATGGGAGGCAGGATAATTGCCCCCCAATTTCATCGATGGAAATCTAAATGGTGCAATGTATACTGATTTCCTATGTAATGTTCTACCGATGTTACTATAAGATGTTGCACTGCATGACAGAATGGCGATGTACTTCCAACATGATGGATGTCCGGCACACAGCTCGCGTGCGGTTGAAGCGGTATTGAATAGCATATTTCGTGACAGGTGGATTGGTCGTCGAAGCATCGTACCATGGCCCGCACGTTCACCGGATCTGACGTACTCGCTGTTGAGAGGAATGTCGTTACACGTATGTCCAAATGCATTGACGTTGACGGACATAATTTTGAGCATTTATTGCATTAATGTGGTATTTACAGGTAATTACGCTGTAACAGCATGCGTTCTCAGAAATGATAAGTTCACAAAGGTACATGTATCACACTGGAACAACCGAAATAAAATGTTCAAACGTACTTACGTCCTTATTTTAATTTAAAAAACCTACCTGTTACCAACTGTTCGTCTAAAATTGTGAGCCATACGTTTGTGACTATTACAACGCCATCTATCACAAAGCGAAAAAAGTGGTCCAACTAAAACATTCATATTTCTTTACGTACTAAACGTATATGTAATAAAAATGGGGGTTCCTATTTAAGAAAACACACTTGATATCCGTTTGACCTATGGCAGCGCCATCTACCGGGCCAACCATAGTGCCATCTGGTTTTCCCCTTAAAGCTAGACAAGTTTCGTTCTTTGTAGTTTTTTCGTTTGACGCTTATAGCGTGAGACATTTGGCCCGGTCACGATCAATGAACCACCCTGAATACCAGAATTTCAGACGTGTACGTACAAAGAAACAAGCAATTAATTACATAACTTTATTTTCTCGCAGTGATAGTTAAAACTCAGTGGCCCTCCTACAGACTGTTCAAAACATGACGCTATTTTATGAGAGGATATAAGTTCATAGTAGCCCACGCCAGCGTCAATTTGAATAAAAATCTTTCGGTTTAATTTCCTTCAGTATGACCCCTGCAAAGTTGGTTTAAAGGTCGGTGACATAGCTGTCTTACTGTTTTATAGCAAAGCTGCCTGAACTCAAAATTATTTTATTCAGATTTAAAGGAGAATGTATTTCTTCTGCTACAGGTATGATCCTTGATTAATTCAGAAGACAATGCGTTACACATTACAGTAAAGGCTATTAATTGTCACTTTATACAAATGACTTGCCAGTTGCGCCGAGTCTCAGAAAGCCATAACAGAAATGTATGGTAATGATAAACCCAATAAGTCCATTATCGAGCTGTTGTACAAGATCCAGAAGACAAGAAATGTGACAGCTGCAGCCCAAAGTGACCTACCAACAGTTAATGCCCATCCTTGTTCTTCCCTCATGGTTCTACTACATTTCTAAATTACCCGCATTTCCCTGCAGTAGTGTTTTCAGAGAATTCAAACATTTTCCACCTTTTTACGTTGTGGAACGGTTTTTCCAGGTAGACAAATCCCATCCAGTCATCCGTACATGCCGTCAATGGTGTCATTGACGAAACGACACCATTCGACCAAATAAACTGTCGCATACGTTTTCTGTATCTGCCCGCCTTAACTTCCGTCCTCTTGTGTTAACAAAATATTAAATTTTTTGCATAAATTAATTTTTAATTTCGCCCAAGTTATTACTAATTTCGCAACTTCACCGAAGTTATTAGGCCTACAACTTTGTATACGCCGTTTTTTCTCGAAGTTCGAGGCTCTATTTGCCGTTCGGTGTGGCCGCGAGGTCTAAGGCTTCTTTTCACGGTTCGCGCGGTTGCCCCCGTCGGATGTTCGTGTCCTCCCTAGGACATGGATGTGTGTGCTGTCCTTAGCGTAAGGTAGTTTAAGATAGATTAAGTAGTGTGAAATATTATGAACCGATGAACTCGGCAATTTGGTCCCATAAGATCTTACCACAAATTTCCAAATTCGAGGCTATATTGTGAAAAATCTACAAATCCCGCGGTGGAAAAACTGGGCGTCTTTTGAAGAGATTCATGAATCGATCAAATTTTGCACTCGTTCGTATGACCAGAAGTGCTGGACAGCCAGGCGGACTGTCATTGATCGAAAATGATGATAGTCAGAGGGAGCAATGTCTGGAGAATAGTGCACGTGTGGCAGAACTTCCCATCTGAAAGTTTACAAGTACGTTTTGACGGGTTTTACGACATGGATCGAGCGCTGCCACACTACAAAATCGTCTTTTCGTGTCTATCGCTGTGCTGTGGCCGTTTGTCTTTCAGTACTCGGCTCAAACGCATAAACTGCCTTCGATAACAATCTCCTGCGATTGTTCCCGTCGGTTTCAGAAGCTACGAAAACCTTCTCTCTGCCACCGCCATATCGGTTTTCGATGTCAAAATCATCGTTCTTGAAGCGCTGAAACCTTTCTCTGCACGTTCTTTCAATAACAGTTGCCTCACCGTCGGTCTTACCCAGCATTTTATGAGCCTCAGCATAAAATTAAAGTTTCCGCAAATGACAAGAACTGGGCTCGTAAAGTGACATATTCGACCGAGCATAACTTCACGGATCAATCACATTGGACTAATATTTTGATGGGGTTGTCTTTAAAAATGCCTCAGCTTATTATATGATACTTAAGAGTTACCAAGTGCATCACCCTTTGCCGCTACTGTCATCTATTGCAAAACAGCGGAAACAAAGTTGTAGGCCCAATATGTAAAACAGAGCCTATATTTAAAGATAGTGGCTAGGAGCGGCGCCGACCATGAAGTGCTGCTTGAATTCAAATGTAGTTCGATAACTGGTTGGTTGGGGGCGAGCTCGCTGTTTTCTGCGGCTGAAGAAAACAGGTTTGCGTCATCCTCGCCCACGCGGCTTTCAGCACACTGGGAGCGGGCTGAGCGAAGGTCGTGCCGGGAATTACTGGAAGCCGATCTTTCCTCCGCCGAGTTCGCTGCCGGCCGTAGGCGCCCTTTGTTCTGTGCGTACGATCGGCGTTGCTGGACGCTTCTGAACCTGTAGCGTTGACAAGACTGCAGAGATTCGGTGACGAAAGATTTACGTCGCTTGTTAGCAGGTAACTCCAGAGGAATATATTTTGTAGCTGAGCCAACCATCTGTAAATGCCGGCCGCTGTGGCCGAGCGGTTCTAGGCGCTTCAGTTCGGAATCGCGCTGCTGCTACGGTCGCAGGTTCGAATTCTCCTTCGGGCATGGATGTGTGTGATGTCCTTAGGTTAGTTAGGTTTAAGTATTTCTAAGTCTAGGGGACTGATGACCTCAGATGTTCAGTCTCATAGTGCCCAGAGCCATTTCAATTTGATTTGTAAATCGTAAACAAAGCAAGGTTAGTTTCAATGTTTTATCCGTAGTAGGTGAATTATTTTGTATATATGTTCCGAAATAAACATAGTAAGAGCTAAAGACATTAATAATGCTTGCACATGGACACACCACCATAAAGTATTGCTTACAGCCAAGCTACACTGAAGCGCGAAAAAAACTGGTATAGGCAAGCGTATTCAAATACAGCGATATGTAAACAGGCAGAATACGGCGCTACGTTCGGCAACACCTATGTAAGACAACAAATGTCTGGCGGAGTTGTTAGGTCTGTTACTGTTGCTACAGTGGCAGCTTATCAAGATTTAAGTGACTTTGAATGTGGTATTATAGTCGGCGCACGAGCGGTGGGACAAGGCATCTCCGAGGAAGCGATGAAGTCGGGATTTTCCCGCACGACCATTTCACGAGTATACCGTGAATATCAGGAATGCGGTAAAACATCAATTCCGACATCGCTACGGACGGAAAAAGATCCTGCAAGAACGGGACCAACGACGACTGAATAGAATCGCCCAACGGGACAGAAGGGTAACCCTTCCGCAAATTGCTGCAGATTTCAGTGCGAACTATTCAACGAAACATCATCGATATGGGCTTTCGGAGCCGAAGGCCCACTCGTGTACCCTTGATGACTGAACAACACGAAGCTTTACGCCTCGCCTGGGCCCGTCAACACCGACATTGGACTGTTAATGACTGGACATATGTTACTTGGCCGAACCAGTCTCGTTTCAAATTGTATCGACCGGATGGACGTGTACGGGTATGGAGACAACCTCATGAATCCATGGACCCTGCATGTCAGCAGGAGAGTGTTCAAGCTGGTGGAGGCTCTGTAATGGTGTGACGCATGTGCAGTTGAAGTGCTATGGGATCCCTGATACGTCTAGATAAGACTCTGACAGGTGGCATATACGTAAGCATCCTGTCTGATCACCTGCTGCCATTCATGTCCATTGTGCATTCCGACGGACTTGGGCAATTCCAGCAGGACAATGTGACACCCTACAAGTCCAGAATTGCTACAGAGCGGCTCCAGGGACACTCTTCTGAGTTTAAACACTTCCGCTGGCCACGAAACACCCCAGGCATGAACATTATTGAGTATATCTGGGATGCCTCGCAACGTGTTTTCCATGAGAGATCTCCACCCCCTCGTGCTCTTACAAATTTGTGGACAACCCTGCAGGATTCGTGGTGTCAGTTCTCTCCAGCACTACTTTATACATTAGTCGAGCCCATGCCACGTCGTGTTGCGGCACTCCTACGTGCTCGCGGGGGCTCTATACGATGTTAGGCTGGTGTACCAGTTTCTTTGGCTCTTCAGTGTATAAGAGATACTAGTGTAGCCTTGATATTGAAATACTGGAAGCATTCGATAACTCTCTGTTGAGATGCAAGTTCAGCGTTGGTGGGCAGAGATTTAGGGACGCTGGGAAAAACAGGAATCAACGTAGATGGGCAAGAGTTTGAATCACTTTAACCAGTTTAAATGGTAATAATATAAAGAATGGTAAGAACCAACATAAGTAGAACATTATGTGTAGTTTACAGTCTAGATTAGCGGTAGACAACTTTCTTTACCTACCGCCTACTTTTGTTTATCTGTTAGTAGTCAAATTTTTAACACTCACCAGTTCTACAATATGGGGACTCATAAAGTAAAAAAGTAACTTTATGTTATCAGATTTATAAAGCAGAGTTGTAGCAAGTTAGAGTATATAATAGTAATAATAACTTACCAAATACTTGGTCAAAATTTTACGAAAATGAAAATATATTTCATCCCCAACCGCCTCCTGCCTACCATTAAAGCTGCTGGAACGCCCACTATTGAGCAGTAGGTCCCCGGTTGCCTACCACTGATCTGGACAGAACTGCAGCTTCAATCAAAACATACAGTTCTGCGTATATTCTGCATACAAGTTTTTTGTTTACTGGGCGCTGTTGTGGGACTGTAGCGAAAGCTTCAAGGCTTCCTAGACTGCAAGAAATTCAGCGTCAGATGTCCGCAGTCTACTGTCCTCTGGATCTCAAGAACGAACAGGGAAAATTCGGTTTCATAGATCGGTCCTTGCTGAAACCACATTGATTCCTCCAAAGGAATCGTTCGGTTTCCCTAAATATTGGCGACAAGTAAATGCAAGAATAAAATTGGACTGGATATGTCGAAGATTGTTTTGTTGGTATGAGGCATGAAATTATTACCTGCCATCCAGCATTATAAGCTTTTAATATCATCGTATGTATTTTCTTAAATAGAAAAATCTACTCATTGAGAGGGCAACCATTCGAGACTTATATGTATCCACCCGCAGAATGATAATATTCAACTAGGAAAAAGACTAAAATACAAAAGTTGTCGAAAGTGGCCATGAATACTCTTTTTGTGCTTGCAGGTGGCTTTCCCATAAGCCAAATGTGTGAGTTCAGTGCATTCACACAACCATCAATATCGAATCAAGCGTCGTCAGTCCGAACCAATCCAGTTTTTCCCACCCGGCGTTACAGAATTCACGAATCACTGAAAGAAAGAGACTCGTTTCGTAGTGTTTACTAGTTGCAGCTCTTAAACGGCACGATTTCTGTACGGGTGCGTCTTCCATAACACGGTGCGGGCACTACCAACGGAGAGACGAGCTCGGCTGTACAGCTGCTGCACAGAATTGGAGCGGTTCAAAGAGCATGCAGCTTCCATGTTGATCAGAACTTCTAGTGTTGACATTTTCGGTCGACCACTTTAGGCTACATCAGCCATATTTCCTGTCCTCTGGAACCTACCGCCCAGTCGTTTGATGGTGAATTTGTTTAGTGCATGCTGTTCTTGCCTTCCTGAGACGTGTTCAGTCCCAGCACAGTTGGAACAATGTACTGGATAACAATATATACTTTCTGCTCTAATGTGTAGCTCATTTGTAACTGAATGAAACAAGGTTTTTTTTAATAAACAAATAATCTTCGATGAGGCTGTTGCTCTTCTGGAACTGCCTCTACATTTCACCTATACCCACACCATGTAAACGACTGTGAAGTGCATGGCTGAAGAGCTTTCCATGCTGTAACATATTAAGGTTATTTTCCATTTCATTTGCGTATGGAAGGCAGCAAGAATGAGCGTTTAAATGCTTCTGCGAGCGATATAATTAGTCTAATCTTGTCTTCTCTCTTTCTACGGGAGTGATATATTGGGATCTGTAGTACATCCTTCATTTAACACTGGCTGTTAAAACTTTGTAAGTAGGCGTCTACCAGTTTAGGTTTCTCATCATTTCCACGACGCTTTCCCGCGAGTCAAATAAACATGTGACGGTTCATGCTGCTCTTATCTGTGTACGTTCATTATATCCTGTTAGACCTATCTGTTGTTCAAAATGTGCGTGAATTCCTAAGGGACTAAACTGCTGATGTCATCGGTCCCTAGACTTACACACTACTTAAAGTAACTTAACGCTAAGGACAACACTCACAACCTTGCCTGAGGGAGGATTCGAACCCCCCTGGCGGGAGGGGCCGCACGATTAGTGACATGGCGCCTCTAACCGCCACTCCGCGAGGCACCTATCTGTTGTGGGTCCCACACACCTGAGCCACACTCTACAGTGGGATGCGTGGGACTGCAGTAAGCATTCTGATTTCTACATTGAATGCATTCGCTGGTATTCGTGGCTCAGTTCGAAGCGGGACCCATCACTGGAGATAAATTTACTGCAAATTTACCCGGCCGAATACGCGTCTAGAGACGCCCCGGACGGTGGTGGGATACCAACTTGACTGTCGCTTGCCGTACGGCCCAACAACCGGGAGTGGTGGTCGGGGGCGTCATTTCTTTTGATAGCAGGACCCCTTTGGTTGTCACTCGCGGCTCACCCTTACAACACAGCGGTACGTTGACGATACTCTACGCCCCGTTTTGTTGCCCTTCATGGAAAGCCATCCTCGGCGAGAGCCTCTTCTGCTTATCTTCGTGCTGGCTAAACCATTCGTTTGCCAGTAAGATCGCCGGACCTCTCCTTTATTGAGAACGTTTGGAGAGCAATGGGCAGGGACTTCGGAATTTTGAGGATCTAACGCAGCATTTGGACAGAAGTTGGCATGGTATCCCTCAGGAGAACACCCAACAACTCTGTCAGTTAATACCAAGCCAAATAACCGCTTGCATAAGGGCCAGAGGGGGACCAACGCGTTACTGACTTGCTCAGTTTGTGAAGCTTTTTCCCTTCAATAAATCAGCCAAGTCTTCTGAAATTGTAATAATTTGTCTGTACATGGATATCACATCTACCGATTTCCGTCCCCGTTAAATAAGACAGGGGTTTACAAAATCGGATCTGACGATTGCGACAAAGTATACATCGGAAAAATTGGTAGAAACTTTCGGATACGTTTTAAAGAGCACAAAAAATCTATCAATAACAATACAAGTGCCTTTGGACTGCATTTCCTAAGCGACAACCGTACAGCCAAAAACATTAACGAAAAGCTCAATTTTACATTATGCTAAGAAAGGGAAACAAATGCATATCTTAGAAGAAATCGAAATTTTCGTTTACTTAAGAAGTAGATACTTATCTTAATGAGCAAACAGATCTACAGAACAAAAAGTTCCTCACTCACTTTAGCAACATTGTGTTAATGACCAATCAGAAATCATCTGTACAATAAAACGAGATTTAAAGTTCAATCTTATCTCTCCATATTTTTTAATATTTCTTTTTGTGCCCAAATTTTCTGTCATTATTAGGCTAATTAATACGCTCTAAATCAGCACCGGAGGACAGTAGATTCAGAGTTGAAATAACACCAGTTTTCAACTTGCGTTTCGAAGGAATATTCAACAGTCCACTTTTCAAATCCAAATCAGAAAAATGTATTGAGCAGATACGAGCGTTTTCAACTGAAACCGAATCTGCACGTTTACAAGTATTTATCCATTTTCGCTTCGTCTAATTGTTGTTATGGAATATATTGAACTTAATTCTAACCTAGTTTTTTTGTCTGCTGCTGTTAGTACAAGTGGCGATCGCTCAGCAAACCATTATTTTTCCACTTAAAAACTTATTCTTAAGAATCCCTCAATACACTGATAATTGCGGCGCAGCTATGTACTGAATCGCCAGTGACCTACAAAAATTCGCACGTCGTTACCAAACTTGTTTCCACTTGTAAACGCAATTACAAGGTGTTGTGACTGACAATTCGTAACTTTTCACAAACACAACTTTTAATGATGTAAGTTCACAAGGTTGATGACTGAATATACAAACGAAAGGTAACAATAACGATGCCGGTAAAAGTCTCCTAATTGAGGCAAACAAAAGTTCACTTCTAATTTTCCACAAAGGTTCGTGGTAACACACTCTCACACTAGTGACAGTCCAATTCCGAGACGAAGACGTAATATTCAACAGTCGCAGTACACAAGGTTGGCATCCGACGTGAACTGAACTTCGGGGCTGGTTCTTGCCCCTATGTAGCTGTCTCCAGCCAATCAGGTTTTGGCGTAGTGATACTTCCTGCAGGCCGTGGCTCGAGCTCCCCTTGCAGGAAGTAGTGCTCGGAATGTCTGTTTCCATTATCTTGTATGTAAATAGCAGGTGTTTACCATGGTGTTTTTGGTACGCCTTGGGCATAGACAACCTCGTTCTCTGTGGAGTAATATGGGTTGCCGGCCCTCAGGGGTCACCTTGGCTCCGGTATAAAACAAGGCATTACATGTAAATTGAAGGTGCAAAGTGGAAGAAAGGAACGGAAAGGGGAAGGATCACTGCTTTCAGCTGCATTGGGATGCTAAGCGGAATCGGCGGCGACGAGAGAAAATGTGTACCGGACCGGAATTCGAACCGGGGTGCGGTAACCACTGTGCCATCCGTGACACAGTGTTGTCACAACTGCCGGTCCTATATCGGCTCGCCTGACGGCCGATACACACTCCCATCGAGCAGCACCTACCCGCTCTCCACCTTCAACTTACATATAATGTATAACAGCTACGGATTCTGCGTGCTGTCTGTTGTTTCGGAAATGTCCGAAAGAACAGACACGACTCATTCATACAGTTAGAACAGGTTACGGCACTTGCACTGAGTGCCAGTTTGGTTCAATCCATGGATACTGTATTCTAGTATCGGTAGTTCACCATGACGTCAGCGACCGGGTTGCTACTGCCCTTACACCTCCTAATCCCTACCGTGTATTTTAGTATCCGTAGTTTCATCAGTTAGAAGCTGGTTTCAGCCTTCTAAGCCATTCGCAAGCGATGTTTACTCCTATTACACTACTGACCATTAAAATTGTTACGCCAGGAAGATGTGCTACAGACGCGAAATTTAACCAACAGGAAGAAGATGCTGTGATATGCAAATGATTAGCTTTTCACAGCATTCGCACAAGGTTGGCGCCGGTGACGACACCTACAACGTGCTGACATGAGGAAAGTTTCCAACCGATTTCTCACACACAAACAGCAGTTGACCAGCGTCGCCTGGTGAAGCGTTGTTGCCGATGCCTCGTGTAAGGAGGAGAAATGCGTGCCATCACGTTTCCGGCTTTGATAAAGGTCGGATTGTAGCCTATCGCGATTGCGGCTGCGGTTTATCGTATCGCAACATTGCTGCTCGCGTTGGTCGAGATCCAATGACTGTTAGCAGAATATGGAATCGGTGGGTTCAGGAGAGTAATACGGAACGCCGTGCTGGATCCCAACGGCCTCGTAACACTAGCAGTCGAGATGACAGGCATCTTATCCGCATAGCTGTAACGGATCGTGCAGCCACGTCTCGATCCCTGAGTCAACGGATGGGGACCTTTGCTAGACTACAACCATCTGCACGAACAGGTCGACGACGTTTGCAGTAGCATGGACTATCGGCTCGCAGACCATGGCTGCGTTTACCCTTGACGCCGCATCACAGACAGGAGCGCCTGCGATGGTGTACTCAACGACGAACCTGAGTGCACGAGTCGGCCGGAGTGGCCGAGCGGTTCTAGGCACTACAGTCTAGAACCGCGCGACCGCTACGGTCGCAGGTTCGAATCCTACCTCGGGCATGGATGTGTGTGATGTCCTTAGGTTAGTTAGGTTTAAGTACTTCTTAGGGGACTGATGACCTCAGACGTTAAGTCCCATAGTGCTCAGAGCCATTTGAACCATTTGAGTGCACGAATGGCAAAACGTCATTTTTTCGGATGAATCCAGGTTCTGTTTACAACATCATGATAGTCGCATCCGTGTTTGGCGACATCGCGGTTAACGCACATTGGAAGCGTGTATTCGTCATCGCCATACTGGCGTATCACCCGGCGTGATGGTATGGGGTGCCACTGGTTACACGTCTCAGTCACCTCTTGTTCGCATTGACGGCACTTTGAACAGTGGACGTTACACTTCAGATGTGTTACGACCCGTGGCTCTACCCTTCATTCGATCCCTGCGAAACCCTACATTTCAGCAGGATAATGCACGACCGCATGTTGCAGGTCCTGTACGGGGTCTTTGTGGATACAGAAAATGTTCGACTGCTGCCCTGGCCAGCACATTCTCCAGATCTCTCACCAATTGAAATCGTCCAGTCAATGGTGGCCGAGCAACTGGGACGTCACAATACGCCAGTCACTGCTCTTGATGACCTGTGGTATCGTGTTGAAGCCGCATGGGCAGCTGTACCTGTACAAGCTCTGTTTGACTCAATGCCCAGGCGTATCAAGGCGGTTATTACGGCCAGAGATGGTTGTTGTGGGTACTGATTTCTCAGGATCTATGCACCCAAATTGCGTGAAAATGTAATCACATGTCAGTTCTAGTATAATATATTCGTCCAATGAATACCCGTTTATCATCTGCATTTCTTGTTGGTGTAGCAATTTTAATGGCCAGTAGTGTATTTTATCCATGCTACCTGCAAACGTTTTGAGTGTATAGCCTAGTCAGAGTTGTCAGAAGTTTACGCAGAAAGTATATGTGTGGGTGTGTGTTGTGTTGCAGAGCCCGCCCGCCGCCACTGACAGCCAGAAGCTCGCGGCCTCCGCCCCCGGGCAGCAGCAGCAGCACCATCAGCAGGGCAGCATGTCCCGCCAGCAGACGGAGCGCTCCATCCCGCACCTGCGCGACATCTTCGGCTTCCACGGCTGGGAGCCGCAGCCGCAGCAGCCCGACCCGGCGGCCGCAGTCGCGCAGAAGCTGCAGGAGATGCGCGTCGACGCCAGCAACGACAGCGCCGTGTCCGTGGGCTCCACCAGCGAGGACGACTCCCCGCAGAAAGGCGGGGGCGGCGGAGGCGGCGGCGGCAGCGGCAAGAAGAAGAAGCAGCGCAACAGCCGGCGCGACAACGCGCGCACCCTCACCGAGCGCGACGTGAAGCACCTGGAGCGCCACCTCTCCATGAAGAAGACCATCCGCAAGAAGATCATGCGCGACCTGCAGCAGGCTTTCGTAGAGGTGCGCACCCTCCTCTTCAGTCGTCCCCCTTCCTACACAGTGACAAGTAGCGGATATTTGCCTAAACATTACCACTTTTGAGATTTTATTTTTTACACTCTAAACAGTACACTGAGGTGACAAAATTCACGGGACAGCGAAAAAATGTTCAAATGTGTGTGAATTCCTAAGGGACTAAACTGCTAAGGTCATCGGTCCGTAGACTTACACACTGCTTAAACTAAATTAAAGTAACTTTGAAACTTCTTTATTTAATATTTTACTCAAACTGCTGAGTGAAACTGAATGCAAGTGAACCTACTTTCTCTTTACTTATTCTTATCACGTCAACACTGACCCACAATATTCTAGCGCAACGCAATCTGACTGCTCAAAAAAAGGATAACCTGACTTCAAATAATTAATTCAAAAGAATGGCCCTGACTAAAAAGAAATCTTAACAATAACCTATACATTTCATTAAGCACTTGCCTCACAAAAATCGTCATTACGCGAACTAGTGCAGTACAGCGTGCGTCAGTACTGCCAGCTAAATAAAAGATTCTAACTACTAAAGCCACTAACTACTAATAGGCATGTGGTTAGCAAAGGAAAGATTTTCTTGCAAACCAAATAATGTATTTTTTGCCTCAATAATGTGACATCCATTTCAGACACAAACATAAATCGTCATTGGCGTCTAGTACAAAGGTATATACTCATGAATAACATTCAGTCTCCAAGTCGAACATGTGCCTCTACCCTCCATCAACGCTAACTTCTCACATCTAACATCCATCACTGCTGGCTGTTCACCTCCAACAGCCCAGCACTACTTCCATCACTGCTGGCGACTAACTTCCAACTGCCCAACACTACTGGCGTTTATCTTCCAACAACGAGTCCAACCAGCCAGAGTCTCTTACAAAGAAAGCGCAGTCAGAGAGCTAATGCAAAGCGCTACACAGCGCTGCCAACTCAGAAGCAGCCCACTTACAACTTGTGCTAACAACAACACACACACTCATGCCTGAGGGAGGAGTCGAATCTCCGGCGGGAGGGGCCGTGCAATCCGTGACATGGCGCCTCAAACCGCGCGGCCACTCCGCGTGGCTTCAGGACAGCGATATGCACACACGCAGATGGCAGGAGCATCGCGTGCAGAAGGTATAAAAGGGCAGTGCATTGGCGGAGCTGTCATTTCTATTCAGGTGCTTCAGGTGAAAAGGTTTCCAACGTGATTATGCCCGCACGATGGGAATTAACAGACTGTCAACACTGAATGGTGGTTAGAGCTAGACGCATGTGACATTTCATTCCGGAAATCGTTAGGGAATTCAATATATCGAGATCCACAGTTTCAAGAGTGTCCCCAGAACACCAAATTTCAGACACAGACAACGCAGTGGCCGATGGCCTTCACTTAACGACCGAGAGCAGCGGCGTTGCGTAGAGTTGTCAGTGTTAAAAGACAAGCGACACTGCGTGAAATGACCGGAAAAATCAATGTGTGGCGTACAACGAACGTATCCGTTAGGACAGTGAAGCGAAATCTTGCGTTAATTGGCTATGGCAGCAGACGGCCGATGCGAATGCCTTTTTTTTTTAAATTTATTTATGAACACAACATCGTTACAACAATACATGAACACGTAAATGTAATAGTGAATAGCTGGTCAATATTTCATATATTCGAAATCCTTTAAGAACAGAAATAAGTACAACTGAAATGTGTGACAAGTTATGCATAGAGAACTTTTAGTAACAATTCGAAAAAAAATCAGTATGAGTTGTGAAATGTAAACAAAAATTGAAATAAGTGTAGCATGTAAGAAACTAAGAGAAAATGGAAGACTCTAATGAGGAAAGAGAGACAAAAGGGATACTTCTAGCTAAAGTATTCAATGTAAGTGAAGCGCCCTCTGATATCCGTACAATAACGCAACCGATAAAGCGTTGGCAAAATGTTCGCGGTACTGCGCTAAACGTTGCAATCGTTGATGACATTCCCACAGGTAGGCCATGTACTGCACGACGTCACTGATTTGTAACTCAAAAATGGCGTAAGCAGTGTGTCCCAGTAGCCAGGCCACGGCATTGTACTTCGTTTTTGGGTGCAGTTTAAGGTCAGGAAGGATAATCCACATTGGTTTGGTAACAGCACATCGCCCGCAGCGCTTCTCCTGGGTTCCTGACCGTATCAGTTGGACCACTGACGACTGGGAAACCGTGGCCCGGCCACATGACGCCCGATGTCAGTTGGTAAGAGCTGATGGTAGGGTTCGAGTGTGGCGCTGACACCACGAAGCTATGGACCCAGGTTGTCAACAAGACATTGTGCAGGCTGATGGTGGCTCCATAATGGTGTGGTCTATGTTTACATGCAATGGACTGGGTCCTCTAGTCCAATTCTTGTGGTAGCTTATTGAAAATGGATGCAGCAGTATACTGCAAACCCTTCTGCATGAGAGTTAAGGAAGTCCGATTCAAATGCGGGTTGGATTTCTGCCGAGTATTAACTGAGTGAAAGCTGCTAATTCTTGGGAATAAGCTGATATTGTTAACAGGAAACGACAGTAAACAATATATATATATTGATAGCCCAATGTCAAAATACCCAGACAAGTCAACAGGGGTCGACAAGAGGTTCGCGAACTTAAACCAGTTATTGCCTGAACCTCCCGATCCTGAGCCAAAAATATCTTTTTAGAATGGGAAGAGTTACCCCACAATATAATACCATACGAAATAAAGCGAAAGAAACTAAGCAAAGTAGACTAATTTTCGTGTCGAACAATCAGTTAGTTCAGATACCGTTCGAATGGTAAAAATGGGAGCATGTAGTCTTTGAACAAGATCCTGAATGTGGGTTTTCCACGACAGTTTGCTATCTATCTGACCACCTAGAAATTTTAATTGTTCAGTTTCACTAAATATATGCTCATTCTGCGAAATTAAAATGTCGGGTTTTCTTGAATTGTGTGTTAGTAACTGTAAAACCTGAGTGTTACTGTGATTTAGCGTTAGTTTATTTTCTACAAGCCATGAACTTACGTCATGAACTGCACTATTTGAAACTGAGCCAATGTTGCACACAACATTCTTTACTACCAAGCTAGTGTCATCAGCAAACAGAAGTTACCCGTAATACTAGAGGGCATATCATTTATATAAATAAGGAACAGGAGTGGCCCCGTACTGATCCCTGGGACACCCCCATTTGACCGTACCTCATCAGATCCCACATCACAGCCATTCTCAACACTATGAATGTCCGGTGAACTTTACATGCACCGACCTTCAGTCAGAAAAAGTGGAAAGTAGATATACTTCATTCTACAATACGTTTTGAGCTCCTTTGTTACATCGCTGCTACTTGCTACACATTTCACGGTCCTGAGTTGTTAAGCAATTTTCAGATGTATGGTGGTAAGTTCCTATGGGACCAAAGTGCTGAGGTCATCGGCCCCTAGGCTTACACACTACTTAATCTAACTTCCGCTAAGGACAACACACCCACCCATGCCCGAGGGACGACTCGAACCTTCGACGGGTGGGAGGGAGGGGGGTGGGGGCAAGCCTTGCGAACCGCGGCAAGGTGCCTCAGTCCGCGCAGCTCCAAACGTATGCTTAAGTGGAGCCCACCAGAATGTTCATACAAGGGACAGTCAAATGCTTACATGGAAAAAATGATGGCAGCTGCCTACAGACCGAAGCAAATCGACGGCCACGAATGTCTTTCTTCAGGGCTCCAAAGATATGGAAATCGCATGGGAAGAGATCGCGAGTGTGTAGAGAATGTGTAAGGGGTTGCGCAGCATCGTCGAAAAAAACAGGAACACCAGCTTTTTCTTTGTGTGCAAAGTGATCAATGAGTGACTGCAATGGCCCGCTGCTCATAGACTTTCTGGATCACGGCGCCACCATACAGGCACACCGGTACGTGGACACTTTGCAAAAACTGAAGTGCGCCATAGACTACAAACGCCCAGGAATGTTGACGGACCATTCTGTAGCGGGATAATGCCCGACTCCATGCTGCCAAACTTGTTTCGACTACGCTGCAGAAGGTTCTCTGGGAAGCCTTTACAATCCTCTCTACAGTCGCCAACTCTTCCCATGCGATTTCCGTATTTTTGGAGCTCTGAAGAAAGACACTAGTGGTCGTCGATTTTGCACGCCTGGGTACATTTATGGTTCGGTAGGCAACCGCAAACATTTTTCCATGAAGGCGCTGACCTTTTTTTTCTTTCTTTTTTGTCGCAGTGGGATAAATGTATTAACAGTTGTGGAGATTATTTTTGAAACAGTAAACAGTTTACTTACTTTTTTCCGTCTGTCTCGTTTTCATTTGATTGCACCCTTATACGTAATGGTTACATGTTCCATGGATCACTTTGTACTCAATATCGTATAAATAAATGTAGTGTGACTAGAGCCCCCCGTCAGGCAGACCGTTCGCCGGGTGCAAGTCTTTCGATTTGAAGCCACTTCGGCGACTTGCGTGTCGATGGGGATGAAATGATGATGATAAGGGCAACACAACATTCAGTCCCTGAGCGGAGAAAATCTCCGACACAGCCGGGAATCGAACCCGGGCCCTGAGGATTAATATTCTGTCGCGCTGACCGCTCAGTTACCGGGGCCGAACAATATCGTATAGAAATGGAACGAGTCAGCTTACAGAATATTATCTTAACTGATATTTAAATATGATTTTATGCTTATCATTTACCAGTCCAAACAACAGAAAAAAATACTTTGTCCAGTGACAGAAGTGAGCAGTAAATGAGCTACAAATGTCTGAAAAAAGTCATCTCTAGAATAGGAGTTGCACAGAAGGAACTTAGTGTGCTTTCAAATTTAGTTTTGCTATCTGTCAGAAACTTAATTCCATTGCGTAACTGGTCTAAGATTTTTCTACTGGCATTAATCGGCTCTTTCCAGCACAGTAACTGCAGGTGTCATCGTTTCTTGTCAGTTCTAATGGATGCTTCGCAACAAATTTCGTGAGATGTACTGTGATGTTTCCACGCCCGATTTGGTCGCTAAGTGCTCAGAAGACTGCCTCCTGTCGACGCAGCAGCTCCACAAACGACGTACCAACTCGACAACTATCGCTATAGAAGTCATCGTCGCCACAACATATTCACATGTTTTTAACAACATTTCTTACTTTCTTCAACTGCGTCGATTTGTTGTTTTACAAATGTCTGTACGGCCACAGAGCAGCACCCCTGCTGCTGTCCTTACAAGGGAATAATAGGATTGTTAGTAATTTACATAATCTTAGCTTTGCTGTTCCTGCGGCAGCGACATCTAGGGGACTGTAGTATATTCCTAGACTAGCTGAGTACATGGCATCGCCCAGGTATTTATTTATCCCAGTCTTCTACTAGTCCATCTCCTGCTCCCCCTTTCTCTATTCATCCCTTCGTCTTTCCTTTCTTTGTCCATCTCCGCCTCTCCCCTATCTGTGTCCACCTCCTCCTCCCCTTGTCTACATCCATCTCCTCTACCTCTATCTCCTCCTCCGTCTTCCCTTTCCATCACCACGTTATAATCTCCACTACAACAGGAAGTTGGTGGCCCTCACCCTCTCAGTGATTCTTTCTAGACAGTAAACAACACTTTACCAAGTTTGGTTGAAACCGATCCAGAAGTTTAGAGGAGCTTCTTCCCATGACTTTGCCCGGTTTCGCACATGTCACATATATCTCACCTACGTTTAACATACTTAATGTATATTTTTACACTTATTTTACCTGTAACTCTCGCGAATTTCAGTCTGCAGTTTAGTTTCCACGCAACTCAGTATTTATGGCGTCATGTCTTCTGACGATTCAGTGGTATATCTGAATACTGTCTGCAAAATTTGTTGTGAATAGAATAGTAGTAAAGAAGTAGTAAATTAAAGAGATATGGGCAACGCGACAATTTTACTGCATGAACAGCGAAAATCTAGTAAGCGATAAAATGTTCTGCTTTCATCATTTTCCCGGAGTAAGGGGGGAGGGACGGTGTCACCGAGAAAAAGTCTCGTTAAATATTTGGAATTATGTGTGTTAAGGTTGTTGCAGGTAGTAAGTGCTCTCATTTTCAAATAGTAGATGACTATAACCTGCCTACCTACGCTTCTTTTTCACACCCACCCCTTTCTTACCTCCTATCGTGGTTCTCTCCACATAGTAAGTGATATGTCCAGAATATTTCTTGCTTCCTTCAACTGCGTCGATCGGTTGAAAATGATCCAGTGGTTTTGGAGGAGATGTGGAACGCACATACATTCACTTTTATAATATGTATGGATTCCTCACCTAATAATGAATTTTGAAACTTCATAAGAAAGCCCTCGCGGGCTAGTTTATATCTTCCTTTAGTCATATACAATCTCAGGTTTTTCTGCATTCTTCCGAAGCCTTCTGTTAGTCAGATCAGTCTCTCACCATTCGTGCTGCCCTTCCTTGTATACGTTCAATATCCCTTCTAGACTTATTTCCTATTGTTCTCCACACACTTCATCAGTATTCTAAGATCATCATCATCATCATTAGTGTTCTGCCAAAAGGCAGGTTTTCACATGGTAATTCTCCAGGCTGTCCGGTCTTCTACCATCCTCTTCAGGTCCGCATAATTTCCTCTTCCCTTTATGTCGTCTATCGTCTTGTATCTCCTTCTTCCTCTCAGTCTTCTCCCACAAACCAGTCCTTCCAAAGCATCTGCTAGCAAGCACTCCCTTCTCAATGAATGTCCCAACCAGTTCTTTCTCCCTTCTCTTATAACCTTCAGCAGACATCTTCTCTCACCAACCCTTTCCAATACTCTTTCATTACTTACTCTTTCCATCTAGCTTATTCTCTCCGTTCTCCTCCACATCCACATCTCAAATGCTTCTAACTTTTTTTCGTCCTCTCGTCTCAGCGTCCATGTTTCTGCTCCAAATAGTGCCACACTCCAGACAAAACATTTGCCAAGCCTCTTCCTTGGACCTTTATCTAATTTGGCACATATCAGTCTCCTCTTTCTGTTGAATGCCTCCTTCGCTATGGCAGTTCGAGTTTTCACCTCCTGGTGACATCTCAAGTCTTCAGTTATTGCGCTTCCAAGATATTTAAATACACTTACTTGGCTAATGGTAGATTGTCCTATTTTAATATAGCACAGCCTGCGTCTTGTACTGATGACCATACTCTTTGTTTTTGCTGTATTTATTTGCATCCCATAGTCCACGCAAGCTTCATTCAGATCTTTCAGCATGTCATTCACTGTCCGCTCACTTTCTGCCACTAATACCATGTCATCGGCAAAGCTTATACATTGTATTCTCTTTCCACCAATACATTCTCCTCTTTTCCCATCTAAGCCTTTCGCTATAATCTCTTCAAGGTTTGCGTTAAACAACAGTGGGGAAAGGCAGCAACCTTGTCTAACAACTCGTCCAATGCTGCTTCCTTCTGACATTTTATTTCCAATCCTTATCCTTCTTTCTGGTGTAAATATAGATGCTGTATCAGTCGTCTCTCTTTCCGATCTACTCCTTTCCTTTCTAAGATCGCTCCCACAATTATTTTGTAAGTAATCTTTGTAAACTGAGAGTGTTTTCCCAGCATCCCACGAATGAACGAAGTCTGCCTTCTGCTTTATCTACTGTTGAGTTTATGTGATCATTACGTTCCATATCCCTAACGAATCGTTATACCCAAGTATTTTTATGAACTGACAGATTCCATTTGTGTTTATTTTGTACTCAAAGGAGATTGAGATTTCGTGAAGTGCACTTGTTTTGCATTTATATCTACATCTACATACATAGGGTGTAAGTCTGAGGACAGGTTCCTTACACAAAAACAAGGGAAAAAGTTCGCATAACATGTGTCCAAAAATCGTTCATTTTCGATTTATTATTTAAAGTTTACAATTTAGTTGATTTGTGCTCATCAACACAAAAACTACTAATAAATGCTCGAAATGTCCTGCTCTTGCCTCTAAACATGCATACACTCCTCGAATCATAGACAGTCGCACCCTATCAGATGCTCGCTGACAGTTTCGAATGGTTTGACAAGCTTCCACGATATGTCGGTAAAGAGTTTCTGCATCCTGATGATATGTTGCATAGGCCAATTATTTAGGACGCCTCCGAGAATAATAATCCAAAGGACTGAGGTCGGGGGAACGTGCAGGCCATGGGACTGATTCTTCTCTACTATCCGTCTGTCACGATAGTACCAGCCAGTGCAACTCGAATACCGAGACTAAAATGTGCTGGAGCTCCGTCATGCACGAACTACTTGTTTTTCTTCCTGTTTGCACGGTCACGTCTTCTAGTAAGTCTTGGAGCGTGTTCTGGATAAAGTCTCTGTAGGCAGCACTTGTAAGACGTGCTATGAGAACGTATGGCCCTGCCAGTCACCTACAGTTCCAGCCCACACAGTTATCTTAAAATGATGCTGATGTCTTAACCTGCACTGTAGCACGAGGATTGCGATCGCCAATGTGTTCTGATGGTGGAAATTTGTTATTCCGTCTCTTCTAAACATTGCCTCGTCTGTGAACAAAACTGGAGAGACTAGCAACGGATTGGCAGTTTGTGCAACAAAGCAAAAGTTCTCCAGTCGTGGGGTATCGGCAGGCGTAAGGTCCTGTGCACGTTGAAGATGATACAGACACACGAGTTGCTGTGAAGTATCCTCCATGCTGAACTTGAGGTGTACCATGTGCCAGGATCACTTGTCTTGCGCTGGTAACCTCGCCTTTCTTCCATAGTTCGCAGAACGTCCTCTTCCTGGTCAGGCGTACGAGCAATGCGTGGTCTTCCTCGGGTTTTGTATTGTATGTTAACCGGGGACCTAGAAACGCGGGGAGGCTCCGTCCCCGCCGTAGCCGCAGTGGTCCACAACCCCACGACGACTACCGCAGTCCACTTCATCTTTCCACCGCCCCACACCGAACCCAGGGTTATTTTGCGGTTCGGCCCCCGATGGTCCCCCCTCAGGGAACGTCTCACACGAGACGAGTGTAACCCATACCTTTGCGTTGTAGAGTAATGGAGGCGTACGCCGACATAGTGTAGCTGAGGCGGAATAAGGGGCACCTGCCCGCATTCGCCGAGGCAGATAGGAAACCGCGTAAAAACCATCCACAGACTGGCCGGCTCACCGGACCTCGACACAAGTCCGCCTGGAGGATTCGTGCTGGGGACCAGGCGCTCCTTCCCACTCCGAAAAGCTGTGCGTTAGACCGCTCGGCTAACCGGATGGGCTCTTCCTTGGGTATAGTCTGTGGTTCTAGGGATCCCGTATCAGCAGTGCGACGATACACAGCAGCAAAAGTTGGACGGCTCACCTGTCTTCGGTCTGTAAACGCCGTCTGATACAGCCGCGCAGCTTCGTGTCCATTACCATTCGCGCGGTCATATACACTGAAGAGCAAAAGAAACTGGTACACCTGCCTAATATCCTGTAGGGTCCCCGGGAATACGAAGAAGTGCCGCAACATGACGTGGCGTGGAGTCGACTAATGTCTGAGTAGTGTTGGAGGGAACTGACACCATGAATCCTGCAGGGCTGTCGATAAATTCGTAAGGGTACGAGGGTTCAGCTCTCTCCTGAACAACACGTTGCAAGGCAACCCAGGTGTCCTCCATAACGTTCATGTCTGAGGCGTTTGGTGGCCAGCAGAAGTGTTTAAACTGAGAAGAGTGTTCCTGGAGCCACTCTGTAGTAGTTCAGGTCGTGTGGGGTGTGGCATTGTCCTGCTGGAATTGCCCAAGTTCTCAGAATGCACAATGGACATGAATGGATGCAGGTGATCAGACAGCATGCTTACGTATGTGTCAACTGTCAGAGTCGTATCTAGATGTAGCAGGGATCCCATATCACTCCAATTGCACACGCCCCACATAATTACAGAGCCTCCACCAGCTTAAACAGTCCCCTGCTGACATGCAGGGTCCATGGATTCATGAGGTGGTCTCCGAACCCACTCGATGCAGTTTGAAATGAGACTCGTCAGACAGGCAGCATGTTTTCATTCATCAACGGTCCCATGTCGGTGTTGACGGGCCCAGGCGCGGCGTAAAGCTTTGTGTCATGCAGTCATCAAGGGTATACGAGTAGGTCTTCGGCTCCGAGAGCCCTTATCGATGATGTTTCGTTGACTGGTTCGCACGCTGACACTTTTTGATGACCCAGAATTGAAATCTACGGCAGTTTGCGGAAGAGTTGCCTTCTGTCACGTTGAATGATTCTCTTCAGTCGTCGTTGGTCCCGTTCTTGCAGGATTTTACCGGCCGCAGTGATGTCGGAGCTTTGATGTTCTATAGGATTCCTGATATTCACGGTACACTCGTGAATTGATCGTACGGGAAAATCCCCACTTCATCGCTATCTCGGAGATGCTGTGTCGCATCACTCGTGCGCCGACTATAACACCACTTTCAAACTCAAATCTTGATAACCTGCCACTGTACCAGCAGTAACCGATCTAACAACTCCGCCAGGCACTTGTTGTCTTATATAGGCGTTGCCGACCGCAGTGCCGTCTGCCTGTTTACATACCTCTGTATTTAAATATGCATGCCTACACCAGTTTCTTTGGCGTTTCAGTGTATAAAAATCATGTCAGCCTGTTCACAAAATGAATATCCCGCCATTTTGAACGGAGCACTTTCAGTGAACTCACTACCTGTTGTACATGTACACAATGGACATGTTAAAGACAGACGACTGACAGATGTAAACAAGTCTTCCTGGTAACAGGCCCATCCAGAATACAAGATAAGTGAAAAAATGGCTCTGAGCACTATGGGACTTAACTTCTGAGGTCATCAGTCCCCTAGAACTCAGAACTACTTAAACCTAACTAACCTAGGGACATCACACACATCCGTGCCCGAGGCAGGATTCGAACCTGCGACCGTAGCGGTCGCGCGGTTCCAGACTTTAGCACCTAGAACCGCTCGGCCACCCCGGCCGGCCAGGATAAGTGAAGTCGTTGCGTTGTATCTGGAAAGCCGTTGAATGTCAACTTTCATTAATAACTAGGAAAGGAAGTATTCTCAGACATACATTTATATGAATTTTTTCCTTGTTTTGGTGAAAGGAACGTGTTCCCAAAGTTCGGAAAAGCACTTTTCAAGCACCCTGTACATACTCCACAAACCACTGAACAATGCGTGGCGGAGCGTTCATCATATTAATACTGCATTATTGATTTATCATGCTGTTCCGTGTCGTGCGAGTGAAAAATTGTATTCTGCATTCCTTTGTACACACACTAATATCCCTCATCTTACTTTCGTGGTCCCTAGGTGAAATTTACGATTGTGGCAGCATAGTGGTGGCACAGTCTTCTTCAAATAGTAGAGAGGTTCTCCAAATTTACCCAACATGGTTTCGTAAGAACTAAGTCGCCTTTCTTCCGAATGTTCCCATTAAAATTCCCTCAGCATTTATATTACACTTTCGTATGGGCCACACACCGACCCTAGAAGCGGCTCTCTTGAACTTGGTTCGATGCATGTTGTCACGTCTACTTGATAGGCAATCTCAACACGGGAACAATTACCCTATAATTGGTCGCACTATGATCTAGTATATGACTTCCTTTACAAATGGGAAGAACTTCCCAGATCCTATCCCTTCACGTTCCATATGACTTATTGTACTGTATGTCAATGCCCTGTTCCATATCGCTTCATTATTTATTTTGTAATCGGATACTATAGAGTTCTTTCAGTTTATAAAAGGCATTATCTAACATTTCTGAAAATGTAGCGCAGTTGCCAATATCTACACATTTTTGCAATCTCATCAATATCTTACTGGCTATTTATAAGTATTTATAAATATTTTTATAAAGAAATAATAATTATCTTTTGTTTATAATAAATTATAAATAAATATTTTTAATACGTTACTGGGGTCACCGTTAACAAAATGCTGCAGCCAGGTGCTCTACGGTTGAAAAATAAATGAGCCTTCCCTTTCGCTATCCGCAGGACCCGAACGAGTTCCGCGTGGAGGACATCTCGCCCGAACAGCTGAAGGCCGAGATCAACATCCAGAGCTTGAGCTTCGGCGCCCCGCAGAAGCGGCCCGGGAAGAAGGCCGCCGCAGAGCCCAACTTCCTGGACATGCTGCGCGCCGGCAGCGCCCCTGGCGGCCGCGTCGTCAACGACGACGAGGACTCCGGCCACGGCTCGCCGACGCGCGAGTCACCTGGCGGCCGGTTGGCAGACTGCGGCTACGCGGATGACGACGACGAAGACGTCGGCGAGGGCTACGAGCCGGAGCCCGAGCCTGAGGCGGCGAAGAAGACGAGCTTCTGGCGGCGGTTCACCATGAAGGGCCGCAACAAGCGGTGAGCGGCGAGCGGCGAGCGGCCGCCCCTCGCCACCACTCGAGTCCTTACCGCGCACGCTCTCGAAGCACGGGCCTGGATGTCAGAGTACGCGTGCCTCCATCACAGACTTCCAATTCTTCCAGATGCCGTCCAGGAGGCGCGTCGTTTTAAAAATAAAACTAATTTTTGACAAAATTTGTTTCATTTCATTGCATTCCCTTAAAACCCAATTTTAACAAACAAAAATTCCATTTGTAGTTCATAAATATTACATTTAACAGTAACATCCATTCCAACTGCACCCAGGGCCAGCGATATTAGACCTACAATGAACTTTATTTGTTCTAGTACTGCACATATCTTTCTCCTGAAGGCGCGAGGAAAAAACTGAATTACGAAATTTTGACAGGATTTTCTCAGGATATCCAACACTTGCTCTTGTAAAAATTTGGGAACTAGAGATTAGAAATCATTTTCCATTATTTTGTCGAGCACTGTATTGAACCAGATTTGTTTAATGTCATACGCCTCTTCATCGACGACAGAGTAAAGGTAACGAATTACCTCACCTGATCACCCATGATTTGGCACTGAAAAGAGAGTCTTTCATAGCAACTCCTATGGCTCTGCAGGTGGAGGACAATTCATGAATAACAAAGGTTTGTGAACAAAAGTTCTGAAAACTGTGTCATTCCATGATCTGCTAGAGTTTAAACAAATCTTGTTTTGTGACTACATTTTATACGTCTTATAGTAGTTTATACTTCTGAACTACCTGTTCAAAGTTGGTAATTCCATACTGATGGTGCTGGAATCAAATATAAGGCATTCTGCCTATTCCTCCAGTCCCAGGATCCCCCCCCCCCCCACCCCCTCATGAAATACCAAATAATTTCATTTTGGCATCATTGATGACTAAGGTATTTGGGGTATTCACCGCCCCAACCCCCACCTCTTAAAAAAATACCCAATCTTACCCCCTTCTCCTAAATAAATATGTCTAAATGCTGTTTAACTGTATAACACAACAATTATAATGCATTCAAGAACAAGAATAGTTTTCTGATGCACAAAGTACATTTGCTACCAGTCAATATCCATTACATGTTCTTTCTTTCTTTGACCTGTACTGGACTGATATGCCTGTGTTTGTTTGGGCAAGATACATGTTCGGTTGATGAAAATCCCTTTCCGGTAGTGTAGCGGCCCTCCCTTCCCCAAAGTTCATATAGTAACAATTTTTTAGATCTACTTATACAAAAAAAGAAGCAGGAGGACAATAAAAAGTTAATAACTTGTCAGAATTAAGAAGGGAGGTAACAGGCGGATATGTCCATATGCCACCTCACCTTACATGTAGGTCATTATCTGATTTCTCATAGCCGTTCACAAGGGATACAGAAGGGGGCACTTGCATCCCACTCCCTGGAATCTAGAGTACAGAGTTTTTATTCATTGTAGAAATGCCTTAAACTTTTCTCTGAGGTATGATGAATTATTTGTCCCGCCTATAAGATTTAGTACTTCTTGCATGACATGTCTTGAAAGTTCCCTACTTATTTATGTCATAAATGACAGGCAAGTTCAGAGTCTCCATGTCCTCCACCCCTCCCTCCCCCCCTCTTCCTTCACCATAGAAGTTTCTGCAGATGCACTTGGGAATAATGGTCTCTGTTAGAGTGATGTGACATTGCATCAGTGTCAAGCAGTGTCATAAGAGTAATGCTTTTATTTTATGCTGGGCAAGAGGCACACATGCTAATATGGAGAAAACTCAATTTGTTAAAATGTTCAAGATTTCAACCTAAAGCTAAGCACGTTCCCCTCTTCCCAATTTTGGCACCCTTGGCAGCTGCCTAGTTCATGAAGAAGGTTGAGCTGACAGTGGTTGCATGTGATCTGGGAACTACTGTTAGCTGCATGCTCTGCAACCTTAACTCCAAAATGCCTCAATAAAGATAAAAAGTCAGTCATCAGCTGCACAAGAAAACCTTTATTTGGTCAAGTGAAACAAATGAAGATTATCTTGTGCAGCTGATGACTGACTTTTTCTCTTTGTTGAAATATTCTGCAGTTATGAACAAAATTCAAAGTACCTTCTTTTCCATAAATTATTTTTATATATGGTGACAGGAAATTCTTTTAAGAAGCAAAATTTATCCAATTTCAGTTGTTTATGATTTAGAAACTGCAACCACCAAGGCTTTGTGTATATGTATACCAGTATAGATAATGACATTATTCTTCTTTGTCTGTCAATAATATCATGACAGTTGATCATTGAATCATACCCAGAACACAGGATGTTAACATAATTTAAGATATCTTTATAAGATGTAGCAGTACATACAGATTACATAATTTTGAACATCAAGGGCTAGGACATGGGATCAAAACTGAGAAAACAGGAGCTTAGGCTCCTTTCTAGTGAACAAAATATTCTTTACCTGTTCTGAAATCTATTTCATAAAGAAATACAAAGAGTGCTATAATCATAGTACATCTCTTTCAAGACAAGGGAAAAAATCACATGGGGAAGCACACACTGTGGTGTTTAAAAAAAAAAATCTTGCCAACTTACTTGACCCGTAGCTCTGCAGTTAGAAGATAAACATCCAGACCTTTGCTTCAGGCTGTGCAATAGTAATTACATCTACTTTATGTGTTTTTCTTTAGTATTATACAAGAGAAAACCACAAAGAGGACTTTTTGTAAAATAATAGCCGCTGTGATATATATAAAATTCCTTTTCCATTGTTAAGATAATATAGATTTTGTTGGTTAAAATTATGTAGCTAGTCAATGGGAATTGAGGCTAATTTACTTGAAATGTGTCTTGCACATTTTGCTTACATAATGATGAGGGCTGCAAAAAAAAATAGTTATGTATCATATTTAACTTTTAATTAGTGCAATGTCAATGAATGCTTTGTAGTGATTTGGTGTGTTGGGTACCTCCTAATTTTATTATTTGTTTAATAATGTTCCTATAAATTCAGTGCTGATGATGAATTAGCAATGTGCAAGAGAGCAATAGTTAACCACTGATATGATTTCAGCATTCAAGACTGTTATTTGCATGAGAGTGATTAACAAAACTGAAGGTATTAATGTTTTGCATTGTATGTCTAGAAGTTCTCTTTGTTTGACATGAGTCCTAAGTGATATGATTGGCAGCAGGTGACTAGCTGTATGATTTGACTGCACATCTGTGTACTAAATAATCAGTGCAAGTGAAATGTAAGTGAGCAAAGACTTTTAAGTTTTAATGTAAGAGATAGTGTCAGTGAAATAACTGTGTGTAACTTATGTGCTAAATGAAGTGAAAGATAAGCAGAAATATTTGCAGAATGTCTTTTAATACTGTGGTTCCAACTTAAACATAAAGCCAATGTGACTTGTAAAGATAGTTAACATATTTTATTTAGTATAATGTAATGACCACCTGCAACATGTAGTTACATGTTTTTAAATGTAAGGAATCAGATTCTCAAAGTAAAGACTTTAGTATTAAGGTCTAGATTCCTCAGATAATTATAAATTGGATTTTCAGTAATGAAATGGTCATTTTTATAAAAGATAGTAAGAAATAACAGTTGCTGTATTTTACAGGAATGATGCAATAAAATCATGTTTTGAAAACTTACTTAGTGCTGCATTCTTTCATTTAAAAATTTAGATGTTGTGAATTCCTTAAGGACTGCACTCCCAGCATAGAACAGAAGTCAATCTAACCACCATGTTGGGACCAAGTATGATAGTTTCCCAAACACATCAAGTTATTGGTAAAGAATAATTACATACTCACCAAAACTAGAAAAGAAGAGAACAGAATAAAAAGTAATGGGATGCTTAATATGAGGCAACATTATGAGTGCTGAGTGACTGCTAAAACTTTTTCAGTATAAAACTATCAACCACAATACTGTGCTGGTATCTTCAGTCATTTATACTTTCACATGAAATAGTCAAATAAGGGAAAATCCAGGATGAAATGTAACAATATTGTGAAAAGGAAAGTTGCTACTCATAATACAGTGGAGATGCTGAGTAGCAGATAGGTACAACAAAATGACTGTCACAAATAAACCTTTTCGCCAGTAAGGCCTTCTTCAGAATTAGATGACAAACACATGCATACACACTCATGCAAATGGAACTCACACACACATTCTTTTGTTACAAAACAGATTATGATGGCTGTGTGAGAGCTGCAGGCTGAAGTAGTAATGTTTGATTTTTGTTCTTTGCTGAACCCCAGTATCAGTGTGTACATAGGCATTGTTATGAAGCAATGAAACATCATATTCAAAAACATACTATATTACTTACAAAAGATTACACATGCAGTGATTTTGTAGCATATAACAACACGTATGTAAATGTCTAATCGTATACCAGAATCATCCAAATAAAACTACTACTGTTTTTCAAAAAGTGTCATACTTGATTTTTTGATAAAACAGTTTGCTAGTATTATATGGTTGCTGAATAAGAAGTGTGTTTCCAGTATGTACTCTAATGTTCCAATCAAAGATAGGTGCAATGGTCACACATCATCCCAGTTCTCACACAGTCTCAGAAATTATTGCTTGTTCCTCATGCTGTGTGAAAAGGAAAACCACATTGTGTGAGCATCCACTGATGACATCTCAAATCTTCAGGGGTTGTACCTCTGAGATATTTAAATGCTCTTACTTGGCTAATAACAACTTGACCTGTCCGCCCCCGATAGCTAAGTCCTCAGCACGCAGAATGTCAATCCTAAGGGCCCAGGTTCGATTCCCACCTGTGTCTGAGATTTTCTCCACTCAGGAACTGGGTGTTGTGTTGTCCTAATCATCATCATTTCATCCCCATCGACATGCAAGTCGCCGATGTGGCATCAAATCAAAAGACTTGCACCCAGCGAACGGTCTACCTGACAGGAGGCCCTAGTCACACGACTTTTATATTTTACAACTTGACCTGTCTTAAGTGCTCTGGCAGAACACAGTTTTCAACAGAATGAAATATGTCATAGTGTTCTGCCTAAAGAGAGGTTTTCACACGGTAACTCTCAATTTTCTCCTTTCTTCTGCCATCCTCTTCAGGTACACGTCACTTCCACTTCCCTTTATGTCATCTATCATTTTGTATCTCCTCCCACAAACCAATCCTTCCAAAAGAGTGTGTCAGGCAGCACTCCTTACTCAGTGAAGATCTTATCCAGTTCTTCTTTCTTTCTCTTATAATTACCAGCAGGCTTCTCATCCCACCAACCCTTTACAGCAGTTTTGTTACTCACTCTATCCATCCAACTAACCCTCTCTATTCTCCTCCACATCTCAAATGCTTCTAGCCTTTCTTCCATCCTTTCATTTCAGTCTCATTGTTTCTGTCCACAGAGTGCTACACTCCATAAAAACAATGTGCCAATCCTTTTCCTCATACCTTTATCTACTTTAGCACATAATAATCTCTTCTTTCTTTTGAGTACCTCCTTCACTATAACAATGCAAGTTTTAATCTCCTCATGACATCTCGAATCTTCAGTGGTTGTAGTTCTGAGATATTTAAATGCTCTTACTTGGCTAATAACAACTTGACCTGTCTTAATATTGGATGTCAAATTAAACACCTTTAATGTAAGTTTTGTTTTTTGCTTTATTGATTCTCACAAGCTTCATTTAGATCTTTTAGCATTTCATTTACAGTTCTGCCACAAATACCGCATCATCACCAAATTTTATAAATTATGTTCTCTTCCCATCAACATATACTCTTCTTTTCCTATCTAAGCCTTTCACAATAATCTCTTCCCGGTGTAAATTGAACAATGAAGGAGAGAGGCAACAACCTTGTATAGGACCCCTTCCAGCTGCATCCTTCTGACATATCATTTCCAATCCTTATTCTTACTTTCTGTTGTGTACAGATTCTGTATCAATTGTCTCTCATTCTAATCTACTCCTTTCCCCTACAAAATATCCATCAGCTTGTTCCACTGAACTCTGGTAAAGCTTTTCCCAAATCAATAAAAACAGCATAACTTTCTCTACCTCTCTCAATACATCTTTCCCCTATTATTCTTAACATGCCAATAGCATCTCTTGTTTTTTTTTCCTCTTCTAAATCTGAACTTTTACTCCTCAGTCCATCTGTCAAATTGCCATATAGCCTTTTATTTAGAACTCTTAGCAATACTTAAGCTGCATGAGAAATTAGACTGATAATACTACCCTCTTCACATATTTTAGTACTTCTCTTTTTCTCAGCTGGTGTCACTCCCACTGCAAGGAAGTCATCAGGCTGTTCCCCTATGTCATATATTTCATTACAAGGACAATTTGCTTCATTTCCCTGTTTCCCAAACTTTTCAACACTTCTGCTGGCAAGTTCTCAATTTCACATGTCTTCCAGTTCTTCATCTCCTTCAGCATTTTTTCTTCTTATGCTTCCAAGGTGTTGTACACCTTTCTGTCTTCTGGCACATAGTCCTCCTCTTCAGTCTTGATTTCAGTTGGTAATTGATTCATCTCTTGCAGACATTCTATCATTCTTTCCATCTGCTCAAAACCTTCTGTGGTTCTTCAGCTACTGTGTTGTCTGCTCTTTCTATTTCCATGTTGTTATTCACTCTTTTACTTTCAAAAACTATCTCAGAAACCATCCTTACATCATTTCATACTTTCCCCCTCTCTCCATTTTCTCTATTTTCCAACATTTCTCTTTCATCTATTCTCTTCTTAATTGTTTACTCAGTGCATGTGTCTCTTTTTGCCTCCATCATTTTCCATATTTTTCCTTTTTCTCAGATTTCAATGTTTTTCAACATGTTTTCCAGTATCCATTCATTCCAGATACTTTTGGACTCTCTAATTCCTAGTACTTCTTTGGCAGAGTCCATGAGTCCTCCCCTCATTTTTATCCACTGGCCATTTAAATGTTCTTCAACTCCGCTTGTTTCCCATTTTACTACAAATCTGTCTTCCAGCTCTGAAACTGTATCTACCTCTTTGAGTGTTTACAAGTTTAATTTTACTTTTGCTTTATCTCTCCAAACTTCCTTCAGCTTCACTTGTATTTTTCTCCATAATGAGGGTGTGGTCTGAATTCATGTCTACTCTGGGTAAGCTTTGGTATTCTTAAGACATTTCTTAGATATTTTCTGTATCAGGATGCTATCCAGCTGATACCTCTCTCTATTCATATTTGAGTTCCATGTATAATGTCTCCTTTTGTGATTTGCAAACAATGTTACCCACCACAAGTGACTTTCCTTTGTAAAAGCTAATTAGCCATACATCTCTCTCATTTCTCATCTCTAATCCAAATTTTCCTACTGTATCTTCATCTCTTCCTTCACCCAACACTGCATTACAGTTCCCCGAAATGATTATGCAATAATTTCTATTTTCTTTCTTTATAAGTTCTTGAGTCTTTTCATAATATTCTTCCACCTCCTCTTTCCTGTGCTATCTGGTTGGCATGTATACCTGTGTGACCATGGCATCTTTCAAACCACACTGCAGTTGTATTACATTCAATCTTCCAACAATACATTGCACCTTCTTTACATAATTTTCTATTTCTGTCATATCACTATTCCTACTTCATTTTCACCATGCCTAGTTTCCTCTGAATAGAAAAGCTTATAGTCTCCACTTTCTACCTCACCATTCTCTCTCCATCTCATTTCACATGTGCCACCCATATCTAATTTGTTTCTTTTCATCTCCTGTTTTGCATTTTCTAGCTTTCCTACTTGCAGCAGCATATGGACATTCCATGTTCCAGTCCTTCTCTTTCCTTCATTCATTCTGCCCTTGTTTCTTTCACAATGCTTCCTCTCAATGTGTTCCCCTCCCAGAGCCCTGAATGAGGGGAAGCTTACAGACTCTTTCACATGGAGAGACATACCATGTACTGCTTTGGAAATTAATGTTGTAGTGTCCCATTACTTTTCACAAATAAAATACTGCCACATAGTTATATTCAGAGTCAGAGAGAGTGTCATGCTAGTTCAACAGGCTATTAAAGAGACAACCATTCCACAGTCCTGAGGTCAAAATATAGAGCACGGACAGAGTGATATTTTGCTACTGAGGCCAGGTGAATGGCACTATCATAGTTCAGAATGAATCCATCTTAAGAGAAAATCACAGCTTTTGTGATGTAAGTAACATATTTATGCATCACTAAAGAAACCAGTATCCATACACGGTGTGCCTGTTTTCTGCTCATAACCCAACCTGTGGCATTAGCTGTTGCTGGAAGCCTCTGACCTGCGCAGTGCTGAGCTGGCTAGTACTGCACCTGCAGTGTTACTGAGGTATGCCCCTCCCATAAGGAGGAAGAAAATGACAAAGGCTGCCTTCCTCAATGTAGACAGAAATGACATAAGGAAACACCATTCCCCTCATTTACATGCTCTCATAGCCATAGTCTTCAGAAACATGTTCTAAATGGTAGTGTTAAGTGAAATACTTATAATAGTAAGTACAAACTAAGATTTTATATTGTGTAAATTATTACATCAAAGTTTTAAGGTGTGCTGCTGTTATATGTCTTACATCAATTGGATGACATACATTCACATCTGAAATATTGGGATCAGTCTTTTTCGAATGCCATGCTTCTTTGAACTGCAGTTTCTGGATAGTTACGCTAAAGGGATGTAGTGGGCACTCAAGTGAACAAATATTATTATTATTGTTATTACTACATTAAAACTTTTACATTTTTATTGATATTTCTGTTAAATTCAAAGGCACATTAAAAGCAGGGGTGATGGCAAATTCTATTTACCGAATTGAAGGGGAGGGGGGAGAGGTAATAAAAAACTGTGGTACCCTCCCCCCCCCCCCTCACTCCGCCACCACCACCACCACCACACCTAACACTAGATCTGCAACTGAGTAAGCAAATCGACTGGCACATGTGACAATCTATGGACTTGAGTTTCAATGGTTTATGACAGTGTTACAGATAAACTTCAGGGAAGGCTCTAACAGCAATAGCTAACAAACTCCAACTTGAGTATACAAGGAGGACAAATATTTCCCTTGATATTAATTGTAATAATTACTTTATTTAAACAAAAACACTGTGCATTAAAATACTGGTGATAGTTTCAATTAAACTGAAAATAGTTGGTTCATTTTCTTGGCCCAGTTTTCTCCAAGAAACTGTTACCTACTCAGCTCAAAGCCAAGTTTTACTTTCCAGAAGCCTATCTCTTTCTTGAGCTTCTCAGTGCCTAAACTCAATAAATTACACTCCTGGAAATGGAAAAAAGAACACATTGACACCGGTGTGTCAGACCCACCATACTTGCTCCGGACACTGCGAGAGGGCTGTACAAGCAATGATCACACGCACGGCACAGCGGACACACCAGGAACCGCGGTGTTGGCCGTCGAATGGCGCTAGCTGCGCAGCATTTGTGCACCGCCGCCGTCAGTGTCAGCCAGTTTGCCGTGGCATACGGAGCTCCATCGCAGTCTTTAACACTGGTAGCATGCCGCGACAGCGTGGACGTACCGCCGAATTGCTCAACACGTGGGGCGTGAGGTCTCCACAGTACATCGATGTTGTCGCCAGTGGTCGGCGGAAGGTGCACGTGCCCGTCGACCTGGGACCGGACCGCAGCGACGCACGGATGCACGCCAAGACCGTAGGATCCTACGCAGTGCCGTAGGGGACCGCACCGCCACTTCCCAGCAAATTAGGGACACTGTTGCTCCTGGGGTATCGGCGAGGACCATTCGCAACCGTCTCCATGAAGCTGGGCTACGGTCCCGCACACCGTTAGGCCGTCTTCCGCTCACGCCCCAACATCGTGCAGCCCGCCTCCAGTGGTGTCACGACAGGCATGAATGGAGGGACGAATGGAGACGTGTCGTCTTCAGCGATGAGAGTCGCTTCTGCCTTGGTGCCAATGATGGTCGTATGCGTGTTTGGCGCCGTGCAGGTGAGCGCCACAATCAGGACTGCATACGACCGAGGCACACAGGGCCAACACCCGGCATCATGGTGTGGGGAGCGATCTCCTACACTGGCCGTACACCACTGGTGATCGTCGAGGGGACACTGAATAGTGCACGGTACATCCAAACCGTCATCGAACCCATCGTTCTACCATTCCTAGACCGGCAAGGGAACTTGCTGTTCCAACAGGACAATGCACGTCCGCATGTATCCCGTGCCACCCAACGTGCTCTAGAAGGTGTAAGTCAACTACCCTGGCCAGCAAGATCTCCGGATCTGTCCCCCATTGAGCATGTTTGGGACTGGATGAAGCGTCGTCTCACGCGGTCTGCACGTCCAGCACGAACGCTGGTCCAACTGAGGCGCCAGGTGGAAATGGCATGGCAAGCCGTTCCACAGGACTACATCCAGCATCTCTACGATCGTCTCCATGGGAGAATAGCAGCCTGCATTGCTGCGAAAGGCGGATATACACTGTACTAGTGCCGACATTGTGCATGCTCTGTTGCCTGTGTCTATGTGCCTGTGGTTCTGTCAGTGTGATCATGTGATGTATCTGACCCCAGGAATGTGTCAATAAAGTTTCCCCTTCCTGGGACAATGAATTCACGGTGTTCTTATTTCAATTTCCAGGAGTGTATAATAGATTTTCTCATAGTTAAGCTGTATTCTCTAGAATCACCATGTTGTGCTCTACTGGAGTACCTTGGCACTCACATCAGAACCATGCAGTGCCTGAATGTCAAAGTGAAAATATTACACAAGCACAGCATAGGTGGCACTATGCATGGCTTTGGTGTAGAATACATTAATATGTAGATTTTGAATTGTTCTGATTTTATCTCAGTGAGCCCAAGGTTGGAGTTTTCATTTTTAAGATACAGTGAGGCTCTTGGCCTCATTCATTGTTTCTTTCTTTTTTTTGGGGGGGGGGGGGGGGGGTACAATTACGTTTTAAGTAAGACAGTGAGGTGTCTTACAGGTAATGAGTGTTCTCATTAAAATATGTTGCGGGGAAGGGAGCAGCATAGATGGATGCAATTTCTAGCAGTTCATTAAAATTTTTGTTCATTTGCATCTAGAGTACGGATGAAGAGAGAGGGAGAGAGAGAGAGAAAGAGAGAGAGAGAGAGCAAGAGGGAGAGGGAGAGTGCACCAGCTTCAAAACATTGTATGCAGGCCACAGTGAGGCTGGCAATACAGTCTCAAAGAACTTGGTGCTTTTTCAGTCTCAGTGCCGAAGCTGATTAGCGGCCGCTATTTTACAACAGCTCCACACAAGATATTTGCTTGTGACACACTATTGATCCAATATCCTCCTGAACATAACTCAGTTGGCCATTCAGTATGATATGACTCTTCACCATGTACAGGGTGGTGCACGAAATGTGTTACCAATTGTTTCTTTCAGAATTTACGACGCACATTAGATATCCCGCTGGGATCTCTACAGCAGTACCAGCAGAGCTTGGAAAAACAAATGAGTTATGAAATGACGTGTAATCCATGACGTAGTAAGCGGCAATGGCTGACAATGGAAGACTGACGACACAGCAACGATCGGCAATTGTGTTACTTTTTCATGACACGAAAAGTCTTGTTGTGACTCAGAGGCATTTTTGACAACGGTTTAACACACGATGGGTCCCTTGCAAGAAGACCATCCACAGGTTGTACGATACATTTGTACAGGAAGGAACAGTATTGGAAGCAAAGCGACCTTGGCCTAAGCCTGTTTGTTCACCGGAGAATATTGAAACGGTACAAGTTGCTGTACAGAGAAGTCCCGGGAAATCGTGTAGAAAGGCAGCAGTGCAACTGGGAATATCCAGACGCTCCGTGCAACGCATCCTTTAAAGTGACCTCCATATGTACACATACAAGATGACCTGTGCACAGAAGCTCACTGAAGAACACAAGCAGCAGTGGGCAGAGGATAGGGAAGAAACTCTCAACAACGTTTGGTTTTCAGACGAGGTGCATTTTCATTTAGACGGTGTGGTTAACAAACAAAATGTATGCTTTTGGGCCACTGAAAACCCACAAGTGCTTGATGAATGACAACATTATGCTCCGAGGATTACAGCGTGTGCAGCAGTTTCCAGTCACGGACTTATTGGACCCTTTTTCTTTGAAGAAACTGTGAAAAGCGAGCTTTATTTGAGCATGCTTCGCAATAGCTTCATTCCACAGCTTCTTGCTACTGCCTTGCCCTTCAACACACAGTGGTTCAGGCAAGATGGAGCAAGGCCACATACTGCAAACACTGTGTTGGAGTTTTTACACGAGCATTCTGACATGCGGATAATTTCACTCAGGTTTCCAGGTCGCTTCAATGATGGACGAAATTGGCCCCCCAATAATCCAGACCTCAATCCATCTGACTTTTTTCTTTGGGGGTACCTAAAGGAAAAAATTTTCCCAAAACATCCACGTGATTTAATGGAGCTTAGAAGACTTATTCTTCAAGCTTGCACAGAAATTACAGAAGACATGCAGTAGGGTAATCACTAACTTCAGTGTTCGTTTGAAGTAAGTTAGGAAATGAAATGGTGGACATATTGAGCATGTGCTGAGTTAGAACAAATTTCCATGGATGGCTCTTCATTGTAGTATATGTTCCTTTTAGATTGAATTGACAATAAAGTTTATATTCAAAAACAAAATGGTAACACATTTTGTGCGCCACCCTGTAATTAGGCTACCTCTGGTTAGGATAAAGGCCTGTCTTGCAGAATTAAAAAGTCCACATGTTTATCTCATTATCTGTTATTAGAGTGAATTGTCACTCTACCACTAATTATTAAATTAATTTTACATTTAAGGGAATATAGGAAACTCTGTATTCTGCAATGTTTTAGTGAACCATTGACCTTTTACATTTGTTAATATTGATGAGTCAACGCAGATGTATGTACCTGGCTGTTTTTTCTGACTTTGTCCTCAGGCTATGTATCCTTGACAAATTTACAGTCTTTGATGTAACATTCATTGTGCTCTTGAGAGAACTGAACTGAATGAAGATTGCCAAGGTACAAACTGTGTAATTTGCTCAAAAACTCTAGTCTGCCTTTCACACTATTAACAATATTTGCCTGGCAAATAATATCTTCCAATACAGTAATTACATTCTCCTCACCCTCTAACAGTGCATTTCTCAATCTGCTGGCAGAAGCTGAAAGCATTCAAGGATGCATATATGAGGACAAGGAAGCACAATGGATCTTTCTCCTGTACATTATTTCCGTGGTTTTAAAGGTGAAAGCCATATGTAAATGTAATAAAAATATCCTGAATGTTGTAAATAACTGGTCTAGATTCATAAAGTGACGTCTAGACAACTTGAAACCTCCTGTGAACCTGAAAATGGCTAAAGTTGTGTGTTGTGTTATGACATACAGCAACCTCCAACTGTAACAAGACACAGTAGTGTGTGATGTTTAGTACACCATTTTATATCTACCTCATTTTAAGTGAATGCATTTTACTCTAACAGGAGAATGTCCCTGAGACAATCTGAAAGTGTGCCATGTGCTCCAGTAAAAGAAGAATCAAATATGGTTTTACATGGTACATATGTTTTTTAAACCACTTTGAGATTGATATTAGCTTGTCTGATTGGCTAACTTAAACCTTTTTTGTACCATTTATCAGTCACAAAGCCTGAGCTTACTTTAAAACAAAGTTATAAATGATTTTACTTACAGAGAAGTAAAGGTGGGGTTGGGCTGGATGCATTTATGGGATCACTTGCTAAAAAACCGTATTATTTTTAAATTACTTGTAATTATTTTGAATATTTCACCTGTTTGGATCATTTAAATTCACAAGGACTCTTTGAGTGGTGACCCTGAAGACAGTGATATAAGAACTATTACTACCACTATACTTTGATTAAAATAGGTTTGTCGCTGACAGATGTCAGCAGAGGGGAGCAGAATTGCAGGCTTATACACAACATGCTCGTGGTATTGACAGTTCATCCCTCCCATACCCTCTCCTTCTGTTCTGTGCAGCCTGCATCGCCTCAACCCCTCTCACCCCACGCAGCTGCACTTGGCAAGAATCTGTTACTAGTGGCTGCAGAACAGGCAACACAGTGAGCACATTGAGCCTGAGGAAAAGCTGTGATTGGCTGGCACTTGGCCCCTACCACTCAATTTACTGACGCTTCAATCAAAAAGTTATTTTAATAAAAATATACTACTACTGCAAACACTCCCGGAAACTTCAATGAATGAGTTTTACAGATTTTTCCCCTTTAGTCTCCTCTATTGCATCCACTGTGCTAGTATTAACGGCTGATAGCTGCTGTGTCATTCATCTAATTAAATCCTCAGCACACTCCCAATCAGCCACTGTATTCTTTCCTTGTGCTGAAATACAAAAACAGTTTCATGAATCATATTTTTCTTAAGGAATGAATCATGAGGTAGATGTTAAAAGAAGTACCTTTATATCCTACATTAGAAAATATTTGCTAAGCCATCAATACTGAGTACATCTTTTTCACACCTTCTTTGTTAATTAATAATAACAGTCCATTTCTTGAAACTTTGTTTACATGTTTCCTAATATCAGATAAAAGAATTAATACAGACAGTCATGTCACACAATACTTTGGATTAAGTCCTTTATGTGACTTACTGTCGATGGGCTACATCCAAAATGTGTAAACAAGTGAAGTTTTAACGAGTGGACTGTTGTTTTTTAGCAATAAAAAAGGAAAGAAACAGTGAAAGAGATGTGCTCAGTATTCATACAATGGTCATATGCCTCCTGCACAACTTTATCACAACTTGAGCTCACCCAGGAAATGAGCAGCTCAGGGACATATTTCTACAATCTCCACTGTAGTAATGTTATGGTAAGTCTGAAAATAACTATATGTCTTCTAACAACTAAAGCATCCATAATGTATTGTGCTGTGAGGAATGCATGTTGATCTCCCTCTATGCTTTAAGGGTGTGATCCATGTCAAGGTGGATGGAGGGCCCTTCTTCCTTGATGCCATTGTAAGAAGAAGTTCACATGGTATGCTGGGCCACAATGTGCTGGAGGAAGACGAGTTGACTAATATATGCATACCAATGGTTGCCATCACCTTTAACATATCAATGTAGTGAACTCAACAAATGGCTCACACTTCCTCTGACATGGAATGTCTCACCATGGAATCAGAGTTCCTGGAGATTTTTTCTATAAGAACAACTATATCCCATGACAGACTGAAAAGAGGAAAGGGGGTAGGGGGTAGGGTGGGAGGGAATATAGTGAAATCACACAAAAGGGAAAACTGCAAACTGGTGTCAGTGATTCCAACCTGGTTTCCCTTTCCTTCCTCAAATATTTCCTTAATGAGTCTAACATTATGACTGAGGAAGAAACAGATATTCACAACCTTTGAACCAATCCTTATATAACTGATTAACTTCTCATGGTCAGGATTCACACTCATGTAGAATTTTTTAAAGGACATCATTTTTGCTGTTGACTGTAGAAATTATTTACTTGGGTCATTGGGCCTGTTTCAAGTGGTACTGCAAAAGATTTTCCTTCATCACATGATACTTGATGAGAGAATGGTACAAAGAGAATCCTAAAAACATAACAATTGGAACCAAGAAAGTTGATATAAACCTAAATGGTTTGGGATTCTCAGATGACTTGGCACTACTAGCTAATAATGCACTAGAAGCTAGAAATCAAATAATGAGCCTGCAAAATAAAGTGCAAAAAGTAGGACTCCAGATATCTTTCGAAAAGACCGAATGAAGGTAACAGACCTGCTGGTAATAGACCACATAACAGTAAACAAAAGAAAAATTAAAATGGTGAATCATTTTAAATATCTTGGAGAGATTATAACACACAACTTGGATGAAAAACCTGCTTGGCAAGAAAGAAACAATAAAATGATAAAAGCTCAAAAACTAACATGGTCTACATACAATAAGAAATGTCTATCAATTCAAACAAAATTTAAACACTAAAAGACAGTTGTTCAACCATAGGTAACATATGCAAGCGAGACTCAAGTCACTCTGAGAAATAGAGTCGACAGAATACTAACAGTAGAGAGAAGAATAGCCAGAACATGCATAAATAAAAAAATACCAGAAGGAAAGACAGTGGTGGATAGTGCTGAATGAAGCAGTGTACAGGGAACTGGAGCCCATCACGGATACTACCTGTAAGAAGAGGATTTCTTCCTTTGGCCACATAATGAGGACACCAGAAACCAGATTAGCATGAAAAATTATGCAGAAACTGTGGAATCTGAAGCAAACAAGTAGGATGGATCAAGGAAATTAAAGAATATATGGGAGAACTAGATATAACCTTAGATGATCTGCAAAACAAGACAGAAAATCTCAAGAAACCAAAAGACAAGAAAATAAGATTTAAACCAAAAGTAGACAAAGACACACAATGAAAAGGGTATTTACAGATGGGAAAAGATGGGAAAGATCAGAATGAATGAAAAGATACTGGGCATTTAAGAAAGATTGAAACATGCACTTACTGAAGAAGAGGACAAGGAAATGATAAAGTGGTCCAATGAGGCCGTAAAAGCAAATAATAATAATAATGAATAATTATAATTATTTGATACAGATAATTATTATTTCTGCTGTATGACTTCACTAGTTTTGTCATGAAACTACACTAGTTTTGTCACGAAATGCTGTACTACCTAAAGGCTTTCTGACACCTTGCTAACAAACATTACCACTATGAGCCCATCCCAGAAATTCAAAATGCTCACCAGCCTACAACACTGCACTGCATCCATTTACTTTCTTTCATATGCTACCAAAGCTCAACAAAACTGCTACTGGTCATCTCATTGCAGTTGGCTATAATTCTCCTGCAGAAAGATCTTCTGCTTTGATTAACCAATATCATAAACCAGTTGTCTTCAAACTCCTGTCCTACAGTCAAAATTCTAAGCACTTCCTACATCACATTTCCATGATTTCTGTCTCTTTACTATCAAATCCTAGTGTGTCACTGTGAAAGGTTTATCACTGAACACCAGCATACCTATGCCCATGTCTTTATGGCCATGATATATTACTTTTCCCATTACTCTCCTTCCTAATCCTTTTCATCAGTAATGTCTGAACCACAATTAATTCTCCTTTGAAATGCAAGTGTACAAACACCTCTCAGATGGTACCATAAATTTGCCTGTCCTTATAAAATGTACCAAACACAATACAATGCTGTGAACAGTGCCATGTCAGATAGTTCCTTCCCCACATCCTTGGCAGGGGTGGACACCATCCTGCAGTGGAAGTCAGGAAATACTAACAAAGAGTTGCCACAGTGAATCAGTCATAGAATAATGCTCTCCTTATTACACAAGACAATCCAGATGTTGAAAAACTTAATCACATCCTTGGCCATGGCCTCAACTACCTCTTGTGGCATGCTGAGATGAGAAATACCCCATCCAAAACCCTGCTTTCATCCCCCGGGGTCACTTTCCATCAGTCAGCCAACATATCCAATATCCTGATCCACCACCATGGCATCTCTGATTCCAATCCTGTGAATCATGGGTCAATTACAGGCTGCAAATTCTGTCCCATCCTCCCATTCATCACGATCTACTGCTGTCCAGTCACAGTCAAAATTATCCAACCGAAGTTCAGATCATGAGCGAAAGCTGCCATATGTAGAGTTCTTTATGGTTATGATAGCTAATGTGATGTCAGTACAAATGAGTGGCTACAACAAATGTATGACTAACTGCAGACTTGGCCACCTAATTGCTGAAAATGTCACAAACCACAACAACCAGGTTTCCAAACAGCAGCTTCAGTACTTGTGGCTTGGGGATCCTCTCTCCCAGTACTTAAATCCACAGGTTAGAGCAGTATCTCCAGAAAATCTGTTCTTCTTGCAATCCTCCTGACCTAACCAGCCACTGCCTACCTTTTCCCTCACCTTCTATTGTCTCCCAATGCTACCATCTTAATATCTTAATGCCCAGTGTGTGTGTGTGTGGGGGGGGGGGGGGGGGGCAGAGGAGAGATGGACATTGATATGTACACATGAAGGAGACAATGACCTGATGGTAGGAAAAGTAGGATTTGCCTCTCATTTTGTTCTGTAATGCATCAAATATTATCTTTATTTCAATCTATACAAGAGCACACAAAAATCAAGTAACATGAGAAAGTTACTTCAAACATTATGAAACCTAAAAGAATCCAATGGTCCAGGCACTCATAACAAAACACAATATTAACTAGATTTCTAGCCGCAGATCTTCTTCTGGCAGAAAAAATCCTCATTCACACACACACTCAAATAGACACTCAAATGCCCTCTACAGTTGTGATACAGTTTATTAGATAGCAGTTGCCTAGGTTGACACATGTAGGGAGAGGAGAATGGAAGGATACACAAGGCAAGGAGGAAGTAATGGGATGGTATGAGGCAGAACAGGAAGGACAGATGACTCTGTGGCTGCATAACAATACAAACAGAGTTCTGACAGGGCAGATGTAGAGAGAGGGAGATGCGAGGAAAGTGTGGAAAGTGGATACAGAGATGGAAACAGAGGGCAGAAAGAAGGGGAGAGGGGTCGTGGAAAGGTGGAAGGGAGAGACGAGGGAGGGGAGGAGGGAGAGAGAATGTGTCCAAGTTGGGAGCAGGAAGAGTTGTGGGAAAAGACAGTACATGACCTGGATGAAGAAAGAGTGGTGTGGACAATCATGGAAGATGATGATGATTGGCTTGTGGGGCATTCAACTGTGTGGTTATCAGCACCCGTACAAATTCCTAATCTTTACTCAGTCCAATCTTGCCACTTTCATGAATGATGATGAAATGATGAGGACAACACAAACACCTAGTCGCCGGGCAGAGATAATCCCCAACCTGGCTGGGAATCATATCTGGGGCCCCATGATTGAGAGGTAGCAACACTAATCATGGAAGAGAATAGGGAAAAGATTAGGTGTGGCAGTGGGAAGCAGGTTAACACCAGCTGAGACAAGAGGAGACTGCAAGAATGCAGGATATGCTGGAGACATAATTTCCACCTACATAGAAACTTGTGCAGGGAGGGGTTATCCAAATAGCAAGCATAGTGAAGCAGTTATCAAAGTCATTTGTGATGTGATGTGCAGCACGTTTGGCAAATAGATAGTCATATTTGCAGTTTGCCACAATTTGGCACTGGCCATTCATGTGAGTAGACAAATGGTTATCTGTCATGCCCACACAAAATCTTCTTCTTCTTCCTGTGGCTTCACAACCCTGTGTGGATCTTTGCCTTCTTAACAGTTCCTTCAGTTCTACCTGCTTGTTTACCTTCATTCTCCATTTTCTGATTCCTAGGGCTCTGATATTTTCTCACACATCAGCCAGTCATTGCTTATGTTCTCCTGCTTTTAATCTTCTTCCTGTTGCATTTTGCATTGGAAGACCTCCTTTGTAGTTCTTGTGTCCTCCATCCTTAGGGCGTGTCCCAGCCAGGCTGTTTTTCTACTTTGAATTAGTCTTAAAATATCAGCTCCTTGTATGAGATGATTCAACTCACAATTGGTCCTTGTTCTCCAAGTACCATCATTATTTCAGACCTATCCATAAATTTTCCATAGTATTCTTTGAGCAAATACTCTGAGTCGTTGTTTATTGCTGCTTGTTAATGTCCGTGCTTCACATCTATATGCAAGCAATGGCTTGATCATAATTCTATAAATAGTCTTTCAGAGCTGTCAGTTTGTCACCCTAGATGTCATTAGCTTTTTAAATGTATGATAACACCTATTACCATTTAAAATGTAGACTATTATTTTAGTGGACATGGAATGTACTGTACTTTAATAATGTTAGCCCTGAACTATTCAAAATCCTCTACATGCTGAAAATTAAAAACTGCTCCTGACAAATTATCCAAGGTTACTGTCCCCTGTTCTATGGAATTTCATGTATTTAGTTTTAGATTTGTTAATTTCCTGTCCCATGTGCTGTGTGGCTTCTTTCAGTTCCACCACTACCCCCTCCAGTGACATTCTCCATCTGCTAATAACTACATCATGAGCATATGCAGCCAACTGTGTGGTTCTTGTACCTATGTGCCCAGATATTTTCAGGTTTTGTATAACTGCTTCTAAAGTCAAATTGAAAAGCATTGTGGGAAGAGCATCACCGTGTCTAACTCCTTTACTGATATTGAAACTATCAGTTTAATTCCTCATCCACTCTTGTCAATGCCTTGGAACCTGCCAAGTTTGCCTTAAGAACTGAAATACTGTACATCAAGCAGTTTTAAATCTTTAAAATCCAGTATTAGGGAAAACAGTGACAGTGAAAAAGTGTGTAGGCCATTCACTGCACATAAAAATGAAACAAATGAGAAGAACACTATCAACAAAAACATAAAACAGCATGTTTATGAAAGTAGTGCATTATTTTTAACCGACAGCCACGGCAAAAACGTGACAAAACTTTTCAAAAAACACAGGAAATGCTACGCAACAAGTATTGTTAAGCCTGGAGCAACAACAAAAAATATTATTGGTGTCAATCTGCATGACAAATTGCTAAGAAAAAATGACTTTGTGGTGTGTATTGGGGGTTCAATCGATCAATGACCTATGTAAAAAACTGAATTTAGCAGCATTTGCCATTCGCTCAACTGCATCTATTTGTGACAGCATATGTTGGTAATTTTCATTCACTTATGACATGTTGTTGTTGTTATGGTCTTCCGTCCTGAGACTGGTTTCATGCAGCTCTCCATGCTACTCTATCCTGTGCAAGCTTCTTCATCTCCTAGTACCTACTGCAACCTACATCCTTCTGAATCTGCTTAGTGTATTCATCTCTTGGTCTCCCCCTACGATTTTTACCCTCCACGCTGCCCTCCAATACTAAATTGGTGATCCCTTGATGCCTCAGAACATGTCCTACCAACCAATCCCTTCTTCTGATCAAGTTGTGCCACAAACTTCTTTTCTCCCCAATCCTATTCAATACTTCCTCATTAGTTATGTGATCTACCCATCTAATCTTCAGCATTCTTCTGTAGCACCACATTTCGAAAGCTTCTATTCTCTTCTTGTCCAAACTATTTACCGTCCATGTTTCACTTCCATACATGGCTACATTCCATACAAATACTTTCAGAAATGACTTCCTGACACTTAAATCTATACTCGATGTTAACAAATTTCTCTTCTTCAGAAACGCTTTCCTTGCCATTGCTAGTCTACATTTTATATCCTCTCTACTTCGACCATCATCAGTTATTTTGCTCCCCAAATAGCAAAACTCCTTTACTACTTTAAGTGTCTCATTTCCTAATCTAATACCCTGAACATCACCCGACTTAATTCGACTACATTCCATTATCCTCGTTTTGCTTATGTTGATGTTCATCTTATATCCTCCCTTCAAGACACCATCCATTCCATTCAACTGCTCTTCCAAGTCCTTTGCTGTCTCTGACAGAATTACAATGTCATCGGCGAACCTCAAAGTTTTTATTTCTTCTCCATGGATTTTAATACCTACTCCGAATTTTTCTTTTGTTTCCTTTACTGCTTGCTCAATATACAGATTGAATAACATCGGGGAGAGGCTACAACCCTGTCTTACTCCCTTCTTAACCAATGCTTCCCTTTCATGTCCCTCGACTCTTATAACTGCCATCTGGTTTCTGTACAAATTGTAAATAGCCTTTCGCTCCCTGTGTTTTACCCCTGCCGCCTTTAGAATTTGAAAGAGAGTATTCCAGTCAACATTGTCAAAAGCTTTCTCTAAGTCTACAAATGCTAGAAACGTAGGTTTGCCTTTCCTTAATCTTTCTTCTAAGATAAGTCGTAAGGTCAGTATTGCCTCACGTGTTCCAACATTTCTACGGAATCCAAACTGATCTTCCCCGAGGTCGGCTTCTACCAGTTTTTCCATTTGTCTGTAAAGAATTCGTGTTAGTATTTTGCAGCTGTGGCTTATTAAACTGATTGTTCGGTAATTTTCACATCTGTCAACACCTGCTTTCTTTGGGATTGGAATTATTACATTCTTCTTGAAGTCTGAGGGTATTTCGCCTGTTTCATACATCTTGCTCACCAGATGGTAGAGTTTTGTCAGGACTGGCTCTCCCAAGGCCGTCAGTAGTTCCAATGGAATGTTGTCTACTCCGGGGGCCTTGTTTCGACTCAGGTCTTTCAGTGCTCTGTCAAACTCTTCACGCAGTGTCGTATCTCCCATTTCGTCTTCATCTACATCCTCTTCCATTTCCATAATATTGTCCTCAAGTTCATAGCCCTTGTATAGACCCTCTATATACTCCTTCCACCTTTCTGCTTTCCCTTCTTTGCTTAGAACTGGGTTTCCATCTGAGCTCTTGATGTTCATACAAGTGGTTCTCTTATCTCCAAAGGTCTCTTTAATTTTCCTGTAGGCAGTATCTATCTTACCCCTAGTGAGATAAGCCTCTACATCCTTACATTTGTCCTCTAGCCATTCCTGCTTAGCCATTTTGCACTTCCTGTCGATCTCATTTTTGAGACGTTTGTATTCCTTTTTGCCTGCTTCACTTACTGCATTTTTATATTTTCTCCTTTCATCAATTAAATTCAATATTTCTTCTGTTACCCAAGGATTTCTACTAGCCCTCGCCTTTTTACCTACTTGTTCCTCTGCTGCCTTCACTACTTCATCCCTCAAAGCTACCCATTCTTCTTCTACTGTATTTCTTTCCCCCATTCCTGTCAATTGTTCCCTTATGCTCTCCCTGAAACTCTGTACAACCTCTGGTTCTTTCAGTTTATCCAGGTCCCATCTCCTTAAATTCCCACCTTTTTGCAGTTTCTTCAGTTTTAATCTACAGGTCATAACCAATAGATTGTGGTCAGAGTCCACATCTGCCCCTGGAAATGTCTTACAATTTAAAACCTGGTTCCTAAATCTCTGTCTTACCATTATATAATCTATCTGATACCTTTTAGTATCTCCAGGGTTCTTCCATGTATACAACCTTCTATCATGATTCTTAAACCAAGTGTTAGCTATGATTAAGTTGTGGTCTGTGCAAAATTCTACCAGACGGCTCCCTCTTTCATTTCTTAGCCCCAATCCATATTCACCTACTACGTTTCCTTCTCTCCCTTTTCCTACTGACTAATTCCAGTCACCCATGACTATTAAATTTTCGTCTCCCTTCACTATCTGAATAATTTCTTTTATTTCATCATACATTTCTTCAATTTCTTTGTCATCTGCAGAGCTAGTTGGCATATAAACTTCTACTACTGTAGTAGGTGTGGGCTTCGTATCTATCTTGGCCACAATAATGCGTTCACTATGCTGTTTGTAGTAGCTTACCCGCACTCCTATTTTCCTATTCATTATTAAACCTACTCCTGCATTACCCCTATTTGACTTTGTGTTTATAACCTTGTAGTCACCTGACCAGAAGTCTTGTTCCACCTGCCACCCAACTTCACTAATTCCCACTATATCTAACTTTAACCTATCCATTTCCCTTTTTAAATTTTCTAACCTACCTGCCCGATTAAGGGATCTGACATTCCACGCTCCGATCCGTAGAACGCCAGTTTTCTTTCTCCTGATAACGACATCCTCTTGAGTAGTCCCCGCCCGGAGATCCAAATGGGGGACTATTTTACCTCCGGAATATTTTATCCAAGAGGACGCCATCATCATTTAATCATACAGTAAAGCTGCATGCCCTCGGGAAAATTACGGCCGTAGTTTCCCCTTGCTTTCAGCCGTTCGCAGTACCAGCACAGCAAGGCCGTTTTGGTTATTGTTACAAGGCCAGATCAGTCAATCATCCAGACTGTTGCCCTTGCAACTACTGAAAAGGCTGCTGCCCCTCTTCAGGAACCACATGTTTGTCTGGCCTCTCAACAGATACCCCTCCGTTGTGGTTGTACCTACGGTACGGCTATCTGTATCGCTGAGGCACGCAAGCCTCCCCACCAAAGGCAAGGTCCATGGTTCATGGGGGGGACTTATGACATATGGCATCATATTCTGGGAAAATCAACCACAAGCAAATAAAGTATTTGTTGAACAGAAGAGAGTTATCAGGATTATGAGTAGAGTACATCCTAGATCTTCTTGCAGAAATTTATTCAAACAGCTGGGGATCCTCACCATGCCTGGTCAATACATTTTGTCACTAATGTGCTTCGTGAACAAAAATTATGCAACTTACAAAATGATTACAATACAAGAAGTAAACATGATCTTCACAATGATTTAAAAAATCGCAGAATGGTACAGAAAGGAGTTCATTATGCAAGTATAAAATTGTACAATAAACTTCCTGTCCATATCAAATCAGTCATTGGGGATCTTACTAAATTCAAAACAGAGCTAAAACTTTATCTTTTGGATAATTCTTTCTATTCTATACAGGAATTCTTTGATAATGTGTAATACTTCTTGAATTTGTGTTTAATTTCATGCATTTCTAATAGAACTGATTATGTAGATCAGCATATCACTTGTTGGCAGAATATTTTTTGGATGAATTACTTTAAATTTGTTACTATTATTTAAGCAATCATCTATGTCATTACTGTACTATTATCTGTGTTGTTACCTGAATTTTTGTGTGTAATTATTTGACATGTGGATGTCCTTTTTCATGTATCTGCTTATATATGTTAAATTGGTTGTTAATGATCACCTACATGTGGCTATTAGTGTAGTAACCTGACATGTTCTACATCCTAGCGATACATTCACGTCAAGGCTCCACGGAACTCGAAAATAAATAAATAAAAATAAATAAATGAATAAATAACATCTCTTCCCTCTAGACTATCAAAGGCCTGCTTGAAGTACATGTAGATATTGTTGAGTTCTATATTATCTTCATATACTTTTCCCTGTATTTACCTCGGTACAAACATTAGGTCCACAGTTGATCTGTTAGGCCTGAAACCACACTGATAATCACCAAATGTATCTCCCACACATGGTATTGGTCTATTGTATAGGGTTCCAGATAAAACCTTTCATGTCACATTCAGCAGAGTGATCACTCTTTAGTAACAGCAACATGTCTTGTCACCTTTTTTATGTATGGGTTGGTTTACACCTATAGTCGACTCTTCTGGATTTCTTTCTTGATTTTGGATTAAGTAGGTGACTTTACACATCAATTTCTGTAAAGCGATGCCTCCTTTCTCCAACAGCTCAGTAGTTATTCAATCATTTCCTGTAGATTTGTGACTTTTTTGACAATTCACTACCTCCTGTACTTCTGCAAGAGCAGGCTCATTTGTTTTTGGGTCTAATGTGTGATATATACATTGCATGCCATCAGTGTAATCACCCTCCATCATTTTTTAAAATATTCCATCCATCTGTTAATCACTTTTCCATTTTATGTCAGCAAGTTTCCATCTTTATCCTTGTAGCTTATTGTTTTAGGTCTATATTTTTGTGTTCCTCCTTTTAACTTCTTAAAAAACTTTTTATTTTCATACCTATTATAATGCTCTTTCATGTCTTCTATCTTTCTTTTTAAGGATTCTCCTTTCTTTCTTCTGTATACCCTTGCTGCTTCTATTCTGTTTTCATTATATTATACATAGCATGCTTAATTTCCATAAATTGTTGAAGACATTTTAGCCTTGCTTCTCTCTTCTGCTGCACCACCTGTCTACATTCATCACCTTACTGCTTCTCATTTCCAGGTTTTCTGGATTCCTCCATTACATCCTTCACCACAGTTATGATATTATTCTTAACACATTCCCATACCTTATCTATGTCATTAATATGCTCCACTAGCTGTAGTTTCTATTTCAATTTATTCTGATATTCAAAAACCATATCTCTGCCTCCCAATTCATCTACATTCCATTTCAGAATTTCCCTAGTTAACCCTTTATATGCCATATCAATTCTTTACCACATTTTTGCATCTGCAAGGTAGTGGTCTGAGTCTGAGGTTGCTCTGTGAAACGTGCATACATTTTCAGTGTCACTTGCCATCTTTTGGACACCAATATATTGTGAATTTGATTTGTATAGTTCATTCCTGGAATTTTCCAGATACCTTCATGTTTTTGTTTTTTTTTGGTGGTGGTGGGGGGGGGGGGGGGGGGGGGGAGACATGTGCTTGATCACTGGAAGCTGCAAACTGGGCAACTATCAGCCCATTAATACTTGTTTCCTAATACAAGCTCACCTTACCTTGTAAAGGACATGGGAAGATCCTTCTTTTCCAAGCTTTGCAGTATATGATTATTCTTGAATCATGTGCAGATATCGTTTCCTAGAATTCATGCAGTTGATCATAAAAGCTATCAACCAGATCCCCATCTGATCCTTCAGTTGGAGTGTGTGTGTTCATAAAAGTTGTATTACAGACTCTTCCTTTTACTCTGAGGGTGTGTACTCTCATTATATTGTGTAAAGGCAAGGATAGATTCATGCATATTTTTTGCTACAGTGAACCCAAAAGCATGATCTTGTCTATCGTCTCTCCCACAGCAATATAAAGTAAAATTTTGCTTCCATATCTCTCCTTACCCTGTCATATGATCTCTTGGACAGCAACTAATTCCCATCCATAATTCAGCATTTCTTCAACTACTCTTTTTGATGTTCCTGGTTGCAGCAGTGTAAATATAATTCTTGTTCCAAATTTGAGAATTCTGTTCATATCCTTGTTCCTCAGATTATGTTTTCATCAGGAAGGCAGTCCCACTTTCTTGGTTAAGCTATTCAGAATGATAGTTTTTTTTTTCCCCCAAGGGAGGGATGTTAGTGCTGCATTTAACCCCCTATTCTTCAGAGGACCATTTCTTCCACTCTTGTCTGCCCTGAGCCTGTTTCCCACTGGGGCTGGGTACCCAGTTTTCCACAGGGTTCCTCATACTCACAGGGTTCAGCAACTAGGAGGTGAGAGATGGGACAGAGTTGAAGAGACTATATGTGACTTTATCTTGTATAAAATCACTACCTGCCATCACAAAATGCTGTACAGTAATTGCAGCACAGCTGATGTATAATATGGCTGCTTTCACTTATGGCAGTAATATATATATATTCATTCCACGTGGGAAAAATATATCTAAAATATATCTAAAAACAAAGATGATGAGACTTACCAAACCCAACGGTTGCCTCATCAGGAAAGAGGGAAGGAGAGGGAGAGACGAAAGGATTTGGGTTTTTGTGTGTATGTTTGTGTTTGTTTGTGTGTCTATCGACGTGTCAGCACTTTCGTTTGGTAAGTCACATCATCTTTGTTTTTAGATATATTTTTTCCCACATGGAATGTTTCCCTCTATTATATATATATGTGTGTGTGACTGCGTGTGTGTGTGTGTGTGTGTGTGTGTGTGTGTGTGTGTGTGTGTGTGTGCGTGTGTGTGTCTGTTCTGTATACCACAATCTGGAAAGATTTATAGGATGAATCAATAAATCAATAAATAAATCAATTTCATGGAGATATTGAAGAAACTGAATTGGCGGAGCCTTGAAGATAGGCATTAACTGTCCCAAGAAAGCCTAGTTACAAAGTTTCAAGAATCAGCTTCAAATGATGAGTCTGGAAATATACTATAACCCCTCATGTATTGTTCCCATAGGAAAGTAGAATGTAGGGATCATGAGGACAAGATCAGATTAATTATAGCACACAGAGACATTCAAACAATCATTCTTCCTATGCTTCAACTCCATCTACATTACATCTTCATTCTGCAAACCATCATGAGGTGCATCCCATTGTACCAGTTATTAGGGTTTCTTCCAGTTACATTCACATATGGAGCGTGGGAAGAATGATTGTTTGAATGCTTCTGTGTGCGCAGTAATTATTCTAATCCTATCCTCATGATCACTATGTGAGATGTTGGGGGTTGTAGATATTCCTAGAGTCATAATTTAAAGTTGGTTCTTGAAACTTTACTGACAGACTGTCTCAGGACAGTCTACACTTATCTCCAACAGTCTTCCAGTTCAGTTCCTTCAGTATCTCTGTGACACTCTCCCATGGATCAAACCTATGGCCATTCATGCCGCCCTTCTGTGATTACATTGAGTATCTCCTGTTAGTCTTGTTTAGTATGGATCCCAGACACCTGAGCAATGTTCTAGAATGGGTCACATAAGTGATTTGTAAGCAATTTCCTTTGTAGACTGATTGCATTTCGCCAGTATTCTACCAATAAACTGAAGACTAACACCTCCTTTAGCCACAACTGAGCCTATGTGATCATTCCATTTCATATCCCTATGAAGTGCTACACACAAGTATTTGTGTGAGTTGGCTGCTTCAAACAGTGACTCAGTGGTATTATACTATTAGGATACTACATTTTTTATGTTGTGAAGTGTACAATTTAACATTTCTGGACGTTTCAGGCAAGTTGACAATCTTTGCACCACTTTGAAATCTTAGCAATATCTGATTGAACATTCATGCAGCTTCTTTCAGACAGTACTTCATCACAGATAATGGCATAATCTGCAAAAAATCTGAGGTTAACATTAATATTGTCTGCAAGGTCATTGACATACAACACAAACAGCAAGGGTCTCAACACACTACCCTGGAGCACATCTAATGTCACTCCATCTCTCAATGACTCTCCATCCTAGATAATTTTGCTGCATCTTCCTACCAAACAAATCCTCCATCCAGTAACAAATTTGACTTCATACACTATATGATCTTGCTTTTGACAATAAGCATAGGTGTGGTACCGAGTCAAATGCTTTTTGAAAATCAAGCCTTGATCCAAAGCTTTCAGTAAGTCATGTGAGAAAAGAGCAAGCTGGGTTTCATATGACTGATGTTTTTGGAATCCATGCTGGCTGGTATTGAGGTCATTCTGTTCAAGGTACCTCATTATCGGCAATTTATCTGGTAATAAATATGCAGTCAGTCTCTCTTTTTAGTTTTTGATGTGATTTATTCAACCATAAACATGTTTTCAAGCCACTGCAGTTTCATCATCAGGTGGAGATGTTACAAGAACATTATGCTGTGGACAAAGTGTAGTGTTGATGAGTGCACTGCTTTGTGCTATCCACAATAAATCTGTTCATATAATGTACATTATCAAGCTACATACACTCTAACAACAGATTTGATATGGGTACCACTCATCAGCACTGCATCTAGTTACACTTTGTCCACAGCATAATGTTCCCATAACACCTCCAACTGACAATGAGCCTGCAGTGGCTCCAAAAACGATTTTATGGGTAAATAAATTGCATCAAAGAACTAAAAAAAATGTGACTGGTTGCATATTTATTACCAGATACATCACCAGTTTAAATCACAGTCATAGTTCATCATCCACAGTGGATATACTGAAACTATCTCATTATGTTTGAGTTCAGAATACATTCTAAGATTCTACAATAAATGAAAGTCAAGGATATTCGACAGTAGTTTCGTGGATCACTTCTACTACAGTTCTTGTAGAAGGGCCTGACCTATGCTTTTTTCAAAGAATTGGGCACAGTCTTTTGTTTGAGAGATCTGTAATGGATTGTAGTTAGAAGAGGGGCTAACTCAACCAAAAATTCAGCATAAAATCTGACAGGTATTTAATTGGGTCCTGGAGCTTTGCCCAATTTGAACAATTTCAGCTGTTTGTCAACACCATTGACACTGATACTTATTTCATTTATCTTTTCAATGGTATGGGGATTAAATTGGGGCAATTTTCCTGGGTTTCTCTTTGTAAAGGAACATCTGAAAATGGATTTAGCATTTCAGCTTTTGATTTGCTTCTCTCAGTTTCAGTTCCTGTCTCATGTGCTAGGGAATGGACACTAACTTTGGTTGCCACTAAAAGCCTTTACATACAACCAGAATTTCTTTGGGTTTCGTGAAATATCATTTGACAACATCCTGCTGCAGTAGTCATTGAAGGCATCACACATTGCTCTTTCAACAGCCAAACATTTTTCATTCAACAACTCTTGATCTATGGGCTAAGCTTTGTTTTACACCTACTGTGCAGTAATCTATGTTTCTTTAGAAGTTGCTTTACAGTAACCGTATACCATTGAGATTCCCTCCCATTATGAACTGTTCTGTTGGGTACATATATGTCCAGTGCATGGTCAACTATTCTTTTAAAATTGAGCCATAGTTTCTCTACATGCTCCTGCCCTGTGCTGAAAGTTTCAAGATCCTCATTGATGTATGACACTACTGATTTTTGTATCTAGTTTACTGAAAATATATATCTTTCTGCTTGTTTATTTATACTTTGTACTTTGGTAATCATTGATGCCACGACTACATCATCGTCATTGATACCAAATTTGATGTGGACATCCTCAAAGAAGTCAGATCTATTTGGTGCCATTAGATCCAATATAGTTTCATCATGAGTGCAGTTTCGAACTATCTTTTCTAGATAGTTTTCAGAGAAGGAATTTAGTAATTCTTTGCAAGATGTCTCAAATGTGCACCACTAGCAAAACTGTAATTTTCCCAATTAATTGTTAGATGATTAAAGTTTCCACCAATGATTACAGTATGACTGGGGAACTTATGCACAAGTGAACTGAGGTTTTCTCTCTGAGGTTAGTTACATCAGGAGATGAGTCTGGTGGGCAACAGAAGGGTCCAACTGTTATTTTATGCCCATCCCTGATATTGAGTTTTGTCCAAACAGTCTCACATGCAACTTCAATTTATGTCTAATGGATTTGAGTTTCTTGTGTACTGAGACAAACAACCACCTCCATTTCCCATTAGCCTATCCTTTCAAGATACACTCAAATTTCCCCCAAAAATTTCACTGCTATCAATTTCAGGTTTCAACAAGCTTTCTGTAACCAGTATTAAGTGAAATTCACTGATGGAGCACTTCAAACTCTGGCAGTTTGTTGCAAATGCTTTGGCAGTTTAACATTAGGATTTTAATATTCTCACCTTTGGGAGGCATTTCCTTCTATGTTACACTGATACTTCTAGTTTCCTAGAGCTATCAATTTTTGTATTGGGTGGAGAGCTGCCTATACTAAAAAACCTTTTTGTGCACCCCACACACAGACAACTACCTGAATAGCAGCCTATGACATGTAGTGCATACCTGACCCATTAAGGGGAGTTGGAATGCCGGAAAATGGAAAAAATTCACATTTTCAGTTTTTAACCTTATAACTTAATTTGAAATTTTCTGCTTAAAATGGTGCAAAATTTGTTAAGAAATTCCAATTGGAAGTATTTTTATTTAATTTTTCAAAATTACATGTGCGCCCAGCAAAGTTACCCATCTTGTGATTTGTACACATTTAAATCTTCGCATTTCCGAAAACATTACATATAGAAGGCTGTGGATTTCACTCTTCAGTTGTAGAATCTTTGATCCTTCCATAGGTACCATTGTTTTTACGACTAGCTGTGTTTATTGTTCAGTTTTTGATCTGTGAGTGTTTGTTTTGAGCCTCGAGTTTAGTTTGTCGCTCATTTGGAGTTTGTTATCTGTCTTGTTTTGACTTTCAGTGGTGAGTGCGTAGTTTCTACGATGCCTAGGAGTGCATCATTATTTAAAAAGCGAAAGTTTCGCGGTAATAGATTTACAAATAACGTTTGTTCAAGTGATTCTGCTTCAGCACCTGTTGATGCTGGTGAAAGTTCTGACGTTTGTACAGCTGAGATGTGTGAAGGAGACACGCCCACCAGTGCATCAAAAAAGAAGTTATCAAACTGTGCAAGTGAAATTACAGATGAAGCTTCTAATGAACAATATGTTTTAGTCGACTTTCCTGTTTTTACTGAGTTTATGAAGAAATGTTTGTGTTGTAATCTTTGTGGAGGTTCTTTTGATATGAACATAACAAAATCTATAGGACTTTCCTGCAAAATTGCTATAGTTTGTGCCAGTTGTGAAAATGAGACCTGTTTTTGGAGCTCTAAAACATGCAGTAGCAATTTGTTTGAGAGTAATATCAGGCTAATGTATGCAATGAGAGCAATTGGTAAAGGACATACTGCTGCTCAAACATTTTGTGCCATAATGAATCTTCCACCTCCACCTGCTAAAATTGACAATTACACTGAAGTGATAGGAGATGCTGTTCAGTCTGTAGCAGATTTATCAATGAAAGCTGCTGCCAGTGAAGCAAAATATATAAATGAAGGAAACCCAGATATCCCTGTTGCTTTTGATGGAACCTGGCAGAAAAGGGGTCACACATCCAAAAATGCTGTTGCTACTGTTACTAGTGTGGACAGCGGTAAAGTTTTGGACTATGAAGTGCTCACTAAACATTGTTACCATTGTGCATCTGGTAAGATAGAAGCAGCTCACATATGTAGCAAGAATTATGAAGGTACGAGTGGAGGCATGGAGGCTGCCGCTGCTGTGAAAATGTTTAGCAGATCAGAAAAAGAACGGGGAGTATTTTACACAAAATTCCTTGGAGATGGGGACTCCAAGGCATACAAAAGTGTTACAGAATCCATGCCATATGTCAATAAGACAATAACTAAACTAGAATGTGTCGGTCATGTTCAGAAACGAATGGGCACTCGTCTAAGGAAACTGAAACAGAATCTGAAGGACAAAATTTTGTCAGATGGTAAAACCATTAGAGGTCGCCTGTCAGATAAAATTATAAATGAATTACAACAATACTATGGTATGGCAATAAGAAATAATGCAAATAATTTGCAGGAAATGAGACAAGCTGTATGGGCCACATATTTACATCGATCATCAACTGATGATAATCCTCAACATTTTGCTTGTCCAGATGGTCCTCAGTCATGGTGCAATTATAGAAAATCTCAAGCTACTGGGGATCCTTATCACCATAAAAATTATATTCCATTGGCTGTTATGGAAGTAATTAAACCAATATATAGAGACTTGGGGCATCCTGATCTTCTGCGAAAATGTCTTCATGGTTGTACCCAGAATCAAAACGAGTCGTTCAACAACCTCATTTGGACTCGTGTACCTAAGAATGTATTTGTTGGGATAAAAACATTGAAATGGGGAGTCAGTGATGCTGTTATTTCATTCAATGATGGTCATATGGGTAGGCTAAAGGTCATGGCAAGGCTCGGCATTGCTCCTGGTATCAACACCATCAGAGGTCTTCAGCTTCTGGACAGCGTGCGAGTAAGGAAGGCTCAGTATGCAGCTGAATTTAATACAAAAAAAGCAAGGGCAGCAAGGAGAAGAAAGCTTCTAGGTGAAGAAGAAGAACTAGAAGATGACCCTGATTACTCTGCTGGACACTTTTGATAATAGAATAAAAGGTATTTGTGAATTTTCATAATAAATTACTTTAATCGCATTTTCTGGCATTTGACATTTTTAGTGTTACATGTACCTTTATCTCATAAACCACTCAACCAACAACATTCAAATTTTCAGAAATGCTGCAAAACAGTTCAAAGAGGCCACTGAACTAGAATCATGACAAGAACTGGCTTATTCTCTGAACTAGGGAAGTTTATGTTATACTTTTTCCAATAAAAAATGGCTTAATGGTAAAAAATTCATAAATACTATACCAACAAAAAGAAAACATTGGTTCTAGTTCAGTGGGCTCACAATATATGCTGAAAACCTCTGCCAGAATTTCAAAGTTCTGAAGATAATAGTTCCAAAGAAAAAGGTACACAAAGTTAGCAAATTTAACATTGGCGAGATAGGGCATTCCAACTCCCCTTAAGGGGGACCCTATAGTTCTCAGCCCTACAACGCAAGTCCAGGAAGGCACACCTTAGCTTGTCACAGAACTTTCAAAGTCTCTGGTTCAGTCCCTCCACTCAAGTCAGAACCAAAGGGGTATGATCTTTTCTGAGGACAATGCTGCAAATTGCGTGCTCCATTAAAATTCCATGCACAAGGTTTGTCTTCTCAGCCCTCTCTGCTGGTCACTGGAATGACCCAAGTATGATGAGAGGCATCATTTGTTCCAATGTGCACCACAATCTGCAGTTAGTTGCACCCTGTCCCCTCAATGATTGCTGGAATAGCCCATTCAATGTGTTGAATGAGGCCCCCAGGTATACATACTGAGTGCATTTTACAAATGAGTTGGCGTGTTAAGTATTAGACGTTAAGTGTGTAAGGAAGAAAAAGATTTGTAATAATGTCTAAAGTCTGTTGGAAATTGTTAAGTGCTCTCATTATACACTGGATAAATATAATCTGGTTGATTTCTGCTCCATTTTAACCTTAATCAAGTGTTTCACACATCTCAATGTTTATGATGTCATATCTCCTGAACTGTGTGTTGTACAATGACATAATTTTGCAGGAACATTTCAGTGTTATATGTAGATACTGTTTGCAATCTGTGCTGCGAGAACATTTGTAGTAAATATATAATAATAAATTTAATCATTATGTCTGATACTGAAGTTTTAACACATGAACAGTGACAGTATAGTAAGCAGTAAACTTTCTTCATTTCATCATTTTGTGGTAGATGTCTGTGAGAAAAAGTGTTGTAAAGGTTTAAAATTATGTGTAAAGTTTGTTGGAAGTCACCAAGTGCTCTCATTCTCAAATAAGGGATAAATAAAGTCTGGTTATCTGTGCAACATCAGCTGCTCTGCCTCAACAAAACACACTGTTTCTACCTGTAATACTTGTCTTATTGTTTTAAAATTTTAACATAAGATTATACCTCTAAATAAGGAGATTTTTATAGCATTTTAAATTTTTAAGGTTGGTCAGTTAGCAAGTGAAGTATTGAAAATCAAATTTTTGTTGCCCATGGAAGCTGTTAGATAGGCAACCTGCAACTAGTTGTAGGTTCTGGAATAAACTCTCATAGAGATTTGTTGAACAACCTTCACAGGTTACCAATGTAGATGTACCAAAGATTACAATAGACACTTCTAAACAGATAAATTCATGAGAAAGCATTAAATATAAATACTAAAGACATATTGGTAACAGTAAATGAAAAAAGAAAGTAACTCGCTTGTAAAAAAGTCTTCTTTGCAACAGAAATCACAGTTATTGATGGTTTTGAAGGGGCTAAACTCCAAGTTCATAAGCCCTTTTGTATTTCCAGTGACTCATGAATGGTGAGATTACTATCAAGTCTCTCTCTCTCTCTCTCTCGGCCATATGACAAGTGAATACTAAATAAAAAAGGGAAAGGTGAAAGGAATAAATAGATGAGCAGAATAGTTAGGAACTACAAGAAATAACCTAGCATGTGTGAGATTTACTATCTGTGTACAACGTTTTTTTATCCCTATTCATTGGGGAAATGTATTACCTTTTTCACAACAGGTATTACTAAATTTCATACTCGTTTCCAAATTTTGACATAAAACTTTAAATTTTTCCACTAGTGAACAGTTTATCTTGTTTTTCATTTCCCGAGTTCAATATTTATTTTACAAACATTCCAAGCAGAAAATGGTTTTATAAAGCTTCAAATCAGTAACGTTATGTAATCTAATCAGCTTTCTTAATTTTGGGTAAATTAATCTGAATGCACTGGGGTGTTGATTCTCTATTATATTTGAAAGGACTTATGTAGATATTTCTCTTGAGTTTTTACCTAAACTAAATTTCCAACTTTGAACTGAGTTTTTTCCTTCAAGGTCAGTCCCCATTTTTTAATGCACCCTATTTTTTCATGATGACTAACAATTTTTCTCTTTCTTATGACATCATGTGTTTACAAACTGGATATTCAGTATTTTCAGAAATAAAGTTAGCTGTTTTTTTTCTCACGCAAAATTTCAAAAGGGGAAATCCAGTGCAACAAGTTGCAAACTATTCATTATATCCTCAGAATTATTGACATATGCAATGCATGTGGTATGGTTTTTCCTACAGTATGTCTTACAAAGTCTTCTTATTTCTCTTAAACATCTTCCGGCAAATTACTATAAGGGTGATAAACAGAAATCGAAACATGTCTTATTTTTTCTTGGTCAACAAAGACTTTCTGTGATTTAGATGTGGGCTGTATCACATTATCTGAAGGTATTGGTTTTGGAATGACAACATTACAAAAATAACTTCCTGTAATTTTAAAAATCATGTGTTTTCTTGTGACTTTCTTAAGAGGATACAGTTTCATAAACTCCAAAAAAAGAGGGAACCATTTCAAAGATGTAGTAAAATCCACTTTTGGTCTTTTGTAATGGACCATATAACTTCTACAGCTACAAAATCTAAGTATTTGCTTAGCAAGATGTTCTGCATTAACCCTCTGGATGTATGGTTGCTAACCATTACTCATTGGCATCTACAACTATTGTTCTAGTGTGCAAACCACCTTGCACTGTGTGGTGGATGGTAGCTTATGTAGCATTGCCACTTCCCCCATTTCTTGCTCTTGTCATGAACGGTTTGCGGGAACAACGATTGCTGGTAACACTCCACGAGGGCTTGAATCTCTCTAATTTCATCTTTGTATTACTTTCATGAGACATACATAGGAGGAAGAAATATGTTTGTTCACTCATCCAAGCACATACACTCTCAGAACTTTAAAAGTAGACCATACCATGATGCAGGATGTCTCCCTTTCAGCATATGGCACTGGAGGTGGTTGATCACCTCCAGATGCTTTCATGCTTATTAAATGTGTCTCCAATGAAATGCACTGCTCCTCTCTGGATCATCTCTATTCGCTCTATGTGTCTTATCTGGTACAGATCCCATACTGAGAAGCAGTTTTCAGGTACTGGTCAGAAGAGAGTTTTGTAATCTGCCACATATGTTGATGGTATACATTTCCTGGAGATTCTTCAAATGAATCAGGCATTTGCCTTTCATGCTATTTGTTTTATCTGCTCATTCCACTTTAAATCGCTCTGTATGCATACATGTACTACTAGATATTTTATGGAACTGCTCCCAGTGATGGTTATGAAATTATGTAGTCATACAATAATGGGTCTTTCTGTCTATGTATATGCTATTGTTACGCACATTACATTTGTCTTTGTCACAGGGGGCAAATTTCTCATTTTCCAAACAATGTTACAGGACAGATGCTTTCTTGTAACTTTTGGATATAATTTGTTGGACCACGACAATCAAAACTTTGATGTACATATTTAATTAAAGCACAATGTGTTGTTCAGGCCAGAACAATTTCCAGTTATCATAATCCAGGCTTGATCTTCTAAATAAAATCCCTTTATAAATCTTGTAATACTAATCAACATATCCCATTTTCCACCCAAACATCTCTCAGCTAACTTTTAGCTTTTATTGTAATTTTAATTCCTCCTAATGTCACTGCAAATTTTCAGAATTTTCCCTTCTTCTTTTACTGCTCTTTTATATACAATTTTGAATTCCCTTCCCCCTTCCAATTATTGTTTTCTGAACTATTCCTCAATGGTTGCCTAGAAAATGTATCAGTAACAATTTTCTCTTTTCCTTGGAATGTATTTGATTTCATATTTATACTGTTGTAAAAATGAGGGCCATCTTGTTAGTCTACTATTGTATAACCTGCATTCCTGCAAATAATTCAGTGTTTTATGGTGAGAATAAACAATTGATTTATGGCCCAAAGGATGAACTTTGAAGTTATTGAGAGCCCAGTGTACAGCCAAAAGTTCTTTTGCAGTGAAAGTGTGCATTTTTTGTATTTTTGCAAAAACCTACTGGTGAATGCAATCTACTTGTGTTCACTTTTTCCTTCCATTTCCCTTTCCTGAAACAAATGTGCACCCAAGCGAGTATCACTGCAATCAGTCATGAATCAAAAAGAAAGAGACATCTGATTTGTATAGCATCTGATTCTGACTAGGCTCATTTTCGGTTTCATTAAAGGCATCTTGCCAATCTTGATTCCAACCCCAGATTGTAGTTTTCTTTAATTAATTAATTTATTTATTTATTTATTTGTCCATATAAATCTCTTTTTAAGTAGATATATTGTACACAGGATACTGGACAGAAAACCTTTTTAGCTATTGGTTTTTCAAATGTCAAAAATACATTTTATAAAATTTTATGACAAATTGGATCTATACAGTTAATAATTACAAATTTTTGAAATACTGTATATTTATAACTTATTTCTACAATTAAAGACACAAATTACATTTTCTCTTGCATACATAAGATACTGTGAGATTGAATAGTAGCAGTTTTTCAGAAGGTAGGATGTCACAGACTTTTTAAAGCTTTGTAGTTCAGTAAGAGATTTTATATGTCTTGGTAATCTGTTGTAAAGTTTTGTTCCTGCATGATATATACATTTTTGGCATAATGTGGTGTTACAATGATTAACATGTATGTCACTGTCTGACCTGGTACTGTAATCATGGACACTTTTGTTTTGATGAAAAAGGTTTTCTTTTCTCAGTATGATTTTTTTGACATGCGTGACTACTTCCAGTATATAAATGCAGGGAAGGGGTAGGATCTTTAGATCTTTAAAGAAAGGTTTGCATGATTTTCTTCTGCTCACTTGTTTCATTATTCTTGTAATTGCCTTTTAATTCCTGAAAACTGTTATGGCCTGATGTACATTTCACCAGAAAATGATACCGTACTTCAGTATTGAATGTACACGAGCAAAGTATACAGCCCTAACAGTTTCTGCACTAGTACTGTTGCAGAGAATTCTTACCAAATAGCTCATTTTTGGTAGTTTTGAATTTACGGCTGTGATATGAGTGTTCCATTTAAGATATTCCTGGATATGAGTCCCAAGAAATTTAGTTTCATTGACAGCACTAATGTTTTGGTTATCTATATATATATTACAGGTTGTGCCAGATTTTTATTTTGATCAGTGTGGAAATTCATGAGTACCGTTTTTTGGGGATTAACTATTAGCCTGTTTCTGGTAAACCATTCAGACATTCCTTTTGTAATATCTTTTGCAGATACAGTAAGTTTTCTTCATTATTCCCTTCAATCAATAGACTGGTGTCATCTGCAAACAGTATTGGTTCAGAATCCCTAACATGTGACGGGAAATCATTAATGTAGACCAAAAAAAGAAAGGGACCTAAAATGGAGCCCTAAGTTTGTTATACAAGTTGCATTTAAAGCTCTTCTATAAACAAAATTTCTATAGTACCCATTTTACACTTAGAATGATTTTAATTGCTTTTTGTTTGTAGGAGCTAGGGATTTTGCAATAGCCTCAATTTTTTTCTTTATCTGGTAAAAATTCCTTTTTCAGAAAAGTTGTGTCCTAAAAATTTTAATTCAGTCACTCCAATTTGACATTTTTAAAATTCTTATGTCACCCACTTCCCGTTAATTTCAAAGAAACTTCCCTTGGTAAGCCAAACTGTTTCTCCCAAGTTTTCTCAGTAACTAAGATGTCATCAACATAAACAGTTAATTTAAATGAAATTTCATGAGCCAAAACAAAATCCATTGCTTTAATAAATCCAGTGACTGAAACATATAACCCAAAAGGAACAATGTAAGTTTGATAGCATTCATCCCTGTATAAAAATGCTGGGTAGTTTCTGGAATCAAGGTCAAGAAGAATTTGTCTGAAAGCAATAGTTAAGGTGAAATTGGGCATAAGCTTTTCACACTGTGTTTATATATAAGTTCATCAAAACTTTTGCTTTGAAGAAATTTATCAAATGTCTTGAATCAACAGCAATCTCCAATCCCCATCTTAAAGACAACTTCAAAACATATTGTCATAATGTTCAGGAACTTAAAAATAAATTAAGTGAAACTGAAATTCTTACCAGTGATAACAACATGTTGTCAGCGATGCACTTGCCATGCTTTAACCCTTTAACTGCTCTGGACGTGTTAACGCGCGCAGCTTTATATCAGTCCCTGTGTGCTCTGAATGTGTTTACGCGCGCCACCAGTCCTTCTACCTGGTACTCTGAGTGTGTCTGGTGGCGCGCATAAACACGTTCAGAGCACACAGGGACAGGTACGAAGGTGCATGCGTTAACATGTCCAGACCAGTTAAAAGGTTAACGAGCACTGGCAAAATAAGTCTGAGTTAGCATGCCTTGATATTCCTAATTTTAGATTAGTTCATCTGTATTTCAGGTAAGATTTTAAAAATGGAGGAACTTGTGTAGTATACTCAATATTATGACTGAAATCTGACAATGATTGGTAGCAGCTCAGAACCAGCAGCAGCTGGCTGACCAGCCTGAAGTTATCACCAGTGCACTGCTGAGTGCAGTTGAATGACAGGAATGAAGAATATACAAGTGGCAATGGCACCAGGCATAGGAAAGTATAGCAAGCAATCCAAACAGAGTACCGAGCCATAGTCAAGCAGAAAAGCACGAACAATGGTGCATTACAACTAGCAATATGAGTGCAAGACGAACACACCACTGAAGCCAAATAGTACAACTGCAAACATCAACTGGCTGCCAAGATGGGTGTGGTGCTATGGAACTGAGGCCAGCACTGCAGCACAGCAATAGTAGCACTCACAGATGTAGCAGTGGTGTCTAGTAGACATAACCATAATCCATGCCCAGGCCAGAATACCAGATCCCTCCCTCCTCCTCCTCCTCTCCCCTTTGAAACAGTCACAGAGGGCGAGAAGTATCATGGATAATGCTTTACAAGGTGAACTGGCACAGCTGGTGACTTGAAACTTAACCCCAGCTGGTGTAAAGATCCAGGAGTGTCCGGTACCTTGTTGTGTGTAGAAAAATGGACGATATTGGCCATATCCGTGAAGACTGCAGGGAGAGCTCTACCTTCATGCCATTTCCAGTGAAGCTGCCACTGGCTTTCTGAAGCACAAATTACAGCTGTACAGTCATGAGACTGGCAAAGCTAAGCTTTCAGGGTCTGGATGGACCACCAGTGGCAGTCCAGTTGGTAGCTGAGGATTCTGTTAGTTGGTATGATGGTACTCTGAACCTCTCAGAATGTCATCTCTCTTAAGGCACCAAACGTGGTTGGTAGCGACTGCAGCCATCGTTCATATGTCTTTCACCCCACACTAGCATGCTCACAATGGTAAGTTTGGGGCATATCACCTGGCATGTCAGACCCAGTGTTCCCTGGGCCAGGAAATGGAAGAGAAATTGTGGCTGTCTCCCACAGAGGATCTCTGCTGGGCACTGTTAGTGGATGGGAGTGATCCAGTATATGCTCAGTAACATTGTCAGTGCTGCTGTGGTGATGGTGGCTCCCACCACTTTCAAAATTCGCTGCCTCAAATCAGTACAATATGCTGTGCTTTACCATTGGAGGATGCGTGAAATGGTGGACTAAAAAGGTAGTTATGCCATTTGAGGTGCAGGAATATGCAAAAGCTGACACTGTGAATAGGGACCATTGCCCGATATGATGATTTGGGGAATGCCTTTGATGGCTAGATGTCCTGTTGTGGTGGACATCATGCTGACGATCTATGGGGAGTTTGAATAAGCATCCACAACAACTATGAGCCATATCACATAGTGGCCTAAGAAGGGGCCCACAAAGTTGAAATGAATGCGACCCCAGGAGGTGTAGGGGATGGGCCAGTGGAAAAAGATTAGGATGGTATAGCCTGATACCAAGTGCAAGTGAAACAGTTGCGCATCATGACTTCCATGTTCTTGTTTAATCCAGACGAATAACAATGTTGCTGCACTAGGGATTTCATCCAGGACATTCCCCAGCACCTGCAATGAAGGAGTTGTAAAACCTGAGTCTGCAGGGCAGCTGAGAGGATGGCCCAGTGTCTGTCATGAAGACATCACTGATGACTGCCAGACTGTGGTAGAGCTGTGCCCAAGAGCTCTCAATAGGCACTCTCTGAAAAGGTTATGGACCATCCACAGAATGCACAGTGCAAGACTCACTACACAACTTCATCACAAAGCACATTTGTAGTGATTCGTGCATCTGTAATGGGAAACGCGCCCACATTTTGTCTCCATTGTGTGTCTATGTGGAAACACAAGATTTCGTTTTGGTCAAAGTGTGACATTATTATTGGTTCAAATGGCTCTGAGCACTATGGGACTCAACATCTTAGGTCATTAGTCCCCTAGAACTTAGAACTACTTAAACCTAACTAACCTAAGGACATCACTCACACCCATGCCCGAGGCAGGATTCGAACCTGCGACCGTAGCAGTCCCGCGGTTCCAGACTGCAGCGCCAGAACCGCTAGACCACCGCGGCCGGCCGACATTATTATTAACAATGCTTATAATTTTGTAGCATGTATTCATCCATTTGCTTTATATCTGCTGCTGCCACAAGCTCATGTGTGGGAAAACTGCTAAAAGTGGTATAGCATGTGTAAAATGTGAAACAAAATTCCACTTTCGATGTGCAAAGGTGGACAGCTCATTGAAAGGAAATGAGAAGTTTACAAAAACATTTAAGTGTAATACGTGTAGGCCTACTGATATAGTAAGCAGGGCTGCAAATATCCCGCTAACAAACAGATTTGAAGTGCTTGATGTAGACAGTAACGATGATGCTCTTGAAGCTCATACAGAACATTCTCAATCATCAAATGCTGTAGTAACTCTTCCTGGAAGCACTACCGCTTCTGAACTTCAACAAGGAGATCTTCAAGTTCCGTCTGATGCTGCTGTTCCTGTCCCGAAAACCATCTGTCAACATAAATCACATTATGGTATTCTGAGGAAGCTCGTGATTCTTGCCGATAGTTATGGTCGAGAGATTGCTTCTCGAATAAATGAAACTGCTGAAACTGTGAAGGCAACAGGATTTGTCAAGCCTGGAGCATCTCTCTCTCAAATATGTACGTATATGCATTCAGAAGAAAATGGTAAGTTCTCATCCAAAGATTTCATTGTACTACTCGGCAGCTTTAATGGCGTGTACTGCAATGAAACATCAATAGCCTGCCAAGAACTAAACAAGTGCTTGTGATTGATTTATTTATTTATTTATTGATCGATCCATCTTTAAGCATTTTTCATGCAACTGATGTCGTCATTTTACATACACTCCTGGAAATTGAAATAAGAACACCGTGAATTCATTGTCCCAGGAAGGGGAGACTTTATTGACACATTCCTGGGGTCAGATACATCACATGATCACACTGACAGAACCACAGGCACATAGACACAGGCAACAGAGCATGCACAATGTCGGCACTAGTACAGTGTATATCCACCTTTCGCAGCAATGCAGGCTGCTATTCTCCCATGGAGACGATCGTAGAGATGCTGGATGTAGTCCTGTGGAACGGCTTGCCATGCCATTTCCACCTGGCGCCTCAGTTGGACCAGCGTTCGTGCTGGACATGCAGACTGCGTGAGACGACGCTTCATCCAGTCCCAATGATGCTCAATGGGGGACAGATCCGGAGATCTTGCTGGCCAGGGTAGTTGACTTACACCTTCTAGATCACGTTGGGTGGCACGGGATACATACGGACGTGCATTGTCCTGTTGGAATAGCAAGTTCCCTTGCCGGTCTAGGAATGGTAGAACGATGGGTTCGATGACGGTTTGGATGTACCGTGCACTATTCAGTGTCCCCTCGATGATCACCAGTGGTGTACGGCCAGTGTAGGAGATCGCTTCCCACACCATGATGCCGGGTGTTGGCCCTGTGTGCCTCGGTCGTATGCAGTCCTGATTGTGGCGCTCACTTGCACGGTGCCAAACACGCATACGACCATCATTGGCACCAAGGCAGAAGCGACTCTCATCGCTGAAGATGACACATCTCCATTCGTCCCTCCATTCATGCCTGTCGCGACACCACTGGAGGCGGGCTGCACGATGTTGGGGCGTGAGCGGAAGACGGCCTAACGGTGTTCGGGACCGTAGCCCAGCTTCATGGAGACGGTTGCGAATGGTCCTCGCCGATACCCCAGGAGCAACAGTGTCCCTAATTTGCCGGGAAGTGGCGGTGCGGTCCCCTACGGCACTGCGTAGGATCCTACGGTCTTGGCGTGCATCTGTGCGTCGCTGCGGTCCGGTCCCAGGTCGACGGGCACGTGCACCTTCCACCGACCACTGGCGACAACATCGATGTACTGTGGAGACCTCACGCCCCACGTGTTGAGCAATTCGGCGGTACGTCCACCCGGCCTCCCGCATGCCCACTATAAGCCCTCGCTCAGAGTCCGTCAACTGCACATACGGTTCACGTCCACGCTGTCGCGGCATGCTACCAGTGTTAAAGACTGCGATGGAGCTCCGTATGCCACGGCAAACTGGCTGACACTGACGGCGGCGGTGCACAAATGCTGCGCAGCTAGCACCATTCGACGGCCAACACCGCGGTTCCTGGTGTGTCCGCTGTGCCGTGCGTGTGATCATTGCTTGTACAGCCCTCTCGCAGTGTCCGGAGCAAGTATGGTGGTTCTGACACACCGGTGTCAATGTGTTCTTTTTTCCATTTCCAGGAGTGTACATTATATAATTACAAAATAAGTCATACATTTTTAACATTCTGAATGAGTAAATATGTTTTATACTGCACATGTTTAGTAGTCATTAAACATAAATGTGTCGTGCAGAATGACAAAAGGAGATACTGTATGTGTAACACAATACACATGCTAAGAAAAAACATTTTAACAAATATAAATGAGACAGGCTTAATACATGTTAACCATTGGGGAAAATGCATTATGTAAATAAAGCACAACAGCATGGTACAATTACATTTTCAAAAGAACTTATGTAATAGGGTGGTCATGTCATACAGCAGTTAACTATTGAGTAAAAATACATTATGTAAATAAAGCACAACTGCATGATACAATAACATTTTCAGAAGTGCTCATGTAATATGGTGGTCATGTCATACAGCAGTTTTAATAGATTAGATCATTTTTATTACATACTTTGAATTCTTCTATTGTATAGAATACTTTTTGTCCAAGCCACATTTTTGTAATATTTTTGAAGACATTCAGATAGACTGTGTGCTGTAGGTGGTAGCATGTTAAATAATTGTATCCCTGTGTATGTGTAACTGTTTTGGGTTTTTTTAAGCCTAGGAACTGGCATGTCCCTCATCTGCCTTTGGTGTGTGTAATGACTATGTATAGACTCATGCAGTTTATAGCTTTCTTGGTTTTCCTTTATGTGCACTAAGCAACTGAGAATAAACAGTGAAGTAAGTGTCAGTATTTTTAACTCTTTGAAATAGTCTCAAAATGATACATGGTTTCTCACTCCAGCAATACACCAAATGGCCTTTTTCTGCCAAAGAAAAATTCTTTTTGCCCCAGAGGTGTTGCCCCATAACAGTACTGCATATGTGAGGTGGATATGAAAAAAGGCATAATAGGCATTTAGCAGTAGCTCGTCCGTCACACAAGTCCTGAGCTCAGTTAGCAGATAGGTGACTCGGGATAACTTTTCGCATATATAATTGGTGTGAGTTTCCCAGGTTAATTTTGGGTCCAGATGAATGCCAAGAAGCTTAACTGAGGAACTACAGTTGTCATTGTTACATAGGCTGAATAGAATGTTTACAGTTTTAGATGGTTAATTTGTAATTCATTTGCTCCGAACCATACACTAGATATTCTGAGTTGTTCTGCACTTTTGTGCTTGAGTATGTCCAAGGCCCTATCTGCTGTAAGGAAGGTGGTGTCATCTGCACATAGTATGGACTTACAAGGCATCATATTGGACAAATCATTTACATAAATTATGAAAAGCAAGGGTCCAAGCACGGACCGTTGTGGCACACCTTGTGTTACACCCAGTGTGTTTGATTTGGTTCTGTTAAAATGTACTATTTGTTTTCTCTCGCTCAGATACGATGTAATCAGAGATAGTACTTTGCCTTCAAAACCATATGAGCAGAGCTTATTTAATAGAACTCTGTGGTTGACAGAGTCGAAAGCTTTACTTAGATCTACAAGTGTTGCATTTACAGAAAGTTTGGATTCAAATGAAGACAAAGTGAAAGAAATAATATTTTCCACTGCCTGCACAGTTGATAACATAGGTCTGAATCCAAATTGAGAATCACTAAGGAGGTTGTTGGCAGATAGATCCTTATGGATTTGGAGTTGCATGCAATGCTCTATTACTTTTGATAGAATGGGTATAAGAGAAATTGGTCGATAATTACTTGGACATGACTTGTCTCCTTTTTTGTGTAGTGGTGTGACCACTGTCATTTTTAAACATGTTGGGAAACAACCACTAGTAAACATCAAATTTACAAATACACAGAGTGGAAATGCTGTTATCTCTCCTATTTTTTTAATTACAAAATTAGAAAGACCATAAATGTCTTCTGCTCCTGAACTTCTTAATTTTGCAATTGATCTCATGATATCATTTAACTGGACCTCTTTCCATTCACACGTAGGAGAAATGTGTTCCAAATGTTGTAGGAAAGATACAGCTTCCTTTAGGTTCTGTTGAAATTTATTATTTGACTCAGCTGCAGCAGAGGAACTTATGTCACAAGCATTAACGAAATAGGCATTGAATTCATGTGGTGTGATATTCACATTACAGTCATCACTTTTACAGTTCTTACTTCTCCCCAGTTCAGTCTTTACAACATTCCATGCAGCTTTACATTTGCTGTCAGAATTATTAATGTAATTGTCATTTGCCTCACACTTTGCTAACCTGATTTCTGATCTGTATTTACTCTTTAACTTAATATAACTAGCTTTGTCTGCATCATGATTTTTATATTTATCATAATAAATCATAACCAATGCTCTAAGCCTCTGCAGAGTGGGTGTGAACCACTTGGGTGTGTAGTCATGTTTTCTGGTTGTTGCCGTATTTCTTTTCAGAACTTTTGGACAACAGGTCTTAAAAATGTCTGCAAGTATATTGATAAAAACTGTAAATGCATCCTCGACACTTTCACTATCAAGTAAGATGTCATTCCATCTGCAACTGTGTCCTGTAGTTGTCAATATTTTGATCATACAGTAGCCTGATATGCATTGCTTTGGGGCAGTTAGATATAGGTTTATTGATTTTTAATTTTAACCATATCCCCTCATCGTATGAAATAAAATAAGTACTGAACAACCCTAGCTCATACAGATCTTTTTCAACATTGGTGATAACATTATCAAGACAGGATAACTGCCTTGTTGGATTGTTATTAATGCAATATACACCCCTGGAAATGGAAAAAAGAACACATTGACACCGGTGTGTCAGACCCACCATACTTGCTCCGGACACTGCGAGAGGGCTGTACAAGCAATGATCACACACACGGCACAGCGGACACACCAGGAACCGCGGTGTTGGCCGTCGAATGGCGCTAGCTGCGCAGCATTTGTGCACCACCGCCGTCAGTGTCAGCCAGTTTGCCGTGGCATACGGAGCTCCATTGCAATCTTTAACACTGGTAGCATGCCGCGACAGCGTGGACGTGAACTGTATGTGCAGTTGACGGACTTTGAGCGAGGGCGTATAGTGGGCATGCCGGAGGCTGGGTGGACATACTGCCGAATTGCTCAACACGTGGGGCGTGAGGTCTCCACAGTACATCGATGTTGTCGCCAGTGGTCGGTGGAAGGTGCACGTGCCCATCGACCTGGGACCGGACCCCAGCGATGCACGGATGCACGCCACTGTACTAGTGCCGACATTGTGCATGCTCTGTTGCCTGTGTCTATGTGCCTGTGGTTCTGTCAGTGTGATCATGTGATGTATCTGACCCCAGGAATGTGTCAATAAAGTTTCCCCTTCCTGGGACAATGAATTCACGGTGTTCTTATTTCAATTTCCAGGAGTGTAGATCATGTGATCTTAACATATTCTGTAGATAAAGCTGCTTTGATGTCTTTAGCCTTATATCAATGTTTATGTCTCCAAATATTAATATTCTATATTTGCTTAACTTTTCAAAGTGTAAGATCATTTTTTCTAAGACCTGTGTAAATAATTCACTGTCACTATCTGGAGTATGGTATACTGACACTATTATGAGTTTTAATGGTGGAAGTAGCATTGCAGCAGCTTCAAGCACACTCTCTATACGGTATTCAGCAATGTTAAAGACACTATATTACAAATCTAGATCACTACTAATATAAATTGAAACTCCACCATGCTGTTGTGTTTTTCTACAGAATCCTGTAACTAAATCAAAGCCGGGTGGTACATACAAATCCAACTGACCTTCACTTAGCCAATGTTCATTAACACATAGTATGGTGGTATTGTTCTTTCCTAAAAGAATACTCAAGTCATCAATTTTATTTCTTAAAGACATGATATTTATATGCATGAATAAAAAGGATTAATTTTTACATGATGGTAGGTCTAAATTGTTCTGCAGTTGTACTTCAGTTTGTGAACTTGCCTTGTGAAGTCTTCTGTTACTTGGAGTTGGCTTGGCTTGGCTTGGAGTTATCTAGGACACACAAATGTAATATATGTAAACATTCCACAGAGGTACAACTTACACCAGTCATCTTGTGCGAACAGAGAGATCAAACTAGCAAATGAACAGCTCTCAAACGTATGTAAACAGTTTAAAAATGTAAACGTTCTAGATGTAAGTGGTGTTGGTCGAAGATTCCATACCTCACATGGGCTTCACTTGAACAGTCTTGGGAAAAGGTTCCTAGCACAAAGAAGCGCAGGCAACAGTTTTACTACAAATTCAACAGTAATGACAAAATTTGTTTCATTGCCAAACACAGAAAAGAAAAATAGTGATTTTTTTCCGCAGTAACTCATTCCAGTAATAGTCAACACTCAAATAAGATCTTTTTTAGGCTAAAGAACAGAAGAGAGCACAGTGTAAATGTTGTGCCTTTTGATAATTTAACTTGTGTAAAAACTAACATTAAGGAACCAGTTAAAAATACAATTGATAAGCTACATTGTTTAAAAATATTTCATCAGAATATAAGAAGTCCTTTGAATAAAAAAGAAGAGCTGCTGCTTTCACTGCAAGAAACAGCTGACACAGACAGAATTATTCCTGATGTGCTCTGCTTAACTGAACATCATTTGGAAGCCACAGAAATTAATCAGCTACATTTAAATAGTTATAAAATTGATTGTTCCTACTGTTGGAGCAATTTAAGACAAGGCGGAGTGGCAATTTACACACTCAATACTATTAGGTCACAAGTTATAGATGTATCTAAATACTGTATTGAACAGCACTTTGAATGTTGTGCAGTCAAATTAGAGCTTGAAACACAGTTAGTGATCATAGTAACAGTTTACAGGTCACCTATGGGAGACATTCAAAAAGTTCTCTCTCAGCTGGAAATAGTTCTTACTAAACTTTATAGAAACAATAGTAATGTCATTGTATGTGGTGACTTTAACATAAACTTACTCACAAAAAATAACAACCAGAAACTATTAGGAGCACTACTGTTAACCTTCAATCTGCTCCCCATGATCTCATTCCCAACAAGAGTATATGGGCACAGCAAGACCCTGGTTGATAATATGTTCCTAGATCCCACAAATTACAATGAAGTGATGACACTGGCAGTAACAAATGGTCTGTCTGATCATGACGGTCAAATGACAACCTTTAAACTTACCAGCAGAAAAACAACACATGGCCATTGTAACCAAGTTGAACATGTTAGATCAATAAATGCTGAATCTACTTGCTTGCTCAAAAATAGTTTATGCCATGAACAATGGGCTGACACAGTGAATGAGATGTTCAACTCATTCCTGAACTTATTCCTTAAACATTTTGAAGCTTCTTCCCCCAAAGACAGATTAAAATCAAACCAACCTGTAGTAAAAGGAAAGAGTGGCTAACTACTGGCATAAAAATATCATGTAACAAAAAGAGAGATCTGTATGTACAACAGAGGACTAGTACAGACCCAGCAGTAAGGTTACATTACAAGAAATACTGTAAAATTCTAACAAGTGTAATCAAGAAGGCCAAACACTTGCACTATGCACAAAAAATTAGCAATTCAAACAATAAAATAAAAACGATATGGCACATCATAAAAAGTGAGACAAATAGGAACATAAAACCTGACAATAATAAACACAAAGTTGCAGCCTCAGATTTCAACAATTTTTTTCTCTCTGTAGCTGAAAAAACAGTGAACCATAATAAACAGGCTCACATAGAAGCTGTTGAACTACTTAACCACATGCAAATAACATTTAAAGTAGCACTTCATTTCAGAAGTACAACCCCTAAAGAAATTGAAAAAAACATAAAATTACTCAAAAACTCAAATTCCTGTGGATATGATGGCATATCAAGTAGGATTTTAAAATCATGTGCAGACTTAATCAGTTATATATTGTGCTATTTGTGTAACCAATCTATGGAAACTGGTGTGTTCCCAGATAGATTAAAACATGCAGTAGTGATGCCGATCCACAAAAGTGGAACAAGGGATGAAATATCAAACTATCGGCCCATCTCCCTGCCACCAGTATTCTCAAAGGTATTTGTGAGAATAGTGTAGGATAGGATCTATAGTCACACTACACGAAATGGCTTACTGGCTCCTACACAGTTCGGCTTTCATAAGGGCTCCTCCACAGACAGAGCTATGTTTAACCTAACAGATGAAATTTTAGGTGAACTAAATCACAAAAGGTATCCAATGGGGATATTTTGTGACCTTGCCAAGGCATTTGATTGTGTAGATCACAACACACTCTTAAAAAAGCTTCCACATAATGGCATTAAAGACAAATCTTTGACTTGGTTAGAATCATACTTACAGAACAGGAAGCAAAGGGTTGTCTTGAGGGGAACAGGAACAGCGTTAACATCAGACTGGGGAAATATAAAGTATGGAGTCCCACAGGGCTCGATTCTTGGGCCATTAATTTTCCTGATCTACATTAATGATCTACCAATCACAATTAACAACAGAGCAAAAATAGTAATGTTTGCCTACGATACAAGTATCCTCGTAAAAGGACCCAACTCCACAATGCAGGATACAGCCATGACAGTCTCTACTCAAGTACACAAATCGTTCACTGCGAATAGCCTAACCTTAAATATTTCAAAAACCAATATGATACAGTTTCTGACAAAAAATAAAATAATAAAGCTGCTGAAATACATGTTAACAATCACAAAATTAATGAAACCACACATACAAAATTCCTATGTATCCAGATAGACAGTCACCTAAGATGGAAAGAACAAATTGATCTGCTGGTCAAGAAACATTGCTCATCATGCTTTGCACTAAGAGCTCTCCATCAGTTAGTAGACAGAGAAATAATGTTGTTTTCATATTTTGAATACTTCTATTCTGTTCTCTCCTATGGCATAATCTTCTGGGGAAATGCTGCAGGTGTTGAAAAAGTCTTCAGAATACAAAAACGAACAGTGAGGCCAATATGTGGGGTCCCTAATGGGACATCTTGCAGAGGTCTCTCCAAATCTCTCAGGATACTTACCATCACAGCTCAGCTGATGTTATTTGTAGCCAACAACAGGGAACTGTTTCAGAAAAATTGTGACATCCACAACCATGACACAAGACAGGTGAAAAATTTTCATCAAGGCTTTGCAACCCTCACTAAAGTACATAGGGGAGTTACTGAGTCAGGTACAAAGGTCTTCAATAAGCTCCCCATCAATATAAAAAAAGAAATAAATAATGTACAGGTTTTCAAAAGGAAACTAAAGTTATTTCTCATCGAACAAACTTTCTATAAAATGAATGAATACTTAAGAATTATGATGTACGAGGGTGGGGGAAACTGCCTAAGAAAAGTACTCCCTTAAAGATAAAGTGTGATGCTGTTACTTGTAGTTTAACTGAAATTGTGGTGATAAAATGTAAATTTATCTGTTTCATTACGAGAAGATGTGAACTCCCATGTATCCCACTCTCTTGAGCATTCACTTAAACCTCTTCTTAAGAAATGCAGTTCAAACTTGCATTCACTCAAACCATGACCATGAAGAAAATTTACTTCCTTATATATGTCAGTAGTATAAAAACATGCACTGTCACTTATTCTACTATTTTAAACAATCACTTAAACTGTTTTTGGCATAATGCAGGCTTTAATACTGCATGCAAGTAATTGTTGTTGTAAAATAAACGAATTTCTGTGCAATGTGATGTATAAATGTTAATGTACTACTGTAATTGCATCAATTGACTTGTCCTATATTACTTGTACACGGCTGTATAATATGTAATCAACAGGACCAAATAAATAAATAAAATAAAACTGTAACATGGTTTTTACACCATGAATGATCAATACTAACATTATGTTTCAAAACCTGTATTCTAAATCACGTCATAATTATACTGACATGCTTAAAACACTGATGTATATCTTACTTAAGTAATTACATGCTTCTTGCAAAATATCTTCTAAGACACTGCTCTCTCATTCCAACATAGCTGCCCCTTTATATATAAATCCGAACAATCCTCGGTATTGTTATAAAGGGTTTTTTAATAAAATTACAATTAAAATTGCCTTAAAATTAATGATATATTTCAACAGTTGCACTGGCTTCAACAGAGCAAATACATTTATAGATTTTTAAGTATTTAACATATTAGGAGTGTGGGATAATCAGAAATGAAATATTACCAATACTTTTACTATTTTCATAAAACGCAAAAGATACATGGTTCCGAAAATGTTCCTACCAATGTATATGTTTCCAAGTCTCCCATTGAATGTGGCAAAATAGGTCTTTTGTTTATTATTGACAAAACACCTCAAGAACTACCTATGTTTACATGCCACTTATAAAATTTGCGCTAATTACATTTTAATTTTCTAATCAGTTTTGATTCTCACAGTTCGTTTTTCTTTTAAATACCACAGACTTAATCTAGATACCGTTTTAACACAAATCCATCTCAGTTTCAAAGAAATATCTTTGACCAATGTACTCGATCATTTGTTCCAGATTTCACCAAATTACGTTAATCCTAAATATTCCTACCAATTACAGGACTTATATACTTCAATACAATTTAGTAAACAGTCTTATGGTATCAATTTTGTAAGTATAGGTTTATACCACTGTCTTTTGTTTACATAAGTGTTTATTTCAAATTGAACCGAAAAATACGTGTTTCAAATGGGTTTCAGTGGACTGTTACGCATCAAAAGGCAGGGTCTGATCCCACAGATAAACGAGATAATGTGTCTGCATTTACGTGTTGTACCATTGGCTTCTATTTAATGGTGTAATTGTAGGAGCTGAGCGAGAGGGCTCAACACTGAAACTGTTGTGCTGTCTGTTTTGGGAAACTGTAGCATGGTCAAGGTCTACCAGCGGTTTGTGGTCCATGATTAATGTACATTTAATCCTGAAGAGGTAAACAAGGAACTTCTTACAGGCTAAAACTATCACCAAAGCTTTCTTTTGATGTGTGACTAGTTCTTTTGAGCGAGTGTCAGCATCTTTAAGTCATCATCATTCATATGCACCACCACTGTACCACTGCTGTATGGGGAGGCATTTGCAGCTAGAACCAGTGGACATGAGGGTGAAAGGACATAACGCAGGGTGCTGAGCATAGCATTCACTTCATCTGCATGAACACGCACTCAAGGTAGCCATCCACCTGCACCAAATGCCATTCTTCTGTAACTGGTGAAGTGCATGGATGATATGGGCCACTTGTAGGCTTGGAACAATAATTCATTTTTGCGCTCAGCGTAGAGAGTCGATAGCTGTATCACTGCAGTCAGTAGGCTGGATTCCTTCTTTGTTGAGTAAGCAACCCATTTGCTCCCGAAAAAAACTAGCTCTTGTCTAAGCAGCACTTTAACCCTGCATCATGTAACATATTAAATAACATGCAAAGGTTTTGCAGGTAGTCCTGACGTGTAGTGTCTGCAACAGTTGTTTTTTATACTGTTAATATGAATGCTACCTTTTTGATTCAACTCACTCAAATTATATCCTACTTATGAGTAAATTCAAGGTATCCAACGAGTTATTCACAAAAACAATGTGTAATTAGAATACCAATAATGACTAATTTGGCAGAAAAATAACAAAACTGAAAACAGAAAAAAAGAACTGATTGACAAAATCGTATTGGGTAGCAACAAAAGTAACCAGCAAATATGCCACATTAATACTTCTCACAGTGAGGAAACAGGAAATAAGCTTTAAATAAAGGCTTATTTACCACATAAAACTGCATTCACATAAAAAAGTCTTTATAACTAGCCATGTTATTAATATGATGCTCACGTAGCTTGGTGATATCCGAAAACCATATCCAAGGGACACGAAACTCTCCCCTGTAGCTAGAAACCTGTAACACAAACCATAATTATTATTAATACTCAAGTGCCAAAGAAGGTGGTATAGGTGTGCGCATGCAAGTATAGAGATATGTAAACAGGCGGACTGTGGCGCTGCAGTCAGCTACGCCTATATAAGACAAGAAGTGTCTGGCGCAGTTGTTAGATCAGTTAAGGTACTATTTCGCTGCAACTGCCGGCCGTAGCGGCCGGCAGTGACTGCGGGCAGTTGTCTACTGCTCTTAGGCAAAGCAACGGAACTGCTCGGCAGTCAGCGGTCGTGACGTCATCGCGACTGCCGCGTCTCGGCCGCTGCAGAAGCAGTCAAGCAGTTGGGCCGCGACTGCCAGGTGTGTGACGACTGCAGAAATCAACGACGCGCTATGTCCAAGAAAGGTGGAGTATGTGAGCAGTTACTCTATTCTGTATGATCATAAGCATACAGATTTCAGAAATGTGATGGCAAAGGATAAGGTGTGGGAGAAGATAGGAGAAGTGTTCTGCATATACACATTCATTTATTTATGTTTTTTTCTACTGTGACAAATTGTACAATATGGAGGCTACAACAATGCTTCCATTCTTTCTGTCATCAAACGGTTACAACAATAGTTACGACTAGTAACAATAATTTATTTCCTTTATTTGAGCCTTAGTTCTTTTCCAGGTTGTAATCATTGATTTGTAGGTTCACAGAAGTAATTCTTAAATGCATCTCTACCTGAAACCCTTCACTTTGGTAGAATCCCCCTTTCGGGGCAGGGGTAAACTCACGTCATGGTCAAGTTCATAAAAAGTTCGTCCTCTTTTTTTTCTAAATAGGTGTCCCTGAGGAGATTGTGTAGGCAGCAACAAGCTGTAACGAGTTTATCACATGTGTTAGGTCGCAGATTCAGATTTGTGTAGAACACTCGAAATACCTGACACAAAAGTCCAAAAGCGTTTTCAGAAACTCAGCGCGCTCGTGACAATTTATAGTTGAAGGTCGCTTTTGATTTATCTTGCTGGGCAGACGAGCGATTCTCGAACTGAGAATATGCTTTCGCAGCGGAATGCCTCGTCGCCTACTATAACAAATGGCATCTTGATGTCAGTTAATGGAACCTCTTCATCTGCTGGAAACACGTCTCCTTTCATGATCATTTTCCCCATTGCTGACTTATTAAATATGCCACTGTCTCCTTCCTTCCCATATGAACCTACGTCTATCGCAACGAATTTACAGTTCGCATCAACCAATGCCAAAAGTACTATGGAGAAGTACCCTTTGTAATTTCAGAAAAGGGAACCACTTTTTCCAGGACACCGTATCCTTATATGTTTCCCATCAATCGCAGCACAGGAGTTAGGGAAACACGAAAGAGCATAGAATTCTTTCGCACCTTCCCTGAAAAATTCTCGAGATGGAGGAGGCAGGAAGATAGGTGACAAGTGTTGGCACATAGCTTCTACTCTTTCACGAACTATGATGCTCACGTAGCTTGGTGATATCCGAAAACCATATCCAAGGGACACGAAACTCTCCCCTGTAGCTAGAAACCTGTAACACAAACCATAATTATTATTAATACATGAAACATAAATAATATGTCTTGTCCTAATTACACAGCTAAACAAATGCCATTCCGTTTCAGGTAACCAATGTAAGAAGAGATGGAAAGACATCAGAGATAACTTCTGAAAACAGTTCGAAAAGAACAACTGCAAACAGGTTCTGCAGCACAAAGTTTAACAACAAAATGGGCGTTGTTCAACAGACTAGGCTTTTTGAGAGATGTAGAAAGGGAACGGTCGTCTTTTTGTAGTGTTCCGCTAAAGGAGCCAACAAGTGTTGATGGACTGCTATCTGATGAAGACGGACAAAATGCCAATGAAACAGGGCCTGACACTCCACAAGCCATTGCTTCCTTGTCCTCTAGTGACGCAGCTGCTGCCAACTCTTCCATCTCAGCTCGCAGATCGAGGAAAACACACTGGGATTCAATCAACCAAAGGGGCCAACAACGATTGGAATTGCTGCAGCGCTTGGCTAATAATCGGGAGCCGAAGATGATGTGGGGCTGTTCATGAGAAGCATCGCAGCGTCCATTAGGAAACTACCACGTCACCTCATTAATAAAGCGAAAATTGACATTTTAAACTATGTTACGGGACTTGACAGTTCTTCAGAATCGTCTCTTGTGCCACTACCTGTCAGCATCAGTCCTTCCGGCTCGTCTTCCCCTTCATCCCCCTTCGAACGAACTTCATCGACTGGAGACGATACGTACACTTTCACCCCATTAATAAACGTCGAACCACAAGCAGGTGATACTACTTTTGAAAATAATTACTAATCATAATGTAAACGTAATGTAAAGATAATGTAAAAATAAACAACAAACCTTACAGGCCTTGAGTCGTTTCCAAATAAACCTATTATTTTAATAGAAATTTATGTTATTTCATAGAGATACAAAATTATCCAATTTAAGCCATTGTTGATAAATACGTATGTTTTTATACATCTACTTACCGTAAAGTCACTGCCATTTTTTCGTCGGCTTCTACTGGAGTTTGCACTGCACTGGTAGCTGTCCCTGCTGTATCTTCTTTCACCAGACTTAAAATCGAACTGAGATGGGTTAAACCTAAAGAAATTTCTGAACCTCTCTTCATCGTTTCGCAAGTGACCGGTTACTAAGTTAGCACAAATTCCTTCACTTTTCCGTGTTCGGAAAATGCTGTGGGGACAAGATCTTGTAAGCATTGCAATCATTTCCTCTTCTTCTTTCTCGTCCACCAGAAAACCTAGAACGGTGTTAGCATCCATGTTGCGAACTTGCGTGCGTGTTCCTCTGACAGAGGTAACTCACTGAGTGGCGTGGCCGCTGCGGTCAGCAGCCTCAACGAAACACACAGGCAGTGATGGTCGGCAGGAACGGCGGGCAGTCGCAGCGAAATAGTACCTTTACTGTTGCTACAATTGTAGGTTATCGAGATTTAAGTGAGTTTGAACGTGGTGTTATAGTTGGCGCACGAGCGATGGGACATAGCATCTCCGATGTATTGATGAAGTGGGAGTTTTCCCGTATGACCGTGAATATCATAAATCCGGTAAAACATTAAATCTCCGACATCGCTGCGGCCAGAAAAAGACCATGCTAGAACGGGACCAACGACGACTGAAGAGAATCATTCAACGTGACAGAAGTGCAGGCCTTCCGCAAACTGCAGCAGATTTCAATGCTGGGCCATCAACAAGTGTAAGCATGCAACCATTCAACGAAACATCATCGACATGGACTTTTGAATCTGAAGGCCTACTCATGTACCCATATGACTCCACGACACAAAGCTTTATGCCTCGCCTGGGCCTGTCAACATCGACATTGGACTGTTGATGGCTGGAAACATGTTGCCTGGTCGGACGAGTCTCTTTTCTAATTATATCGAGCGGATGGACGTGTATGGGTGACAACCTCATGAATCTGTGGCCCCTGCGTGTCAGCAGGGGACTGTTCAAGCTGGTGGAGGCTCTGTAATGGTGTGGGGCGTGTGCAGTTGGAGTGATATGGGACCTCTGATACGTCTAGATACTACTCTGACAGGGGACATATACGTAAGCGTCCTGTTTGATCACCAGCATCCATTCATGTTCATTGTAGATTCTGACGGACTTGGACAATTCCAGCAGGAAAATGTGACAACCCCCCGTCCAGAATCGCTACAGAGTGACTCCAGGAACACTGTTCTGAGTTTAAACACTTCCGCTGGCCACGAAACTCCCCAGGCATGAACATTATTGAGCATATCTGAGATGCCTTGCAACGTGCTGTTCAGAAGAGGCCTGCACCCCACGTACTCTTATGGATTCATGGACAGCCAGGATTCATGGTGTCCATTCCCTCAAGCACTATTTAAGACATTAGTCGACTCCATGCCACATTGTGTTGCGGCACTTCTGCGTACTCGCTGGGGCCCTACATGATATTAGGCAGGTGTACCAGTTTCTTTGGCTCATCAGCGTATGTACTGAGTTTTTTGTGGTGGATCTTGAGAACTCCAAAGTCGTTGAGCATCGTTGGTGAAGAACAAAAACAGCTTCTAACACTTTTAAAAAGTTTTGTTTTAATGTCATTACCGGTCTTGGTCTATCATGCACGTCTTCAGGTGGCAAACGTTTCGAACTACAGTAGTATACTGTGAGCAGCATGTTGTCCTCTCCTGCACCGCATAAGAATGTTAAGCGTTAATATTTTTTTAATAGCATAAACATACTAATTTATCACCATTTGGTGAGATATAAAGTGACAGCTTTAAACTGAGAGCCGACTTTTAAACCTCTGATCGTTTGCTAAATGGGAACTACAGTGAAAATCACAGTCTCCACTCCGATTTAGACATTTGTCGTAGTGTGGTACCAATTTCCAATTCCTTTGTCAATGGCAGGCAGCCGCCTGTACTTTCCGCCAATTCTCTACGCAGGTATGCAGCTTGTTGTCTACGACAAAATGTTGTTTCTATACCCAGCGATTTATGTGAGTGAAGAGATGGAAATCTGAGGGAGCCATGACCAGGTTGTTTGGCGGGTGATCGTTTTCCATCAAAAAACGCTGCACGAGCGTCTTCGCTGCACCTGCAGTGTGCGGCCGAGAATTGTCACGAAGAAGCAAATGCGTGACAGTTTCGTTTTTGTGGGCTGCACGAAATCAGGCGATATCCCTCAGCAGGCGCACTTGTCAAGGCACAATATTGTTCTAGGAATCTTTACGTGCTCACTGTCCGCCCAGAAATAAAAAATGATACGTGATGTGGTAGATAGGCTTACTAGAGACACTGCGCGACGATCTGTGCAAAGCTTCACTGAATTTTCACTGTGCTTTTAATTTCGCGACCAACTGGAGACTGAAAAAAAAAATCCCTCGTAAAATTAATTGAAACTGTTGCATTTACTTACAAAGGTAATTGTACGAAACTCTTCCACTTTAGATGTTATCAAACGCAAGCATGTTAACATGTTTTGCGATCCACACAAAATATAAAAAAATTTAAGTTGACTCTAAATACTCAAATATTCTTATGTAGTGCAAGAGAGGATGGCATGCTGCTTACAAATAATATATTTCTGTAGTTAGAAACACCTCCCGTCTGAATGTGTACATGATAGCATGAAACTGGTAATGAAATAATAAAGTTTTATAAAACCGTTCATGGCTGGTTGCGTCCTTGACTAATCATTTACTGCATTATTCTCTTGCCTTTCGGCACAGGCTTGCGAGACTGGGAGATGTGCTACTGCTTGCGCCTCGAGAAACCATGCCAGATTTCACAGCTACGTTTCGGAGTATTAAGGATCATGAAACTAAGATTTTAGAAAATGGCAAGGAATTATAAACATAAAGAGTGTCTCATAAAGAGTCAACTTTTAAGTGCATAATAACGCACAAATTTATTGAACAAATTACGCAATTTACATGCCATTGCAGTGTATGTTACCTGGTGATTATGTATGGAATGTGATAGTATTCAGATTCCTTCCACGACACTGCAGGTACACTCTCGTTCTTTTGCTGGAGTTTTCCATAATTTTTCGCTACACTCCCACCTCTAGTTCTGAAAACGACGCACTGTATCTCGGCCTTGAGCTCTGGAAATGATCGTGGTTTGTTGACATACACACGACATTTCAAATACTCCAACAGAAAGAAAACACATGGTATCAAATCATAGAATCTCGGTGGTCAATTCACGTCCCGGTTGCGAGAAATCACCCGGTCAAGGAACCTCTCTCGTAACAAGTCCTTCGTTGCAATAGATGTGTGACAGGTTGCACCATCTTGTTGAAACTAAATCTCTTCAGCATTCACGCAATCCAGTCCAGACCACAATAATCTTAATGTATGGCGGTAGCGTTTACCGTCCGCTGTTAATGCAGTTCTGGTGTTATGATCGAAGGCTCTCAGCCCAAATACCACCCTACACAGCCACTCATTGTGGATGTAAGAGCTTCTGCATAATTACTGGTGGGTTTTCTGTGTTCCAAATCCCGCAGTTTTGTTTGCTCACGAAACCATTCAGCTGAAGGTGCGCCTCATAACAGAACATTTTTCTCTTGATGAAATTTTTGTTCGCTCTGTGTTGCACAAGCGACCAATAGCCAAATGCTCGTCGCTTTTCGTGATTGTTTGGTTTCAGTTCTTGTGTCATTGGATTTTGTAAACCCAAAGATGCATACCTTCTTTCAGAATTCGTTGTATGCTGATTCTGAAAATATCCAGTTGTTGTCAACGGCGACGAATAGTTTTCACAGGACTTAACAGCATTATCTCTCACAACGGCGATGTTTTCCGCAGAATGACAAACACGAGGACAGCCTGAAGCTTTAAAGTTCATAACCGAACCGGTTTCCTCAAATGTGGCAATCAGTGTTATCACAGCTGACTTCTTCGTTGCTCTACATTGATAAAACATTCCATGGAGTTTGCGAACTGTCCTTGTACAACATTCATCAAATTTGTAATAAGTTTACGCCATGGCAACATTCCCCTGCGGCGTGGATCGCTCCTTTACTAACCAAAAGGAAAACAGATGAAAACGTTCAGAACTGACAACTTACAAGAACAGAAAGGACAGGCGTTTCAAAACTTGCTTTCGCTATTGAACTCCCTTTAGTTTCGTAGGGATGAAAATATTATCACCTGGTAGAAAAATATGGAGGACACTAGCAAATAAATTGAAAGTGGCGGCCTAAAAAAATGCTCTACAATACGATAAGACGTCTAAGAGTCTGTGTAGTGCCGTTTCACGGAACGTATCGCTTTTATGACTAATGACCTTATTTTTTGGATGCTGCATTATCTTCTTTAAATGATCTGCTGCTCTTTGTATTCACGTGGCGAGATGGAAACATGCACTATGTGATCAGATGTATCCGGACACCTGGCTCCAAATGACTTACAAGTTCCCAGCGCCCTCCATCGGTAATGCTGGAATTCAGTATGGTGTTGGCCCACCGTCAGCCTTGATGACAGCTTCCACTCTCGCAGGCATACGTTCAATCAGCTGCTAGAAAGTTTCTTGGGGAATGGCAGCCCATTCCTCACGGAGTGCTGTACCGAGGAGAGGTATCGATGTCGGTCGGTGCACGAAGTCGGCATTCCAAATCATCCCAAAGGTATTCAGTAGGATTCAGGTCAGGACTCTGCGCAGGCCAGTCCATTACAGTGATGTTGTCGTGTAACCATTCCGCCACAGGCCGTGCATTATGACATCGTGGTGAAAGATACAATCGCCATCCCCGAATTCAAAAATGGTTCAAATGTCTCTGAGCACTATGGGACTCAACATCTTAGGTCATAAGTCCCCTAGGACTTAGAACTACTTAAACCTAACTAACCTAAGGACATCACACACACCCATGCCCGAGGCAGGATTCGAACCTGCGACCGTAGCAGTCCCGCGGTTCCGGACTGCAGCGCCAGACATCCCCGAATTGGTCTTCAATAGTGTGAAGCAAGAAGGTGCGTAAAACATCAATGTAGACCTGTGCTGTGATAGTGCCACGCAAAACAAAAAGGGGTGCAAGCCCCTCCCCGACCACACGATGACACCACCCCCTCGTAATTTTACTGTTGGCACACGCTGGCAGATGACGTTCACCGGGCATTCGCCGTACCCACACCCCGCCATCGGATTACCACATTGTGTACCGTGATTCGTCACTCCACACAACGTTTTTTCACTGTTCAGTCATCCAATTGTTACGCTCCTTGCACCAAGCGAGGCGTCGTTTGCCATTTACCGACGTGATGTGCGGCTTATGAGCAGCCCCTCGATCTTGAAATCCTAGTTTTCTCACCTGCCGCCTAAGTGTCATAATACTTGCAGTGGATCCTGGTGCAGTTTGGAATTCCTGTGTGATGCTCTTGATAGATGTCTGCCTCCAATGTTAGGCGCGTAATGGGGCCCCTTAGGGATATGGCGGCTAAGGAGGGGAAGAAATCCAACGTGCACTCCGGGTGCATACCGGGTGGAGTGCCAGCCGGAGTGGCCGAGCGGTTCTAGGCGCTACAGTCTGTAACCGCGCGACCGCTACGGTCGCAGGTTCGAATCCTGCCTCGGGCATGGATGTGTGTGATGTCCTTAGGTTAGTTAGGTTTAAGTAGTTCTAAGTTCTAGGGGACTGATGACCTCAGAAGTTAAGTCCCATAGTGCTCAGAGCCATTTTTTTGAACCGGGTGGAGTCATTCCTGATGTGGAAAGGGTCCTTCCGGATGCCATGAAGAGCACAGGGTGTAGCCAGCTGCAGGTGGTGGCACATGTCGGCACTAATGACGTGTGTCGCTTTGGATCTGAGGAAATTCTCTCTGGATTCCAGCGGCTATGTGATTTGGTGAAGGCTGCCGGTCTTGCTTACGAGATGAAGGCAGAGCTCACCATTTGCAGCATCGTTGACAGAACCGACTGCGGACCTTTGGTGCAGAGCCGGGTGGAGGGTCTGAATCAGAGGCTCAGACGGTTTTGCGACCGTGTTGGCTGCAGATTCCTTGAGTTGCGCCATATGGTGGTGGGGTTTCGGGTTCCGCTGAATAGGTCAGGAGTTCACTACACTCAGCTGGCGGCTACACGGGTAGCGGAGGCTGTGTGGCGTGGACTGGGCGGTTTTTTAGGTTAGAAGGCCTCGGGAAAGTACGGGGTGGGCTGCAATCTCAAAGGGTGCATGGCAAATACAGGACGTGCTTGGATCAAGGAACAATCGGAATTGTAGTTGTAAATTGTTTGTAGTTGTGCTGGGAAAGTCCCTGAGCTTCAAGCGCTAATAGAAAGCACAGAAGCTGAAATCGTTATAGGTACAGAAAGCTGGCTAAAGCCTGAAATAAGTTCTGCAGAAATTTTTACGAAGTCTCAGACGGTGTTCAGGAAAGATAGATTGGGCAGAATTGGTGGTGGAGTGTTTGTATCTGTCGGTAGTGGTTTATCTTGTAGTGAAGTCGAAGTAGATACTTCGTAAGAATTGGTATGGGTGGAGGTTTTACTTAACAGCCGAACTAAGTTAATAATTGGCTCCTTCTACAGACCCTCAGACTCCGATGATATAGTTACTGAACAGTTCAGAGAAAATTTGGGTCTCGTAACAAATAAATACCCCACTCATACGGTTATAGTTGGTGGGGACTTCAACCTTCCCTCGATATGTTGGCAAAAATACTTGTTCAAAACCGGTGGTAGGCAGAAAACATCTTCCGAGATTGTCCTAAATGATTTCTCCGAAAATTATTTCGAGCAGTTAGTCCACGAACCCACGCGAATTGTAAATGGTTGCGAAAACACACTTGACCTCTTAGCCACAAACAGTCCAGAGCTAATAGAGAGCATCATGACTGATACAGGGATTAGTAATCACAAGGTCGTTGTAGCTAGGCTCAATACCGTTTCTTCCAAATCCACCAGAAACAAACGCAAAATAATTTTATTTAAAAAAGCAGATAGTGTGTCACTAGAAGCCTTCCTAAGAGACAATCTCCATTCCTTCCGAACTGACTATGCAAATGTAGACGAGATGTGGCTCAAATTCGAAGATATAGTAACAACAGCAATTGAGAGATTCGTACCTCATAAATTGGTAAGAGATGGAACTGATCCCCCATGGTACGCAAAACAGGTCCGAACGCTGTTGCAGAGGCAACGGAAAAAGCATGCGAAGTTCAGAAGAAAGCGAAATCCCGAAGATTGGCTAAAATTTACAGACGCGCGAAATTTGGCACGGACTTCAATGCGAGATGCCTTTAATAGGTTCCACAACGAAACATTGTCTCGAAATTTGGTAGTAAATCCGAAGAAATTCTGGTCGTATGTAAAGTACACAAGCGGCAAGACGCAGTCAATACCTTCGCTGCTGGTACTGTTACCGACGACTGTGCCGCTAAAGCGGAGTTATTGAACGCAGTTTTCCTAAATTCCTTCACCAGGGAAGACGAATGGAATATTCCAGAATTTGAAACACGAACAGCTGCTAGCATGAGTTTCTTAGAAGTAGATACCTTAGGGGTTGCGAAGCAACTCAAATCGCTTGATACGGGCAAGTCTTCAGGTCCAGATTGTATACCGATCAGGTTCCTTTCAGATTACGCTGATACAATAGCTCCCTACTTAGCAATCATACACAACCGCTCGCTCACCGATAGATCTGTACCTACAGATTGGAAAATTGCGCAGGTCGCACCAGCGTTTAAGAAGGGTAGTAGGAGTAATCCATCGAACTACAGACCTATATCATTGACGTCGGTTTGCAGCAGGGTTTTGGAGCATATACTGTACTCAAACATTATGAATCACCTCGAAGGGAACGATCTATTGATACGTAATCAGCATGGTTTCAGAAAACATCGTTCTTGTGCAACGCAGCTAGCTCTTTGGATCAAATGGCTCTGAGCACTATGGGACTCCACTGCTGCGGTCGTAAGTCCCCCAGAACTTAGAACTACTTAAACCTAACTAACCTAAAGACATCACACACATCCATGCCCGAGGCCGGATTCGAACCTGCGACCGTAGCGATCGCGCGGTTCCAGACTGTAGCACCCAGAACAGATCGGCCACTCCGGCCGGCAGCTAGCTCTTTATTCGCACGAAGTAATGGCCGCTATCGACAGGGGATATCAAGTTGATTCCGTATTTCTAGATTTCCGGAAAGTTTTTGACACCGTTCCTCACAAGCGACTTCCAATCAAGCTGCGGGCGTATGGGGTATCGTCTCAGTTGTGCGACTGGATTCCTGATTTCCTGTCAGGAAGGGCGCAGTTCGTAGTAATAGACGGCAAATCATCGAGTAAAACTGAAGTGATATCAGGTGTTACCCAGGGTAGCGTCCTGGGACCTCTGCTGTTCCTGATCTATATAAATGACCTGGGTGACAATCTGAGCAGTTCTCTTAGGTTGTTCGCAGATGATGCTCTAATTTACTGTCTAGCAAGGTCATCCGAAGACCAGTATCAGTTGCAAAGCGATTTAGAAAAGATTGCTGTATGGTGTGGCAGGTGGCAGTTGACGCTAAATAACGAAAAGTGTGAGGTGATCCACATGAGTTCCAAAAGAAATCCGTTGGAATTCGATTACTCGATAAATAGTACAATTCTCAAGGCTGTCAATTCAACTAAGTACCTGGGTGTTAAAATTACGAATAACTTAGACTACATAGATAATATTGTGGGGAAGGCGAGCCAAAGGTTGCGTTTCATTGGCAGGACACTTAGAAGATGCAACAAGTCTACTAAAGAGACAGCTTACACTACACTCGTTCGTCCTCTGTTAGAATATTGCTGCGCGGTGTGGGATCTTTATCAGGTGGGATTGACGGAGGACATCGAAAGGATGCAAAAAAGGGCAGCTCGTTTTGTATTATCACGTAATAGGGGAGAGAGTGTGGCAGATATGATACGCGAGTTGGGATGGAAGGCATTAAAGCAAAGACGTTTTTCGTCGCGGCGAGATCTATTTACGAAATTTCAGTCACCAACTTTCTCTTCTGAATGCGAAAATATTTTGTTGAGCCCAACCTACATAGGTAGGAATGATCATCAAAATAAAATAAGAGAAATCAGAGCTCGAACAGAAAGGTTTAGGTGTTCGTTTTTGCCGCGCGCTGTTCGGGAGTGAAATGATAGGGAGATAGTATGATTGTGGTTCGATGAACCCTCTGCCAAGCACTTAAATGTGAATTGCAGAGTAATCATGTAGATGTAGATGTAGATTACACATTACACCCTCTTCAACTGTCGGCAGTCTCCGTCTGTCAACTGACGAGGTCTGCCTGTACGCATTTGTGCTGTATGTGTCCCTTCACGTTTCTACTTCCCTATCATATCGGAAACAGTGTACATAGGGATGTTCAGGAGTGTGTAAATCACGCATACAGACGTATGACACAAGTGACACCCGATCACCTGACCACGTTCGAAGTCCGTGATGTCCGCGGAGCGCCCCATTCTTCTCTTTCACGGTGTCTAATGACTACTGAAGTCGCTGATATTGATTTCCTGGCAGTAGGTGGCAGCACAATGCACCTAATATGAAAAAGTATGTTTTTGGGGTGTCCGAATACTTTTGATCACATTGTGTATTTAGAGAGATGACTGAACCAGTCCCAGTGAATTCATACAAGCACAGATTGTATATTTTTTACGTAAAACAAACCAAAGACGCTTCAGTTCTCAAAGACCACTAATATTTACCTTCTTCATACTTGTCAGGCCCAAGCTAGGATTCCTGCCCCCTCCTCCCATCCTATGGCACCGTAGTTGCTGGTTTGTCCAAAAGGGAGGGAGAAAACGTACTTCACTGCACTCTAGCTCCTGCTGACGCGAACATATGATAACGAAGCCAGATTTCTGTTCATTGCTGTTTCATAGACTGACTACTTTTGTTCTTGTCCTTCTTTTGCCTTTCCACCATTTTTACTACGGTGCTGGCATTGTTATATGGATGTTGGCACTGTTGGTAGCAGTTGGTGGTCGGATGCCCTTCATGAGGCCACCACTTCATTTGGACTGAATCTATCTGCGTTCAGAGCAATTCGTGACGGCTTCGGTACATTATTCCGATGATTTTTCCACAGAATTTGCGAACAGTGTCTGCACAACACTCACTATATTTATAATAAGTTTTCGCTACGGAAACATCCTGTTCCATCGTGAAGCGCTGCATTACTTAAAGAAAAAGAAACCAGATGAAAATCGTGCAGTGTTCAATGCAGCCAACTTACTAGAACAGAAATGATAGGTATTTTAGAAGTTGATTTCTTCACAGAACACCCTTTAACTACATAGCGATGGAAATATTAGCGCGCGATGGGAAATTTTTGAATCCAAAAGTTGCGTTCTTCATGGGATACTGTCTACAAGCTACGTTCAACACAGAACACCCTTCCATTTGGCCTACCGACGTGGATGGTCTTGCTGCCTGCCCGGTCATATTCAAGCCAGTCAAACGCAGACATTCAGAGGCTGACGGTACTTGCTGCCAAAACAAATCCGACATGATTCGTGAGTGTGAGTCCACAGATACACCAGCAAATCGCGTGAAGTTGAGTAACGAAAGACAGAAGGCGAAAAATTCTGAAAAGAACAATTTTTCCCTCTTTTACGTGCCCGCATAGCCATAGTCTGGAGACCTGCTTTCATAATGGTACCGGTTAGTGAAAGACTTCGATTTCACATTTTGTAAATCATGACATCGCTACACTATTTGAATTAAATGCATGGCACATATGCACTGATGTAACGCTCTTGACCGTCCTGGAATGTGGGATGTTAATTGTTCAGTACAAAACTGTCACACATTTAAGGCAATGATTGTCTGTGATACTTCTAATTCACAGATTTACAACTACCGAGCGCGATGGAAAGTACTGTGTCTTTAGTAGTTGCTTTAAATGTTTCTTTTGTGTGTGTGTCTTGCTATCGACTAGTAATTATGCCGTATTTTTGGTGCAGCTTCGGCGCAGTCCTGCAGTCGAAGCGGATGAGGACCTTCACAGCCCTTATCGAACTGCAGAAAAGCATTCGGGGAGCAGATTCTGTCGACAATTTCCACCACAATGTAAACATGGCTGCATTATATCTGTCCATAATCAATATCCAGTTCCCACACGGAAGTTACCTCCCTACACTACACACCGTAACCATAACAGTAGTTTGCTGTTTGTCTGTGGGCTAGGAAGACCAGTAACAATTTATTCAGTCTACATTCAGGTTTTCTGTAAGAGAAAAACCATGAAGAATTTCACTATCGAAAAAAGTCCTCGAGGAACTGGCAGCTTCTAAAAGTGTTTCAGGCGCAACACAGCATGACTGTAGTCATTAGAGTGCTGTAGAATTCTGCAGCCCAGTCGGCATGGCTGCCCAACAACATTTCAAACTGTCAAAGCGTCACTCTTGCGGACCAGTTTGAGCGCGGTTTTGGAAAGTTTCCCACATTCACATAATCGAATTTTTGCCCTGGGTTACATGTTCACCAAACAGACCTAAACATGTAGCTTTCAAAAGGCATTTGTTCAACTTGTTATGCCAGTCAACATTGGACAACTGAAGGCACGATAATAATGCAGTAAATTATTGGTGGTGGTTGCAACCAGCCATGCCAGTTTTTGACAAAGTAGGGATTATCCGTAAATAGTTTTATAGCACTTTCTTGTGACATTACCAGTTTCACTCCATCACACTGTAACGCTGGAAATGCATATCCTCCTATTTCCATCTATTGTACTATAATTTTTTTCCTTGTTTTGTTACCTCAAGATATGACATTTCTGTCTCTTTATATATTGTAATTGTTTCACTGTTTGTATATATATATATATATATATATGCATTTATGTCGATGTATAATTGGTTGTTTTGTAAATATTATTTGTATTTTTACGCTGGGTCTTGCCTAGGGAAAACTATGCTATCGAACGAATACGTCGATAGGTCGTGTGGAGAACCAGATTGTTTAGGATCTTTGGTAGTGTTAACTCTGTCGCGTGGAGCGCGGGCAGAGGGAGTCTGGCTGGAGTAGCGAGTGGAGCAGATGTGTTGTGTGAAGCTCCCGCGAGTTGCCGCGCTTTCGGGGTTTGGCAGAACGTAATTGCGCTCGACTTGCGATGATAGTTTCTGACACGGTGTCGCGGACGGGAAGCATTAGCTGGCGCACATCAAGAGCCCGTTTCGTCTGGTGACCGTGTCGAGAAGATGGCGCGCCAACATCCAGCTTCTGCAACAGCGACGGCCGACAATGAGTGACTGTCGCCACCTCCTCGATCGACGGCTTCAAACCTTCAATCAACCAACAAGGAAGACAGGAAGCACGTAAAGTTTTAGAACTGTATGGCAGACCTCAGCTTTTCAAACTTTTAGAATTGTTGCATCACAAAATTACAGCTACTTAGCATGAACCTTTGTTGCTCATTGTCCCAATTGCATTACCAAGCAGGGTCCCTTCCTTTTCCGGAATGAACCCGAGTGTCGTTCAAATTCAGACGCCAGCATTAAAGTACAATCATTCCATTTCACTACTTTAATTTCAAAGTTCAGGTAAAGTATTCATAGCTGGCTACAATTCTTAGATTACACAAGCACAAATTAAGAGTGCGAGTTTTGTTACCATATTTTAGCTTACCTGTGACTGCAGCTCAGCTTGGTACGTACTAAATTTTACTATTGTTAATTGTTCAGAATCATTTAATTCAAGTTCAAAGTTAAATTTCTTATTTCTAAATTGCGTAGATTCAAGTAGCTTTTGAAATGATTGTTGTGGTAGTCCAAGACTAACCATATTTTACTGAATTTCTATGTGCTTCAGAAAGAAAGCTCGCTATTAATTTCAGTCACCAAATTAACTTTCGATTTTCCGGTTTTATTAATTCTTTTGCTAAATTAAGTCAGAGTGTAGCGAAATTTATTACTTCTGACAAACTTTCAGTTTTCACACTAAACGTGTCAACCTTCAGTTGCCATGCTTCTAGTGCTAATTATATGTGTAATAACCTTTCTTCTTCAGTTACTATAGTAATTGTCCTTAGGACTGGCGACCGTGATTTCCCCCAAATCTCAAATACCTAATTACCGCTAGTTAATTGTTAACGTAACGGCTGCACATTTACTTTCTTTATTAACTTTACCCCTTTTCAAAATTATTTTCCAGCAGCTTCATTTGCATTTTTCCTTTCATTTAGATGTAACCCTTTCCTCCCTCTTTAGCGACAGTTTAACTTTGGTGACGATTGCTTTTCCCAAATTTCCATTAGGTACACGCGGTTTAATTTTTCACTGTCATTAAGGTCGATAAGTGAGGGGGAGGTTACAACACCCGTCTTCAGTTGGGAAACGTTTCTAACTACAGTAATATATTCATAAGCACAATAGCGTCCCCTACTGAACTACATAAGAATATTTATGTATTTAGTACCAATTTATATTTGTGTGCATGGCTAAAACATGCTAACGTGCCTGCATTTGATAAGATGTGAAGTGAAAGAGTTTCATACACTTAACTTTGTAAGTGGATACAACTGCTTCACTTACATTCATAACTACGAAGGCTTCTTTTTTTCTGTCTACAATCGGTCGCGAAATTAAGACCACAGTGAAGCTTTGCGTAGTTGGGTCGCGCAGTGTATCCTGTATGACCGTATATCACGTCACGTCGCGCTTTTTAAATTCTCAGTATACATTGAGCACGTAAAGATGCCTAGAACAATAGTGTTTCCTGACAAGTGTGAAGTGTCTGCTGAAGGGTCTCGCCTGATTTTGTCCATCCTACAAAACGTAACTTATGCGTTTCGTTCTTCTCTCGGCCGCACAATGTAGTTGCAATGAAGATTCTCCTGCAGCGTTCGATCACCCACCATACAAACCCGGAGTTGGCGCCCCCTGATTTTCGTCTCTTCGTCTCGTGAACCGCTGACTACGAAGACAGCTTTTTGCCATAAGCAACAAGCTGCAGACCAGCGTGGAAATTCTTCACGCGGAAAGCCTGTTATGACGAAGGAATTGGAAATTGGTATCACACCTCGACAAATGTCTAAGTCGGAACGGAAACTATGTAGAGAAATGGCTGCAAGTTGCAGCTAAATGTTGTAAATAAAACATCTGTGATTTTCACTACGGTTTCCATTTCGCGATCGATCGGAAGTTGAAATAAAAAAAAAAAAATAGCCCTCGTATATACTGGGTGAGTCAAGAGGAATGGTACACGCTTTGAGGGGTGATAGCATTACTCATTCTGAACAAAAAAACTTCATATGGACATGTATCCTTTGTCTGAGACGGAACACATTTAATGGACATTATTATTATTATTCTGTATTATTCAAACATTTTCATTGTTTACAAGGAACCACAGTAGTGTACAGGCGGTTGAGACGAACAATTTGATACATGTATAACTCCATCACTTTACGGTATATCTTACCAATTGGAGGCACAATAGCATGTTTTTGCTATCCACACAAAATATAAACTGGCGCTAAACATTCTTAATCAGTGCAGCACACATGTTGTTTACGAATATATTACTGCAGTTCGATGCTATCAGTCGGGAATGTACCTCAAATTGGCCTACAGAAATTAAGGTACAGCGCAAGCTCATCGCCCGAGATTTTCAATATTCTCGCGCTCTCCTCATGTCAACTACTAGTTCTGGAGAAAAAAAGAATAGGACCTTTTTGGTAGAAAAATTAATGTAGATTAATTTTTTACTGTGACACGTTTTCGTTGGAGGGTGTGCTTTTCGAGTTATCCACGAAAAACGAACAAAAGTGCTATTAAATTTGGTGTCTCTCGGAAATCATTCGCAGTATGGCGTACGTCCATATCAAGTTCTTTGATCAGAATCACTATTATTATCACCCCTCCCCCCAAAAGCATGTAGCTCTTATCCTGACAAAATATGTATAACTCTGTCACTTTATACTACTGCAACTTACAGCTTTCTGAATCTGTTTACTGTATTCATCTCTTTGTCTCCCTCTACTATTTTTAACCTCACACTTCCCACCCGTACTACATTGGTGATCCTTTGATGTCTCAGAACTTGTCCTATCAACAGATTCCTTCTTTTGGTCAAGTTGTGCCGCAAATTTCTTGTCTCCCCAATTCTCTTCAGTACTTCCTCATTAGTTTACGTGATCTTCCAGTCTGATCTTCAACATTCTTCGGTTGCACCACATTTCGAAAGCTTCTGTTCTCTTTTATTCAAACTGTTTGTCGTCTACGGTTCACTTCTGTACAGGGCTACACTCCAGACAAATACCTTCAGAAGATTTCCTAATACTTAAATCTATATTCAATGTTAACAAATTTCTCTTCTTCAGAAACGTTTTTCCTGCCATTGCCAGCCTACGTTTTACATCCACTCTATTTCGGCAATCATCTGTTTTTTGCTGCACCGATAGCAAACCTCATCTACTACCTTAATACCTTGCTAGCTAAACCCTTAGCATCACCTTATTTAATTCAACTACATTCCAGTCTCCATGTTTTGCATTTGTTGATGTTCATCTTACATCCTCCTTTCAAGACCCCTGTCCGTTGCATTCAGCTGCTATTTTGTTTCTGACACAATTAGAATGTCATTGGCAAACCTAAAAGTTCTTATTTATTCTCCCTGAACTTCAATTCCTACATCAAATTTTTGTTTGGTCTCCTTTACTGCTTGTTCAGTGAACATACTGAAAACATCTGGATGGGTTACAACCCTGCCTCACTCCATTTCCAACCACTGCCTCCCTTTTATGCCCCTCGACTCATAACTGCTGTCTGGTTTCTGTACAAGTTGTAAGTAGCCTTTCGCTCCCTGTATTTTACCCTTGCTACCTACAGAATTTAAAAAAGGGTATTCCAGTCAGCATAAAAAAAAATGGTTCAAATGGCTCTGAGCACTATGGGACTTAATTGCTGTGGTCATCAGTCCCCTAGAACTTAGAACTACTTAAACCTAACTAACCTAAGGAGATCACACACATCCATGCCCGATGCAGGATTCGAACGTGCGACCGCAGCGGTCGCGCGGTTCCAGACTGTAGCGCCTAGAACCGCTCGGCCACTACGGCCGGCCAGTCAGCATCATCAAAAGCTTCACCTAAGTCTTCAAAGGCTATAAATGTGGGTTTGCCTTTCCTTAAGCTATCTTTTAAGATAAGTCGTAGGGTCAGTATTGCCTTGTGTGTTCCTACGTTTCTCCGGATTCGAAACTGATCTTCCCCTAGATCTCATTCTACCAGTTTTTCTAGTCCTCTGTAAAGAATTCGTGTTAGTATTTTGCAACCATGACTTATTAAACTGATATTTCGGTAATTTTCACACCTGTCAGCACATACTTTCTTTGGAATTATTACATTCTTCTTGAGGCATGAGGGTATTTCATCTGTCTCATACATCTTGCACACCAGATGCATGAGTTTTGTCATGACTGGCCTCCAAAGGCTATGAGTAGTTCTGACGGAATATCATCTATTCTCAGGGCCTCGTTTCGACTTAGGTCTTTCGGTATTCTGAAGAAGCCTTTGTTTAAAGCTCATCTCCTGGTTCCTCACGTTGAGAAGTTGGCACTTTTGCTGGTTACTTTTATTGATATACAGTGCGAGTTTGCCAACTGTTTATTTTTCTGTTTTCAATTTTGTTATTTTTGTGCCAAACTAATAATTTCTGGTATATTAACATCATTTTTATTGTGAGTAACGCATTGGATACCTCGGATATACTCATAAGAAGAATATAATTTAAGACACTTGAATCAAAAAGGTTACGTTAATAGTGATTTATTGTACATTGCATACACTAATGAAATACGCTTACCATTTATACATGAAAGCAATCTGATTTAAAAAATATTGGGTGAATAACTACGAATTGTTTGATATATAATAAGTTTTGTGCAATACATTTAGTTTTTGTGGCAGGATACTTTCTCAAACTTTTTGCGAATCAGCTGCGTCAAAAACGACAACTTAATACGAGGGGCATTTGAAAAGTCTGTGCAAAGTCCGAGAGATGGCACCACTGGCGCATATCGAGGTCATCTTTAGTTAGTAGCATCTTTGGAAAGAACGCACACCAAGTTTCAGCCATATTGGTCTATTTGTTTGTGTTTGGCATTCGTGTGAACAAGGAAATCGAGTGATTGTCAAAAAATGGATGAAAAAGAATTTCGTGTGGTGATTAAACATTACTTTATGAAAGGCAAAGCGCCTCAGGAGACTAAAGAGAAGCTTGATAAACATTACGGTGATTCTGCGCCTTCGATTAGAACAGTTTATAAGTGGTTTCAAAATTTTTGGAGTGGCTATATGGGCACAAGTGATGCTGACCGTTCTGAACGCCCTGTGGATAAAATCCATGGTATGATAATTGATGACAGAAGAGTTAAGATGCGTGAGATTGCTAGTGCTGTGGGCACCTCGAATGAACGGGTACATAATATTTTGCATAAACATTTGGACATGAGAAAGCTATCCGCAAGATGGGTTCCGCGATTGCTCACGCTTTACCGAAAACGGAATCGTGCGAAGTGTTGCAAGGATGGTTTGCAGCTGTTCAGGAAGAATGTGCAGGTCTTTAAGCATCGTTTGTCACTGTGGATGAAACATGGATACATTACTATACTCCTGAGACCAAACAACACTCTAAACAATGAGTTACCAAGGGAGAATCTCCACCAAAAAAGGCGAAGACCGTTCCTTTAGCTGGAAAGGTTATGGCTTTTGGGATTCACAAGGGATAATGTTCACCGACTATCTGTAAAAGGGTAAAATTATTACAGGTGAATATTATCTATAGTTATTAGACCGTTTGAAAACCGAGCTGCAAGTGGTTGCAAAATTAATGGAAACTGGTTTCCAACTCGTTTCACATCCCCCTATTCTCCAGACTTGGCTCCCTCAGACTACTATTTGTTCCCCAATTTGAAGAAATGACTGGTGGGACAAAGATTTTATTCAAACGAGGAGGTGATTGCAGCAACTAATAGCTATTTTGCAGACTTGGAAATGCCTATTATTTGGAAGGGATCGACAAATTAGAACAGGGTTGGACAAAGCGTATAAGTCTAAAAGGAGACTATGTCGAATAATAAAAAAGGTTTACCCCGACCACGTAAGTAGTTTTTATTTTTACGTCAACTTTTCAAACGCCCCTTGTACCTACTATTGATACGTGTTTAAACAAATTTGTGCAGACAACCACGAATGCTACAAACAATGTTGTTATTGTTAAATCTGTAATGTCTGTAATAGTCATACGTATCACTAAGAGCCCAAAGTCTATCGACTACTACCGTTTCAGAAATATGGAACCAGGCGATCAAGAAAAGTTCGATAAATAGTACAAGCGAAACAGCTCTGTTCAGTGTGTGTGTATGTGTGTGTGCAACCGCTTCGCTGGACGAGATTTACTTCGATCGTACGAGCGGCAAATTGGAGCCAACGAAGCGGTCGGCCTTGGTTGTGGTTCGGACTGCCTCGGTAACATCAAAGCGTTGCGGTGGGTTGGCCTTGGGACCCCACTCCTCGTGCCGACGCCCGTCGAATGTTCGTTGGCTCAGTAGAGGTTTGCTGTGTCTGTTGGACGGATGTGAATACGTTGTGTTTAAAAATACTGGACTATGGAGTGGAGTACGGAGACGGCATTAAAGTTAATAGAGTGTTTTCGCGAACGGGAATGTTTATGGGACCCTACGAACTGCGATTATAAAAACAAATTGAAAAGATTAGACGCTTGGAGGGAAATAAGTGAGCTGTTAGAAAGAAATGTGAACGATGTAAGAAAGAAAATGGAGTCTTTACTGACATCTTTTCGCCGTGAACGACAGAGAGAAGCGAACCAAACTGGGAGTGGTTCTGATGAAGTATACAGATCGACGTGGTTTGCATTTAGCAGTATGGGCTTCCTGCACGATAAAGTCGCAACGAAAAAATCAGGAACACAGAGGTAAGTGAAAAAGTTTTATTTTTCTTTTGTACATTTTATTTCAAGCCTTATGAAAAATTAGGTTATTCAATGTAAAGGGAGTTTTTGAACTCAATATAAAACACAGAAAATTTAAAATTACATTATTTCGAATTGTTGTAAAAACACGCAATCATATAAACTGTGAAACATGTTCCAATTCACTGCGCATTTAATTTTGAATGATCAAGTTAAATATAGAGGTAAGTTGCATCCTTTTTCACTCAGATTTTTCATTTTATTACTGCCATTTTACTCTGCCTTCGTAATAAAAATAGTCACCGATTTTCTCCCTGACAGTTTCGCTTTTTGATTCACTGTTATAGCTCCTTCTTTTAATGAAAGAAAAGAGCGTAAATTGTTTTTTGGTTTACTGTTCTCCATACTCCTTGGATTGTTACTCCTGTTCAGTGTTCACAAAAATCATCAGTTGACATACAAGCGTTGAATGGTGCTTTACTTTTTCTTAAAGTTGTACAAATATACACATGGCAGAACTACTGTTCTTGCTTTGTCTGGAGTCAGTAATATTGGGTTGCAAAGAACTCTGAAAACAACAGACATAATTCTAAAAACGTTCTCGATAATCCTACTTGCTTTGCTCCATCTGTAATTAAAATTTCGTTTCTTGTAACATTTTTAAGATTCCGTACCAAAGTCGGTAAAAACGTTGTTCGTGTTCGTCTGTCCGTCTCGCTGTTAAAACTCTTTTCCTCTCCAAAATGTAAACGTATCAATTTGAAATTTATGCCATATACTGAGATCTATGGTCCCTTGGCGATGTTAAAAATTTAAGCTTCTGTGTTAGTCAAACGATGCGGTCATTTACGTCACATACTGTACAGGGTGATTCAAAAACGAAAGAACAAATTTCAATTGTTTGTTACAAACTATGGTAGAAACACATTGCCCATGTCACTGGGCCGGCCGGTGTGGCAGAGCGGTTCTAGACGCTACAGTCTGGAACCGCGCGACCGCTACCATCGCAGGTTCGAATCCTACTTCGGGCATGGATGTGTGTGATGTCCTTTGGTTATTTAGGTTTAAGTATTTTTAAGTTTTAGGGGACTGATGACATCAGAAGTTAAGTCTCATAGTGCTCAGAGCCATTTGAACCATGTCACTGGATAAAGGAAGGTTGAGTGTTTGATGTTCACACACACGATACATACACTCAAATTGAGCACATGTGTTGCTCGAGATACATTGAAACAGTAGTGCATTTCATTCCACTCACGAGTCAACATTTCCCTGCTTACTGAACCCGATTTCTCAGCTCTTAAGAGTAGCTGCTACAGGTGTTACAAAGACTCTGTCTTTTACGTACCACCACAGAAAAAAGTCGCAAGGTGTGAGGCCTCGTGGCCTGGGAGGCCAAAAGCAATGAACAAGATCTTGTCTAGCTCTTCCTATCCAGCGTTGTGGGATGGTGTTGCTAAGATAACGCCGCCCTTCAACGTGAAAGCGAGACGCGGCGCCGTCATGCATAAAACTGAAATCATTGGAATCCTTGCGAAATGATGAAACAACCAGTTTTGCAGCAATATCCAAATATATATATATATTCCTGTCACGGTTTCCTCCGGGAAAAAGTAGGTCCATGAACTCTGCGAACGGAAACGGCACCAAAGACATTCAGTTTCGGTGAATCTCTTTCATGTTGGACGACGACGCCAGGGTTTTATGATCCATATTTTCACTGATGATTTTTGACAACCGTTCGAAATTAGTTCGAAATAAATTCGCCGTATGCAAATAACTTGGCGTCAGCTGTATTAGGTACAGATGTTCTGCTTGTTGTGGCATATGTTGTGACTTCCAAATTCTTACTTACAACTGTTTTCTTTATCCGATACGTGAAACGTCGATTCGTCAAAAAAGATGAATCGTTCGGGAAAAAATGTCCTCTGCCATATCTTGGAGAACTGAAATGCAAAATTCGTACATTCTGTTATCGTCACCAGAACGCAATCTTTGTAGTGACTTGTAAGGCTTTATATGCAGTCGTCGCAGTAGGGTTATTTTGCCCTAAAAGCTGGCTAAAACTACACTTTTCAAATGAGAGTGATTACCGGATTGCACAACTTCCTGCTATAGTCGTACAGAAGTGGCATTGCTGAGGCAGTGTGTTATTTGCCCACTGCTTCGATAGGCGGCAGAGTTAGCCTGTATCTACATCTAGCTTGCAGTGCGTCTGAAGCTTCTCTATTGGTCTGAAATCACTCTGCGTTCGTGAATGTGTTAAATCATGTTTTTACTTGTGTGGCGAAAAGCAATATGGATTCTTAAGATCAGAGTAGATACTGTTATTTATGATTATTTTCATTCATTTTATTTATTAATTTTGTTTGTAATCATTCTTCATGTTATAGTTTAGGGTGTTTCCCTGCATATTTCTTAATTGAGCGTGATAGAAAAACCTTTCCTCTACTCTAAATATAAAAAAGTGGCCGCTGAATACCGCAGTTTGACTTTGTCGGACTGTTTTACATTACTCAGTTGTCAGCTATAAATAATGTAATCTCCGAAATCAATCCCGAAAGCATTTTTGTTTTTATGCTAGGTCCTTTCAAAGGCAAAGTTACGACAACAAAAGGCTTCTATGACCTTATGAAGAGATCTACTGAAAAAGAGTTTGTAAAAGGATTGAACATTATGGAAAACTGTGTACTATCTGCTCCTACCTTCCCTGATGAAGAAAAGAAAGGCTTTCAACATAAACTATCTTATATACAGTCACAGTTAAAGAGACGATGGATTGCTTTTCACAAAGCTGAAAGTACCTACTTGAGGCATGGCTGCGAAGTGCCATTACAATTCTCTGTTGTGAAACTCGAGTTTGTAGCTTACCAAAGTCGTCCGTTGAGTTACGTGAACGCTGTAAAAGGCGTAAGACACAGCTACTGAGAAACAATTTTGGAGCCACAGAATCAACGTATGCCAGTCAAATTAAGCTCCGAGAATTTGGAAATGCTGAAGCTTACAAACTGGTTAAAGCCTTACAAACACAAAAACTACTTTCACATATCCACGCCTTGTCAATCTGTGTGGAAGCATCGCTGACAAGGAAGCAATTTGGAAAGATCCGAACAGCTGATAAGATGTATCACTATTACAGTATCCGTTAAGAGCCTAAAAAGCAGTGCTCTCCTGTGACTGAATCCTATCAGGTGACTGCTACATGTGCGGGTTAATTATAAATGTGAGCGATTAATATTATACATGGAAAAGGTTTTGAATGATCTTTCAAATGATGACGCAAATGCATTGGAACTTATCTATAAATGGGGTTGTGTTCGTTCACAGCATTTTCAGTTTAAACCAAAATCTGGAAACAACTATGTTTGTGATGTGAACATACTTCAGTCTTCTTTAGTGTCTCACCGACATTTTAGTCGCACGAATAAAGATCTGATTGTTTGGAAAAATCCTACGCCATCATCTCCTCGCTGTTGCGGACCAATAAGAATTACAATTATTCATGAAACAGCTGATGTTGCTAATGATCAAGAGAAACAAGAACTGCAAGAACAGAGGGTAATTTTACTATAAAATACACATTGCTGATGCTATACAGCAACAGAGACGGCACTGACAATGAGATTTTACATTTGCAAAGCTACCTCAAAAGACTTCTAGGGCTTGTCAAAAGCCAAAGTAGTAAATACGGAAGCTTTTTAGTTCAGCCTCCCTACACTTCATGCCCGAATTAGATGTTTCGAATTTTTGTTGCATTTGTCCTACAGAAGAAACACCCAGAAGTGGCAAATCCGTTCGAAAGAGGAAAAGAAACTTCTTCGAGAGAGGAAAAAAGTCACATAATAAATGTTCAGAAATCGACTGGTATTAACTGTAGATGTTCCCAAGCAAGGGTAAGGAAACAGAAACGATGGAAATACCAATAGAACATCAGCAGAAATAACGTGTGTTGATCTGCAACTCATCTGTTCAGGGTTATTTTAGAAGTTATTTCCAATGGACATAAGATAGACGTAGACAAATTTGCCGCTTTTACTGTTGGAACAGCGAGACTGTATGTTGATTTATAGCCATGGCATCCTATGTCTCCCATTGCACACAAGATTTTCGTGCGTGGCCCAAATGTCGTTGAACATGACCTCTTAGCCATAGGCTGCTTATCAGGAGAAGCCGCCAATGCTTGCAATAAGCACTGTCGTCTGTACAGACAAACGTTTGCCAGGAAATTCTCATGGGAAGAATACAATCTGGACATTGTAAGTAGGCTGTTTAGGTTTTCTTATTGGTAACGCCACATGGCGCTCTGTATGAAAATCACTGGCTGTGCTGTGTGCAGTCTGTGGCTAGTTTGCATTGTTGTCTGCCATTGTAGTGTTGGGCAGCGGCAGCTGGATGTGAACAGCGCGTAGTGTTGCGCAGTTGGAGGTGAGCCGCCAGCAGTGGTGGATGTGGGGAGAGAGATAGTGGAGTTTTGAAAGTTTGTAAAAATGGATGTAATGAACTGCTGTATATATTATGACTTTTGATGGCTATTAAGGTAAATACATTGTTTGTTCTCTATTAAAATCTTTCATTTGCTAATTATGCCTATCAGTAGTTAGTGCCTTCAGTAGTTTGAATCTTTTATTTAGCTGGCAGTAGTGGCGCTCGCTATATTGCAGTAGCTTGAGTAACGAAGATTTTTGTGAGGTAAGTGATTTGTGAAAGGTACAGGTTAATGTTAGTCAGGGCCATTCCTTTGTAGGGATTTCTGAAAGTCAGATTGCGTTGCGCTAAAAAATATTGTGTGTCAGTATAAGCATAGTCTTGTACAATTTTTCTAAGGGGACGTTTCAACATAATAAACAGGCTGCTACTGACATTTGATCCATTAATAAGAGGTATGTGACCGAAACCAAAGAAAACCAGCAAACCTTTCCTAGAAGAGACATTATATTTACTGCTCTCAAGCGAAGGATCTACATCTACATCTACATCCATACTCCGCAAGCCACCTGACGGTGTGTGGCGGAGGGTACCTTGAGTACCTCTATCGGTTCTCCCTTCTATTCCAGTCTCGTATTGTTCGTGGAAAGAAGGATTGTCGGTATGCCTCTGTGTGGGCTCTAATCTCTCTGATTTTATCCTCATGGTCTCTTCGCGAGATATACGTAGGAGGGAGCAATATACTGCTTGACTCTTCGGTGAAGGTATGTTCTCCAAACTTTGACAAAAGCCCGTACCGAGCTACTGAGCGTCTCTCCTGCAGAGTCTTCCACTGGAGTTTATCTATCATCTCCGTAACGCTTTCGCCATTACTAAATGATCCTGTAACGAAGCGCGCTGCTCTCCGTTGGATCTTCTCTATATCTTCTATCAACCCTATCTGGTACGGATCCCACACTGCTGAGCAGTATTCAAGCAGTGGGCGAACAAGCGTACTGTAACCTACTTCCTTTGTTTTCGGATTGCATTTCCTTAGGATTCTTCCAATGAATCTCAGTCTGGCATCTGCTTTACCGACGATCAACATTATATGATCATTCCATTTTAAATCACTCCTAATGCGTACTCCCAGATAATTTATGGTATTAACTGCTTCCAGTTGCTGACCTGCTATTTTGTAACTAAATGATAAAGGATCTATCTTTCTGTGTATTCTCAGCACATTACACTTGTCTACATTGAGATTCAATTGCCATTCCCTGCACCATGCGTCAATTCGCTGCAGATCCTCCTGCATTTCAGTACAATTTTCCATTGTTACAACCTCTCGATACACCACAGCATCATCTGCAAAAAGCCTCAGTGAACTTCCGATGTCAGCCACCAGGTCATTTATGTATATTGTGAATAGCAACGGTCCTATGACACTCCCCTGCGGCACACCTGAAATCACTCTTACTTCGGAAGACTTCTCTCCATTGAGAATGACATGCTGCGTCCTGTTATCTAGGAACTCCTCAATCCAATCACACAATTGGTCTGATAGTCCATATGCTCTTACTTTGTTCATTAAACGACTGTGGGGAACTGTATCGAACGCCTTGCGGAAGTCAAGAAACACGGCATCTACCTGTGAACCCGTGTCTATGGCCCTCTGAGTCTCGTGGACGAATAGCGCGAGCTGGGTTTCACATGACCGTCTTTTTCGAAACCCATGCTGATTCCTACAGAGTAGATTTCTAGTCTCCAGAAAAGTCATTATACTCGAACATAATACGTGTTCCAAAATTCTACAACTGATCGACGTTAGAGATATAGGTCTATAGTTCTGCACATCTGTTCGACGTATGGATTAGGCAGATCCTTCAAGCTGAAAATAATGATGAAGCGGAGTCCTCAGTAGAAACAGACTTCTCAGATGAACATGACTGGAAGGAATCATCAGAATAATACTAAGTATTGTAGCTAAGATATAAAGAATCTATTAAAAAGACCACAATTTTGTTTTATTTAATGTTACGAAGTATGTACATACATTATTATCCTTACAAATTTATACTCTAGGGTCTCACAGTATGGGAAATGCCAAAACTATTTTTGTCCGACTTTTTCCATGAGAGACCCCTATGTGCGTCGTTTCAGAACACGCCACACCATTGTTTGAGGAAACTAAAGTTCCTGGTGCGCCTGTCTTGTAGACTACCGAGAGCTCGACATTTTCACAAGACGTGTGTGGCTGGCCAGTCCTCTTCCCTTTGCATATGCAAACAACGTCCAAGAATTCTGCGTGCCAGTCATAAATCTGCTTGTGCAGGGGCGGCTTCTTGCCGAATCCATGGCAGAATATACGTTGGTCTTAAACAGTGGATTGACTTCGCGCAAATTCCAACACACAAAATGATTTTTCTTGTGGTGCAATCCTCGTGTTGCTACAAACGAACAATAGTAAAGCTGTGTTAAAACCTTGAACCTTCCTCTAGCCGATGACAAGCGCAATGTGTTTCTATCTTTTATAATTTGTGTGTAATAAGCAACTGAAAACCGTTCTTTCTTTTTGAATCACCTGGTATTTGTACTCGTATATGTGAATGACAACGCCTTCTACTCAGTAGATGAATTTTTAGATATAAAGTAGTAACTGTAAAGAAAAAATTCATATTGGGGAAAGAAAATATGTTAAACTGATACGTTCCACATCATTACGAAATATCGTATTCATTATCTATGGAACAAGTATTAATGTAATGTCTTGCTAGTATCGACATCGATAACAGGCAAAAATCGTAATTTTTCTTTTATTTTAGCTACAGGGTAACCTTTCATTAAGATATCTTGCAAAGCAAAAGCATCATGACCCACAAGGAAGTATAGAGTCTTGATTAGCCTAATTGGTTGGGCTTCCTCTGGAGGCAAGTTCAGCTTTTTATTTTGTAATGATTTCCGTAGATGCGAAGGTTTAAAACACCACCATCAGAAATTCTTCCTTGACAACCAACGTCGGTGAACAAGAAACAATAATCTGTATCGGCAACACCTTAAACAACAATATCAAAAAACCAGGAGTAAACACAAACGTGGAACACTAGAATCACAACGCATTACCATGCGTAACGCCGCCTAGGAAAACCGTTGGCAATAGCTTCCAATCGTCTCGGAACGGATGAAAACAAGTCATGAATGCTTTTCAAGCGAATCTTCTACCAGACTTACCGCAATACCGAGCAAGGTGGCGCAATGGTTAGCACACTGGACTCGCATTCGGGAGGACGACGGTTCAAATCCGCGTCCAGCCATCCTGACTTAGGTTTTCCGTGATTTCCCTAAATCCTTTCAGGCAAATGTCGGGATGGTTCCTTTGAAAGGGCTCGGCCGATTTCCATCTCCATCCTTCCCTAATCCGAGCTTGCGCTCCGTCTCTAATAACCTCGTTGTCGACGGGACGTTAAACACTAATCTCCTCCTCATTTACTGCAAAATAGGACACGTTCAAGTAAGGATGATGGAGATAGATAGTGATCAGGTACCCCTATCTCCAAAGTAAACCGCAAAGGCTCAATAATATTGAGGCACGGCGACTGTGGTGGTCAGGGGAGATGGGACAATTCATCCTCGTGCTCACAGAACTAGTCCTAAACAACGCGAGCCATGTGAAGGGGGGTCCCGTTATCTTGGAATACAGAACCACCATTCTGGAAAAAATATTGTACCATGTGATCGAGCTGATCAGCGATAATGGTCACATGATTCTTGAAATTAATGCGACCGTTCAGAGTCACCAGTAAGGTCCGTGCAATACCAGGATGCGGCTACCCAGATCATCACCGAACCCCAGTCATATTTCACTCTTGGGACGTAAACTCGGCCAGATATTGAAAGCCATGGCCAACAAGACTCAACCAAACAATTTACTTTTTCCCATTGCCCCATAGTCCAGGTTTTATAGCTTTGGCAGAACGTTTTCCTGTTACGGGTGTCTGCATCGCTGGCGAATGGTTTTCTAATTCCAGGTCGCCCTGCAATTCCCTGATGATGGAGCTCCCTTCATGTTGATTTGGTGCTGACAAGAGTTTGCCATTGCTACATTTAATTCTGCAGTGACTTTTGCAGCTGTCCTTTTATTTTTCGTCTCCATCCTCTTCAGTGAGCATTTACCACAATCATTCAACACACACTTTCATCCACGCAGGGATTTAGTGGAAGATGTTTTTCCTCTTTGTTTGTATGCGGTATAAATCTTCGATTCGGTGCCTCTTAAAACACGAAACACTTCGCCCACATTAGTTACTAAAGCAACCACCATACGAGCACCAACAATTTGCCCACTTTCCAATTCACTTATCTTCGTTATAACTCTCTCACACCTACACAGAACACTGTTCTGGCAAGACTGAATGGCTAAATGGCTCTGAGCACTATGGGACTCAACTGCTGAGGTCATCAGTCCCCTAGAACTTAGAATTACTTAAACCTAACTAACCTAAGGACATCACAAACAGCCAGGCCCGAGGCAGGATTCGAACCTGCGACCGTAGCGGTCGCGCGGTTCCAGACTGAAGCGACTAGAACCGCTCGGCCACACTGGCCGGCTTTTGTTGCATATCCTGGTGAAATTTGGAGTCTGTAATTATGTTCTATGTATGTTAATGTTTTCCCCATAGTTACAAATAATTATACAAATATGAACCCAAAAAACTATGCTGAAATTCTGCTTATAGTTGTAATATTCACCTTCCTGATGTCAGAAATATCTTCTAGCGGTGAGAAAATTCTACTTACTTTCGAACTCGCGTTCTATCTGCGCCCATTTTTCCGCTTTGGAAGGCACCTGTCGAGAACAAAGATTGATGTACTCTGTATTTAAATATGAGTGGTTTAAAAAATCACTAATTTCCATTAACATATTTAAAGTAGCACAAATGGTTATCTCATTCTATTTTTAAGTATCGTTTACTCCCTTTCAGGAGTTTCCATAACAGGACACTGAGGAAAGACATATCAACACCGAGGGGAAGCGGCAATGCTACTGCAAAACGAAGCTATAATGAAGAGACAGATGGTGACGACAAGGGCAAAGATGAACCAGCGACAACACCAGACAGCTGTAAGAAGTCTCGCATCTCAGATCCCTCTGCACCGAACCAAAGTAATCATTCAAGGGCAGACATGGCTTACGACTTAAATCTGGAACTCAACGAAAAGCGATGTCTACGTGATGAAAGTTCTATTTACGGGGACTATATTGCAGCCAAACACAGAAAATACAGCCAGCATACCAAAAGTGTAGTGGAGCATTTGGTCGGACAAATCCTTTTCAAAGCTGACATGGGTTTATATGAGACGGAATTCACTACACCGCATCCGCAACCTCAAAATAGGTTCTATAATTCTAATAAGCAACATGTCAGTAGTACCCATACCAGGCCATCTCCTTCATTGCTACAGACATACAGTGCCCAATCCCCATCCACATCCAATGCTTTCCAAACCAACGATGCTGAACTACACCAAAACACTTGCACGCCTAGAACCGATACACCACCACCACAGTCGATTTATAAAGTTTCACCAGTTCCCCCTGAAGACTCAGATCTTTCACCGTAGTAACAATATACAACAAAAAGTAAATGTAACTACAAAATGCTCAATTTTCTAAAATTAGTATCTTACTTTTTACTGCAAGGGTTATTCAATAATTAGAGACAAATTGGTCTGGAGAAAAAGGCGTTTATTTTTACAAAACAATACTTTTTCTACGTTCCAACATAATCCCCCTGAACATTTATGCAGTTGTTCCAACGGACTACAAGCTTTTTTATTCCGGCTGCAAAGAACTCTTTATCTTGGTGTTTGAACTAATTTCCCACAAACTTTTTCAAGCCCTCGTTGTTCTGGAACCTTTTCCCACGTAATGCCTCCTTTAGTTCACCAAACAAATGGAAATGACTAGGTGCTAAATCAGGATTGTAAGGGGGATGAGGCAGTACTTCCCATCCCATTTTGATGATGGTGTCACGGATATTTGGGCAATATGAGGACGTGCGATGTCTTGCTGGAGAATCACACCTCTCCTCTGAGATCCACGACGTCTCTCTCTGATGGCTGGCTTCACCTTGTTTAAAAGCAAATCCGAGTAGTATTGGCTGTTGATTATACACTGCTCTTCGAGATAATCACAAAAACTGGACCTTCAGTATTCCAAAACACCGTCTACATGACTTTTCCTGCTGATGCTTGGGGTTTGAAGTTTTTCTTGAGGGGTGAGTTGGTGTACTTCCACTCCATGCTTTGTCTTTTTGATTCTGGCTCTTAATGGTGAAGCCAAGTTTCATCACAAGTTAAAATTTTGTTGAGGAAGTGCTAACCTTCCCTTTCATAACGTTCGTTTAGCACTGTGCACACTTTCAACCTTGTTTCCTTGTGTAGCCGGGTCAACTCCTTTAGGCGCCATCTTACACATGTTTTGCGGTACTTCAGCTTCTTATAGATAATGTCACGAACTGTACCAGTACTAACTTCAGCCTTATCAACTATCATTTCCACAGTCACACGGCGGTTGACACGAATAATGTCATCAATTCGACTTTCAAGTGAGGGAGTAGAAACTGCAACTGGTCGGCCAGAACGGTGTTCTTCAGTCACTGAGTCGCGACCACTTTTGAACTGCTCTACCCACTTGTAAAAATTTGCACGATTCATACAATCTTCACCATGAACTTTAGACAGCTTTTTCCCCGGAACAATTTGCCTCTTAAATTATTGAATGACCCTCGTACATATGTGTACAGTTACAGCTTATGTTGTGTTCCGTTTCGTGAATAAACGCAATAGTACCAATCTCTAAGAAAAATGTTCACTTACCTTAACATATTCCTGTAGAATCTGAATTATAGTTGAATAAACTTATAGTACAATCTTGCACATGAGCTCCTTTCATATTTTAAAGGTGCTCATTAAGCTGGCATTAGAATCCCTAATAGCTAAATATCTCAGAGTGATCATTAATCTTTCTGCTCCAGGTTCAGATTTCCTAAAACAGGTGTCATCTTTGGTAACTTTAGGGCCTACACAGGTCAATAACATTTCGAAATCTGGAGCTTTCAGTCGGAAAAAATTATGTCATAGTCCATATTCAAATTCAGTCCGAGGGTCAGACATTAATTTTGTCCTATCACACTGCTATATATTTTTTAAAAGAAAGTTCGTCCGCCAGCGTGATTTCTTCTTCCTCTTTTTCTGATAATCAGCTTCTTGCAATAAAATCAAAGCTTTATAACAGTACCAAAATGGAAGCAACCTCTACAAGTTACCCAGCGAGACAATGAAATTTGCCGCAGTACAAAAATATGTGGTTGTTACGTACGAGGGTCGTTCCAAAAGTAATACTTCTTATTTTCTTGCGGTGACTTTGGATGTACGCACCAGATGTCGTTGGTGTATTGCTAATGGCTGAACCTTCCTCTTTCGTTTACAGGTGGTTCCGTTGTTCTGCAGTAGTTGGCACCAACAGAAGAGTGTTCCAAAGTGGAGTCTGATATGGCCACACGTATAAAACAGCGATGAGTGATTGAATTCCTTACATCTGAAGAAATTGCGCCGATTGAAGTCCGTCGACGCTTGATAAAGGTGCATGGAGACGATATAATAGACGTGAGCAATATGAAGCGATGGGTGAGGCATTTTCAAGGTGGTGAAAAGGGAGTGCATGACAAGCCACGGCCCGGTCGACCCTGCACAGCTGTCATCCCTCGCAATGATGAGCGTCTTGATCGACTAATCGGTGCTGATCGACGGATAAGGACCAAACAATTGTGTGCAAAGCTGAATATCGATTTAATGACTTGGAAACAATGTTGGAACATCTTGGTTATCGCAAAGTCTGTGTGAGATGGGTCCAACGGATGTTTACAGAAGAGCAAAAAACTCATCAAATGCAAATTTGTCGGGACCTGCTGGACCAATATGAAGCTGAAGGTGACAATTTCCTGAAAAGCACCAGAGATGAGACTTGGTTTCATAACCACGATCCGGAATCCAAAAGACAGTCCATGGAATGGCGACAGGCGAATTTTCCGTCAAAGAAGAAATTCAAGATACAGCCATCTGCAAGCAAAGTGATGTGCACAGTCTTCTACCATAGCCTGGGTGTGGTTCTTTTGGTTGTCCTGGAGCCTGGGCAAACTGTCGATTCAGCACCCTACGAGATGACACTGACTTAGCCGAAAGGCCGAATTTCCAGGGTAAGGCCAGAGAAGAAGACCAACTTTCACCTGCGACATAACACCAGGTGCCACATCAGTTTTGTGACCACGCAACTCACTGCAAACTTCGGCTGGACTCTCGTACAAACCCCAGCTTAGTGCCTTCAGACTTCCGTCTCTTTGGGCCTCTGAATGATTTTCAAGATCCAGAGGCTGTTGTCAAACCTGTAAGGAAGTGGTTAGCCTCAGCTGGTTCCGATTTTTACAAGCACGGCATGCAGGCTGTGGTTAATCGTTGGCAAAAGTGCATAACGAATGGTGGTGACTATGTGAAAAATTTCAGTCTGTAGCTGAAATATTGCTGTATTTAGCTGAGCTGTTGCGATTTCTATATCTCTTGTAGTTTCCATGAATAAAAGTAGGAGGCATTGCTTTTGGAACGACCCTCGTAGTTCATTGCCCTAATGACAATGGTGAAAACCATTGTTCGCTATCACCTAAACTTCCTTCTGGAAACGCAGTTTCATCTGCCCTCGGCTGCAGAATTTATGTTGTCGCGGCGATTAACACATACTGTATGTTAGGAATATCATTGTCTAGCGGTGGAAGTAGAGAAGGGGAGGAGGTGATAGCTACTTGGAATAAGAATAGGGGGAGCTGCAGTTGCATTAGTCAATCGACGTCAACCATCGACTATCTCACTATGAGGTCACAGTATCGAGTCTTGATGTGTGAACATCTACTAACATGAAAAATATTGTTTTATGTCTTCACGTGTTTCTTATACTCAGTGATGTCCAGGAAGTGTATTACTTCACCAGATGTTTTCCGTTGGCGACTAAGTCTCAAAGTCATTCCATTTCATCAATCGTCAAAACGGCATACGAGTTGTTTTTTGAATAAAAGGTAGATGAGGGTAGTTGTTAGGAACCACAGAACTGTTGCTCCTGCTATTTAACAGGCTGGTTGCATTGAACCCACCATCTACGTCATTTGCCATACCACAGTTGAGGGCGGAACCTGGAGACGACTTTACAGATTGCTACTTTTGTTTAATGAAAGTAAAAGGAATCTCCAATAAATCAAAACACAACGTTCTTATTCAAAGAATCTGCAATTCGCCCAGTTCTGCATTCTGATTCTCTCCCAGTTCCAAAACCAACAACGGAATGGACACTGGAAAATGAAACAGACGATGGTAGTAACATACCAACATATCATGAAGATCTTGAGCTGACGTCATCTGCAACACAACGAACAGATCTAATAAATCTTTCAAAGAGGCAAGCAGAATTACTTGGGTCTCGTCTTCGAGCAAAGAACCTGTTACAATCGGACAGTAGTATTATATTCTGCACAGAGTTTGGGGTTAAATTCAGGCTAGTCTAGGAAACCTGGTTTCTCGGATCGCTGGACGACATTCAAACAAATCGTATGAAAGAGTTTTATTACAAAAGGAAAAGACTACAATACTGAACTTTGTTACACAGATGAGGCGCAAGCAAAGGGCGAAAGACAAAATAAGAAATCTCTTCCGTATAGCAATTCCCAAGTCTGTGTTACATAGACAGTATAAGCAAGTGATTAGAGTTGTCGCTTGTATCCAAGTTGTTGGTCTTGAAGCTGCTGTAGAACTGGGCTTCAACCAGTCGGGCGCGGCGCTTATGTCCTCTTCACATAGGGGCCGTTGCTGTCGCGTTGTCGTCCTGGAGAGGGGTCGGTCAGCGTGCGATTGGCTGACGTCTTCTCACAGCTCTCTCTGCTCCACCGTTCCCGACTGGCGTGCCGGCGCTTGACTTTACGCCGTAACATTTGGTGTATTGTAGTGACATATATGGACTGCTTAAAAAAATTTGGGATGATTCACAATCCGGAAGAATGGATCCTGTTTATAGAATCCTCAAAGGGTAGTCTCAAAGCTCTTCTCATACATAACGTGAACGAGAAACTTTCGAGATCAGTGGCTCATTCCGTTCAGTTAAAGGAAACCTATGAGAACATGACGCTACTTCTGAAATATACTGGCTATTTGAATCACAAGAGGAACATTTGTCGTGATCTCAAAGCTCTGGGGCTTCTTCTGGGAATGCAGACAGGTTCATAAAATATTGTTGTTTCTTGTGTCACTGGGATAGTAGGGCAAGGAAAGACCATTATGTAAACAAAGTGTGGCCTTTGAGAGAAATTTTCAATCCTGTTGGAAAAAAAGGTGTTGCATGAACCCCTTGTTGACAAAGACAGTGGGCTGTTACCACCATTTCATCTGAACTTGGGTTATATGAACAATTTTTTGAAAGCAATTGATAAAGACAGCCATGGTTTTCAATTTTCACTATCTAGTTTTCCTGTAATTAGTACTCCAGAAATTAAAGAAGGAATTTTCATTGGGCCTCAGATCCGTGACTTGATGAAGGATGTTACCTTTGAACAGTTGCTGATATAATGAGAAGTCAAATTGACTTGCTTTTAAATATGTGTGCTACAATTTCTTGGGAAACGTAATGTCTGGGAATTGCAGGGAACTGATGAAACGCAGGCTGAACTGTTACAAGGCCATTGGGAGCAAATGTCTCTGACATTACATTTCCTTCATTGCCATTTGGATTTTCTTCCCGCCTCATTTTGGAGATGTGTGTGACGAACATGGCAAGTGATTTCACCAAGATATCACTGCCATAGAAATACGATAAACGGAAAGGTGGGCTACTGCTGAACACTTCTACAAGAAGTTTCAGCATCGACCCACAGACAGAAAGATTCCAGGAAACGTTTCTCACTTGTAAGTACATTTCAAACTCTATTCAACTTTCTCGTACTATTTTCATTTTATTTTATGTTTTGTAATGCAAAGAATTACTTTCGTTACATGATCTGTATATTTATCAGCTACAGACTCCTCCCGTACTCTACATTTCTCAAAAGTGGTGTACACTGATCAGGCAGAACACTATGACCACCTACCTAATAGCCAATAGGTCCATCTCTGGTGACGCATCGTGGCATGGAAGCAGTGAGGCCTTGGTAGATCGCTGGAGGGAGTTGGCACCACATCTGCACACACAAGTCACCTAACACCCGTAAATTTCGAGAAGGGGGCGACGAACTCTGACGTCACATTCAATAACATCTACATCTACATCTATATCCATACTCCGCAAGCCACCTGACGGTGTGTGGCGGAGGGTACCTTGAGTACCTCTATCGGTTCTCTCTTCTATTCCAGTCTCGTATTGTTCGTGGAAAGAAGGATTGTCGGTATGCCTCTGTGTGGGCTCTAATCTCTCTGATTTTATCCTCATGGTCTCTTCGCGAGATATACGTAGGAGGGAGCAATATACTGCTTGACTCTTCGGTGAAGGTATGTTCTCGAAACTTTAACAAAAGCCCGTACCGAGCTACTGAGCGTCTCTCCTGCAGAGTCTTCCACTGGAGTTTATCTATCATCTCCGTAACGCTTTCGCGATTACTAAATGATCCTGTAACGAAGCGCGCTGCTCTCCGTTGGATCTTCTCTATATCTTCTATCAACCCTATCTGGTACGGATCCCACACTGCTGAGCAGTATTCAAGCAGTGGGCGAACAAGCGTACTGTAACCTACTTCCTTTGTTTTCGGATTGCATTTCCTTAGGATTCTTCCAATGAATCTCAGTCTGGCATCTGCTTTACCGACGATCAACATTATATGATCATTGCATTTTAAATCACTCCTAATGCGCACTCCCAGATAATTTATGGTATTAACTGCTTCCAGTTGCTGACCTGCTATTTTGTAGCTAAATGATAAAGGATCTATCTTTCTGTGTATTCTCAGCACATTACACTTGTCTACATTGAGATTCAATTGCCATTCCCTGCACCATGCGTCAATTCGCTGCAGATCCTCCTGCATTTCAGTACAAGTTTCCATTGTTACAACCTCTCGATACACCACAGCATCATCTGTAAAAAGCCTCAGTGAACTTCCGATGTCATCCACCAGGTCATTTATGTATATTGTGAATAGCAACGGTCCTATGACACTCCCCTGCGGCACACCTGAAATCACTCTTACTTCGGAAGACTTCTCTCCATTGAGAATCACATGCTGCGTCCTGTTATCTAGGATGTGTTCAACCGGTTTCAGATATGTCTAGTTGGGGAGCTAGTACACCAACTGGAACTCGCCACTGTGTTCCTCGAACCACTCCATCGTACTCCTGGGCTTGTGACATGGCGCATTATCTTGTTACAAAATGCGACTGCCATCGGGAAACGTGATCGTCATGAAGGGGTATACGTGATCTGCAACCACTGTACCTTACCCCTTGGCTGTCATGGTCCCTTGCACGAGTTCCACTGGACCCATGGATGCCCTCGTGAATGCTAAACAGAATGTAGCCAGCTGTCCCCCTGGAAGAAGAGGGATTCGCGCCCTCTTATCGGTATGATGAAGAAAGTATCGGAATTCATGAGACCATGCGACGGTCTGCCATTGGTCCAACATCCAGTGCCGATGGTCACGTAACCATTTTAGTCGTAGTTTCCATTGTTGTGGTGTTAACAATGGAGGCCCATAGTTAGGAGTTTCGGTGCACTTGGTGTTCAGACACACTTGCACTCTGCCGAGCATTAAAGTCTCATATTAGTTCCTCCACAGTTCGTCGCCTGTTCTGTTTTACCACTCTCCCAAGCCTGCGCCATCCGACATCCGTAATGAGGGATGATCGCCCAACCCCCTGATGTCTGGACATAGTTTCACCGTGGTTTCGCCACGCGTTGAAGGCACTCACCATAGCACACCTGAACACGCGACAAGTCGTGCAGTTGACGAAATGCTCGTTACAAGCATCCGAGCCATCAAGTCTGCCCTCAGTCAAACTCAGATCGCGCGCCTGCCCGATTCTACACACGGACAGCACGCTCACTGATACTAAATGCAGCGTTCGTGTGTCTGAGTAGCAGACATTCCTAGCCAGGTGATGCTGCTATCACCCGGACAGGTTGATATCGATTGTAGGTCGCCAGTGATAATGTTCTGGCTGATCAGTGTATGTGGCGTATCTTCCCCAGAAAAACTGGTATCTGATGGAACATTTCTGATTTCATTTTCGCAGTCAGCGTATGTGATTTAGGAAAGAAAACATACCCTCGTAGTTCGCGCAAGACACAAAAGTTCAAATCTGTTGCGTTGTTATCAGACCCAACTGCGATTTCACATAGTCGGGTCCCCTGACCCCAACCGCTTGGTTTTGTGAGGACGAGACGTCGAGCGCCTATGCTTTGGCGACCGAAACTCGCTGGCCCTTGTTGACCGAGTGAGTATGCGTCTGAAGGCGCGAGACGAGCATGTCGACGGAGCGCTCGGAACTTGTCAGTAGTCATCCATCGTAGCGAGTAGCACTCGGTCTGTAAATGAGACTAAAAGCTATACAGATACATACATGCAATTACTGTCCTGGATGGTAGTTGACATCACTTATGAGTACCTGTGTACCTGTCGAGTGGTCTGACTACGCTATCAAGTGGGCTACCGGGACTTTTCTGGACGACCTATGTGTTTAGTGAGTCATTACTAAAAAATGCGTATTTCACGCACAAGTGACCATCACTTTAAGCAGAAGAAACATCGTTAAATACAAGCAAACGTGGCCTTCTAATGCTGACTGCCTCCTTGATTTCTTTTAAGTGGTGCTGTTAGAATACACACAAGTTGCACCACATTTAGTCTTTACGAGTTATCGAAATGAATAACTACGAATTTAATTGTTAAATGCATTTTAAACATATTTATTGAAACACAATGGAAAGAAGGGATTTATTACGGATGAACAATGCAATACTCAAATTGCGTTTGTATATAGAGCATTGGAATTCTGGCACATTTGGACAGTCAGATGTAATTAAAGTATGCTGTAATATTCATTGCAATAGTTATGATGATATTACTTTATCAGCGGTGAGAAGTCACACATACAGTTATTACTGGGAGCCTCATTTGCGATTGTGGCTGCATGCATCTGCGTGTTATTGATTTTTGTACGAATTTTGAGTATTCATGATTTATGCAAGCTCTCATGACTTTCCTAATTTCTGCCATTGCCTTCTTAATTTTAAATAAAACTTTAGGCTAAGTAGCAATTAATTTGTCATAGATAAGGACGTTTGGTATATTTGGACGTCCTATATGATTAATCGAATATGGACTTCGAACAATGATTTTTTTCTTGCGTTGACATGAGGTCAATCATTAGGGCTTCGCGCGTTCCCTGGAAGCTGTGTAGGTCACTTCCGTTAGTAGGCAATTCCGAGGTAACTAGCAGCGCCGCTAGTGTCTCCGGTGACTAGTGGGGCATTGTAGACTGCTATCCGTTAAAATTGCAACCCCATGAACACAGCACACAACAAAAGTCAGCCGACCGCGGTGGTCTAGCGGTTCTAGGCGCTCAGTCCGGAACCGCGCCACTGCTACGGTCGCAGGTTCGAATCCTGCCTCGGGCATGGATGTGTGTGATGTCCTTAGGTTAGTTAGGTTTAAGTAGTTCTAAGTTCTAGGGGACTAATGACCACAGATGTTAAGTCCCGTAGTGCTCAGAGCCATTTGAACCATTTTTACAAATAGACAGCTTAGCCTGCACCCCGCGTGCAATTATAGTTGCTTTCACAAAATAAGCCAGCCGCAGAAAGGAGCCGAGGATGCCCTCAGAACTCAAGCGGCTGGCGTCACTCATGCCGACATGTGCCATCAGAAGCATCCGGTGCGCTCGACAGCCGTCGGCAGGGCCTCCTCCACATCAAGGACGGCAGACATACCGAATGCACGCTGGCATTCTTTCCCGCTTGCCCGCTATTCCCCTGAGGGGCCCCATCACCCGCTCTCAATGACAAGCATGCCCTCTGCACTTGTCGGGACTGTACAGGAAAAATCACTGCTGGCCCAACAGGGGAGGTATCCCTTGCTGGCTCAGAGTTATCATCAATACTGGGTAGCACATCGCATTAAAATGTTCGTTGTTCATCCATATGCATTGCTCTCCTGGCATTCACATGGATGTTCCCTAATAGCAGCATGTGAAACAGTGTACTTTAAATACTTGCCACTCCTATGGTTCCTAATCTTTTTGAGTCCATTACCTTTGACTGCAATCAGATATTAGCTTGTACTCACCTCTCCCATCACCAACAACATTAGTTTTTACTGAGCCTTACGGCTCGTTGCTCGCCGACAGGACCCAGCGATGATGAAACAAACCCAGCGTCCCTTAGCCGCTCGGCCCGCTGCCCGCCACGATCCTCGCCTGGATATCCTGGACTGGTTCGCGTTGGGCGCCGCGACCATCGCCGCATGTCCTGAGACTTTAGTTGTGATTGGCTGCTTTAAGGTCGCTCTGAAAGTGCCGTGTTTGACTGCTCCTCGTTGCGCGATTTCTCGCGCAGCGTACTCTTCTCTCTACATCAACGTCTACATCCATATTCTGCAAACTACTGTGAAGTGCGTGACAGAAGGTATATATTAAAGTATGGAGTGTGGTGGTGCACGGCCGCGCGGGCGTCTCGCTTCTCCCTGGGCACCTCTACCCTGCAGCTGTTCACATCGCTAGTCGAATGGATTACTTGCAGTACGCGAAGCAAAAATTATATTCTGTGCAATGTCTGATGATAATAACAGTGGTTCGTTCACACCAAAAATGTGATCATTGACAAGGAGAAAGAAGAAGAGGTATAGTGAGTGCATGTAGACCATCCACAATTCACTAGTTGTAACAACAGCTCAGAAATTATCCAGATCATTTTATCAGTCAGTTACGAATTTTGTAACAAATTCTTCAGTTTATTTTAAATATTATTAAACCAGAATAGTGTAAGACATGAAGCTTCAGCCCAACAATATTAATGTAATTTCCATTGATTTCGTACGCCTATTCACTGTGAGGACAGTTTTCATTCACATCTGCTACATATACTACATACTATCCTAGATTTTCGTGCTGATATTCTACCGAAAAAAAAAACAAAATGATGAATTAGGTGAAACGGAGCTGCAATTAAATTAATCTTTTTTTTTATCACGATCACTGCAAGATCGCCACTTAGTGAACGATTCCTAGATTCCTCAGTTAATACTGGTATTTGTAACGTTATAAGTACACTTTGGAGATATAGTTAGCGTCTAACTTCAAGTATCTTCCAGCTCAGGTTTTTCTGCAATTCCGTGAAGCTTTCTCATAATCAAACAAACATGGAACCATTGGTGTTGCCATTCTTCGCATACTTTCAATTTCTGCTCATAGTCTTGTTTGGTACGGAGCCCACACACGTGATCAGTTTACGACGATGGTTCGCATGAGTGGTTTGTAAGCAATCTCCTTTCTAGAGTCACTCCATTTTCCCAGCACCCTATTAAATGAAACCACCGTATTCAGACAGTAATGCTGTGAGAACTACAAATGATGATTTTAAACAGGCACTTATTTCAGCCATTCTTGGATGCGAAGCTCAGTGGAGTCATGGGCATACAGATCATAATAACCGCTTCAAAATGGTTCAAATGGCTCTGAGCACTATGGGACTTAACATCTATGGTCATCAGTCCCCTACAACTTAGAACTACTTAAACCTAACTAACGTAAGGACAGCACACGACACCCAGCCATCACGAGGCAGAGAAAATCCCTGACCCCGCCGGGAATCGAACCCGGGAACCCGGCCGTTGGAAGCGAGAACGCTACTGCACGACCACGAGATGCGGGCTAATAACCGCTTCATGATGGATAAAACTGGCTGCAGTAAGTTTTGGAAATTAGTTCCTCTGTTTCGCCTAGTTTTTCGTTTTCTTTTTTTCAGTAGACTATCAGCACGAAAATCAACAAGTGGCAGATGTAGTACATGTAGCAAATGCGGATAAAAACTGACAAAATGTTACCTCACAGTGAATAGGCGTATGAATTCAACGGATATTACATTAATAATATTGGGCTGAAGCTTCATATTTTACACTGTTCTGGTTTAATAATATTTAAAATACACTGAAGAATTTGTTACGAAATTCGTAACTGGCTGATAAAATGATCTGGATAATTTCTGAGCTGTTGTTGGAACTAGTTAAAATATCTGAATTGCGGATGGTCTACATTCAAAGAGTGCATCTATACCTCTTTTTCTCTCTCCCTGTCAATGAATATATTTTTGGTGCGCAAGAACCACTGTTTTATCGCCAGACATTTCAAACTGCAAGTAATCCAATAAACTAGCGATGTGAAGAGCTGCAGGGTAGAGGTGCCCAGCGAGAAGCGAGACGCCTGCGATGCCAGGGACCAGCGAAGTACCAGCAGTGAGGCTGTACGAAAATGTAACAAGGCTCCCTGCAAGCAGCGAGATCCGATTTGCCAGCAGCGAGCAGGGAAACAGCAGCGTAAACATACCCCAACAAAACTTTAGAATAAAAAGGAATTTGCTTTGAATACTTTTATTTTCAAAATGAAGAAAGGTAAATGAGATTTAGTTTTTGTAGCTGTTTTAGGAAGCCATGAACTAATGAGTCATTAGGACAACTGGTACTATTTATTTCTAACAACGTTCTTTTTGATGAACGACGAAACAATTCTCAGAGCATCGCGAGAGGTACTAATAATGACAATAATCCATTATACAGCTACTATTGTGTTGTGCTGTGAAGTTGTTAATTTATTTGTTGCGAAGTTGATACTGGGACAATTTTTAGTCCATTGAGGCAACTACCTACGAATCAGAGAAAGTATTTTTATAATACGTGTGTGTGTGTGTGTGTGTGTGTGTGTGTGTGTGTCTCAATCAATTTTTCTGTCGTAGGTGCATGACACAAAGTATTTGTACCGGGAGTGGTGGGTGTATTGTGTGAGAAAGATGCTGTTCATACTTAAGTTTCACAACTGTATCCTCCACGACATTGTGTCCTGTGTTAGCGCTTGTATTTCACATCATAACGAAACAATGATAATAGTAGTGATGTCATGACCTTTAAAAAGAATAGTTTCATGACCGAAACACAATCGAACCGTTTTGTTCTTACCCCAGAGAAAATTACATTTTACCCCCTCATGGGGTAATCATTCCCAAGGGGAAAATCACTGTGCTAGTCTCTTCTGTAATAAGTTAAAGTAAACCCGCCGTAAAATAAATTCTGGATGTTTCCCAAGAATCTGTGCCTCTCTATTGGTGTAAAATTCAGCATACTGTTTAGTGAGTCAGTGTTATGTATCACATGACACAGTTCCTTTCCCTGCGACACAGTTCCTTTCCCTGCCACTGCGAATTGTCCACAGACCGGAAGGGAAGACTCATTGTAGGTTACATTTTCTTTGAAACTTCCTGACAGATTCAAACTGTGTTCCGGATAGAGACTGGAACTCGGGACCTTTGCCTTTCGAGGGCAAGTGCTCTACCATATGAGTTACCCAAGCACGACTGATCCCCCCTCCCCAGATCTTTACTTCCGCCAATACCTCGTCTTCTACCTTCAAAACTTCAGGTCCCGAGTTCAAGTCTCGCTCCGGCACACAGTTTTAATCTGCCAGGAAGTTTCATGTCAGCGCACACTTCGCTGCAGAGTGAAAATTTCATTCATTTTCTTTGTCATTATCATAAGTTTCACTCATGAAAACAAGTGCAGATAACTGGAAGAACGATCTTATGGGCTCAGAGATACTAGAAGGCCAAAATCGACAACAGTCACAGTATTCTCATCCGAAGAAGAAGGCCAATTTAATTTATTCTTTCTGTCTCTATTCACAAATAACTTTTCTACTTCGGCGTTTGACACTCGGTGTCTGTACATCTTCGCACAGCTTCGTAACTCTCACTTGCACTGTAATACCGCCAAAACGAGCGAAAGATACTAACCCTTTCGCTGCTGCAGACGAGCTCTTTGACTTCCGTGTTAAGAGCAACTACCGTTCTCGCTGTTCTGCTCGCCAAATATTCCTGCCTGTTCTTTCCGGCCGATATGAAACATTTATCATCCGATTTTTCAAAAACTATTAGTGAAAATATCTGATTTTTGTACACCTTACAGTCTGACATCTTCGTTTTATAAAGGACTGACTTTGTAACCTCCCCCTCACTTATCGACCTTAATGACAGTGAAAAATTAAACCGCGTGCACCTAATGGAAATTTGGGAAAAGCAATCGTCACCGAAGTTAATCTGTCGGTAAAGAGGGAGGAAAGGATTACATCTAAATGAAAGGAAAAATGCAAATGAAACTGGTGGAAATTAATTTTGAAAAGGGGTAAAGTTAATAAAGAAAGTAAATGTGCGGCCGTTACGTTAACAATTAACTAGCGGTAATTAGATATTTGAGATTTGGGGGAAATTACGGTCGTCAGTCCTATGGACAATTACTATAGTAACTGAAAAAGAAAGGTTATTACACATATAATTAGCACTAGAAGCGTGGCAACTGAAGGTTGACACGTGTAGTGTGAAAACTGAAAGTTTGTCAGAAGTAATAAATTTCGCTACACTCTGACTTAATTTAGCAAAAGAATTAATAAAACCTGAAAACTGAAAGTTAATTTAGTGACTGAAATTAACAGTGAGCTTTGTTTCTGAAGCACATCGAAATTCAGTAAAATACGGTTAGTCTTGGGCTACCTCAACAATCATTTCAAAAGCTACTTGAATCTACGCAATTTAGAAGTAAGAGATTTAGCTTTGAACTTGAATTAAATGATTCTGAACAATTAACAATAGTAAAATTTAGTACGTACCAAGCTGAGATGTAGTCAAAGGTAAGCTAAAATATGATAACAAAACGCGCACTCATAATTTGTGCTTGTGTAATCTAAATATTGTAGCCAGCTATGAATACCTTAACTGGACTTTGATATTAAAACTTTAATGCTGGCGTTTGAATTTCAACGACACTCGGGTTCATTCCGGAAAAGGAAGGGACCCTGCTTGGTAATGCAATTGGGACAATGAGCAACAAAGCTTCATGCTACGTTGCTGTAATTTAGTGAGAAAAATTTAACAATTTGAAAAGCTGAGGTCTGCCATACAGTTCTAAAACTTTACGTGCTTCCAGTCTTCCTTGCTGGTTGATTGAAGGTTTGAAGTCGTCGGTCGAGGAGGTGGCGACAGTCACTCATTGTCGGCCGTCGCTGTTGCAGAAGCTGGATGTTGGCGCGCCTTCTTATCGACACGGTCATCAGGCGAAACGGGCTGTTGGTGTGCGCCAGCTAATGCTTCCCGTCCGCGACACCATGTCAGAAACTAACATAACAAGTCGAGCGCAATTACAAGCTGCCAAACCCCGAAAGCGCGGCAACTCGCGCGAGCGTCACACAACACACCTGCTCCACTGCCCTCCTCCAGGCACACCCTCCATGCTCTGCCCGCGCTCCACGCGGCAGAGTTCACACTACCAAACATCCTAAACACTTTGGTTCTCCACACGACGTATCGATGTAATCGTTCGATAGCATAGTTTTCCCTAGGCAAGACCCAGCGTAAAAATACAAATAATATTTACAAAAGGAACCAATTATACATCGCCATAAATATATATATATATACAAACAGTAAAACAATTACAATAAAGAGACAGAAATATCATATCTTCAGGTGACAAAATAAGGAAAACAATTATAGTACAATAGATGGAAATAGGAGGATATGCATTTCCGGCGTTACAACTTTCTTTTCGTTGTATGTCGTAGTTATTGCGTGGCATCGAACTAAGTAAAGCATTACGCGAAATTTTAAAGGTTTTGCACAGATAAAAACGCATTGCGTAAATTTCACGTATCGTTGGTTTTAGCTCATACATTCCAACGAATTTCAAGTAGTTAAGATATCGAAATTTTATTTGAAGCCGGCCGGTGTCTGGAACCCCGCGACCGCTACGGTCGCAGGTTCGAATCCTGCCTCGGGCATGGATGTGTGTGATGTCCTTAGGTTAGTTAGGTTTAAGTAGTTCTAAGTCTAGGGGACTGATGACCTCAGATGTTAAGTCACATAGTGCTCAGAGCCATCTGAATTTTTTTAAATTTAAAATTGAGAGCAGACGAATGTCTCATTTCGTTCTCTAATTATTGGGTTTTACATCCGAAAGACGGACGAGCATGACAGGCCTCTTCACGTCATTGCGCATTCATGTGGTGATCAAAATTGTTATGTCTCATAAGCGATTCAAGATACCAGAGCGAGACATTTTGTAAATGACAGCACGCAATGAGGCATATATGTTGTATGATAAATGCTCGTAACTTTTTCATTCACCAAGATATGGAAGTAACTCGTCCGCAACAGTTTAGGTCGGTGGCTCAGCACGGTGCATCGCATTGTAGGAAAACCCAAGCTGCGTGCGTAAACACGCCTACAATGCCTAGTGAACGGCGTAGCAGGACGTGTATGCACGCCGCAGCAGCGAAACGGCTACTAAAGCTTCGTCTGTTTCTTATAAGCAATATTAATGTAGTTATTAGAGCAACAAACAACTGTCTGACGTGTATGTAGTTCAAAGTGTGGGTTCAACGTTGCATTAAAACTACGAAAATTATATACAGGGTAGGCAAAATGACTGACATGGGAAATATTTCATGCACCTCAAGGTAGGCAACCCAACTTACGCCTTCTCCATCTAGGTACAAATTATCTACGTTGTGAAAGTTTCCTTTAAAAATTCTTTTGGTCCTCCACCTAAATGCAAATTACGTAATTTGTGAAAGTTTCCGTTAAAAATTCTTTTCGTTTGGTTTGATTTTAAACTCGTACTGGCGTGGTTGGTTGGTTGTAAGTTTGCTGTTGTTTAGCTTTGGGTGACTTCGTGCATATCCATATGCGAGAGAAACGAAATTTATCTACCTGTGAGAATACAACATTAATTTGGCCTTGCTTTATAATCTTTCCAAAACCATATGTCTACTGATTTTGCTATTAATCTCTTTAATTAAACAAAGTGGCCCCTGTGCGTTAACGATGTGCCTAACAATGCTGTTCATGAAATTGTCTCTGTAATTTTTGTAGCAAGTTGATCCTGTACTGAAAATATCTTATCTTGTAATGTAAATGCTTGGAAACGGGGTGCATGCTGTTCTATGTGCGCCAGCTGCAAATTTCTAACTACAATTGCTGAGAGCTTAGTGCAATGCTCCAGACAACAAGTAAACTGGTTTATACCCATCACTGAGTGAGGCACTCTGAAAAATGATTTGGATTGAGGATGTGGACAATGCTCTTAGGCGAAATATTCCTTTAACAAACTGTTTTTAAACTGTTTGATATTTTATTAATTGTGTGAAATTCATGTTGCAACACTCATTAACATTGACAAAAAGCAACATTGATATCAAACTCTTATTCTCACAAATGTTAGACAAATAATTGATAAACATAAAAAATACCTTACAGTGAAAATTACACAACCTTTAATGAAAAATCTTAGTTCCCTGATACGGATGTCTCATTCGACAATGATTCTAAGCTACGTGCCGCTTCAGTGCCACTAAATAAAATTATTACATTCATTCTCTTCATACTCTTTTCTAATTCCATTCTAAATCACTAATGAAATCTTTCTCCTCTGTTTCACAATATTCAGACAGAAATCATTTTACTTCAACACAGATCTACATAACTTTACGTCTACACTGCCACGAGTCCTCTGCTCAGCGTCTGTCTCACTACTCCTCTAAAGATAGAACTCTCCTCGCTGTCAAACAGCGATGACAAAACAAGCACATCTTCCAGCGATACAGATACTCTGACCAAAGACTGCGCGCGAACAATAAGCGATTCAAAATTGTCACTTAGTGTCTGACTCATCCAAAGTAAGCACAAATTTCAATAATGCAAATACCAAACGCCCAATAGACCTGTTTCAGTTGGGTTGCCTGTTTTAAGACGCATGAAATATTTTCCAGGTCGTCGTTACTTTGTCCACCCCATATGTGTGACTTTTGCGTTTCTGGCGTTACTGACTCACGCTGCACATATATGTTGTTGGCATAGGCTTTGCGTAAATTCGTGAAAGGTATATAAGTCACAAGTCGTAAAAGAGTTAACAGAAGTACAAGGAGAAGAAGTTTTTCGTAGAACATCATTCTAAAACTGTCTATTCTAGGACAAGTAAAGTTTGGAACTTAACCTGCCACAGCTGGCAAGTATTGTAGTATGTAATACGTAGGTTTAGTGATGCATCCTGTACCTCCGTATTTCTGGGGGTTTGGAAGTGTCATATGATTTTAACAATTCCTTGAAATTATTTTTCATAAATACAAAAGTTAATAATGTCAGAAAAAAATTCAGAAATCTGGGGCCATGCACTGATTACATAATATAAATTCACAAATTTCGCGTTAAGTGTGGCTCTTCTATTTAAAAAAAATATCATGTGTGCGAATGTTGAAGCCTGATATTAGCAGAAAAATTACTGACATTGCATAAAATCAAAATCAATATACCAAATTTGAATATTAGACAGTATTATTGCCGTTTTGTAACGGAAAAACGTAATTTTTCAAGAGAAACAACGACTAAGTGTTGTACAATATAAAATTGTTGGAATATGGCATATTTAATCGAAAATGAACTAACCAAAAGTGTTATATGTGATGTTAATTGTTATACCTTTATAAAAACAAATGCTGTGGAGGTCATGTGTCCTATGTTTTTTGGACTCATGTGGTGTAAACTGACTGGACTGTATATTTTCGCATCGCGCAATAAACTGAAGTCGAACGTATTTAGTGTCACGTTATTTCAAGAAAAACACAGTTCCAACACATGCTGCAACTGAGTTAAGAGTCACGTCTTTTCTTTTACATTTGCCAGATCCATCACTGACATATACCATTATACCATTATATATACCAGTCAATAATTTTCCTAAAAATATTAATTTGGATCTATTTCGATCGAGTATGAGTGTAAAAAGTTGCGCCATCAGTTGACGTCTTTACGAGCCACTATGAATTCGCAACACCACTTGGGGGACTGATGACCTTAGCTGTTTAGTCCCCCTTAAACATCCCAACAACCACCACCACCACCAACACAACTAGTTGCGCTCTGGTAACAGCTCTCATATGATGGCCAGGAAATACTAGAGCTCAAGCTCTTGGATGTCTACCGACCGACATTGCTATTGTTTCAATATTAATTGTTCCTCATTGTTAGAACAGTGGTAGCACAGAAATTTGCGAAGTAGTACATTTACAGTGAGCGTCTAAGGGAATAGTACGGTGAAGAATTGGGAGTTTCACATGAGAGTACCCATTGTTTTATTTCTTACAACTCTCGTAAAAGCCTGAAAAACAATTCATCCAATCGCTTCGTTCAACTATTAGTAATCAATCATTTCCCGAAAGACTGTTTACTATTGGTTAGCAGATTTTTGTCACGGCCGTGTTTCTAGCAGCGATGGATTTCTTGATGGTCGACCAAAAACTGTTGTTATTCCTAAAAACATCGATGATGTGAAGACATAATTGTGAAATAAAGGCACCCTGAGGCATCCAGTACACCTACAGGACATCCGATTTTTCGTGGGCGTTCAGCAAGAAAGACTGGTTCCCAACGGATTCAGCACACAGGCCTAACTAAAGCTCAACAAGAGGCTTGTATGTATGTTGTTAGGAAATGCTCAAAACATTCGACCGCAGAAATATGAAATACGTATACAATATCCCAACAGAGGGAGAAACTTAATCCACTCATACGAACCAGAGACTGTGAAAGTTTATATTTTTGCAACATTGCTATTTACTCATACAGGTACTTCCAAAAAGTATAGATAAGTATCTATTAAGCAGTTATTGTTATCTTGTGCGGCTAGAATGAAATTACATTATGGCTATAGAGTGTTCGTGTATTCATTTTATGTCATACTAGTGCAAGTAAATGATTATCTATGTTTATATTTCGCAGCATTTTAGACACGGAGGACACTATTATCCATGCAGTATTTGCGGTGACAGTCTTCAACCAAAGATCACAGGAATTTACAAACTCCGTCAGAATGGATGTGCCTTGTCAATCATACATGACAGAATTCGCACAAGTGAGACAGTAATAAGGGAAGGATTTCACAATAGTGTGATCACAAAGATACAAAACAGTTTTTACAGTCCTCACAAGTCGCAGCCGTCACAACTGTTCTGACTCGTGTAGCTATTCTCTCAGCGCTATCCTTCCTGAAATACATTGAAGAGCCAAAGAAATTGGTATACCTGCTAAATATCGTTTAGGGCCCCTCGAGCACTCAGAAGCACATCAACACGACATGGCATGGACTAGACTAAAGTTTGAAGTAGTGTTGGACGGACTTGACACCACGAATTCTGCAAGGCTGTTCATAAATACGTAAGAGTATGAGTGGGTAGAGATCTCTTCTGAACAGCACGTTGCAGGGCATCCGATATATGCTCAACGTTGTTCATGTCTGGGGAGTTTGGTGGAAAGCGGAAGTGTTTAAACTCAGAAGGGTGTTCCTGGAACCATTCTGCAGTAATTCTGGACGCTGGGATGTCGCACTGCCCTGCTGGAATTGCCCAAGTCCGTCGGAATGAATAATAGACATGAATGGATGAAGTTGATCAGACAGGATGCTTACATACATGTCACCTGTCAGAGTCGTATCTAGACATATCAGAGGTCACATGTCACTCCAACTGGCAATGGCCTTGCTGCAGTGGTACACCCGATCCTGTCAGATCACCGAAGTTAAGCGCTGTCGGGCGTGGCCGGTACTTGGATGGGTGACCATCAGGGCCGCCATGCGCAATTTTTTGCGTTGCATTCAGCCCTGTAATGCCAATTGAGGAGCTACTCGACCGAATAGTAGCGGCTCATCTCACAGAAAACCATCATAACGAGCGGGAGAGCGTATGCTGACCACATGCCACTCCTATCCTCATCCTCAGCTGAGGATGATACTGCAGTCGGACGGTCCCGATGGGCCCCTTGAGGCCTGAAGACAGAGTGGTTTTTATCACTCCAACTGCACACGCCCCACACCATTACAGAGCCCCCACCATCTTCAACAGTCCCCTGCTGACATGCAGGGTCCATGGATTCACGAGGTTGTCTCCATACCCGTACACCTCCATCCACTCGATACAATTTAAAACGAGACTCGTCCGATCAGACAACATGTTTCCAGTCATCAACAGCGCAATGTCGATGTTGATGGGCCCAGGCAGGCGCATAAAACTTTCTATCATGCAGTCATCAAGGGTACATGAGTGGGCTTTCGGCTCCGAAAGCCCATATCGATGATGTTTCGTTGAATGGTTCATATGTTGACACTTGTTGATGACCCAGAATAGAAATCTGCAGCAATTTGCGGAGGGGTTGCACTTATGTCATGTTGAACGATTCTCTTCAGTCGTCGTCGGTCCCGTTCTTGCAGGATCTTTCTCCAGCTGCAGGGATGTCAGAGACTTGATGTTTTACCGGATTCCTGATATTCATGGCATACTCGTGAAATGGTCGTATGGGAAAATCTCCACTTCATCGCTATCTCGGAGATGCTGTGTCCCACCACTCGTGTGCCGACTATAACACCACGTTCAAACTCACTTAAGGGGAGTATGTATGGTGAAATTGGTCAAAAAGTGACATTTTCTGATTATTAGATCTTAATAATATTTGATGCATCATTTGTCGATTAATTCCAATTGGAAGTGTACTTTTTATCATTTCAAAGTTAATAGTGCAAGTGTAAAAAAATCCGGTCTTTCTGCATTGACTTGCTATCTCTGGAACTATTCAATCAACAGGACTGCGGTTTCCAGCTAATTATTCCTTGAATTCATGTTAAAAGGTTGGATGCACAGCGTAAACAGAAACGGCAGTATTTCTGATGCATCTTATGGATTTACTTTGTGGGTGTAGTGTGTTATGATGTTGAACTGTAAACGTAGTGGTTTGGTGTCCTATTACACGTTCCTACACCTCACTTCAACATGAAAGAGCTCTTTTAAGAAGCGACGTTTCCATGGAATTCAGCATACGACTGGGTCTGAACCCAATGCTGATCCTGAAATAATTGTTTCACAGACACATTAAAAGAACACGCCTACTAGTGCTTCGAGGAGGGAACTTGGAAACCATGAGGATTTATTTACTGACAAAGGAGTTCATGTAAATAATTTAGGTCATGTTTTATTAGATTTGAGTGTGTTAGGACAAGTTTTAGAAGATGCTTTATCATGTAAGGTTTGTGGTGGGCAAATTAGCATCTTTGAGGACACCCCTACAAGGACTGGACGATCTAGCAAACTTGTTGTTCACTGCAAAGTTTGCAGGCCCTCTACATCATTTTGGACTTCTGAAAAGTGCAAGAATGACTTGTTTGAGAGCAATGTTAGGTCCTTATATGGACTGAGGAGCATAGGTAATGGATTGACTGCAGCTCAAGTATTACGTGCGACGCTAAACTTGTCAAACCCACCAACCAGATGAAGTAAGTACACAGAAGTAATTGATAAATGTGTCAAATCTGTTGCTGTTGCTTCTATGAAAGCCGCTGTTAAAGAAGGAGTAGAATCAAATAAAACAACAGACTTATCTGTGGCAGTTGATGGTACATGGCAGAAGAGAGGCCACACATCTAAAAATGTAGTTGCATTGCATCACTAGTGCAGACACAGGAAAAATCTTAATACATCGAAGTGCTAACTAAATACTGCCATCAGTGTAAATCAGTTGACAATGAAACAAGTGAAAGTTATAAAACAAATTGTGCCAAGAATTATGAGGGAACTAGTGGGGGTATGGAGGCTGCTCCAGTTGTTTCTATGTTCAGCGCTCACAGTGGGAAAGAAGTGTGTGCTACACTGTGTACTTGGGGGATGGTGATTCTAAGGCCTTCACGTCAGTCATGGAAAGCCAACCTTATGATGAAAAGCGTATTTTGAAGATTGAAAGTATGGGCCACGTTCAAAATCGGATGGGAACACGCCTTCGAAAACTGAAGCAGACAAAAGGAAAACAGAAGTTATTGTATGGAAAGACTCTAAATGGTAAAGGAAGACTTACAGACAAAAACATTGATGCACTTCAGCAATGTTATGGAATGGCAATAAGGAACAACACACATGACCTACAAGGAATGAAAAAAGCAGTGTGGTATACATTCTTCCGCAAATCATCCACTGATAATACACCAATACATGGTCTTTGCCCACCTGGTGCTGATTCATGGTGCAAGTACTGCAAAACTCAGGCAGCGGGTACAGAGAAACATTTTAGGCACAAAAGCATCATACCATCTGCAGTGATGGAGGTAATTAAGCCAGTATATAGAGTGTAAGCTCATCCTGATCTTCTTTCCAAATGTCTCCATGGTCGAACGCAAAACCCGAATGAGTCTTTCAATCATATCATTTGGACCCACATACCAAAAAATGTCTTTGTAGGCATGAAAACTCTATGCATTGGTGTTTTTGATGCTGTAACAACGTTTAATGATGGCAATAAGGGAAGAATTAGGGTACTAGAGCACCTTGGTATCACTCTAGGACCCAACACACTGCAAGCCTTCCTGTGAATGGATCAACTCAGGACATAAAGCGCAGCGTGCTGCAGAGGAACTGACTAAAGTAGCAAGAGACAGGAAAAGAAGGAAGCTTCTAGGTTTGCAGGATGATCAACTACACGATCCACATAATGGTGATTATGGGTCTGGTTGTTTCTAGGAGCTGGCATGGCTCCATATGTGAATTAATATAAAATAAAATGTTTAAACTTGATTTCACGGAAACCACATTTTTTAAAATATTTGACCCATTAACTCAAGAACTATTATAGATACATGTCTTATTTTACACTACGTTACCTCTTAGTATACTGCACCTGCTGAACCACCAAAACATCTCTACTTCTAACGGTTTTTACTTAGAGAAGGAACACGGGACTCTTTTTCTAAAAAAAATTGTACACAATTATTTGTGTTATATAGGCGTCGCCGACCGCAGCGCCCTATTCTGCCTGTTTACATATCTCTGTATTTGAATACGCATGTCTATACTAGTTTGTTTGGTGCTTTAGTGTAACACAAAATGTGCAATCAAATCAAACACAAACGATAGTTTAACCAGGTGATATGCATGCATACGGAAAGTAAAATTATGTGTACATTTGTATAAATCATGTAAACTCAGAATTAAACATCTGTAGATGTACATTATTACAGTCGAGCGTATCTAGAGGATCCTTGCTGTACGCCTCATTAAGAACGTCTATACTTTTTTTGCTACATTCAATTTCTACAATAAGAAGCTATCATTAGATATACAGCTTTTCCAAATAGCAATATGAAAAAGAGAAATTTCAGTTGTTTTATGACTGTATTTGTAACAAATTACTCAAAAAAAAATGTGCAGAATATCACGTGCAACAGCCAAAAGAGTCCCCTACAACTCACGTAATTCTCTTCTGCTGACCCAACATCAAAACAATAACAAGCAGAAATCACGCTCGAAATGCTGCATTCTTTGTTGCATTCCATCTCTGCGGCTTCTACTGCGCATGCACAGATCCACGGAAAAATACAACGATTTCTGTTCCTCCCCTGTGGATTTACTCTCTGTTAAAATCGCAGCTTCACCCGTCCTGCCGCTAGGTGACAGGCAGTCTACACCTCACTTGTGTACCTTATTGTGTGTCGTATAATATCGGTTTAGCAGCAAGCTTCTAGCTGGCTGATCCATGACCGACCCGAAACGAACTGAAATGGTTCGTCCCCGAAGCACTCTCAAGAAAAAAGATCATTTGTTTGATTGTTACAAAAACATATCACGAACGTTGTTGTAGAACATTGTAGAATAGTTAAAGCTAATTCGTATACGACAAGTTGTTTGCGATTTAGACATTTGTAAATGACTTCTCCGTGGTACAGGAAATGTAGTGAAGGAGATAGTACATCAGTTTGGTTAGAAAACACAGCTTCTGTGAAGACATTTTATTTCTATAATTCGATAGATAAATAACTTAATAGTTGGAAATTTTATTTCTTTTAGTGCAAAAGTTAGATGCACTTAACAGTGCAGATTATGTTTAGTTGGATTATGGTATTTATAAATATATGTATTAATCTCAAACTCAAACGAATCGTAACAACAATTCTAAACAGTAATAACAATAACTGTGCCTACTTGCCTGTAATTACGTCTCTAATTTTGAAGTGTGCGTGCGTGCGTGTGTGTGTGTGTGTGTGTGTGTGTGTGTGTGTGTGTGTGAGTGCGTATTTAGTTAGGGTGACCATCCCACAGATAGACATCTTTAAAAATCCAATGCATGGCATTTACCCTGGTAATTTAGTCACATTAGGAAAACTCATGATCACAGTCAACGGACCGACGTCCTCCAGTATAATGGACGCTATATCGCACTACGTATCGAAACCAAAAGACGATAACACCGAAACGTTTTCACATTCAAAATCATTTAGTCTATCATTTTAGCGCTGTTGCTGTAGTAAACAGAACGACAGACTAATAGTTGATTTGCGTTCAGCAGCAGAGACCATCCAGATTTAATGATCTGCTTGGTTCAAATGGCTCTGAGCGCTATGGGACTTAACTTCTGAGCTCATCAGTCCCCTAGAACTTAGAACTACTTAAACCTAACTAACCTAAGGACGTCACACACATCCATGCCCGAGGCAGGATTCGAACCTGTGACCGTAGCAGTCGCGGGTTCTAGACTGTAGCGCCTAGAACCGCTCGGACACACCGGCCGGCATGTTTTGCTTCTTTTTCGTAAATAGATTAAAGGCGAATGCAAAGATAATCCCTTTGAAAAGAAATTATTTTATTGCCTGATAATGTTGAAGTTGAATATTAATGAACGTGATTTTGTGAAGAATCATCGCTGGTACTAACATTAACTTCGACACTGAAAAATCCGATTTTATGGGCCCGGTGCAATATTAAACAGACACGTACAAAACAAGTAACTCAGTGTTCGTCTAAATTAGGAACGGTTTTACTCCTTAGGGGTAAAGCCCTCTTTGAACCAAAGAAAAATAAGTAATTTTTGTGATTTTTCAAATAAAAAGAAAATTAATGCTAAATCTGATCATATAGATTTATTCCTTATACTTTTGTTTTTAAGAAATCATTTTTGTATCCACATCGGATGCTCCCCGTATCCGCTGCATCAAGCGGAAGAACCGTTTGCAGCCAGAACACCGACAGGAATTCTCAAAACCCTCCTATTGGACCTGTAACAAAACAATTTTTATCAGTAATTTTAAATATATTTTTCGTCAGCATGCATAGAATAACTGAAAAATATTAAGGTCTAACAAAATGGCCACGTTTTGAAACAAATGTCATTTTCTTCGCCCACAAAATCGAGACAAAAGCGTGCAACGACAATATGGGTTTGTAGATATCGCAGAACGCCTACGCACGCTAACACAGAATTCAATTAAAAGTGCCGGCATCAAATTCCAATCAAAAGCTTACGTACCATTCTGAAGCTATGTTTCCTGCCAAACTGAAAAATACGATTTTGGGTTACATCTTTTGTATTTAAGTTAAACATACCTCTAGTCAGTGATCCCTGGTCCATACAGCAATCCTTCCAGATCCAAGTTCAGAAGATGTATCTTCTTCGTGGCTGTGGTGTCCTGCGGGCCCCTTTGTCAGCCTGTGTCATCTGCCAACCTCCAATGTGTTTTGCGGGATCCTACACTTCTGAAGCCAACGGCAGAAATCGAGAAATTCCCAGCGCAGCTTGTTACAGAACCATCTAAGTCTCTGGTTGAGGCCTTCCACTCGACTCAGAGCCTCTCGGCCACCATCAGTACTGTGGGCAATGTTGGAGATTGTGAGCTTTAAGAAAATTCCATGCACAGGGCTGCTCTTCTCAACCTTCTCTACCAGTCATTGGAAAGATCCAGGTATGACCTCAGATGACAGGTATCATTAGCTTCAAGGTGTGTCGCAGTTTGCAGTTGTACCCTGCTCCCTCAATGCCTGCTAAAATGCTTTTATTCATATAAAGGATCTGTCAAGTACAACTGCAGCGGACTCACACATAATGAAAAATTTTAACAACAGTTGTGGATGTCCCACAAAAGAGCATATTATGCCCGCCAAAACAGCCTCTTCAACATAATGAATGAGACTTCCAGACATAAACATTTCCCTAGTTACCATCTCCTTAAGAGAGATGAGACCTCTACCGTTTTGCGCTTGCTTTTTTCTGAAAGGACACAGCAGGCTTTCGAGTAGGTGAAATGTATCTCACTGCTCAGTTTCACTTTCATCATCTCAGTCTTGTTGGCTCTCTTTGCCTCCCCTGTGCAGAGCTGCTAGACCCGCTGCTTACACGCCGCTCATACTCACGTGGCCGAGTTGTGAGTTTCACGACTGATAACTCTGGAATAAAATTTTCTGAATACATAAAGCTGTTTGGAACTTTGAATTTAGAACTTTTGTTTTGCCGAGGTTATGTCCAATAACAACTCGTCTAACAAACTCGAAAAGAGGGGTAATTTACGACAAATGCATATCATCTATGCTATTTAAACAAGGAAGTAACTAAACAATGGTACACGAAGAACCCATTATGTGTAACTAAACGATGGTATGCGACGAACATATTATCATGTGAAAACCGTGTAGTTCGTAAATGCTATATGCACGTTGCGACTTTGAACTTCCAAACACTTCCTAGGAGCAAACTGGCCAACGAACGAAAAAGAAGGTGGAAATATTGCAGCTATAACGTAAATAGCTACATTGTGATTATAGAGAACATTGTTTTTCAATCCAGATATGGCTGCTGATTTTCATAGAACGCACAACTGTAACTCGTAAACGTTGCTTTATTGCGAAATACTCTAACATATACGCTACTTATATAAGTATACAATGAAATTACGTGAAACGATTGTCTGGATGATAATACTACTATCAAAATTGTATAAATCACAAACGAAGCATAGCACGAAATTTGCTTTTCAGTGTTCGAAAGTACGCATGGTATTCCGATACGTGCTCTAGCTTTGATACAATCAGGTTGAAAAACGTGTTTAAACTTTACATTGGATGTTAAGACCTAGATGTTCGAAGCGGACTTTTGTGTCACACTTGGTGTCTTTGGTACACAATATGTAAATAATTATTATTGTTTTTATTTTTAATCAGCGAAATTCCCTTATTCTGAATGATTTTACGTCTGTTGAAGTTTTTCTTTGTTTTAACTATAACTTCTTTCAAGTTAATATATTATCTTCATAATTAAAATTATTATTATCACTACTTATTGTTTCGTTTCTTTTATATCGCCAAACTTTTGTAAGGGACTATCCTGATGCAAAGTTTCCCTGTCTTCATCGTTTCTCACATTCTGTCATGCACCCACTGAGTTGTAAGGTGTTTCTTCCCCTCAAAGTCTGTAACAGTAAGAGAGCTGGCATGCTGAAAAACTACGTTCTTTGAGGGGAGAGTCATGCGGTGGTTAAATTATCTCTGACAGCCACTTCCGCGGTAAGCTCTGAATAGAAGGCGTGATGCTTTGGCATTCGTCTTCTTTGACCTGGTCGCGTTCGCGTCGCCCGAAATGCGGTGCCCGAGAAAACAAGGCTTTCCAAGAAACACACGCTAATCTGATTTACTTCTTTCATTTTATTGTTTCCAATTGGCCATAAGAGCTACAGATATTTATTCTTCGTATTGTTTTCTGAAACTTGTTAAATCGAACAATGAGGCGATGCATTCATGTTAACCTGAGAATGGTCAGAGTCACGCGGAACGAGAGGGGGAGAAAAATTTGCATAATTAATGTGGAAGCAATATAAACATTTCCGTCATTTTTGTAGTTACCTATTTGTTGTTAATTCTGCATGTCGAAAAGAGAACATGGTCTGACTCTGGGCTTAAGATTGAGTTTTGGGGAGCAGCTACATATGCTTTTCATGACTTCATCAATTTCGTGTTGAGACCACAAGGATATCACGCTTAACATAAATATACAATAATTGTGCTTCTAAAGTACTGCTAGTCTGATTTGCAATCGTTTAATATGTCATGTGTAGTCTCTACCTGAACATTATTTACGTATTTATGCCCTCATCCAACCTCCAAGACTAAAACAACATGGTAAGTACATAATTTAGGGCACTAAATCCCACGTAGTCGTAATAGCAATACAAGTAATGCCTAAAATAACTTCAGAAATAGGCAGTGGTTACTTTCAAAAATTTGTGTGTAAATCAATAATCTTAGCCCTTTAGTACAACAACATCAAATAAAAACTTTTTTCAAATAATAATCACGTTTTTGATATATCAAAAGCAAGTCCACTTGCTCTAGGATTATAAGTTTGTTGTGTGTTGTTTCATGACGATTTGGCTAATGACCTTGCAATATTGAGACGTAATAAGCAACAACATTTTATAGTAACGTCATAGTATAACGCAAGTCTAGGGTCACTGCCTGTACAAACAGCTGAAACTTCCCACTGACGCACATACAAAATTTGTGACTGGAGCCCATTTTAAAAATGAAAACTGGCTACAGTGCATAACAGAACTTGTTGCACACTGAAATTCGATTGCTTCTACGAAAACAACATTTTAGAACTCAATGAAGGATTCCATCCTGCTAATTGTAGTATACCGAGACATGGTTCCATTTAAGGAACAAAGAAACATGAATTTCTATTTTAGCACTACCAATTGTTTGTTCCAACCCCGTTAACAGCTGAATAGGTTACGGTCAGGTAACAACCATTGTTGTTCAACGATGGGCAACAAGCTGAAAATCGTCTTGCAAGAAATAGATGCCGGTGAAGCATAATTTGTGCGCTTTTTTTTATCTGCAAACAAATATATTCTGCCAAGAAATAACGGAACAGTCCACCTGCAATATCGTACCACACGGCGCATGTCAAGTCGAGAAACGTTTTAGATCACTGATTGCAAATTTGAACATGGAATTTAGGATTTGTTGTGCTAAATTGTCTTTAAAGATGGCACGAGATCCCTGTACAAGTATAACTGCCAAACCACTAAATGATCAACGCAGGACAAAATTGACTCGTTTTTTAAGATGGATATGAGAGTTGGCTGTTTATGTCAGTGTAACAGCACTCTCTGTTCCATCCCTCCAATCTCTTTGCCAACAGCCGAGCAACACAAACTTTGTGGGTGTTGATCAAGGGGTAAAGAAGGACAAGTGGAGCTTGATAAGACTGAAAGCAGAAATACGAGTCAAGGTCTTTTATCAAAAAGCAAACTTTGACCGTATGCCTGAGTCACTCAAAAAAATTCGGTTCAAGTATCAACTTCCTTCCATTGTAGAAGCAGTGACGTACTGGTAGAAGATAAAAAGACTACCTCTTGATGGAGGTGCCTCAGACAACACGCTGCAAGATAAACCAGTGTCGTAATCATGTCTTTGGTCTGGGACAAAGTCCTTGGAAAGAGATATGCGCTGTATATATTTTTTCTAGTTCCAAGAATTATAAGGTATAGATGGAATTCAAATTACATGATGCTTCAGAGGTCTGGAGATAGTGACGGATTGTGTGTATCTAGGATCTCTGATCAATGACACAGAAATATGTGATAAGGAAATAAATCGATGAATCGTCTACGGCCGAGCCGCAAGGTTAAACTCACTAAGATCTGGCAGAACAGTTCAGCATCCAAAACAACGAAGATGCGCTTGGTGGAATCGTTGATGTTCCCTGTGTTCCTGTACGGCTGCGAAAGCTAGTAACTAGAGCCGAATTGATGCCTTCGAGATATAATGCTGGCGGAAGATGTCACCCATGCCATAGACAGAAAGAAGAGCCAATGCTTTCCTTATAGAAAAATTTAGTATCACAAGAAGTTCACCTTCCAGCGCAGACGAAAATGCTTCCAGTTCCTTGGGCACATTTTGAGGAGAGAAGGGGATAATTCAGAAAAGACCATCTTGAAAAACAGAATCTATAACAGAAGACGACGAGGAAGCGCAGCAAGTAGATGGTTGGATGAAGCGAAGAAGGTTACCGGCCTACATCTTCACATTATATTACGAAGAGCTGAAGATGGCTTTGGATGGAGAGGTCTAATCGAAGATTCAGCTGGTTACAAAATGAATGAACAAGTAAGCATATGACTCTCAGCAATGAGTAAACCGACTAATGGTGATAATAATAATTGAAAATGCCATAGGTGCATTACCTCAGTTAGCACCAAGGAGGTGCACTTATATCCCTCACCCCCCCCTCCGCCGCCCCCCCCCCCCGCCATCATCGAAAATACCGAAAATAGGAACTAATATTCTTTTCAGACGGGTGCTCGAAGTTTTGTTCTGCTGATCAGACCTCTATGAAGAAGAGAAAGCCGAAGCTCGCTGAGCAATCACACAACTTCTTTTTTCTGGTTGCCTTTAATGACTTTCCCATAGAGCACTTAATACGGAGTTACTCTCTAACCTAGGTTCGATCCCTATGAGAGGACTGGGTCGGATCCGCCCAAACTCGTCAGAAAGCTATTAAAAGGTCTAAGCGCTCTTATGTCCAGTATGTAACGATAATGCCATAAAGCTAATTAAATCTAGGCACAACAGGAGCCACATGCATTTAAGAAGCAGCAGAAGTGACAAATACAGATGACATCAATCGTGTCTACTTTTGCGTATTGTTTCTCAGTATCTGACGCAGTCAGATATGGTGTACGACAGGGTATTATTTTGTGTCTGATATACATAGATAAGTTTCCACTTGCATTGTCTTAAACTGCAAATTATGACTTTTTGCAAAGGATACAAGCTTACCAGGGGCATTCGATAAGTAATGCGACACATATTTTTCTCCGCTGATTTCGGTGGAAAAAATGCAGAATTTGTTGTGCGTGTGCTGCAGAACATCTAAAAATTAGACAAAAATTTCCAGTGTGTAACACAGAAAAACAATGATGTGTTAGCAGACTGCATTTCCCGATGTAAGCGAGAAATCAGCCAAAAAATCACCGGAAGTACAAAGCAACCTAGTCTTAACGAACTAAAAGCAAATCAAAATGTAATTAACTTAATTACATACCACTCATGACGCTTTACTTCAATAAAGTGATATGTGTCTGGTGAACAAAATCATGCATTTCTGCAACGACAGAACAAAAATACCCTCAAGAATTATAAAGCAGCTACAGACACTATGACCACACAAATGAAGAATTTAACGTCGCCTTGCCAAGCATTTCCAGTTGGCCTCTATTACCAGTTTAAGGAGATTCATTTTAATTTGTATAAAACAGTTGAAAGCATCAGATTCAACAACCATTGTAAACATAAAGATCTTATGCCATAGTACATAAATGTAAAGATCAAAACCAGTTCGAAAGTAGCAAAACTTGCCAGACAGGCCGCTAAAAGTGCTTGGCTGAAACACGAAATTAAATCACTGTATACGAAGGAACAGACATTAAACGAAGACGTACACGAAATTCACCTTCAGCTAGCACAAAAATTAAATAATCCGGCTAGTTTTGCTTCCATTGTGGAAAAAGGCGAACGCTGCGCATGCAGAACTATAACAAAACGCGACTAAAGCATAAAAAGAAAACTGAGAATCTCAAATTGCGCCACGCAAAACCCCATAATGGCAAACACACTCACACACATAATTTCTATCCTAGGGTGGTCAATATTACGGATATAACACTAGCTGAAAACGAAAAACAGCTCTTAGAAAAAGGTCTTAAACACAATGTTGACTCACCAGCAAATGAACAACAGATACAAGATCTTATTATAGAACCTGAATATATTCTCACTATGAAAACAGTTGTGTGAACACAGGGCTAACTAGGAAGTTAATAAAAGAAGAAATTGAAAAAACTAGCAACACAGATTAAAAAAGAAAACAATAAATTAAAAATAATTGTGATAAACGCAGCTTAAAAATCTAAAGAAGAAACTGTCATTATAATAAAATCTGACAAAGGTAATAGTGTTGTTCTCGTGAAAACAAAAGAATACTTAAAGAAGACAGAAGAATTCATCAGCAAAACCAACATAAAAAAGTTAAAATCAAACCCAACTAACAGATTTCAAACACATGTTAAAAACACACTCAAAAACATAGAGTATACTTTTACAGACAGGGAGAAACAGAGACTTGTACAATAAAACTGTCAGGCCCTCAACATAAGATGTCAACCAAAGGTCCATAAAGAAAATTATCCAGTCCTTTTAATAGTAAATTTCAGAGCACCTCCTACACAACTACTAGCAAAACAAATGCAGTCACAGCTTACCCAGTATTATAAACTAGAAACCCAGTATTATAAACTAGAAAATCATAGAACAATCTGAAATACCTCTCAACTGGTAGAACATATAATACACACTAAAATCCCTAACACAGCAACATTGCTCTCCTTTGATGTAGAAAGTATGTACAGTAGCATCCCTGTTGATTAAACCATAAAAATAATTGAAGAAAAACTGAAAACACAAAACCAGCTACCTCATGAACATATAGATGAAACCATAAAATTATTAAGATAATAACACAACAAAATTATTTTGAATTCAATCAATAATACTACCTACAAGGAGAAGGTTTACATATGGGTTCACCTATTTCTGGAACATTAAACATTTACATGAATCGCATAGAAAAATTAATATCTGAAGACATGATAACAAAGAAAAGATACGATGTCATCTAGTAGTACTGATACATAGATGTCGTAACATGCATGGTAGATGAATCTAAAAGAAGTATACAGCAACTACACATGGACAAAAATACAGTACACAAAAACATAAATTTCACAATAGAAGAAGAACAAGAAAACACATTCAACTTTTTAGACATAACCATAAGAAAAGACAATAATAAACACACATTTGACATATACAGAAACCCCACTACAAGTGACATTATCTTAAATACAACTTCAAATCACCCACAGAACCACAAACAAGCAGCAATCAGATACATGTTAAACAAGCTGAAGACTTCTAGTTACCTGAAAGATTTAGCCATTATAAAATAAATAGCATTAAAAAGTGACACAAAGAAACAATGGTAGCCAAACTAGACAGAAAAACAAAGAATGAGAAAAACTAACCAAACCACACTAACTCATACAACTTGCACTACAACAAAAAATGTATACAATGAACTACCACAACAAATTCACCCATAAAATAGGTAACATATTAAATAAAGAAGGCATAAACATTGCTTACAAAACAAACAATTTGATGCAAAAGCACATCCCTAAACTAAAATCAAAATCAGACAGATGCAAATAATGTGCAGAGATTGTGAGAAGATATACATTGGAATGACTGGCAGGACATTCAAGACAAGATATAAAGAACACATCGGAGCATTTAAATACGGTACAAATCATTCAATATTTATGGATCATCTAAAAGAACACCATAGACCAAGCAATATTGAAAACAATATGAATATCATAAAAATCAGTAAAGACAGACACCTCCTCCCTTTCCAAGAAAATTTCCACATACAAAAAGCATTAACACAAAAAAACAGTCGCTCAATGACCAGATAAATATTGGAAACCAGACTCTATATAGAATAATTGATGAAATTACATGATAAAGAAAAGAGCCTTTTCCATCCTTCACCCTCTTCCACTCTCCCACAACCCCCCCCCCCCCTTACACTCACAGTTTCATTTCATTACTTATGTCCACTCATCATAGTTTCCCCCTCAGCTAAAAAGAAAAAATCCTCCATCGCTATCTACTCTCACACAGTACATAAATACACAGAAACATAATTACAAAAATTACATACATACAATAATGTAATTAAAAAAAAAGGATGTTGTAGGTCAAATACAAAGTAGTGGAAAGGTTATGTTGGCAATACTACAAAACACAAACAACAACACATACTTGAAGCACAAAAACAAACAGAATACAGTGGTGTGCGTAAAAGTGTGTTTTGGGAAACATAAGAAATGCATAGTGTTGCAGAAGATCTAAAAATTAGACCAAAATTATCAGTGTCTAACACAGAAAAACAACGATATGGTAGCAGACGGCATTTCCCGATGTAAGCGAGAAATCTGGCGCAAAATCACTGTAAGTACAAATCAACCTATTCTTAACGATCTGTTTTTCGATCTTAAAGCAAATCAAGATGTAAATAACTTAATTACGTATTACTGATGATGCTTTACCTCAATAAAGCGAAACGCATCTGGTGAAAAAATCGTGCATTTTTGTAGTTGCACCGACAGAAAAAAATACCCTCAAGAATTATAAAGCAACTACGGACACTATGGCCACACAAATGAAGAATTTACTGCTTACAGTAGTCGAGTCTTGTTCTCCCTGTGCAGTTTTCACAGTTCCTTCCATTACCAAATAGACTATTCTTTTATGCCTCAGGATGTGTTCTATCCCTTCTGTTAGTCAAGCTGTGCCACAAATTTCTTTTCTACCCAGTTCTGTTCAGTACCTCCTCATTAGTCATCGAATCTACCAATAAAATGTTCAGCATTCTTCTGTAGCATGGCATTTCCAAAGCTACTATTCTCTTCTTCCTTGGGCCGTTTATCATCCACGTTTCGCTTTAGTACAGAGCTGCACTCTTAACAAATACCTTCAGAAATGACTTCAAACATTTAAATTTCTTTTCGGTGTTAATTCTTATTTTCAGCAACGCTTTTGTTCCTATTGGCTGTCTGTATCTTACATCCTCTCGACTTCTGCCATTGCAATTTATTTCATTGCTGAAATAGCAAAACTCGTCACCTACTTTTGTTCTCTCATTTCCTAACCTAATTCTGTCACCATCGCCTGATTTAATTTGACTGTATTCCGTTACCCTTGTTTTACTTTTGTTGATGTTTATTTTATAGTCTCTTTTCCAGACATTATATTCCATTAATCTTCCAAGATCTTCCGTTATAAGTGAAGACAAGAAAGAAACAAACTAGTGAATCAAGGAGTGAGAAACGGTAATTATGATTATTTATTTAACAGTAGGTAAGATGTACCACACTACGCTAATAATTCTGTAGTCATTTGAGATTATGTACACGAAGACGAAAGAGGCAATAATTTAACAAATGTACATACACAAACAGCAGAAAGTTGTTGCTGTGCCGAAGAAAGGATAATAAAAACAGTTCTTAAATGAAATAGACGACTATTTAAAACATGGAGAGGGTTCCAAGCTAACTATAACAGGAATCAAAAAAACGTATATGGAAATTTCTTAGAGAGAACATGAAAAGTTAAAATTACAAATTAGTAAGAGAGATAAAAGAAAATATTCAAACTTATGTACGGCAGATATCACGTTTCGTCATTTAAGCAGGCAGGTGGCGCAGTCTCATAGTGAAAACAGTAAAAGTATTCGAAATTATCTTTCACATTTTGTATAGTTTAAGAGGTGAATGAAAGACACAAGTAGTTAATAATGAAAATATTGACATTTCGGAAATAATACAAGACCAGCCTCCAAGCGATTAGAGATACGAAAAGGGAAACAACACCAGAAGAGGATGATGTTTTAAGAGAAAAAATTATACGAAATGAACTTGCCAAATTGTTTATAGAATTACAAGTTTGTTTGTATGGTCACTGTAAAAAGAATGTATAGAAAATGTCTACGAACCAAGACGTTCCCAAAAAGTGGAGTAATCCCAGAAATGTTCTACTTCACAAACAAGCGAGACCCATCAACCGACTTTCTTATTTTTCAGTTCTGTAATCACCAGGTGCACAGACAAATCATTGCCTTTCAGTTAGGAAAAAATACTCTTCACAAGTAAGTGCAACACAATTGACCATTTGTAAATTGTTAACGAGTGAATAGGAATGATTAACCCTATTTCTGAGATTCATTGATTTTCACAAGGATTTTGGCTCGCACAAGTTTTAGGAAAATCTGTACTAATAGCACTAGAAAAAGGCTACAACTTCCGCTTGCCTTTATCTAATTGCTAGTGAAATCAAGCAAGAAGATTCATATCACACAAAAATATTACCACCTTCCCCTCCCACCCCGACTTCACCCATACCTACAAGAGGAAGTTTCCACGTTAATAAACTGGGCAAAAGAAAAAAGGAAGACGCCTTAATGAAGCATACTTGAGCGACTTCCGATTCGCTGGGACGTTGTACTCCTCACCTCTAGTGGAGGTAACTTCAACAACGAGTAGAAGAGCCTAATAGAGCCTATTTGAAAGTAAGCCTAGAAATCAGTTACAACGAAACTAAAATAATCTACAATGAACTAGTGAAAAAATAGTACAATGAAGGCTTACAACAGGTAATGAGTTTAGTAATTATGGCAGTTAAAGACAGCGACTGGATGAGTGGAAAAAGAAGTAAAGAGAAGAGTAAATAATTATTTCAATAAAAATAAATTTTTAATATAATACGTTTTTCAATCGCACTAAAAAGCATAAAATAATATCTCCTAGCTCCATAAAGAGTCATAGAACCACACAAATAGTCATGAAAATGCGTAATTGTGAATTTTTAATACCTATGAAAATGCTTGTACGATTCACAACGAAAAACGAGGGGCTCATGCAGCAGATAACGGTAAGGGGGTGAACTATTAATGCATCAGTTACGTATCGCACGTGCCCCACGTGTTTCTTTATAAACCATACAAGTACAATGTTTCCATAGCTATTAAAAATTCAAAGTCAAAGATTTTGAGGACTATCTGTACGGAGTTAGGAATCCTTATGGGGCTAGGAGGAATAACTTTATGCTATTGTCCAATTTAACAACATTTTGCACTACAAATTTATTTTCATTTAAATGATTATTTTCTGCCTTTAGTTTTGAGTGTGCGTATTTGTTAATCGGTATTTCAAACGTTTTGATAAGATTATAACAGAGACATGCAGTAAATATCAGGTTTATTTCAGTTTCTCGGCACCTCATTTAGCCAACATACAGCTTCTGTACATCTCGCAAAAAAGCCCTTGAAGGTAAAAATTAGAGAGATTAGAACTCATACGGAGGGTTACTAGCAATCATTCTTTCCGCTTATAATTCACAGTTGGAACAGGAGGAAAGGGGGAAAGGGGAAAATGCCACCTGTACCCAAAGTAGTCGTACACCGGACAAGAAAGTGAGTTGATATTGCTGTTAATGAAAATATTGGTAAAACGAATATCGCGCTACCTAAATTGGGACCGCTTTGTCGAATGGAAATTTACAAATCTGATTTAAAAATAATTTTGTTTTTAACAGGAAACAAATCGATCTTTCCATCGACGCCAGGTGTCGCATGAAAGACTTGATGAGCAGCATTTGTTTGGGCTGACTCCAGTTACACGTTGCTAAAACAATATTGTAAATATCTGCCAAAACAGCAGAGAAAATGCTCCTGACGAGTCTTAGGAGGGACACACTGTATACTAACGATCCAGTGGATATTACTGGACCGTTTCTTAGGCGTTTCGCGGACTATGCTGTTGTCTATAGAAGACTGAAACTCTGCTGGGAGACGTGCAGAGAATCGACGATTGGTGAAAGGAATGGCAGCTGAAAATGAACGTCAGTAAATGTCACACATTGCGTTTAAATAGTCTAACAGATCCATTGCTGTCGATTACGCTGTTGTTGTTGTTGTGGTCTACAGTCCTGAGACTGGTTTGATGCAGCTCTCCATGCTACTCTATTCTGAGCAAGCTTCTTCATCTCCCAGTACCTACTGCAACCTACATCCTTCTGAATCTGCTTAGTCTATTCATCTCTTGGTCTCCCCCTACGATTTTTAACCTCCACGCTGCCCTCCAATACTAAATTAGTGATCCCTTGATGCCTCAGAACATGTCCTACCAACCGATCTCTTCTTCTGGTCAAGTTGTGCCACAAACTTCTCTTCTCCCCAATCCTATTCAATACTTCCTCATTAGTTATGTGATCTACCCATCTAATCTTCAGCATTCTTCTGTAGCACCACATTTCGAAAGCTTCTATTCTCTTCTTGTCCAAACTATTTACCGTCCATGTTTCACTTCCATACAAGGCTACACTCCATACAAATACGTTCAGAAATGACTTCCTGACACTTAAATCTATACTCGATGTTAACAAATTTCTCTTCTTCAGAAATGCTTTCCTTGCCATTGCCAGTCTACATTTTATATCCTCTCTACTTCGACCATCATCAGTTATTTTGCTCCCCAAATAGCAAAACTCCTTTACTACTTTTTTAAGTGTCTCATTTCCTAATCCAATTCCCTCAGCATCACCCGACTTAATTCGACTACATTCCATTACCATCGTTTTGCTTTTGTTGATGTTCATCTTATATCCTCCCTTCAAGACACCATCCATTCCATTCAACTGCTCTTCCAAGTCCTTTGCTGTCTCTGACAGAATTACAATGTCATCGGCGAACCTCAAAGTTTTTATTTCTTCTCCATGGATTTTAATACCTACTCCGAATTTTTCTTTCGTTTCCTTTACTGCTTGCTCAATATACAGATTGAATAACATCGGGGAGAGGCTACAACCCTGTCTTACTCCCTTCCCAACCATTGCTTCCCTTTCATGTCCCTCCACTCTTATAACTGCCGTCTGGTTTCTGTACAAATTGTAAATAGCCTTTCGCTCCCTGTATTTTACCCCTGCCACCTTTAGAATTTGAAAGAGAGTATTCCAGTCAACATTGTCAAAAGCTTTCTCTAAGTCTACAAATGCTAGAAACGTAGGTTTGCCTTTCCTTAATCTTTGTTCTAAGATAAGTCGTAAGGTCAGTATTGCCTCACGTGTTCCAACATTTCTACGGAATCCAAACTGATCTTCCCCGAGGTCGGCTTCTACTAGTTTTTCCATTCGTCTGTAAAGAATTCGTGTTAGTATTTTGCAGCTGTGGCTTATTAAACTTATTGTTCGGTAATTTTCACATCTGTCAACACCTGCTTTCTTTGGGATTGGAATAATTATATTCTTCTTGAAGTCCGAGGGTATTTCGCCTGTCTCATACATCTTGCTCACCAGATGGTAGAGTTTTGTCAGGACTGGCTCTCCCAAGGCCGTCAGTAGTTCCAATGGAATGTTGTCTACTCCGGGGGCCTTGTTTCGACTCAGGTCTTTCAGTGCTCTGTCAAACTCTTCACGCAGTATCGTATCTCCCTTTTCATCTTCATCTACATCCTCTTCCATTTCCATAATATTGTCCTCAAGTACATCGCCCTTGTATAGACCCTCTATATACTCCTTCCACCTTTCTGCTTTACCTTCTTCGCTTAGAATTGGGTTTCCATCTGAGCTCTTGATGTTCATACAAGTGGTTCTCTTATCTCCAAGTCTCTTTAATTTTCCTGTAGGCAGTATCGATCTTACCCCTAGTGAGATAAGCCTCTACATCCTTACATTTGTCCTCTAGCCATCCCTGCTTAGCCATTTTGCACTTCCTGTCGATCTCATTTTTGAGACGTTTGTATTCCTTTTTTCCTGCTTCATTTACTGCATTTTTATATTTTCTCCTTTCATCAATTAAATTCAATATTTCTTCTGTTACCCAAGGTTTTCTACTAGCCCTCGTCTTTTTACCTACTTGATCCTCTGCTGCCTTCACTACTTCATCCCTCAAAGCTACCCATTCTTCTTCTATGGTATTTCTTCCTCCCATTCCCGTCAATTGTTCCCTTATGCTCTCCGTGAAACCCTCTACAACCTCTGGTTCTTTCAGTTTATCCAGGTCCCATCTCCTTAAATTCCCACCTTTTTGCAGTTTCTTCAGTTTTAATCTACAGGTCATAACCAATAGTTGTGGTCAGAGTCCACATCTGCCCCTGGAAATGTCTTACAATTTAAAACCTGGTTCCTAAATCCCTGTCTTACCATTATGTAATCTATGTGATACCTTTTAGTATCTCCAGGATTCTTCCATGTATACAACCTTCTATCATGTTTTTTAAACCACGTGTTAGCTATGATTAAGTTGTGCTCTGTGCAAAATTCTACCAGGCGGCTTCCTCTTTCTTTTCTTACCCCCAATCCATATTCACCTACTACGTTTCCTTCTCTCCCTTTTCCTACACTCGAATTCCAGTCACCCATGACTATTAAATTTTCGTCTCCCTTCACTATCTGAATAATTTCTTTTATTTCATCATACATTTCTTCAATTCCTTCGTCATCTGCAGAGCTAGTTGGCATATAAACTTGTACTACTGTAGTAGGTGTGGGCTTCGTATCTATCTTGGCCACAATAATGCGTTCACTATGCTGTTTGTAGTAGCTTACCCGCATTCCTATTTTCCTATTCATTATTAAACCTACTCCTGCATTACCCCTATTTGACTTTGTATTTATAACCCTGTAGTCACCTGACCAGAAGTCTTGTTCCTCCTGCCACCGAACTTCACTAATTCCCACTATATCTAACTTTAACCTATCCATTTCCCTTTTTAAATTTTCTAACCTACCTGCCCAATTAAGGGATCTGACATTCCACGCTCCGATCCGTAGAACGCCAGTTTTCTTTCTCCTGATAACGACGTCCTCTTGAGTAGTCCCCGCCCGGAGATCCGAATGGGGGACTATTTTGCCTCCGGAATATTTTACCCAAGAGGACGCCATCATCATTTAATCATACAGTAAAGCTGCATGCCCTCGGGAAAAATTACGGCCGTAGTTTCCCCTTGCTTTCAGCCGTTCGCAGTACTAGCACAGCAGGGCCGTTTTGGTTATTGTTACAAGGCCAGATCAGTCAATCATCCAGACTATTGCCCTTGCAACTACTGAAAAGGCTGCTGCCCCTCTTCAGGAAGCACACGTTTGTCTAGCCTCTCAGCAGATACCCCTCCGTTGTGGTTGTACCTACGGTACGGCTATCTGTATCGCTGAGGCACGCAAGCCTCCCCACCAACGGCAAGGTCCATGGCTCATGGGGGGGGGGGGGGGGCAATTAACTGGACACGCTAACTACCGTAAAATACCTGTGAGTTACCATCCGCAGCGACCCAGACTGGAATGAACGCAAAGAACTAGTGACAGGATAAGCGACTTACCAGTCTGAAATTCGGTTCAAGAATCTCAAGGAAATGTTATTATCAACAAAAGAAGTGACTTACAGAACACTAAATACTTGTAAGACCTATTCCTGAGTATTGCTCATCTGTGTAGAATCCTTACTATGTTGAGTTAATAGCAGAGACAGAGAAGACGCAGAGCGTCGCCTTTCATGGCGGGATCGTTTAGTCAACGAGAGAGATTGCGGAAATGCGTAACAAACTCCAGCGGTAGAAGATAAACAAGAGACGCTGTGCATTACGGAGAGGTGTACGGTACTCTTGAAACTACAGGAACGTACGTTTCATGGAGAGTAGAGTAACATATTGCTTCCAGGTACTCAGGTCTCGCGAAATGACCACGACCGGGAAATCACAGAAATTACTTATTATACGGAGACTCAAGACAGTTACAGCTACATCTACACTCCGCAAGCCACCTTACGGTGCGTGGTGGAGGTTACTGTCTGCGCCACTGTCCCTTCCACTTGCGTTCCATTCGCGAAAGATTCGCCGGAAAAACGATTGTTGACAAGCCTCCTTATGGACTCGAACCTTTCTAATTTTACCTTCAGGGTCGTTTCGTGAGATGTACGTAGGAGGAATCAATACTGTCTTCTTGGAATGTACACTCTCGGAACTTTGAGAGTAAAACACAGTGAAATGCAGAGCGCCTCTCTTGACCCGTCTGCCAATGGAGATAGCAGAGCATTAGATTAGACTAGGTTAGTTTTACGTTCCATAGATCCGTGTTGAGGAGATCCTCGTGGATGTGGAACATGTCACTTTTTTTTTAAAGCTGAAATAACAATACTAATAGTATGAATATATACAATACATTATTTGTTTCTATTTAAAAATTCGTCAATGGAGTAGAAAGAGTTGGCCACTAGTAAGTCTTTCAGGCTCCTTTTAAACCGATCTTTATTTGTAACTAAATTTTTTATGTTTGCTGGCAAATTATTGAAGATGAGTGTTCCTGAGTAGTGGACCCCTTTTTGAACTAAAGTAAGTGCTTTTAAGACCTTGTACAGATCATTTTTCTTCCTGGTATTGTATGTATGAACTGAGCTGTTTATTGGAAAAAGAGATATATTATTTAGGACAAATTTCATTAAGGAGTGAATATACTGAGAGGCAGTAGTTAGTATACCCAGTTATTTGAAGAGGTTTCTACAAGACGTCCGTGAGTTTACTCCACAAATAATATGTATTACACGCTTTTGGACTCTGAAAACTTTTGTTTGACTTGAAGAGTTACCCCAAAATATTATACCAAAGGACATTATGGAATGAAAGTAGGCAAAGTATGCAAGCTTTTTCACTTTTATGTCGCCTATGTCTCCTAACACTCGAGTTGCAAATACAAATTTGTTAAGGCGTTTCTGCAGTTCTGTGGTGTGCTCCTCCCAACTGAATTCATTATCAAGTTGTAATCCCAGGAATTTAAGACTGTCAACCTCCTCTATCTGCTCTTCTTCGTACTTTATGCACATGCTGGGTGTAAACCTCTTACAGGTTCTGAATTGCATATAGTGAGTCTTTTCGAAGTTTAATGTCAGTGAGTTGGCTTTAAACCATTTATTAATATCCATGAAAATATCATTAGCAGATCTTTCTAGAACTACACTCGACATACTATTTATTGCAATACTTGTGTCATCTGCAAACAAAACGAACTCTGCTTCTGGCAGTGTAACTGATGAGAGATCATTAATGTAAACAAGAAAAAGCAATGGCCCTAAGATGGATCCTTGTGGGACACCAAATGTAATTTTTTCCCATTCTGATGATGACTGATGACTTAATTCACTAGTCCCTTGCACTGACACCCTTTGTTTCCTGTTAGCGAGGTATGACTTGAACCATTTTGCAGCACTGCCCGTGACACCATAGAATTCTAATTTATCTAAAAGGATGTTGTGGTTTACACAATCGAATGCCTTTGACAAATCACAGAAAATACCTGCTGCTTGTAACTTGTTATTTAATGAATTAAGTACATTTTCACGGTAGGTGTAAATAGCCTTTTCGATATCAGAACCCTTCAGAAATCCAAACAGTGTTCTTGATAATATGTTATTTGTGGACAGATGCTTGAGAAGCTGCCTGTACATTACTTTTTCTAAAACTTTTGAGAATGCTGGCAAAAGTGAAATCGGTCTACGTGACGAAAACGCTCTTACTAAAGGAACCTGTAATCTTGGATCTTCTCTATTTTCTCTCTCAAACCTATCTGGTGCGAATACGATCCTGACGAATAATATTCAAGTAGGTTAACTGGCCGAACGAGTGTTTTGTAAGCTATCTCCTTGGGGGTGGACAACATTTTCTTATTGTAAACTACCCCATTTATCCACGGACTACGTTTCCCGAGGATTCTTCCAATGGATATCAGCTGGCAGATGCATCTGCCTTATCTGCGATTAATTTTATGAGGTCGCCCCATTTTAAACAGCTCTGCACGCATACTCCCATTCGTTTTATGGATGTGGCTGATTCCAGTGATTCTTTTAAAAGCCGGTAATCATCATCAGTAATGGGTCTTTCTGCATATTACTTTGTTTATGTTTAGGGTTAATTATCAGTCTCTGCATCAAGCCTCTGTCATCTGTAGCTATCCCTGCACTTCTCCAGCATTGCGACTTCTCTGTCTACAGTAGCATCACCGCGACCCTGCCCCTCCCGCCGGAGGTTCGAGTCCTCCCTCGGGCATGGGTGTGTGTGTTGCTACTAGCATAAGTTAGATTAAGTAGTGTGTAAGTGTGGGGACCGATGACCTCAACAGTTTAGTCCCTTAGGAATTCACACACACAGACACCGCGACGTTATACACTTGGTCGTTTATACATACCGTGGAAATTAAGGGTCCAATTCCACTGCCTTGGAGTACGACCGAAGTTACTCTTATGTCTGAAGATTTACCTCTGTTGAAAATGACATACTGTGTCTGTTTGCTAGAATTTATTCAACACAGTCACACAGCTGGTCCGATGCTCCGTGCGCTCGTATTTTGGTCATTAGGCGGCAGTGAAGATCCCTATCGAACGCCTCCCGGAAGTCAGGAACACGGCATCAACTTAGGCGCCGATATCTACCGTTTTGTGGGTATCGACATTCGTTTACGAATCAATCAGGAAAGGGGACAAATGATAGTGTTATTCGAAATGCACTCTGTCATACACTTTTTAATGGCTCGCGAGGTACTGATGGTAATGTACATGGACAGAGGAAGTTCTTTGCTAGATTCAAAAGAAGAGACCGAGAAGGGGACCTATTAGAAGGGAGTAAGCGAGTTTAAAAATGAAACCATAATTCATAGAAAAGTCATGGGAAAGAATTTTTGTAGCATTTGATTCATAATGACTGCCAGTGATAATGATATGATGATGATGATGATGTGAATGTCACAAGAACTGCTACGTTTCTACGATAGGTATTTTGGAATGTTTATCTTTAATTTTCTACTACGCATATTGTACTTTGTGTAAACAGATGAAATGACGAAATGCTTTTTTATTGAAAGGGTTGTCATTGGAAACGATTTTTCGTGCAATAAGTATATAGAGTAGCGGGAAGAACAAAAGTGACATACAGACTGAATGTGAGAAGGCTAAGAGTGTCTGCAAAGTAAGGAGATTACGAAACTCGTCTCGTACCAGGTTTTGCCACTTTTAACGGAACTCGGATGCCGAACAGGATGAACAGAAGCAATTCCAAAGGTTCAGAATATCAGCGTTAGGCTTTAACGATTTTTTTGGGTGTTACGGATAGTGCACCATCTCAGACAGTACAAGAACTGAGACGGAAAACAGTTCGTCCGTTTTAAAGAAGTGGTAATAAGGGAACCAACAGAAAACTTATATTAGCACGATTGGACGGGGATTCGGAATTTGTTCCCCTCTAACAAAGATCGAAGAAGAGTTGCTCTATTTGTTGCTGATTTTAATAGTGGGAAAGTTTCAGAGGTACACTTAAAAATTCTAATGGAAGATGAAACCAAATAAAAGCACTGACAGAGTTTGTTTCAAAATTCTGAAAACCTGTCTTTGGTGAGGGGAGAAGTAATATTGTTCCGAAGAGCATAATGCATGAAGAGCCGCACTGGAAATATTATGTCCTAAGTTTTTCCATTCTATACAACACAAACATCGGAGCTGTCAGTTATTATACTGTTCTAGCAATAAGGCTGTCGGTTTTACGCCTCTAAGATTAGGTCGTTCTTTTTTTGGAATGATTTCTGTTAGATCTGTCTCTTAGCCGTTGAGAAATGAATTTTGGCTTCAGACTTTAAGATGATTGGCCGGATTTGTCCTACATCTTTACTCAGCGGCCTCTTCTGCATAATCCCATGTATACCTCTGTAATGTGTCGGGCAAATCCAACACCTTCCATGAAAACCCTGACATTATAAGCAAATCCAGAAGGATGTCACATAGCTCCGAATAAATCGTGACATTAAATTAACCAAAGTAATACGAGTAACGAGTGAGCTAATGGAATACGCATGAAAACCCTGACATGCTAAGCAAATCCAGTAGCATGTCACATAACTCCAAATAAATCGTGACATTAAATTAACCAAAGTAATACGAGTAACGAGTGAGCAAATGGAATACCACAGACTAACACAAGAATGCCTAAATGCATGTCATACCTTCCCACCGCGAGACAAACACAGTTCTGAGGGGAGAAACGAGAACAGAAGCCGAGAGCAGAACCATGTTAAGCTAGAAGGCCCTACGATAAGGGACGGACACCCACGTTACCAGCTAACCGACAGGACCACCCCCCAGCCCATGTTAAAAGCTAGAGCCCTCCGGAAGAACAGTATAGATCTTACGATAACACTAAAAGGGCCACACCAGCTGCAAGTTTTAGCGTGAGACTTTTTCGTGTCTCTGTTACGTTGCAAACGTTAAAAACATTGCCCCACCACGAAAAGCAACCGACAGGACCACCCCCCAGCCCATGTTAAAAGATAGAGCCCTCCAGAAGAACAGTATAGATCTTACGATAACACTAAAAGGGCCACAGCAGCTGCAAGTTTTAGCGTGAGACTTTTTCGCGTCTCTGTTACGGTGCAAACTTTAAAAACATTGCCCCACCACGAAAAGTATAACGTTTCTCATTGGATAGACAAAATTTTTGTAGGCGGAGCTTAAGGTTAACATTGAGACCCTGATTGGTCAGATGAAAACACAGCCAGATAGTTTTTTTAAAACCAACTTCGGTAAGAAGAAGTTAGAAGGTAGTTGCTTCGGAGATGGCGAGCTGGATGGAGCTGCGCCGGCCGCCGCGCCCTGACGAACACCGACAAGGTAATGAACGCACGTGATGCTGCATTTTGAGCGCATAAAGCTTCACTCAGAACTGTAGAAGTCTCATCTGTTACATCCCCTTTTTACGTAATACTAGTGTCGATCGTCAATTGAAGCTCATGGTATTCACATTTGCTACATAAGTTAAAATCTAAAGCGCGATGATTTTTCTGTTATGTAATTATTGAGAAGCCACATCAGCCACTGTAATTTACGACAAGTTAGATAAGTAACTAAAGATAATTGAGGGTCACTATAGACCATTTTGATAGTTTTCTCTTTTGTGAAACTTAATTTAAACCTAGATTATAGATGTGATATGGCATAGGTCATCCTTTGATCCATTGTAGTATTTGGAAACCCATTCAGGGAATATTCGTTCACATTTTTGTTGAACGCAGTTGGTTTTTATCATCCTGTATTAAAACATTTCCTTTTATCAATAGTGCAATTTATAAACAATGTTTTGTGAGTAGAATAAAATTTCCAATGGTAAACTTAACTGCTTTTTCGACGTTATTTTACCAGATAACTAAAAATAGGAAAGCCTTGAATCCCTTCCACTAAATTTAGTTAGTAGTAAGATTCTTTTGCCGGCCGCGGTGGTCTAGCGGTTCTAGGCGCTCAGTCCGGAGCCGCCTGACTGCTACGGTCGCAGGTTCGAATCCTGCCTCGGGCATGGATGTGTGTGATGCCCTTAGGTTAGTTAGGTGTAAGTAGTTCTAAGTTCTAGGGGACTGATGACCACAGATGTTGAGTCCCATAGTGCTCAGAGCCATTTGAACCATTTTTTTAAGATTCTTATACAGGGAGTGCAGTGGAGCTGACGCTGAAATCATTAAGTATTTGGTTATATCATCGCTAGTCTCACTGAACTCTTCTGAACTCTACATGTCATGTGTGGTCTGGCGTCTCCTTACCAGCAACAGGTCCCAGGTTCAAACTAGTCAATTCCCTAAAAAACACGATCAGAGCGTCGTTGCGCGAAAGTGGTAGGGAGACACGACTTAGAACAACAGACACCACGCAGAATGTTAGATCTCTATTGTTTTATGAAACAGTTCCGATTCGCCCTTCCTCCTTCGCCATCGCTTCTAAAATGTGTCTGTAGGCTTTGGACGGAAAATGGCAGAAGTTTGTAGTAACAAAGAAGCGTCTAAGATAACGCAAAAAACATTTCGGAAATTAATTTTAATATTTCGCCAATATTATCGGCTTTTGCTGACCCAAGGAATTTAATTAAGTTTGTGCACGTGTGGACAAGGTGATATGATCAATGTCTAGATCATTTCTGGTGGAAGGCAACACAGTTGTTATACAGGACGTATCTCGTAAGACGCTAGCGCTTGCCCGCAGTTGGCACCCGTTGTGTGCATCAGCTATTGTACGTGGGGACTTCAATAAGTAAGTTAGTCAATATTATGACAGGCCAAGTAATTTTTATAGAATGATACTCTAAACTTCATAGTGACGCAGATACATGACTCTGTTTTTCAACATAGCTACCAGCTCTCTATGAAAAGCGATTGGAACGTTCTGCCAATCAATCAATTCCTTGATGACAGAAATCCAATCCTTGGTCACGGTAACAATCGTGAATCGCTGTGTGAACGTCCTCATCGTTGGAAAATCTCTTTGCGCACCAGATGTTCTTTCAGCTTGCCGAGTAGAAGGAAATCAGATGATGCAACATCTGGACTTCCACATCAGCACTACCCACGTCTGCGCGGTCTTGGTCAAACTGTTTGCATCATTTTCTTACGTCTGGACGCGACATTGTGTTTGGTCCACAAACCTGCAGAACTTCGCGGCAAATATGTGTGCAATTTAGAAGTTTTGGCACGAGAATTGTACTATCCTGCGTACTTCAAGTTTGGAATAATACGTTTCTATACTGTGTTCATCATAAGAATAAACCTGATGTAAACATTAAACCATGTGTTCTTCCGCATTTGCTTGAATCTCATCGGGTTTTGTTTCGCTTGGAGCGGAAGACAAGCTGTGTCCAGTACAGTCAAGTACGGTCATAAGGTCATGTTTCGTGCTCTGTTACATGCACACAGACTGACCGATAGTGCGGGACAACAGCTTTGCGGCATGTTTAACTTGGACAGCATTGACCAGCCAGCTGGTCCAACTAACCTGTAATGATGTGAGCTGTTGCAGTTCAGACGTAAAAAGAGACGAACAGACAAACAATATAGACTACGTGATCAAAAGTATCCGGACACCTAGCTGAAAATGACTTACAAGTTCGTGGCGCCATCCATCGGTAATGCTGGAATGAATATGCTATTGGTCGACCCTTAGCCTTGATGACAGCTTGATGACAGCTTCCACTCTCGCAGGCAACGTTCAATCAAGTGCTGGAAGGTTTCTTGGGGAATGGCAGGCCATTCTTCACGGAGTGCTGCACTGAGGAGAGGTATCGATGTCGGTCGGTGAGGCCTGGCACGAAGTCGGCGTTCCAAAACATCCCAGAGACGTTTCGTAGGATTTAGGTCAGGACTCTCTGCAGGCCAGTCCATTACAGGGATGTTATTGTCGTGAATTATAAACAGGTGCTCGACGGTGTTGAAAGATACAATCACCATCCCCTAATTGCTCTTCAACAATGGGAAGCAAGAAGGTACTTAAAACATCAATGTAGGCCTGTGCTGTGATAGTGCCACGCAAACCAACAAGGGGTGCAAGCCCCTCCGTGAAAAACACGACAACACCGTAACACCACCGCCTCCGAATTTTATTGTTGGCACTACACTCGCTGGCAGATGACGTTCACCGCGCATTCGCCATGCCCACACCCTGCCATCAGATCGCCGCATTGTGTACCGTACTTCGTCACTCCACAAAACGTTTTTCCACTGTTCAATAGTCCAATGTTTACGCTCCTTACACCAGGCGAGGCGTCGTTTGCCATTTACCGGCGTGATGTGTGGCTTATGAGCAGCCGCTAGACCATGAAATCCAAGTTTTCTCACCTCCCGCCTAATTGTCATAGTACTTGCAGTGGATCCTGAGGCAGTTTGGAATTCCTCTGTGATGGTCTGGATAGATGTCTGCCAACTACACATTACGACCCTCTTCAACCGTCGGCGGTCTCTGTCAGTCAACAGAAGAGGTCGACCAGTACGCTTGTATGCTGTACGTGTCTCTTCTCGTTTCCACTTTACTATCATATCGTAAACAGTGGACCTAAGGATGTTCAGGAGTGTGTAAATGTCGCATATAGACGTATGACACAAGTGACACCCAATCACCTGTCCACGATCAAATTCCCTGAGTTTCGCGGAGGGCCCCATTCTGCTCTCACGATGTCTAATAACTACTGATGTCGCTAATATGGAGTACCTGGCAGTAGGTGGCAGCACAGTGCACCTAATATGAAAAATGTATGGTTTAAATGGCTCTGAGCACTATGGGACTTAACATCTTAGGTCATCAGTCCCCTAGAACTTAGAACTACTTAAACGTAACTAACCTAAGGACATCACACACATCCATACCCGAGGCAGGATTCGAACTTGCGACCGTAGCTGTCGCGCGGTTCCAGACTGAAGCGCCTAGAACCGCTCGGCCACAATGGCCGGCTGAAAAATGTACGTTTTTGTGGGTGTCCGGATAACTTTGATCACATAGTGTAGCTTCGAATGTCATTTAATTTTTAAATTTAATGAAATAACATTCGGCAAAACTCCAGCAGTAAGGCAGGCTTCGTAAGTGACAAGACGGCCAGACGGAAAGCATAAAATCTCTCGTTCTCACCTTGCATAATATTCCAGTTACAAACAAGAGCGATGAAAATCCCTAGCTTAAACACAGGGTAATTTTTCTAAGCGAGCTATGTGTGATGCAAAAACATATTGCAGGGGTTCCACCGTATTGTTGAACACTGACGCCACTGAAGGTATTAATCACAGCCAGTCGCCTGGTAATGTGTTAGCTCCTTCCCTATAGGAATCCGAGGAATACATTTCAGTTCTGGAACTGTCCTCCTCTATGTTGATAACGAGTCGCTCAACAACAGAATCCACGAAGCTACCCAGGCGCCGCATTTTCTTCTTTTATGACGCGCCGTTCTATATCCCGCCAGCATTCGGCCTTGACATGTGAAAATGGTCAGTGCGTTAGTTCCAATACGTCTGGCAGCTTAAATGTCTTGTTATCTCTCGGGCCAAATCCCTTAACTTGGCTCCAGATCAGTTCTGTTGGGTTCATAGTGTAATGGTTCAGAGGCAAATGGAAAAATACAGCATTTTTATGGTGTGCTCGATACTGCGAATATGGTTGTTTTTCATATTTCTGCAACACTTATCACTCTGGTTCGTTTGAGACTACAACTGTGGTATAAAACAATGGACATAGTCTAAACAGAGAGTATTTGTATTTTAATTTTTATCCTAAAAATTAAATTGTTATGTTTCTTAATTTAAGCAACCTTTACTAACAATCTTTCATAAAATATCGATAATTAAGAATTTATGTTTGAAATGAAAACAGGAATTTCGCGTGCAGTACGTAATTAGAAACAAGAATGTGCTTTATTCATAAAAAATGATATGAATTTCACAATTAAGAGGTGTAGGTATTTCAAATTGAACGAAAAAAAGGACGACCACCGCGAGATTTGAACCACCGCTACACGAACTACTATACATCAGCAGTCTACTACGCTAGCGATTCCGCTGTAGATTTGAATTTTCAATTGTATCAAATACAGTCCTTCGGAAAACTTCAAAGCCGATTTTCTTCTGTAAATTTACGAAACACATTAAAAACAACCTATTTCAAGGCACTTTTTAACCATGTTCCACACGCGTGTTCCACTACGAAGCAGGAAGCAGCGTCAGCCGTTTTCATGCTACGTATTGTTAGTGCGACAATCAAAGCACAATAGTACAGAGGCTATGATTGTACACGATTTTTTAAATAAAAACTACATACCTAAGGTGTGATTAAGAAAAACGTTGATGGGCTGTTAATGCATTAGAATATCTTAAAGTTTCATTTAACGTAATTTAGTAATTAAATATCTAATTCATAAGCAGCACCTTCTTACAAGAGCGTAACAACACCATTGTAAGTGTGTTACTGCTTCTGACCAACCATCGCGTGTGTGTTTGTTTATTTCAGGTATATTCTGATGATGAACAGTGTATAGTTGCAGCGCCATTTCACTCTCACATTGTGAAGCAGGTGTTATATGTACCGTAGCAGAGCTGTCCCTACAGGAAACACGGAACATGCACTCTCTTCTGACAATACGCACTCACGTTGTGCAATGGTCTTAGTGTGGGACGACTCGTGCAACTTACTTCCTTTGTAGTTCCCTCGTCAGCTGCGTGGCGTGACGGATTGGCGCATCTTCCCTGACTTGTGAACAAACTCACACCCAATGCCACTAAAGTAGCCTCGCCTTCATTTACTGCAGGTATTCAAAGATACGTCTCCCTACAGCTGCCTCTGTGTGAGACCGCGTGTACAAGATCGCTTGCCGATTTGAAGTCCTAGATTCGCGTATTTTACTGTTCGTGTCGTTTTTGCTTAGTCTTTCGTCGACTGTATCAGTACCCATTTGTATTGTGATACACTGCTTAAGTTCGAACATTAGCGAATGCCGCGATAAACTCACATTATTATCGTTAATAGGAGGCTTAAACTTATTGTGCCCTTTAAAGTTTCGAGAACAGTAGGCCTGTTCTCATTCAAAACAATCCTCCTCTAATTTAATTCTACAATTATTATTATTATTATTTACATTTTATGGCCTTCATTGGACCACTCCAGCCAACTTTATACAAAGAATTTTTCAGTTTCCTGACAGCCCAGTCATTCTCTCGGATCTCATCCTTTCTTCATCGTAAATCACCCTTCCTATTGTCTGTCTGTTGATCGCACTCTAGTTTGTTTGTCGGTGAGTTTCCTGATTTTGTCAGTTTTGTTTCTTAGGTCTTCCAATGTAATCTGTAGCTCATCCATATCTTCCTTGATTTCTGTAATCCACAATTACTTGAGAAATAAGTTATTTTGAGAATTTTCGGATGCTTACGAAACTATATTTTTGTAAGTTATTGGTACGTTTATTACGGATACGTGATATATTTCGTAGCAGATCAGCGTTTGTGGTTTACTTTCTGCCAAAGAATACATGACCCGTGAATTTATTGTATATCAAGGCAAACAAAAGCGCGACTTTGAGAATCTACCACTGTCCTTTGCATAATCTACGTGCAATTTGTAACAAATCAGCGTTCGTGTTTTAGTTACTATAACAGATTTTGTAACTAATGTTATATTTAGTTTTCCCTTAAAGACGAGTCGCTCTATATATCATGTGGATTTATCGTAAATTAACTCTGTTTCCGAGTTTGCCAACAACTATAATTAACTTTAAAACGCTTCAGACAGCTAGTAGTTTTTGCCACAGATTTTTGCGTTACCTTAACAGAAATCCCGTTTTTGTGTAGTTGCTTCACTTCTTACAGGGAATTAGCAGCTTTTTAGCTCGACAGATTAAAAAATAATCTGCGGGTTTAATTTAAAGTTATTTGTTCACTGCCTTGTAAAACATTGCACCAGCCAAAATGCAGCCCCACTGTGAATGCTGTTCTCGAACACGGGATGAGTTGGTTGACGTTCGTAAGCAGCTGGAAATCGCCCTGACTACGGTCCAACAATTGGCAGCTGCTGTGAATCGGTGGGTTGGAAGAGCTCACGAGAGTCGTGTACCTGTGATACCTGTACCAGGGGTACAACAAGCACTGTCCTCTGCTGTCGATCTAGTCTCCTCTGCAGAAAGTACAGGATCTGTCATTACCCGTCCACTTGACTGTGAGTGCAGTGTCAAAGATAAATCTAGGCGTCCTGTAGTGGGTGGGTGTGGACCAGGGAGGACTCAGCGTGTTGTACAGATTCCTCTAACCAACTAGTTTGAGGTACTGTCTCTCACTGAAACTGAGCCAGGAGGACTCACTTCACCTGTTTTAGGGTGTAACCTACCTTGTCTGGTGTCAGGAGAAGGCAAATGCAAAGGATAGGGCTATATTAATCGTTGGCAGACTAAGCGCACGGCGAATGAAGTACCCCTTAGCGAAGAGGCAGCAATGGGCAGGAAAGGACACCTGATGCACTCAGTGTGTATGCCTTTTTCTTCCTTACATACTTAACGTCAAATATTTAACACAGCAACTAATTTGTAAAATGCATTCAGTATGTATACCGGGGGCCTCATCAACATCTTGAAGAGGCTATTTCGGAAGCCATTGAGGGAACGGGGTGCAACTAACTGCAGATTATGGCACATGTTGGAACTAATGGAGCTTGTCGTTTGGCCTCCGAGGTCATACTTGGCTCAATCCAGAGACTGGCGTAGAAGGTTGAGAAGACCGGCGTTGCGAAAGGAGTTTCAACGAAGCTCGCAATTTGCAGCATTTTCCCCAGAGCTGATCGTGGCCATTTGGTTCTTGGTCGAGTGGAAGGACTGAACCACAGACTCTGAAAGGTCTGTGACAAGCTAGGGTACGACATCCTGGACTTCCGCCACAGGTTTGAGATCTGTAGGCTCCCCCTAACTGGGTTAGGTGTGCACTACACATCAAAGACTGCCATTCAGGTAGCTGACTGTGTGTGGGGTGCACACAGACGTTTTTTAGATTAGGCGACTCTCCGTCCAGTCCAGATAACGATAGATGTAAGAAAGACAGAAGCATCAGTGTAATATCGAAAGAAATGCCTCCCACAGGTGACTATTAAAATCCTAGTGGTATACTGCCGAAGCATTCGCAACGAACTGCCAGAGTTTGAAGCATTCATAAAAAGCAGTGAAGTACACATAATAGTAGATACAGAAAGCTGATTGAAACCTAAAATTGATATCAGTTAGATTTTTGGGGAAAATTTGAGTGTTTCTCGGAAGTATAGGCATACGGGAAATGGAAGTACTGTATTTGTCGCACTAGACAAGGAACTCAAATCCACCGAGGCAGAGCTCTGTGTGAGACAATTTGGGCAAGACTCAGTATCAGGGGTGGGCATAAAATGATAATACATCCTTCTATTGCCTATCAAACTCATCTCCTGATGTAACGGAAAACTTTGGAGAAAACCTCAGTTCACTTGTACGTAATACTGTAATCATCGGTGGAGACTTTAATCATCCAACAATTAATTTTTTTTTTAGAAGGGTTTTGTGGGCGCACGACAGCAAGGTCTTCAGCGCCCGGTCAGTATCATAGTGAGACGGGTGTCAAGAAAAAAACTCAGAACATTTACATATAACGGAACATAAAACACGGGGAACAATCATTGAAAAATATGCGCTCACCCACACCGAAGCGTGGGATGAAGCAGGGTGTCAGCAGTAAAACATGGACAACACAGGAAGAAAAAGATAGAGGGTGCTAAAACAATGTAGCAGATGGAAGTGGCTGGCTGACCGCAAGGAAAAAAAGGGAGGAGTCAGCCACTCTGCAATACACTAAAACCTCCAGCCTAAAAGTTTAGGCCAGAGTCCAGACACATCACAAAACTTAAAAACCCTAGACACACACGTCTCATCGTTAGCTAAAACATAGGGCAGATCCCCATCAACTTGTGCTTCTGCCCTTGCATCACGGTATAAAATGCAGTCTGTTAAAATGTGCCGGACAGAGATGTGCACACCACAAGCATCACAAAACGGAGGATCCTCCCGCCGTAATAAATAGCTATGCTTCAGAGGACAGTGCCCGATCCGCAGACGTGTGAGGGCCACCTCTTCCCGCCTGAGCAGCCGGCAGGAGGAACGCCACGACCGAGTGGTTGACTTTACCGACCGCAGTTTATTGGCCGTCACCGCCAGCCATTCGTCCTCCCACAACTCCATGTACTTCCTGTGGAGTGCAGCGATGACTGACTGCAAGGGGCTAGGACACTGGACCACATCCTGCTCTCTGCAGGCCTCCTTGGCAGCCCGATCAGCCTGTTCATTGCCCAATGTGCCGACATGACCAGGCACCCAGCAGAAGGATACCTCTTTACCCCGCCGTTGGAGCAAGTACAGTTGGTCATGTATCAGCTGGACCATCTCCTCAGTCGGGTATAGGTTCTGCAGTGATTGTAAGGCACTAAGAGAATCGGAGCAGAGAAGAAACCGATCGCCCCGAACACGATGCATCTGCTCCAGTACCTTCAGGATCGCGTGGAGCTCCGCTGCGAAAACGGTATATTCAGCAGGGAGGCGAATCCGGGTAACATGATCAGGGAACACCACAGAACAGCCAAGGAAAGTCTCCTGTTTGGAGCCATCAGTATAAACGACAGTGAAACCGTGATGCACATCTAAAATGTGAAGAAACAGAGATTGAAACGTAAAATCTGTTGTGCCATCTTTTTTAAAATTAGTCAAATCTAAAATAAGTTTGGGTCTCCGGAGGAGCCAAGGTGGAGATCTGCTCCAACCGCGACGTAAAACACGAAGACCAGCCATAGACATCGCACCGAGGCAATCCTGTGCGCGAATCCCATAGGGCTGCGTGGCACGTTGCCGGTTATGAAACAATCGTGCCAGAGGAGGCTGAGCAACGGTATGGTATGCAGGGGTGTATGGTGTGGACAAAGTTTTATACGCCAGGCGCACTGTAAGTAGCCGTCGCCGCATATGAAGTGGCGGTTCACCAGCCTCTGCACAGAGGCTTGGTATGGGGCTAGTTCGGAATGCCCCAGTGGCCAACCGAAGCCCTTCATGGTGCACAACGTCCAACAACTTTAAGTAAGAAGGCCGCGCAGACCCATACACCGTGCACCCATAATCGAGCCGAGATCGCACAAACGCCCTGTAAAACTGGAGCAGACAAGTCCTGTCAGCTCCCCATGTACTGTGGCTAAGACATTTTAAAATACTTAAAGCCTTAAGTGACCGCCGTTTCAAGTCTTTAAGATGAGGTAACCACGTGAGCTTCGAATCAAAAATGAGCCCCAGAAATCTCACCGTGTCCTTAAAAGGAAGAATAGTCTCCCTCATCCTCAACTCAGGAAAGGTTAAAATCGAACGAGAACGGTTAAAAAGAACACATACAGACTTCTCGGTGGAAAACTTAAAGCCACTCTTCTGCGCCCAGTCATCCAAACGCCTAATAGTAAGTTGCAACTGACGAGTTGTCGTTGCAAGGCTTGAAGAAGAGCAAAACAAAGAGAAATCATCCACAAACAAAGAACACTGGACAGGACTTCACTATGGACGTAATGCTATTAATAGCGATGGCAAAGAGAGTCACACTTAAAACGCTACCCAGAGGCACAATTAGGAAAATTACAGTTTTGTTAGTGGTGGATGCGATATGACATCCTGTCAAACTTCACTAAATGCCTTCTCTGAAAACTACCTAGAACAGATAGTTAGAAACCCCACTCATGATGGAAATATATTGGATCTAATGCCAGCAAATAGACCTGCCTCTTAGAGGATGTCCACATGGAAACTGCTATCAGGGATCATGACTTGGTTGTGGTCACAACGATTGCCAAAGTACAAAGGATAACTAAAAGAAGCAAGTATATACACATGTTCAGTAAACTAGATCAAAATCAGTAGTGTCATTTCTCAATGAGGAATCAAACTTTCAACACAGGGCAGGAGCATGTAGAGGAACTCTGGCTCAAAGAATAGTTGAGAATCTACCGGATAAATATGTATGCAATAGAGCAGTTGATAATGGGAGTGAACCTCCATGGTATACAGTCACTGCAAAGAAACTTCTAAAGAAACAGAGATTACTGCATAACAGGTGTAAAACAAAGCGTAGGCCTACAGAGAGAGAGAGCCTGAATGAAATACGTTTGCCCGTCAAGAGAGGAATCCTTGATGCCTTCAATGACTACCATAGCAGAATATTGTTAAACGACATTTCACAAAATCCAAAGACCAGAATTGGTCATATGTAAAGGCTGTTAATGGCACCAAAATTAGCGTCCGGTCCATAGCGAATGAGACAGGAACTTAAATAGAGGACAGCAAAGCAAAAGCGAAATGCTTAACTCCGTTTTCAAATGGTCCTTTACAAAGGAAAACATCGGCGAATTGCCCCAATTTAGCCCCTGTGCCGCTGAAAAGATGAATGAAATAAGTATGAGTGTCAGTCGTGTTGAGGAACAGCTGAAATCGTTAAAACTGAACAAAGTTCCAGGCGCAATGGAATCCCTGACGGATTCTATTCTGAATTTGCGGTTCAGTTAGCCCCTCTTCTAGCTATAATCCATCATATATCCCTCGAATAAAAAGCCGTGCCCAGTTCCTGGAAAAAGACACAGGTCACACCTGTCTACAAGAGGGGTATTAGAAGTGATCCTCAAAACTACCGCCCAATATCTTTGACATCGATTTGTTGTATTTATAGAAACTTAGAACATTTTCTGAGCTCAAACATAATGATGTATCTTGAACAGAAAGCCCTCCTCAGTGCCAAGCGGCCATGGATTTCGAAAACATCGATCATGTGAAACCCAACTCGCACCTTTCTCACATGACACACTGAAGGCTTGGGGTCAAGGCAATCAGTTACATGCAATATTTCTTGATTTACGAGAAGCATTCGACTCAGTACCGCACCTGGGCTTATTGTGAAAAGTACAATCATATGGAGAATCAAGTGAAATTTGTGACTCGACTGAGGATTTTTTGATAGGAAGGACGCTGCAGGTTATCTTGGATGGAGAGTTATTGTCAGATGTAGAAGTAACTTTAGGTGTGACCCAGGGAAGTGTGTTAGGACCTTTGCTGTTCATGTTGTTTATAAATGACCTTGTAGACACTATTAACAGTAAAATCAGGATTTTCTTTCTTTTTTTTTTTACAGATTATGCAGTTATCTATAGTGAAGTCCTGTCTGGAAGAAGATGCTAAATATTCAGTCAGATCTTGATAAGATTTCAAAAAGTAACTGATTGTGTGCACATTGAAAATTTTTAAACTGAAACTCAATACTGAAGTACATTATGGAAGTTACGAGGCATGAAGTGTAGTTTCTGACTTGAATGTCCACAAAAAAAAAAAAAAAAAAAAACTGCTCTGCTGAGGAGCAAAATAACAGTTTGAGATTCCCTACACTGTTCACTGTAAATTAATCTGCTTGCATGGCACAACACCTGATAATTCTCACTAAGAGCTGTTTCCTCATAAGAATGCAAAGAGAGATCTACCCTGAAATAAAAATAACTTCCCTCATGCTCAGCGTGTTGTCTTCGTGTCCGGGGTACCGTACTGACATTCCCGAAATGCAGTAGAAATCAGGAGATACAGCAGCCAAAGTAAAAATAAACTACTCGTTACAAAATTTGTATTTTGCTTGTCAGAAGCGATCTGTCGCTTCGTGTGGCGTAAGGTACAAGGCACACACAACCAAATATTTAAAACTTTACTAACAATGATGGAGACGGGTTTTACTTTAAAGAGAAACGTTCTTGATAAATTAAACTCTGATTATTGTCAAAGAATACTGTACAACATAAGAAGACCTTAACAATTACCAAATTCTCTCAGTACAAAAATTACAGACATTCCAACCAATTTCGTTATTTGTGACACAATGAAAGGTAATTTCCAAGAATGATTGGCTGGCGAAGTCGCGGGGTCCAAACGATGTACATCGAACGTGCGATCGTAAATCGATCATGCGACTCTGGTGGCGGGCGTTATAAGTATGTTTACGGTGGTCACTACAGCAACAATAAAAGAAGAACGTTATAAAAATACTTGTAATTACAAAGGAGACGACTTACCATACACGTCGTAGGTGTTGTCGTCATGTGAAAGTCCATTACGCTGGTGTGGATGGATAATTTGGAAGAATCGAACTATGTATTATTCCTGATTCTCGTTCGTTTTCCACATTGTCTGCAATGAAACTGTAACGGTATTTCAGCATCGAAACTGTTCTTACGAAGTTGTACACACTTCGCACCACCACAGTCTACACAGTCCCTCCTTTCCTCGTTCGGAAGTACTTCATATTTGCGACAAAAAATCGAACAGTTTTCTACGCTGGATAATCATGGAAATATATTTTTCCATGTGAGAGAATCCTCCAAAGAAACGTCAAGAACACCAGACATCCCACTCACTACCGACATAGATCGTCTGGGTTTCCCTAGCAATGCACAAACAATTCACGGAGGTATGTAATTTAGAGCAACTAAGGGTACGATGGAAAATAGATAAAAATGACGATCACAAATAACTGATGATAACGCCCACCACCAGAGTCGCATGATCGATTAACGATCGCTCGTTCAATATGTATCGTTTGGAGCCAGTGACATCGATAGGCAATCATTCTTGGAAATTACCCAATGAAAACAAAGTGATCAAATCAGAACTGATTATTAGTGTTGTTAGTTATCTGAGGGACTAAGATTTCCTTCAGTTGGTAGTTCTGGCAAACAAACATTTCATTCTTACGCATGTATTGGTTACCTTGAAAAATTCGGGTCAATTCTAGTGTCCGATTCCACACGTCGGCTATGATTAATGAAGCCATACCTAAGGCAGAGAAGCTACATAGAGGCACTCTCTGAAAGCGACTGATCATATTCATAAACAAACGAATATAGCCTACGATAAAATTACAGTCCCCGTGATTAAATACTTAGCCACAAATTGTACAGTCAAGAATTAAAGGTAACGAAAATAAATAAGAATAGCAAAAGAGGAGTATACATGTCTAAAAAAAATAATTATTGTCATTTATGCGAGTAAGAAAAGCACAGAGAACCTTTAAATGGTTCAAATGGCTCTGAGCACTATGGGACTCAACTGCTGTGGTCATAAGTCCCCTAGAACTTAGAACTACTTAAACCTAACTAACCTAAGGACATCACACACATCCATGCCCGAGGCAGGATTCGAACCTGCGACCGTAACGGTCGTGCGGTTCCAGACTGTAGCGCCTTTAACCGCTCGGCCACTCCGGCCGGCGAACCTTTAAATCCAGTACAGTATAGCGCATGGTGAAGTCATAATATTATAAATCAGCGTTAAGTTTTAATACTAATTGTTAAATCTACACAAGTAAAGAAATTTGACAAAAAATAGGGTCTAACAAATACTGAAATCGGTAATTGGAACTGACCTATATAGGTTAATTCTAGTTGCTGATTCCAACCATTCCACGGTTCGTTATTCAGCTCGTTTTAACAACAAGTGTGCAAACTAAAGTGTTACAGTATTTCTGCATATTTCTTACTATCTTCATTACTATGAAAAAAAGAAAACTTTGGAAGCTGAACCTAAAATACTTATTAGTTTTCGTAGTGTAAGTAGGCTGTTTAGGTTCTTATATTGGTAACGCCGCCGCCACGTAGCGCTCTCTGTATGAAAATCACTGCCTGTGCTGTGTGCAGTCTGTGGCTAGTTTGCATTGTTGTCTGCCATTGTAGAGGGGCAGCTGGATGTTAACAGCGCGTAGCGTTGCGCAGTTGGAGGTGAGCCGCCAGCAGTGGTGGACGTGGGGAGAGAGATGGCCGAGTTTTGATAATCTGTAAGACTGGATGTCAATTATGAATATTAAGGTAAATACATTGTTTGTTCTCTAATAATATCTTTCATTTGCTAACTATCCCTATCAGTAGTTAGTGCCTCCAGTAGTTTGAATCTTTTATTTAGCTGGCAGTAGTGGCATTCGCTGTATTGCAGTAGTTCGAGCAGCGAAGATTTTTGTGAGGTAAGTGATTTGTAAAAGGTATAGGTTAAAGTTAGTCAGGGCCATTGTTTTGTAGGGGTTATTGAAAGTCAGATTGCGTTGCGCTAAAAATTATTGTGTGTCAGGTTAAGCACAGTCTTGTACAATTGTTCTAAGGGGACGTTTCATATGTCGACCCTTAGCCTAGGATACCTCACTGGAATCTTCTGATTTTTTCTTGTAGTTTGTGTATTTAGTGTAGCTTTTGTTTATTGCTAGCGCGTAATTGTAGAGAGAATCTCCTTTGTAGTTGCAGTCTTTCATTGTTGTAATGTAAAACAGTTGTGGCATGCATGTAGATTTGCAACAAGTATTTCGCAGCTGCGCTTGTAATTAACTAGATATTATTTTCAGTGCTATGTTAATGTGTTCTCTTATTTTTGCTCTTCAAATTGTGTTTTTCTGTGTTATCGTGTGAAATATTGTCTCAATAATGGCGTGTGAAAAACGTAACACTCGGCTCCAAAGTAAACTAAGAAACGACAGTGAAGACGAAAGCAATGTGTTAGCGCCACTGTGTAATGAGTTAACTAATGTTCAAAGTAGTAATTTGGTAACTGTGCATAGGGAAATGGAGCGGGCGTCAAACAATGGCGTAGACAGTCAAACAGGTAGTGAACAGGGAAGCATTATCGATCGATCGGTCGGCAACAGCTCGCCTCAGGAATCCGAAATGATAGGACACAATTTTGCAAATACTGTAGATTCAGGTTTTGGGTCCTCACCTTTTTCTCAAATGAGTCAAGACACATTTTCTGCTTGTCAAAATGTGAATGTTGCCGGTCAAAATGCACTGCTAAAAAGCATAGAGAAACAGATTCCAGACACTAATACATTATTATTGCAATTAATGCAACAAATGGAACAAAATCAGAGACAGATGGGACAAAATCTTCAAAAGTTAGACACAATGGAACAAAATCTTAAAAAATTAGACACAGTGGAACAAAATCTTCAAAAGTTAGACACAATGGAACAAAATCTTAAAAAATTAGACACAGTGGAACAAAATCTTCAAAAGTTAGACACAATGGAACAACACCAGAGACAAACACAGCAAAAGTTAGACACAATGGAACAAAATCTTCGGAAGTTAGACACCACACTTGAACAAACACGTGAAGATTTAACTACTGAATTACATAACATTGAATCGAAATGTCAAAAAGTCTGTAATGACGTAAAAACACAAATTTGTGAGCATTTTCAGCCTATTTTTTCGCGGCATGAAAATGCATTACAGGATCACGAAGCAGCCATAAAAGAGCTGCAAACCATTGTTCATGAAAATCATGAGACCTTGTGGGCTAAAATTGACTCAGTTGCATCTACCGATTCGGTTACGCAACTGGCAAAAACTCAGGACAACTTAAAGAACACAGTAGATTCGATTGCAACACAAATGGACACTCTGAAACTTGGTTCAGAAAAACACACTGAGGAAATGTGTTCACTATCGGAGAAAGTAGCTGAACTTTCGGATCAGGTCACTAACTTATCTACAAAGGTAGATGATGATCTGAATGACACAAGACCCGTAGCCTTCACGGACACAGAAGAGTATGAACAAATAAGAAAATTCAAACAAAATCAGAATCAAATTAATACGCAATACAAAAGAGAAATGCGGGAAGTACAAGATCAGCTGACAAAGGTAATACAAGAATTACGTATTTCAGAGGACACTCGCGCCCCAATAAGGGAAGAGGGACATATAAATACGGAAAAGCCACAAAATAATAACACAGAGCATTTCGGAAGTTATGAAAGAAATTGGCAATGGGCACCGAATTTTGAGATCGAGTCGCCGACACGACGTAACAATGACCGACATGCTACTCGCCGACACGATGATTTTGATTATAAGCTGTTCATAACTACACGTAAATTTAAAACATTTAAGAATTCTGCCAACGACATTCATCCACAAGCGTGGCTCCATCAATTCTCTCATTGTTTCCCTCCCAACTGGTCATTGGAGCACAGGTTAGAATTTATGTGTGGTTACTTAGAGAATGAACCAGCTGTAAGAATGCGATCGGTCATTCACGATTGCCACAGTGAAGGAGAATTTTACCATGCCTTCCTCTCAGCATATTGGTCTCAAGCCACACAAGACCGGGTAAAACATAGCATAATGATGATGAAACACTTTGAACAATCTGAATTTTCCAGTCTTGTGAAATATTTTGAAGACATGTTGCACAAGAATCAATACCTGTCAAACCCATACAGCCCCTCAGAACTCATCCGCATTTGCTTAATCAAACTGCCTGAAAATTTACGACATATTATTTTAGCAGGACGTTGCAAAGACGACATTGAAGCTTTTCAGGGACTGTTACAAGAATTAGAAATTGACACAGACAGTCGCGGGATGCGAAAACAGGAAAACAATCACTACAGGTCACATCCGTCACAATTCCGTGACGACAGAAACGATAACTGGACGCGACAAGGCTATTCTCACCACACAAATCGTGACCAAAATAGACACCACCCGTATGACAACCGTTGGCAGAGTAGTAATAATTACAGGGAAAGATCACCTCTCCGCAGTAATGACTATCACAGAGACAATCAGAGAAACAGACAATATGGGAACCAAAACAATTATTATCAAGGGAGACAGAATAACTTTAGACGCAACGGTCCAGCACGCAGTTACGACTCAGGGAGAAATCCTCCACCACGTGACAGACAAGAAAGAAACTATGTAAACTACCGACAAAACGACAGACGTGAATTTCATCAGAACTGGCGGGTTTCTAACAGAGCTGGGCCCTCTGGTCAACGTGAATTTGTAGAAGTTAGGTCTCCAAATCCCAATAACGACGCGCGCCAACAAAGAGACAATAGGCAGTGACTCACACCATTGGCAGCCACAATACGTACTTATGAAACTGACGACGGAGCTGCCGTAGCTAGTAATTACGTAAAAATGGAAGATATTAGGGACATCTTACTCCAGGAACACGACGTAAAACGTAACAACATTGCATATCCTGTGATTCACATTACTGTAAATGACGTAAAATTTACGGCAGTACTTGACTCTGGCAGTCCCATTTCAGTAATTAGTGAAACAGCTTTTAGCAAATGCAACAAATCGAACGATTGCCCCACACTTCCGTTACGTAAGATTAAATTACAAGGTGCAATCTTTGGAAAAAGTGTAGATGTACGCCAACAAACCAATTTAGAATTCGTTTGCCAAAGCCACAGCTTCTCTATGAACTTTCTTATTGTTCCATTATTGTCGACGGAAATTATACTGGGAGTAGACTTTTTGAATGAATACAAAGCAATCTTAAGCTTTCACGATGCTGAAATAAGTTTAGAGAAAGAAGGTAAGTCAATAGCTTTGAAATTTGAAGACTGGCTCTCAAACCATGATGAGGAAATTAATCGGCTTTACGTTCTGTTAGACAACAGTTCGGAATTTTCTACGGAACTAGACACCAACAATCACTCTGCAAGTACTGACAGGGATGACATCGACGGCATATTTGAAATTAATGAGTTAATTCAGAATAAAATTCAGACAATTGAGAATTGTAATGACACTGATAGGCAGGACCTTTTTGAGATTTTACAAGCACATTCCACAGTTTTTACTCACAAAACAGGAACAATCAAGTGATTTCAATACCAATTTCGTGTTCGTGAGCATACTAAATTTTGTGTTAGACCTTACGTAATTCCGGCGCATTATAGGGACCGTGTTAGAACAGAAATACAATCTATGCTTGTCGAGGGCATTATTGAGCCTGCAGTAAGCTCATACAACAACCCATTACATGTTGTTGAGAAGAAGAATGGATCGATCAGGCTTGTTTTAGATTCGAGACAAATCAATACTATCATCATTCCTGAAACAGACAGGCCGCAGACGATGGAAGAACTTCTTCAAAATTTTAATGGTGTAAAAGTGTTATCTTCCATTGATCTCAGATCCAGCTTTTATCAGATCGAACTTCATCCAGAATGCAGAAAATACACAGCTTTCCTTTGTTTCGGCGTTTGTTATCAGTTTCGGAAACTTCCTTTTGGTTTGAACATTTCTTCAGCGGCATTCATTCGGGGGCTAAATTCCATATTACCTGAGTTCTTAAAACGTCACATCACTTTATATGTGGACGATATTCTAATAGCAGAAGCTTCATGGGAACAACATAACCGCATCCTCAACAGTTTGTTACGTATTTTTGCAGAATCTGGAATTACAGTTAACTTGGAAAAGTCTGAATTCGGTAGGACAAAGAGTCTTGTCTATTTGTAAATTTTGTCAAAAGGCGAAACCATCTACTGTCTCACATCGTGCTCCGCTGTTTCCTATCATTCCTTCTAAATTAAAAGAATTTGCTGCTGTTGATCTCTTGGGACCACTTGTCAGAACATCTAATGGATTTGCGTACGTTCTAGTCGCTGTTGAACTTACTTCAAAATTGTTTCTTTCACTCCGTTACGTAAAGCCACTGGACGGTCTGTATCCAACGCCTTTGTTAAAAATTTCTTACGTGAAGTGGGACACGTTAGTAAAGTCATTTCAGGTAACGGACCGCAATTCAGATCTGCTGTTTGGTCACGCATGCTTCGGAATCATAAAATCAAACCTGTTTTTATTTCATTGTATTCACCACATTGTAACCCGTCTGAACGGATTATGAAAGAAATCAATAAGCTTTGCAGACTTTATTGTCACAGAAAGCATCAGCATTGGGACAGATATTTACACTTATTTCAAAATGTGCTGAATGAAATGCCTCATGATTCCACTGCTTTACCACCTACTCTTGTACTGAAGAATGTAGAACCTCCGAACAGAATCAGAGAGCTTGTACCTTTCCCGAATACACGTAAACTTCGACACAAAGACATAATTGATTTGGCTCTTAAAAATATAAAATCTGCAGCAGACAAAAGGAGAAAACTACACGATAAGCAAATGCAAAGAAATTATGTATTGGTCAGAAAGTTCTCATTAAAGCTCATTCATTGTCACATAAGAAGAAACACTTGAGTCACAAATTCTTTCTAGTTTACAATGGACCTTACAGAATCCGACGTATACCACATGATAATTGCGTTGAAGTTGAAACTCTGCGTACTAGGAAGAGTAAAGGTTTACACCACATTTCTCATGTAAAACCATTTATTGACAGATAATCTGCTTTTTAACTTAGTCTTTGCAATTTTCACTTCACGCTACTTGTACAATTTGTCACACTGAGAAACTGTTAACACGCAACATTTTGGTTTGCTTACGAGTGGATTCTGGATTTGAGGTGCTTTATGTGAAATGCCAGATGACACAGTGGTTAGTTTATGTGACAGCTACACGATTATATCACGATGTTACTAATGAGTGACAATTTACAATGTCGCTTTTGCGGTGTATCTGTTTTATATCTGCACAGTTTTTTCTGAATTCTTCTATAAAGTGAGACATGTTTTAGTGGTGACTTTTGTGCTATTGCTACAAGGAGACAGCCTTTTCCGTAGGACAACAATACGTTACAGCACAGTACTTTCCTCATCACGGCAATAAGCGTAATAACTAAGAAATCTATACGCAAAGCATTTCACTTTTGTGTATCATGAGGTAAGTACATTGACTTCTGCAGAACTTAGCTTTCGGAGGACAATAACTACGACACTTCCCAGAGATTATCTTACAGCAAGACGCATATTTAGCGCTACAGGACACGTATTTGAGTGATTAATTTTGTACTTAAAACATTTATTTTTAAAGAGTTTTGAATTACAAAGAAAGTTTTTCGTGATACATTTCATTCCATTGCTGTAATCTGTAACACCTGAGGGTATAATTACAATAAACCTCAGGGGGGTACACGCCTACTTTGTGTACCATGTGTCTGGCAAGCACAAGGAGCCCTAGCTAATATGGTATTTGCTTATACAATTTAACACATCGGTACCATATTTATCTAACACATAAATTACACTGCTATCTGATCATTTAACAGAGAAACAAACATCTTTTTACTACGTCAGTGACACATGTTTACGCAATTACAGAGTTGGATTACTTCACATTTAAGAAATTGTATTTTGTCTGTACTTTGTGCACTGTTCATATTTTTTTGGAACCATTGTGATACTATGAGAGCTTTGAATGATGTATTTGGTATGAGATCATGATTTTTAAAGTACGTTTGAGGTAGATGACACTACTGAAATGAGCATAGAATTTTCTTTAGGTTTTGAAATCATTGGAGGAAGCTACGACGTTTTTGACATTTGACTGAGGTGTTATGATGTTATTTTTACGACGACGATGTGTATTATGCTGTTGAGGTATGTTTATGTCAATAAAATTCTTGACCTGTGAAATGTTTTTATATGAGACTGTCACTGTAGCGGAAACTACTGTCGTAAATATTTCCGTAAGAAAGTTAAGTGACCACCTGCACATAATGTGACGTGGGCACCCAGGTGTGTCAGACACCTGGGGAACAAGCCTTTTCAGACGCTCAGGTAGAAAAGAAAGCCATTAGGGTGTGCCAGAGGCACAGGTGGAAGAGAAGGACAAAGAGAGGCCTAAACCTCTGTTAATGACATTCCTTTGTAGAGGGCATCGCTAATGCGACACCCTCGTCACTTAAAAACATATGATTTTTGTAATGCGTTGTGGGCACACAGCTGTGTCAAACACCTGGAGAATAAGCCATTAGGATGTGCCTTTCATCGCTAATGCGACACCCTCGTTACTTAAAAACATATGATTACTCGCACTTTGTGCTAATTATTGAAATGCTTATGAATTGATGGGAAATATTCGTACATCTGCTCACCTGATTATGACAAGTGTCTTTCTACGAGAGTTGAGAGAATTTCTACTAACTTATGAAATGTCACATGACTATTGAATGATATTTTTATGCTTTGGTTTGCGTAATTGCTTATTTCATTTGATATCTGGTTTCCAGCTGTGTTGCAGCATTGCTTTTATAAAATAAAATGCATTTGCTAATGTGAACACTTTCTGTCAACAGATCTATTAAATAATTATTTTATGATCCACATTCTTTAAAAAAGGAGCACTTGGAAAGGAAAGAACAATAAGAAGGAACTAGTAACAGTAACACATAATTTTCTTTTCAAGTACATGGTAATATTTTTTTTACACTAAGTTTTTGTGGTGCACCACTTTAATTACATAGACATTAAGATGTGAATAGACATGTCCCTTGTCTGCATTGTTGTTTTTACTGTAATATTTTTTCTGCTTGAGCTATGTCATGTTTAGGTATAAGTTGTTGCTGTTTGCCAGGCATAGTGATACTGAATTTGACTTTGTATTACGCTGTTAAGCCAGTTTACTACTAATTTATTTTTATTGTTTGCTGCACATTGCCTTATATTAGTTGTAATATTACAATTGCTTTGCTAATTTCTTAATGCTGCTTGCTTCGCAAATCTGCGTTTTTTTTCATTGCTGTTTATATTAATTGTTTTATGTGATGCTGCATTGCCTCGTCCCTTGGTATATATATCTGAGCTCAGTAGATGTAAGTTAGCTTAAGAGGGGTAGACTATATAAGAAACTAACTATAATTACTTGGAAGAAATGTATTGAGAAGCTATATGAAAATGGTTTGGGCAAAAGAAAAAAAAAAAAAAAAAAAAAAAGGTTACTGTACAGTGGAGAAATAATTATTTTGAAAGAAATATGAATAGAATACAGGAAGGAGGTATAGATAGGACTTTTTGGGAATAATGATGAAGGAAGGGAGATCTCCAAGAAGCAAAGAAAGTTTTGTTTGCAAAATACTGCAGTACCAAATGTTACACTGAAAACGAACCCTGTCCTTTCCTTTTGTGTTATCCCTCTATATGTTTGCGTACCCTTGAGTATTTGTGTTTTTCCTGTCTTTATATGTTTATCTGATAAGACTTATGTTGTAGAATTTTTCTAATACTCCGCTACATGAACTATGATGAGGAATACTGTTATCCTCAAATATAATTTGCATTAATAATATGTTATTTACCTTGTAAAGATGCTTAGACATTATTTATTCTGTTTTGTTTTAATGCTAATGTGTAAAGTTGATGTTTCAAAAGTTATTCTGATCTTTTATGTATTTACTTATGTCATAATTCCTGTAACACTGATGTATATGTCTATTTCTATTCTTTTGTAAAGCTTATACTACAAATGTTATCTGTATTGTTATGTTCTTTGATGATGTTTTCTGTACCTTTGTAATTGTATTCTTATGTTATAAAATTGTAATTGACACCAGTTCATCAAAGTAAGTAACTTGTAAGTTACATTTCACTGCACACAGTTCTGTTGGTCATACTATATGGACACTATGTCAGAAGTTGGGACTGTTAGTGTTTGCACATGTGTTGATAATTCAGCAAGGGACTGGATAACAGCATTGCTGGTTCTAAGGACAATTCCAAAAACTTTGTGAGTGCACAAGTGGTGGTTTATGGACTTGCTATATTCTCCGCAAGACTCTTCACTGGTGATTGTGCACCCGCACAGTCACAACAGATGGCTGCTGGCCATCTCTACAAGGACTACAGTGGGTCAACACCTTTGCTGACTCACCAATACCATTATTTCTACAAGGACTGCAGTGGGTCTGCGCCTCTGGTGGCCCACCAATACTCTCTACCAGGACTGCAGTGGGTCTGCTCTGTGATGACCTACCTACCAATCTGCTTCAAAATGTCGAATGACTCTGCTGTGGGTTTGCTCTGTTGTGGCCCATTACCTGTCAGCATGTCAAGAGTGAGCACTGTCTTTCCGTTGGAAGGACAACACTACTTCTTCAAGACTGCATGGAAATCCACTACTTCTGTGTGCAATTTCTTTTACTAATGAGAAACTGTAATCACTATTATGATGAATGATCAGGATTATCTTTATGGACTGTGAGAAAATTTTAGCTTTTGACCAACATTGTTTCAATAAGTGTGTGCATTTTATATCTTTGTTACTGTAATTGTGAAAATTTTTTTTCAAATCTGTATTGGCCAGTGCCAAATACCATTTGTAAAAATTTTTTGTGGGGAGCATGGGGGCTATGTAAGTAGGCTGTTTAGGTTCTTATATTGGTAACGCCGCCGCCACGTAGCGCTCTCTGTATGAAAATCACTGCCTGTGCTGTGTGCAGTCTGTGGCTAGTTTGCATTGTTGTCTGCCATTGTAGAGGGGCAGCTGGATGTTAACAGCGCGTAGCGTTGCGCAGTTGGAGGTGAGCCGCCAGCAGTGGTGGACGTGGGGAGAGAGATGGCCGAGTTTTGATAATCTGTAAGACTGGATGTCAATTATGAATATTAAGGTAAATACATTGTTTGTTCTCTAATAATATCTTTCATTTGCTAACTATCCCTATCAGTAGTTAGTGCCTCCAGTAGTTTGAATCTTTTATTTAGCTGGCAGTAGTGGCACTCGCTGTATTGCAGTAGTTCGAGCAGCGAAGATTTTTGTGAGGTAAGTGATTTGTAAAAGGTATAGGTTAAAGTTAGTCAGGGCCATTGTTTTGTAGGGGTTATTGAAAGTCAGATTGCGTTGCGCTAAAAATTATTGTGTGTCAGGTTAAGCACAGTCTTGTACAATTGTTCTAAGGGGACGTTTCAGTAGTAGTTCTGAGATCAATAAGAAATTCTCCAAAAACGTAGTCCATAGATTTACTGCAAAAATGTCCAAAATTATGAACCATTGAAAACCTGAAATCGGTAACGGAAACTGACTTCCTATATAGGCCAATTCTGATTATCCATTCCAGACAGCCGATGATTCATTAATTATGTCGTTTTTTCAACACGTGTGTGTATTAAAATGTAGGCTAATATGATTTCTGCATTTGTAATTGCCCTCTGAACTATTGCAAAAATGTTACTAATATTGGAATCGGCAACTAGAATTGACCTATACAGAAGTTCAGTTCTAGTTACCTAGTGCAGTTTTTGTTATACACCGCAGTAGTTTTAGAGAGCAGTTACAAATGTAGAAATGGTATTACGTTTCAGTGTATATAACTGCAAAAATAATTTACATGTGAATCATGGAGCGGTTGGAATCTGTAACTGGAATTTACCTACAGAAGTTAATTATAGTTATCGATTCCAGTATTCTGTATTTTTTTTGTAGATATTCTTTTGGTAAGACAGAGATTTAGGAACCAGGTTTTAAATTGTAAGACATTTCCTGGGGCAGATGTAGATTCTGACCACAATCTATTGGTTATGAACTGCAGATTGAAACTGAAGAAACTGCAAAAAGGTGGGAATTTAAGGAGATGGGACCTGGATAAACTGAAAGAACCAGAGGTTGTAGAGAGTTTCAGGGAGAGCATTAGGGAACAATTGACTAGAATGGGGGAAAGAAATACAGTAGAAGAAGAATGGGTAGCTCTGAGGGATGAAGTGGTGAAGGCAGCAGAGGATCAAGTAGGTAAAAAGACGCGGGCTAATAGAAATCCTTGGGTAACAGAAGAAATATTGAATTTAATTGATGAAAGGAGAAAATATAAAAATGCAGTAAATGAAGCAGGCAAAAAGGAATACAAACGTCTCAAAAATGAAATCGACAGGAAGTGCAAAATGGCTAAGCAGGGATGGCTAGAGGACAAATGTAAGGATGTAGAGGCTTGTCTCACTAGGGCTAAGATAGATACTGCCTACAGGAAAATTAAAGAGACCTTTGGAGAGAAGAGAACCACTTGTATGAATATCAAGAGCTCAGATGGCAACCCAGTTCTAAGCAAAGAAGGGAAAGCAGAAAGGTGGAAGGAGTATATAGAGGGTTTATACAAGGGTGATGTACTTGAGGACAATATTATGGAAATGGAAGAGGATGTAGATGAAGATGAAAAGGGAGATACGATACTGCGTGAAGAGTTTGACAGAGCACTGAAAGACCTGAGTCAAAACAAGGCCCCGGGAGTAGACAACATTCCATTAGAACTACTGATGGCCTCGGGAGAGCCAGTCATGACAAAACTCTACCATCTGGTGAGCACGATGTATGAGACAGGCGAAATACCCTCAGACTTCAAGAAGAATATAATAATTCCTTCCCAAAGAAAGCAGGTGTTGACAGATGTGAAAATTACCGAACTATCAGTTTAATAAGCCACAGCTGCAAAATCCTAACGCGAATTCTTTACAGACGAATGGAAAAACTGGTAGAAGCCGACCTCGGGGAAGATCAGTTTGGATTCCGTAGAAATGTTGGAACACGTGAGGCAATACTGACCTTACGACTTATCTTGGAAGAAAGATTAAGAAAAGGCAAACCTACATTTCTAGCATTTGTAGACTCAGAGAAAGCTTTTGACAATGTTGACTGGAATACTCTCTTTCAAATTCTGAAGGTGGCAGGGGTAAAATACAGGGAGCGAAAGGCTATTTACAATTTGTACAGAAACCAGATGGCAGTTATAAGAGTCGAGGGGCATGAAAGGGAAGCAGTGGTTGGGAAAGGAGTGAGACAGGGTTGTAGCCTCTCCCCGATGTTATTCAATCTGTATATTGAGCAAGCAGTAAAGGAAACAAAAGAAAAATTCGGAGTAGGTATTAAAATTCATGGAGAAGAAGTAAAAACTTTGAGGTTCGCCGATGACATTGTAATTCTGTCAGAGGCAGCAAAGGACTTGGAAGAGCAGTTGAACGGAATGGATGGTGTCTTGAAGGGAGGATATAAGATGAACATCAACAAAAGCAAAACGAGGATAATGGAATGTAGTCGAATTAAGTCGGGTGATGCTGAGGGAATTAGATTAGGAAATGAGACACTTAAAGTAGTAAAGGAGTTTTGCTATTTAGGGAGTAAAATAACCGATGATGGTCGAAGTAGAGAGGATATAAAATGTAGACTGGCAGTGGCAAGGAAAGCGTTTCTCAAGAAGAGGAATTTGTTAACATCGAATATAGATTTAGGTGTCAGGAAGTCGTTTCTGAAAGTATTTGTATGGAGTGTAGCCATGTATGGAAGTGAGACATGGACGATAAATAGTTTGGACAAGAAGAGAATAGAAGCTTTCGAAATGTGGTGCTACAGAAGAATGCTGAAGATAAGGTGGGTAGATCACGTAACTAATGAGGAGGTATTGAATAGGATTGGGGAGAAGAGAAGTTTGTGGCACAACTTGACTAGAAGAAGGGATCGGTTGGTAGGACATGTTCTGAGGCATCGAGGGATCACAAATTTAGCATTGGAGGGCAGCGTGGAGGGTAAAAATCGTAGAGGGAGACCAAGAGATCAATACACTAAGCAGATTCAGAAGGATGTAGGTTGCAGTAGGTACAGGGAGATGAAGAAGCTTGCACAGGATAGAGTAGCATGGAGAGCTGCATCAAACCAGTCTCAGGACTGAAGACCACAACAACAACATTCTTTTGTCATGTACTGGCTTTTCTTTTACAGTTTAGTGGGTCGGTTTGCCCATATATTATGCTACTCTTTCGTATTTGGTGTGATTCATTTAATTTTACCGTTTCTCTGATACATTCTAGTATTTCCCCACCCAAAACCCCAACTTTCCTGCCCTTCTCCCGTTAGATTCAATAATTAACATGAAATTAATGCTATTTTATAACAGTATGACTTTACCATGTGCAATACTGTAACGCAATTTAAAGGTTCTCTGTCCTTTTCTAGTCGCATAAATTACGAGAATACTTCTTACCTGAAATAAAAATTTGTTTTTAATTCTTGTTCTTAATTGTTTTCGTTATCTTCAGTTCGTTTCGATGTAATTCATGACTAAGTAAATAACTGCGTGAATGTGATTGTAATTTTATCGTATGCTACATTTGTTTGTTTACGAATATGGCCCGTTGCTCGCTACGGTCGCTGGTTCGAATCCTGCCTCGGGCATGGATGTGTGTGATGTCCTTAGGTTAGTTAGATTTAAGTAGTTCTAAGTTCTAGGGGACTGATGACCACAACAGTTAAGTCCCATAGTGCTCAGAGCCATTTGAACCATTTTTTTGACCCGTTGCTTTCATAGATTGATTATACATAGCTCTTTGCCTTAGGTATGAGGTCATTGCCTAAAGCCGACGAGTGGAATCGGACACTAGAATTTATCCAAAAATTCCTCCAAAAAAATCTTCTCCATCAGCAGAGTCAATAACGTTATGTTTACAGACATAATTTCTCTCAGATTAACAAATATTAAATATCCTTCTTAAAAAATGCAACTGTTCGCTACTATACTTATAATAAGGATGCCCCAGCGCTTCACAACTGACTGGTAAGCAAGCTAACCACAGATAAACACAAAGTGAAGGATCTTATTCACTACTCTGCAGTGCGTTCATTCATCTTTGTCCCAGTTCACTAAACGTAAATTATTTACAGTGGTAGAAAACATATGAAAACCTTACAACTATGGTTCACAAACCTATGAAATGTTACGGTTTCGTGGAAAAAGATCGCTCCAATAATTCGTGTTACACTAATGCACACCACATTCCAGTTTCTATATCAAGGAGAGGCTCTTGATGTAATTAATGATTATCAGAACTCCAACGCAGATTCTTCTGCGACTTCACGTAATGCAATAAATAAAGCGACGCGTTATCATACAAAGGAGCATTTCACGATGAACCTCGACATTACGCACAAACTACACTATCCAGTTGCAGTGCTGAACTTACGCAACAGTATCTAAATTGGTCAGTCGATGTATACTTTTTAAGGATTCTTGACATAATAGTGTGAAGTGCTAAAAGGTGAAACGAGTTTTTCAGACTTTTATGTGTTCTACAGGGTGTTTGCCTAGTAGAGGTACGAACGAAAGGCGCGAAAAGCAGCAAGCAAGTAACCTTAATATACATAGATCCGGAAATGAATGGTTTCCCCGAAAGAACGTATTAGGTGTGCGTACGCGAACACCTTATAACCGAGCTAACGAGGATTGAAGCTGCATATATGTAGTTGAGGACAAAAACATTGTAGTGTTTCAGATGGCCACCGTTTCTATGAAGGCTGGCCGCAGCGTGTCTCCTCATCGATGTCCGTGATAGTTAACACACTGACTGCCACGTAAGTCAAAGACGACTCGGAAAATTTCTTCTTTGGGTCACGTGAAATAAATACAACTCTCTGACATATTTTCATTTAAAGGTCCGTGGCGCCGTAGCAGCTCACAGCAGCAAGCTGTGACCCTGTGTTACAGCGAATCATATCCCCGGTAACAAATCATACTCGCGGCCTACAGTTTTCAAGAGCTCAAGAAAAGTTAAAGATAACTGTAACTGTGAGTTATATACGACGCACTAGCTCAGTTTTCTTGAGTTTTCTTCTTTTTATGACTTAATTAATCTTTTCTTTTACTTATTACTTACACTGTTCAATACAAACGGCAAGTAGTTTCTTCTTACGTTCTCCAATTGTAAAATAAATACAGAAGCTGATGGCATTTTCTACCTATAATACCTGTATATGTCGTACTTTATGAAGAAACGTTCTACACAAAAATTCAATCACATTTTTTACATCCCAGGCTTTTTTTTTTTTTTGCGCCTAAACTGGTAGAAATTTATCGAAGTTAACACTACATAATTACGCAGGATCTTTATCATTCATGTGCATAACTTCAGTTAAAAGCGTCTGCAAACGGCTTTGTTCCTCTTCATCGCTTCTGCGAGACATTTTCTTGATTCTTATTATCAACAGGTTACAGGACGAATGAAGACTGTGACAACAATGATGTATAGCAATAATGTGACTGTGCACAAATAATAATATGAAATGAAAGACTGACAAGAGCACCAAACCAAAATTGTTAGCCACATACTAAATGACACACCTGGCATACTTACTTTGGCGCCACATGAGTCATATGTAAGTCACACAAAAAAACTGTAATCTAAGGTTCTACACTGAAACTTATTTACTCATAAATAGTTCGTTTTGTGGAAAATAAAGCAGTAAATGAGATACTTGTGACGTTATCTATTAGGTCATTTATATACACGACGACAAAATATCGGAACCAAAATGGTGCTACGCCACATAAACGAAAATTGGTAGGCGTTTTCTATAACACGCCAGCTGCATAAGAGTGGCGTTAGTAGCGCCACTAAGAGGATGCAAATCAGATTTACCATAAATACAGACTGCAACTGTTATGAGCGTTAGTCACTTTTCAGATTGGATGCGGTTGATGTTAGTGAAGAATGTCTTTAACGCGATAAAGACGCTGTAAGAGGTCGTGGTCTCCTGACCTTCATTGCTTACATAATCCGCCCTCACAATCATATTTCGCACATCAGGACGCTTCATTCGAACCCAAACTCAATAAGATAAAGACACGTTGTATGAATTCATGTAAACGATACGCAAATAACAAGTGCGCACCGGGGTTGAGATACTCGAGGCTGGCGTACACACACACATTCAAGACACGACGGCCACAAGAGCTTTTAGTTCAGGAGAGGTGGACCGCACGCCTAGAGGCCGGTCCCTTCTGAGGACGATTCAGCCCATCTACGTCGGCCGGCGACCACCCGTGGAGAGGACAGCGTTTGCCCGAGTGAAAGGGGAGAACGATCCCATTTTCGGCTTGAAAGCTAATTCCGCTACACATGTGGCAGCGCCCAGCCTACGCATTCTTTACAAACAGAGCACGCAATTTCAGAGGTTTTCACAGGGAGACAGCAAACGCCAAACGCCGACGCTACACATTTCCGCATTGGTCGCCTTAAACGAAACGTCATTCTCCCGGTTTAGAAGAGCAATGCTGATTGGCAGACGATATTCCTGACGCCTTGAGCTGAAGGAGTAATGGAAGAGACCGAAAGATATACCCCTTCACATCTGGCGTGGAGAGGGGCCGTTCCGTTGACACTCTTGGAGCGAGAACACGTAACGAGAGCGTGTGCGCTCGTACATGTACTCAAAGAGCGAGGAACAAGTCTCTCCTCAGTACTTCACTGGGAGAGCACCTCTGTCGAGAGCGAATCGGAGTGCGACTCTATATTGAGTCCTTGCGATTAAGTGTTGTTCACTGTGTTGGCCGCCACACATATTGTGCGGTGTGAACGGACAGAGTTATAGTTAAACGCCTGCGAGCGAATTTTGTGGACTGGTTATCTGACTGGTGTACCACGCCAATAGTTAGACTAGGGGCGAATAGGAGTCCTCGACTTCATTAAGGCGTAGGGAGAGTTTGATTGGCGAAGGTCAATCCAGATAGAACGAGAGTTATCTTATTTGTCAGCAGCGAGCGGCGCAGACAGCAATCATCGCAGCTTACGGTATTGTGCGCTACAGATCTTGTGAGCCCCATATTTCCTCCACAACAGCACACTTAACTGCATTTCACACGCGACAGCCTCGAACGTACCTAGCAACATTCTAACGGATAATTATTCAAGTTGAGTAGGTGTGGCTCTCAGACATTCTGCCAAGTCAATAACAATCTTAAACTTTGTATAGAAATTTCATTAGCGAATCCTGTCATTAAGAGGTAACTTAACATTCCGAAAAAAAACCGGAAATAACTTGTTCAGTTCATAACTAAAAGTGCCATTGTGATTTCTCAGAATTTTTGCAAAATAAATAATAAATTTCTTTAGTTTCATGTTTTTATTACACTAACTAGCACTACTCCAGTACCCAAGTATCCCGGCCATGGTGGTCTCGCGGTTCTAAGCGCTCAGTCCGGAACCGCGCGACTGCTACGGTTGCAGGTTCAAATCCTGCCTCGGGCATGGATGTGTGTGATGTCCTTAGGTTAGTTAGGTTTAAGTAGTTCTAAGTTCTAGGGGACTGATGACCACAGATGTTAAGTCCCATAGTGCTCAGAGCCATTTGAACCCAAGTATCCCACTAGTTACATAAGAAAGTTCGTGGATTTTTGTGTCATTTGCTTACAGTGGACGACTCCAGAAGATATTTATTGCTGAAAGTTTTTCAGGCATTTCTCTTTAGAACGTTAGGAGCGTCTGTCTACTTCGGTAGTAGTGTGGGGGTGGAAATTGCATCTTGCAGGAGCCACAGGGTACAGGGTATAGCTCAGATTAATCCGTTGCGCAGGAGGACAGAATAGCACCCACACGCTCACAATGCCATTATCAACACCTCACTGAGTTTGAACGAGATCGTGTAATAGGGCCGCGACAAGCTGGCTGTTCCTTCTGCGATACTGCAGAAAGACTTGGCAGGAATCTTACCACCGTACATGGCTGCTGGCCGCTGTGGTCAAAAGAAGGTACGGTGGACAGAAGACCGGGCACCACATGGCCACGTGGTTCTACCGAGAGAGAACACCATCGTGTTCGGCGTATGGCTCTGGCGCATCCTACTGCATCTGCAGGAGCAATTTGAGCAGCAGTTGGGACCACAGTGACAGAAAGACCTGTTACAAATCGGTTACTTCAAGGATAGCTCCGAGCCAGGCGCCGTGTAGCGTGCATTCCACTCAACCCAAATCACCGTCATTTGAGACTTCAGTGGTGTCAAGCGAGAGCTCATTGGTGGGTGGGGTGGAGGTCTGTTGTGTTTTCTGATGAAAGCTAGTTCTGCCTAGGTGCCAATAATGGCCGTGTGTTGGTTACTGAGAGGCCAGTTGGGGGCCTGTGAGCAAACTGTCTGTGGGCTAGACACACTGCACCTACACCTGCAGTTATGGTCTGGGGTGTGATTTCGTATGGCAGCAGCAACACTCTTGCAGTTATCTCACACACCCTGACTGCAAATTTCTACGTCAGTCTGGTGATTCGACCTGTTGTGCTGCCATTCATGAACAGCATTCCAGGCGGTGTTTTCCAACAGGGCAACGCTCGCCCACATACCGCTGCTGTAAGCCAACATGCTCTAGAGATTAACGATGTGTTGCCTTGGCCTGCTCGATCACCAGATCTGCCTTCAGTCGAGCACACATGGGACATCACAGAACGACAACGCAGCGTCATCGACAAACTGCACTGACCTGTATTAACCGATCAAGTGCAACAGGCATGGAACTCCATCCCAAAAACTGATATGCAGCACTTGGCATTCAACATTCTGGCAGTTAGACCGGTTATTAACGTAACAGCATTTCACATTTACAATGACTTATCTTGCAATGTTTAATCACTTAAATTTGTTACCTAGACTAATATTTTCCGGAAATTTCATTACTCTACATTATGCTTCGGTGTTGCGTATTTTTTTTTTTTTTTTTTGTCAGTGTATATTGCGAAAAGTAGTGGTGCTATAACACACTCTTAGGGCACGCCCGAATTTACATTTACGTCTGAAGATTCTTTCCGTTCTATTTGTTATGATTTCTTCAATCTAATCGAATCCATTAACACAGTTAGTCTCGTATTCCGTACGTTCGTAGTTTTTTCATAAGGGTCAGGCACCTCGTAGGACATACAGTTGCGTTTTTTGAGTGCAGATGAATATTGTATACTTTGCAGCTTTTACAACAGAACAGCCAAACAAATCAGCACTTGCCAATCGTTTATTTGAAACTGAACGCATTGTTAACAATACTGAATTGCCTGAAATATTCTGTATGTAGAACCCTAAAGCTAAAAGTTGGACAATATAGATCTAGAGTATTTTGAAATTTTCAGACATAAAATTACATAACTGCGCCTTAGGTGTTATGATAGAATAGGTAATAAATATACATGAGGTGTCAAGACTTTTATACCCACCTGTTTTATATTTTTCTTGTCTTCTGTTCCTTGTAAAATCAACTTATCCCCATTTTTTGTAAAAATATTAACGTAAGAAACTTTCATGTTTTCGTTTCATTATGATTTAATATTCGTAGCTGTAAAACAATTGTTAAGACCTTGAGAGTAATCCTTTTGGTCCAATGCACTGTATCTGTAGCAGAAAACTGCCCTAAGCGAAATGTCCAAACTAGAGAGCCCATGTGGCCTATGATTTCGTACGTCAGTTTAATATGGTTACATGTGTGTGGTTGAGCTGAGATAAAAAACCTAAACTAATAAAAACTCCGCCCGAACTGGCCATGAAGGCCCAACGGTACCGACCGGCCGCCGTGTCATCCTCAGCCCACATGCGTCACTGGATGCGGAGAAGGGAAGGGCAGGTGGTCAGCACACCGCTCTCCCAGCCGTATGTCAGTTTTCGAGACCGGAGCCGCTGCTTCTCAATTAAGCAGCTCCTCAGTTTGCCTCACAAGGGCTGAGTGTACCCCGCTTGCCAACAGCGCTCGGCAGACCGGATGGTCACTCATCCAAGTGATAGCCCAGCCCGACAGCGCTTAACTTCGGTGATCTGGCGAGAACCGGTGTTCCCACTGCGGCAAGGCCGTTGGTTAAGCTGAGATAACACTTAAGAATTTCACCACGGACTAATAGTGAAGCAGATTTTCGCAAAATTCGGGCCTTTATAGCGGTGTTCTTTGTTCCCCACTAAGACTCGTACATCATATCCATTTATTTAACAACATACCACCATCAGCAGAGACTGTTTCAGCTAACATGATAAAAGCTTCGACTGAAACTCGGACGTAGCTTTCACTCTGAAATACGTATAGCACCGCCGTTCTGGCCGCAAACGACCTAGTCAGGGCCGATCGACCACCATCTCGTCCCCAGCCAGTGGCGTCATTTGGATGCTGTATGGAGGGGCGAGGGTCACCACACAGCTCTCTCGACCGATATCTGCCCTGCAGATCCTAGCTCCCCTACTTCTTGTTCAAGTACCTTCACAGTTGCCACCGTGAGGTTGAGTGTAGCCCCTGTAAGCTTTCTATTAAGGTTTATCTATAAATGAAAATGCTGAATACTCTTTTTTCAAAAACTTTCTGTTTGTGCTGCGTGTACTTTTTTATCGTGTTCTCAACTGCTGAGCAATGGTTCAAATGGCTCTGAGCACTATGCAACTTAACTTCTGAGGTCATCAGTCGCCTAGAACTTAGAACTAATTAAATCTAACTAACCTAAGGACATCACACACATGGACGAGGCAGCATTCGAACCTGCGACCGTAGCGGTCGCTGGGTTCCAGACAGTAGCGCCTAGAACCGCACGGCCATTCCGGCTGGCTGCTGAGCAATACTGACCGTTGTTGGCCTTGTATTGCGCATGTGAACAGTGTCGTGAAACAAAACTTTAATCTGAATGCAACACGGAACTTGACATAATGAAAATGAATCTGATGAAATGCGAGAATAAACTAATTATACGCTCAGTGAAAACTAACTAAAAGTAGCCGGGCAGTATGAGGCGCCTAGCCACATTTCGCGCGGCACCCCCTGTCGGAGGTTTGAGTCCTCCCTCGGGCATGGGTGTGTGTGTTGTCTTAGCGTAAGTTAGACTAAGTTAGACTACGTAGTGTGTAAGCCTAGGGACCGATGACCTCAGCAGTTTGGTCTCATGGGAACTTACCACAAATTTCCAAAACTAAAAGTCAATACTGAAGTACTTTATGAAAGTTGCTTAACATTTATGACTTGAAATTTCCGCAAAAACAAAATACTGCTGCACTCGAAAAGAAGTATTGAAATTACCTACACTGTTTACAGTAAATTAATCTGCTTATTTGGCGCAACTCCTGTAAATTCTGACTATGTACTGTTTCCTCATAAGAATGCAAAGTGTGATCTCTTCTGAAATAAAAGTAAGATACTTCATGCACAGCATGTGTCTGGTGCACTAAGCGAATAGAAATCAGCGGATGCACCAGCTAAAGAAATGTAAACTACTCACTAGTAAATTTGCTTTTTGTTTGTCAGAAACATTCGGTGGCCTCGTGTGGCGTAAGGTAAAAAGCATACATAACAAAATATTAAAAGCTTTATTAAAGAAAATCGTTTTTGAAAAATGAAACTCTAATTATTGACAAAAAGACTCTACAACAAGAGAAGATTCTAACAATTAATTAATTCTCTCGTTACTAAAAAATACAGACATTTAAACTAATTGTGCTACTTGTAACATGATGTTAACACAGGGATCAAACTAACACTAATCATGAACATTATTAGTAATGTAAGGGACAAAGATTTCCTTCCATCAATTGTTCTGACAAAGAAACATTTCATTTTTATGAATGCACTGGTTACCTTGAAATATTCCTTCAAAAACCTTTTCCAGCCATAGAATCAATTGTTTATTTTAGTAACAGTTTTCATCGCCATAATAAAGTATTCCACGTAACTTCTCTCAGATTCACAAATCTCAACTGCTCGCTACGATGCCTGAAATAAGTATGCCGCAACACTGCACAGCTTACTGGCGAGCAGACGAACTACAGATTACGTTCGACACAGAGTAAAGGGTCTTATTCACTACTCGTCTATCGCGCTCGTTTACCTTTGTCCCAGCAAAGGTGAATTATTTATAGTGGCAGGAAACACATGAAAACCTTATACGCGTTCCAGTCCTCCCACCAAGGATAAATCTCTAGCTGTACTGGGAACTGAACACGGGTCCTCCGCATGGTAATCAACGTGAAACGTCCCCTTTGAACAATTATACACGAATGTGCTGATAAACCTCTTACACTATTTGCTTTTCAAACAGCTGAGCAAAACTGAACGTACTCAAACATTCACTAAAGTGACACACAATATTTTTAGCGCAACGCAATCTGACTATCAAAGATCCCTGCAAAAGAATGGCCCTGAGTAACATTAAACTATACCTTTCACAAATCACTTACCTCACAAAAATCTTCATTACTGGAACTACTGCAATACAGCGAGCGCCACTACTGCCAGCTAAATAAAAGATTCAAACTACAGAAGACACTAACTACTGATAGGGATAGTTAGCAAATGAAAGATATTAATAGAGAAACAATGTATTTACCTTAATAGCCATAATATATATAGCAGTTCATAACAAATTACAAAACTCCGCCATCTCTCTCCCCACATCCACCACTGCTGGCGGCTCACCTCCAACTGCGCAACGCTACGCGCTGTTCACATCCAGCTGCCGCTGCCTAACACTACAATGGCAGACAACAATGCAAACTAGCCACAGGCTGCACACAGCACAGCCAGTGATTTTCATACAGAGCGCTACGTAACGTTGCCAATAAGAAAATATAAACAGCCTACTTACATAAAGAAAACATAAACAGCCTACTTAAATGAAGAAAACAAACAGCCTACTTACATAGCCCCCATGCTCCCCACAAAAAATTTTACAAATTTTTTTTGGGCAGTGGCCAATAATGATTTGATAAAATTTTTTCATAATTACAGTAAGAAAGATATCAAATGCACACACTTATTAATACAATGTTGGTCAAAAGCTAAAATTTTCTCACAGTCCATAAAGATAGTCCTGATCATTCATCATAGTAAAATTTCAGTGTTTTTTTTTTTCAAAGTCTGAGCAGTAATATTATTTCTCAGTTTACTTTGAAGCCTAGTGTTACGTTTTTCACACGCCATTATTGTGACAATATTTCACACGATAACACAGAAAAACACAATTTGAAGAGCAAAAATAGGAGAACACATTAACATACTTGGTGCAAATCTACATGCATGCCACAACTGTTTTACTGTGCAACAATGAAAAACCACAACTACAAAGGAAATTCTCTCTATAATTACGCGCTAGCAATAAACAAAAGCTACACTAAATACACAAACTACAAGAAAAAATCAGAAGATTCCAGTGAGGTATCCTAGGCTAAGGGTCGACATATGAAACGTCCCCTTTGAACAATTATACACGACTGTGCTGATAAACCTCTTACACTATTTGCTTTTCAAACAGCTGAGCAAATCTGAACGTACTCAAACATTCACTAAAGTGACACACAATATTTTTAGCGCAACGCAATCTGACTATCAAAGATCCCTGCAAAAGAATGGCCCTGAGTAACATTAAACTATACCTTTCACAAATCACTTACCTCACAAAAATCTTCATTACTGGAACTACTGCAATACAGCGAGCGCCACTACTGCCAGCTAAATAAAAGATTCAAACTACAGAAGGCACTAACTACTGATAGGGATAGTTAGCAAATGAAAGATATTAATAGAGAACAAACAATGTATTTATCTTAATAGTCATAATATATATAGCAGTTCATAACAAATTACAAAACTCCACCATCTCTCTCCCCACATCCACCACTGCTGGCGGCTCACCTCCAACTGCGCAACGCTACGCGCTGTTCACATCCAGCTGCCGCTGCCTAACACTACAATGGCAGACAACAATGCAAACTAGCCACAGACTGCACACAGCACAGCCAGTGATTTTCATACAGAGCGCTACGTAACGTTGCCAATAAGAAAATATAAACAGCCTACTTACATAAAGAAAACATAAACAGCCTACTTACATAAAGAAAACATAAACAGCCTACTTACATAAAGAAAACATAAACAGCCTACTTACAAACGACGCAGACTATTCAGCTACGGAGGCGGAAGTGAAATACGTATAGGTAAATAAAAAATCGAAATACATACTGATGACGGATTTTCAGTTCAGAAAATACGTAACAACGGCTGTTTTTGATAGATGACGAGTGGCACTTCGCGTATATTTCCCTACCGTACCCTGGGTAGGCGAGTAAACACTTGGACTTTGCATAGAAAACGCGACGCGAGCGAAGCTCACGGAAGTTGTCCAAAGTACAAGGCTTTCTCCGGGCGTTGCCATTACCCCGTCCTCGATCGAGAGAGGAACTTGCGACGCTGCGCACGACGAACTGCGCCGTCGTCGCCCTAGTGCAGAACGGCCAGGTGAAAGCGAACTTTGAGTTTTGCGTGTTGCGTAACACCATAGCACCGTCATCTGTGTTGTGGCGCCTGGATGAATTTCTCTGACGATATTCCGTCTCATCTTTATAGAACATAGCAAGTTTCTTATCCGGAGAACACAGGATTTTACCCTGTTAACGTGGCCAAAAAAGTGTACTAGCAGCAAACGTAGATCTTAATTGTAGGAAGAAATTTCTGAGAACGTATGTTTGTAGCACAATACTGAGTGGAAATGTATCGTGAGCTTTGGGAAACTCGGAAAAGAAGAGAATCGAAGCATTTGAGATGTAGTTCTATAGAACGACGTTGAAAATTAGGTGGACAAAAATTCGGTGTAGGTATTAAAATCCGTGGAGAAGAAATAAAAACTTTAAGGTTCGCCGATGACATTGTAATTCTGTCAGAGACAGCAAAGGACTTGGAAGAGCAGTTGAACGGAATGGATGGTGTCTTGAAGGGAGGATATAAGATGAACATCAACAAAAGCAAAACGAGGATAATGGAATGTAGTCGAATTAAGTCGGGTGATGTTGAGGGTATTAGATTAGGAAATGAGACACTTAAAGTAGTAAAGGAGTTTTGCTATTTGGGGAGCAAAATAACTGATGATGGTCGAAGTAGAGAGGATATAAAATGTAGACTGGCAATGGCAAGGAAAGCGTTTCTGAAGAAGAGAAATTTGTTAACATCGAGTATAGATTTAAGTGTCAGGAAGTCATTTCTGAAAGTATTTGTATGGAGTGTAGCCATGTATGGAAGCGAAACATGAACGGTAAATAGTTTGGACAAGAAGAGAATAGAAGCTTTCGAAATGTGGTGCTACAGAAGAATGCTGAAGATTAGATGGGTAGATCACATAACTAATGAGGAAGTATTGAATAGGATTGGGGAGAAGAGAAGTTTGTGGCACAACTTGACCAGAAGAAGGGATCGGTTGGTAGGACATGTTCTGAGGCATCAAGGGATCACCAATTTAGTATTGGAGGGCAGCGTGGAGGGTAAAAATCGTAGGGGCAGACCAAGAGATGAATATACTAAGCAGATTCAGAAGGATGTAGGTTGCAGTAGGTACTGGGAGATGAAGAAGCTTGCACAGGATAGAGTAGCATGGAGAGCTGCATCAAACCAGTCTCGGGACTGAAGACCACAACAACAGATGAGATAAGGAATGAGGAGGTTCTCCACTGAATCAGCGAAGAAAGGAACACATCAAAACCCTGGAAAATAGGGACGTGTGTTTTTATTTTACTTCGTGTCAAGAGCAAACGTTATTACATACATTACTGCATTACATTAATACATACATTACAGTTTATAAATTAAACCAATCAAAGAATTGCACACAGTTGGAGGTAATGTGCGTTGTAGCAGACGTGATGATGGCTGCACGGCAGCTCCACAGTCACACTTGAGAGAGTCCACCTGGGAGCCCCACCTCTGCAGGTTGCTTCTCAATCTTGTGACACAGGAACGCAGGCGATTAAGTGATTTCCGTGTGGACCATTTATGTGTGTGGCCTGCGGGAAGAGCTTCTTGTGGAATCAGCCACTCCTCCAGATGCTGCCATCTGGCCTGCCATCTCTTCTCCTCGTGTTGGTGTTGAGTGTCTGCGAGTGCTTCTGTGCTGCGAAGAAAGCTCTTTCTAGACAGAAGTCTTTGCTGTACCGGTTGATGACCGTGTAGAGGATGAACTTTAGATGTTAATGCCTTTTTCATTTCATTTTGTGCTGCTGTATCCCGTGGGATGTCCGGAGGGGCTCTCAGACAACCCGTGATGATACATGTCTCGTTCAGAGCAACATCAACTTTTTTGGTATTTGTGGAGCTGTACCATACTGGGCAAGCGTACTCAGCTGCAGAGTAGCATAGGGCTAATGCGGATGTCCGCACTGTATTTGGCTGTGCTTCCCATGTTCCTGTCAGCTTCCTAACAACGTTGTTCCTGGCAGCCACTTTTTGCTTTGTTTTTAAGCAGTGCTCCTTGTACGTGAGAGCATGGTCCAGAGTAACCCCGAGGTGTATTGGTGTCTTACAGTGTTCTAGAGATGTTCCTTCTCAATCTATCTGTAAGGCTCTACTAGCCTGTTCGTTTCTAAGGTGGAAAGCGCAGGTGTGGGATTTAGATGGATTTGGTTTCAGCTGATTGTCCTTGTAACAAACAGCCGACCAGTGTGGCCGAGCGGTTCTAGGTGCTTCAGTCTGGAACCGCGCGACCGTTACGGTCGCAGGTTCGAATCCTGCCTCGGGCATGGATATGTGTCATGTCCTTGGGTTAGTTAGTTCTAGGGGACTGATGACCTCAGATGATAAGTCCCAGCTGGGTGTTGTGTGATGTCCTTAGGTTAGTTAGGTTTAAGTAGTTCTAAGTTCTAGGGGACTGATGACCATAGATGTTAAGTCCCATAGTGCTCAGAGCCATTTGAACCATTTTTTTTATAAGTCCCATAGTGCTCAGAGCCATTTTTGTAACAGACAAACAATTTTTTCATAGCGTCAGTGAGCTTCTGCTGTACACTTTCAAAGCTATACCCTTGAGCTGTGATTACATGGTCATCTGCATACATGAGGGTTTGTGTTCCTACTAGTAACGGCTGGTCGTTAGCGTATATATTAAACAGAGAGGGTGCCAGCACACCTCCCTATGGCAACCCGTTTTTCTGCTGCCTCCATCTGCTTCTTTGTCCTTGATATTCCACAAAATATCTTCGATTCTGCAGTAGATTTCTAATCATACAGGTTAGCTGGTAATCCTTGGTGAGGTTGTATAACTGCAGCAACAAGAGTTTATGTTTGACAGTGTCGTAGGCTGCTGAGAGACTTATAAACACAACAAACATGCGAGCAAACAAACGGGGCGAGTATTAAGGCATCAGGGAACAACTTCCGTGGTAAGGTGAAGATGTTGGTACAAGAGAGCAGTTTGTGGAGGAACACATCAAACCAGTCCCAAGACTGATGACTTAACAAAAAAAGCGTCATAAGACGGACGTACGATCGTTCGATAAAGAAAAATTTAGGGTACATACTGATTTCATGTGCAGAGTAACTTACTTGAGTTTGTGCAGTCAGGCTTACTTCGAAATATACCACTCGAAACACAATTTTTAATTTATTTAGTATTTTCGACGTAGAGCCAAAAAATGTAACCCAGACAATCAAAGTTTCAATTCCTTTCTCTTATTTCTGCATTATGTAACGATGCATTTTGAGTCAACTAACACGGGTACCGTTTTTGTTATTTTTTCTTCAGTTTTTGTCTATTGTTTGACAATGAAATGACACTGTAGGTAGAACAGATCATACAGTAGTGTAATGACATGTATACAAAGTAAAACTGAATAATAACAATTACTCAGGAAAAATAGTGACTTATCCACCCATCAAATAATAGAGAAAAACATTTTTGATATTGAAGTAACTGGAAGTTCCTTTTCAGAGGGGAGATTTACTAATATGTTTTCGTGTCTGTTAAATAAAATTTACTACATATTTCATGTTAAAACTGATAATAATAAAGTAATAACAATGATTTATAAGTTATAAAATAATCAAGAGAAATACACGCTAAAACAAAAAAAAGACATTAACCGAATGGAACGGAATCGGTACATGTGATGTAAATATACAGACGAACAAATGGTTACCAGTTCAGAAAAACTGGGTGATTTATTCAAGAGAAAGAGATTCACAAGCTGAGCAATCCAATAACGCGTTGGTCGCCCTCTGGCCTTTATTCAAGCAGTTATCCGTACAGCACAGCGGTACGTGGACGACTGTATTTACCCTGTTTAGTTGCCCTTCAGGGCAAGCCATCTTCGGCTTACAATTCAACAAGATAATGCCCACCCGCGCACGGCCAATCCGTACCTTGGCCAGTGAGGTCGCCGTATCTCTCCCCAGTTGAGAACGATGGAGTATTAGGGGCAGGACCGTCCATCCATCTCGGGATTTTGACGATCTGATGCGCCAACTGGAAAGAATTTGGTACCAGATACCTCAGGAGGAAATTCAGCAAATTCCCATTCGAATAACTCCTTCGTGATGTGTGTCCTTTTTTTCCTTTTTTTTTACTTAGAATTTGTGCTTCATTTCGTCGTTCCTGTTCTCGTGTCGAGAGTCCATTGGCTGACATATTATCCCAGTGTGCAGACGAAAAAGATCAAAAAATTCAAATCGCTCTGAGCACTATGGGACTTAACTGCTGTGTTCATCAGTCCCATAGAACTTAGAACTACTGAAACCTAACTAGTCTAAGGACACCACACACATCCATGCCCGAAGCAGGATTCGAACCTGCGGTCGCGCGTTTCCAGACTGTAGCGCCTAGAACCGCTCGGCCACTGCGGCCGGCGAAAAAGATCGCGCAGACAATTACATAGCATGTGAGGCCACATCTTGCTACTGTCACACGAGCAGGCAGCATTTCTTCTGACACTGCTCTTCAAACAAACAATGGACGCCTAAACCTTGAACGATTTCCGCTGGACGCAAAGAATATGCATCGGCAAAACAAAGACCTCTCAGAAATTCATAGCACGTGCCTATTTCACACAGCGGACGCATAAGCCTGGGTCGAAACTAGCGGTTGTGTTAACGAACGAGTGAGGGCCTCGATCGCCGTCCTAGCTGTGATTCGAATTAATTATTTCCAACCTTTCTGATCGATACAGGGGACGGGCACCAATATACACACATCAAACAATGTTCTGCATCACGTCGGTTCCCAGAACTCCTGAAGATAGACGTTGACTGTGGGTATTGCATCACAGACACAGTCCCTTTGACTGTTCAGAGATGTCACTAAACCCGCCCAAAGATGTAAACAACCATGCATGAGCAGCGCCCATTAGACGGAGGGGGTCCGACAGCCGAACAGTTCCAGTCATTCCCCCAGGAAGGAGGTACACGGCTCGTGTTGTCTGTAGTTCAACCATGCCTAGACGGTCAGTATCGTGGTTCGATCGCGTCCGCATTATTACTTTGTGCCAGGAAAGGCTCTCAGCAAAGGAATGTCCAGGCATCTCTGAGTGAACCAAAGCGATGTTGTTCGGCCATGGAGAAGATTCAGAGAGACAGGAACTGTCAGGCCACCCGGGCTACTACTGCAGTGGATGACCGCTACCTAACGATTATGACTCGGAGGAAACCTGACAGCAACGCCACCATGTTGAATAATGCTTTTCGTGCAGGCACAAGACGTCGTGTTGCGACTCAAACTGTGCGCAATAGGGTGCATGATGTGAAACTTCACTCTCGACGTCCACGGCGGGGTCCATCTTTGCAACCACGATACCATGCAGCGCGGTACGGATGGGCCCAATAACATGCCGAATGGACCGCTCAGGATTGGCATTACGTTTTCTTCACCGATGAGTGTCGCATATGCCTTCAACCAGACAATCGTCGGAGATGTGTTTGAAGGCAACACGGTCAGACTGAACGCCTAGACACACTGTGCAGCGAGTGCTGCTGTTTTTGGGGTGGCATTCTGTGGGGCCGAGGTACGCCACTGGTCGTCATGGAAGACGCCGTAACGGCTGTAAGATACGTGAATGCCATCCTCTGACCGATAGTGCAACCATATCGGCAGCATATTGGCGAGGCATTCGTCTTCATGGACGACAATTGCGCCCCCATCGTGCACGTCTTGTGAATGACTTCCTTCAGGATAACGGCATCGCTCGAGTGGAGTGGCCAGCATGTTCTCCAGACATGAACCCTATTGAACATGCGTGGGATAGATTGAAAAGGGCTGTTTACGGACGACGTGACCCACCAACCACTCTGAGGGATCTACGCCGAATCGCAGTTGAGTGGGACAATCTGGGCCAACACTGCCTTGATGAACTTGTTGATAGTATGCCACGACGAATACAGGCATGCGTCATTGCAAGAGGACGTGCTACTGGATTTTAGAGGTACCGGTGTGTACAGCACTCTGAACCACCACCTCTGAAGGTCTCTCTGTATGGTGGTACAAGATCCAATGTGCGCTCTTCATGATCAATAAAAAAGTCGGAAATGATGTTTATGTTGATCTCTATTCCAATTTCCTGTACAGATTCCGGAATTCTCGGAACCGAGGTGTTGCAAAACTTTTTTGATGCGTGTAGGAATACTGCGAGAAATGCACGCTTGAACATAAATCCAGATTCTAGCCTAGCCTGCAGGTCGCGCTGCTATATTTTACAACGAACGGCACCTGTGGATCGTGTTCAGAACAGTGTTCTGCACAGTTATGAGTGCATTATGTTGCAGCTAAGTGAATGCGAAAGTGTGCAAACTGTTCGTGCTTGTATGATGGGTGCTTTCATAAGCTAGGTGAACGAACTGTTTGGTGCTTTAAGAGGTACCGCATCGAAGACTTATACCGCATACAAGGAAAGCGGATAAAAGATCATCCACTAAGTCACAACGTAGACGAATCTGTGTGTGTTGAGCGCTCGTGGCGTCCGGCCACTGAAGAGGATAGTGGCGAAAAATAAGAGACGACAGCGCAAACGTCACTGCATTACTGAACGTCACACTCACGAACCCTGTCTGCAACAAAACAACACTGAGGGATCTCCAGTGGCAGGAAAATGCGGAGTGAACTGAAATTCCAAAACCAGTCATGAGCAATGTAAATGCCTGTAACAGAAGAATTTGGTGTTGAAGCCATAAAACTGGAGTACGGAACAATGGATGAAATTCATATGGTCCCATGAGTCTTGTTTCACACTGTTCCAATTTTTGGCCGAATTTACGTACCAAGAGTGAAATATGGCGGGGGTTCGGTGATGACTTGGGCACCCATATCGTGGTATTCCGTGGGCGCCATAGCTACTCGGCAATGTGGCATTACTGCCAAGAAATATGTTACCACTTTGGCTGATCAGGTCCATCTCATGTTACAGTGTTTGTTCCCCAATGGTGATGCTGTGTTCCAACACGACATGCCCCCTGCTCACGCAGCTCGCATTGTCGAGGACTGGTTTTTTGAGCACGAGGATGAATTGTCACTTCTTCCCTGGCCACCACAGTCGCCAGATCTCAGTATTATTGTGCTTTCGTGGTTTACTTCGGAGAGAAGGCTGCGTCATCGCTATCCACCTCCATCATCGTTACTAAACTTGCCACAGTTTTGCAACATTACCTTGAAAGTCGGACAGGATCTGTATTTATCCATTCCGAGACGACTGGAAGTTGTTTTGAATGCCAACAATTTTCTAACGCCGTATTGGGCATGATAATGTGCTGCGTTTTCAATGTTTCCATACTTTTGTCCTCCCCCTGTAGCTCTTGTTGGTTCGTATTTTCCTGTTCATCCTGTAATTCACAAAGACGTGAAGTTGCAAACAGTGATACTAGTACATATGTCGCTGACAGCTTTTCATTCTGGTAGAAGGCTCGGTTAGCACTCTGGTTGGAGGAAACCAGTTCCAGCGCCTGAAGTGTCAACTGTCATGTAATTGTAATCGGACCATAGTGTTACCTCCGCACCATCTTATGCATGTGGAAGAATGATGGCGTAGAAGTCAATCAAGCACTCACCTAGCCGTCACGCTGCCGCTGAAATTCTTTTTTGCTGTAGTGCCTGCAACGATAGTAATAACAGTAATAATTCCATGTGGGTCGACAGCCAGACTGAAGTCTTTAAATTGGGCGCCACTTTGGCAACGTTACATATCCCTTCTCTATTCCAGTAATCATAAAGCAGGAAGGGGACCAATAGTTTAATGTGATATCATAACCACATGGCATTATTGGTGAATCTTCAAATTATTGAGAGGCGATTCGATTACACGATCTTTCGATTTTCGGGCACGCACTTTACCGCTACACCATCTGGCCTGACAGCAGTGCTTGTCGTTTGCAGTTTCACGGGTGTCCAGCATTTCTTTTTCTATCCTTCTGTTTCAGACGACTCTATGTTCTCTCCGCATAGTGCTTCGGCGCTAAACCGCTCGTTATCAGAATGAGTTCTCTGTCTGCTGGCAGGCACTTAGTGTCCTGGTAATCAAGATGAGAAGCTCCCTCCACCAGCTCCACACACTGTCTGTTCAACATTTCTCACGTTCTTTCATCAAATACATAACTTTTAATTTGATAGATTCTTTTCCTTCTTGCGCCTGAGCATATCGAATTCTTCCATACTAAGATCTTTGGAGCTATATTGTAGCAAAGTTACCTTCGACCGCGTTACCAGCATGTGCCCATCGAATATGCAATCAGCAGGGTGTTCTCGCCTGCTTCCTCGTTGGCCGCGCGGGATTAGCCGAGCGGTCTTGGGCGCTGCAGTCATGGACTGTGCGGCTGGTCCCGGCGGAGGTTCGAGTGTGTGTATTTGTCCTTAGGATAATTTAGGCCTTGGCAGCATAAGATTTCACACACATTTGAACTTTCTTTTTTTTTCATTTTACTCACTTGGACGAACCGGAATCAAATGGAGGCAAACTTGGCAGCTATTAGGTCTTTATCGATTTATCTGTCTTCGGCAAACTTAAAACCGATTCGTACACGTCTGAATTACAGAAGTGCCGCGCTTCAAAAATCTCTCAGAGAAACGTGGGTTTGTGCACGTAAAATCCAAACAAGCAAGATTTTTTTCAAACCCTTAAAACTTATCTTAGACCAAGGTCCGACATACCAGCGGACAAAATCTGAACCATCGATCTCGTCCAAGCCGGAGTTATTTGAGGGTGACTGTCTGCACGTGAAATACGAACGAGGGTGACTTTTTGCATGAAAAATCCTAACAGTACACATACAAATGGTGCCACTAGCTGAGCGCTAATTTCAGCCAATCAAAATATTTTGTAAAAGGAGTTAATGGACTCACACAATTTATCTGGGTGCCAGATTAACATTCTGTAACGTAGCTGCAATAAGATAGATGTTCGAATGACTATAAAAATGGCCACTAGTCCGAGCTAAACCAAAGACTTTGTACCCCACGTTCCTAAATAGGAATCGAGTACCGAGACCACCTCCCACCCCCTCCTCCCCTCCCGCAAACCCGCAAACCGCGATTCTGGGCGCACTGTACGTCACAATGAATATTGAATGTGTACGACCTGTTCAGAGGTTCCAAATAAAACTCTAAAATTCATGATAATAAATTCACTTACATGAATTACTCATTTCAGTGTGTGACGCCGTAGAGTCAGAAATTCGCAAACTTGTCGCTACCTAGATGTTGACTCTGAAATTATTGGTATATCGGAGCACCACTTAAATAATTTGACAATTCAGAGGCTTCCTTTACCAGGATACAAATTAGCTGGCTGTTTTTCAAGGAGTTTCTTGCGGGGTGGGGGAGTGGTCAAGTATGTAAAAAACAGTATTCCATTTGAGTCCACAGACGTATCACGGCAGTGCACTGAACAGATATTTGAATGTTTTGCAGGGGCAGTTGAATTTAGTGAAACTAAACTTCTAATTGTTGATGTTTATAGGTCCCCTAACTCTGACTTCAGAGCATTTCTGCTCAAGCTAGAGAAGTTTCTTGGTTCACTTTATAGGAATTACCAGAAATTAATTATATGTTGTGACTTCAATATAAATTTTGTATATGATGCTGCAAGAAAAAGGTTGTTGGTAGGTCTCCTAAATTCATATGATCTGATGCAGACTGTTTCTTCCAAATAGGGTGCAGGGGAACAGTAGCACAGCCATAGACAATATTTTTATTCATTCTTCATTATTAGATGGGCATTCTGTTAGTAAAAGGGTGAATGACCTTTCAGACTATTATGCGCAAATTTTACAACTAAAAGGCTTTTCTACTCAAACAAATGTCACATATAATTACGAACTGCGTAGGAAAGGTAATCACACAGAAATAGAGAGGTTTTAAACCTCGTCAAGGAACAAGAGTGGCAGGATGTTTATAGTGCTGAAAACACATTTCTCATGCTCTTTGAGAGTTACTTTCCATTAGAACGTTCTAAGCGGGGCACTAGCAGTAAAAGGCAGCCCGGGTGACTGACTAGTGGGATAAAGAACAAAGCGGGAATTAAATCAAAATGTTAGAGGTAGTTACACTCAAGCTACAGTGGCCATTTACAAACAGTACTGTAAGGTGCTTAAAATGTTATTAGGAACGCAAAGAGTTTTTGGTATGCAAATACCGTAGAATAGTTAATTCACAGGATAAAATTAAAACCATATGGTCAGTTGTGAAGGAAGTTTCTGGTCAGCAGCACAAGGTCGACGATATCAAGTCATTTCGTAGTAAAAATATTTCAGTTACTGATACATTAGATAGATGTACAGTATTTAACAATCATTTTCTGTGCAGTGCTGGTGAATTAAACAAAAATTTAGTTTCTACAGGGAATCATACTACTCTCTAGGCAAATGCCTTTCCGAGATTGATGTCTGAAATACTCCTCTGTGAGACAGACAATGGGGAGACTGAGTCAATAAGTAAATCACTGAAGACTAAAGATTCTCATGGATATGATGGAGTGCCTAGAATTATATTAAAGTACTATGCTACACATATTAGCCCTGTAATTAGCCATATTTATAATTTTTTCTTTAAGAATAGTCAGTTTCCAGAATGATTAAATTACTCAGTAGTAGAGCCGCTTTATACAGAGGGAGAAAGGGATAATGTAGACAATTTGAGACCTTTTTCTATACCATTAGTGTTTGCTAAAGTTAGGTATTGAAAACGCTGTGTGGTCCGAACTCGGGACCTTTGCCTTTCGCGGGCAAGTGCAGTTGGTAGAGCACTTACCCGCGAAAGGCAAAGGTCCCAAGTTCGAGTCTCGGTCCGGCACACAGTTTTAATCTGCCAGGAAGTTTTATATCAGCGCACACTCCGCTGCAGAGTGAAAATCTCATTCAGTAAACGATATGTCTGCAGCCTTACAGTTCTCCTAGCTGAAACATAGAAAAGCTGGCAGGCAAGGTTAATGTTGTTCAAATGAAACACTGGTTAAACAATAACAGTTATTCATATATTGACGATACTTTTACATAAATATATATAAGGAAATTTGTAACAACAGTAGACGAGCAAAATGTTTTTGGGCGTCTCTTGTAAGTGAAGTTATTAAAGTTTTGGACTTTCGTGTTCCACTACGTACGTGTATATTTCTTTAATAAATTGTAATTAATCGCATCGCAGACGGGTTAACATTCTTGTGTACTCTACAGACGACTTCTCTGACGACAGAAAATGATAAAATATCGCAAACAAGAATAGAGTCGTGTAGGAAAGTGTGCGGGGCACTGCGCATTGGTTGAAACAAGATGGCTTTTACACAATCTGAAGCACGAATTAAACCTCGAAAATTGTAGACAATATTTCTAACATACTACAGAACTATCTGGTAGAAAAAAAGACTCAACGTTTTTGATCAGTTTTACATACATCCACCCTTAAACTGTACGCCTCCTTATAGCGGCTGGGGAGCCAGCTCAGAGATCTGCGGAAGGCAATGGGAGACCACCTCCAACAGGACTGCGCCTAATAAAGCACTGCTGTGTTCAAACCAAGTTTCAGGTTGACAACATTTTTGCTTTACGTCGTGAAATGATTACCACGAGAAAACTAGAGATATATGAGGTCTTAACTGACATTCGTTCTTCCCGCGCTACATTCACGAATGGAATAGAAAAGTGTTGTGGAGGAGTGACAGTGGTCCTCAAAGTACCTTCCACAACGCACCATTAGCCTCGCACAGTACAGATGTTATAATGTAGGCCAAACTGCGAAACCATACGACACGTGCATGCTGGCAGCAGAAATAATCGAATGTGGTCCAAGTACGAAAGAAAGTCCGCAAAATTTTCATGATAATCAACGGCGCTAAATTGTTAGCTCTCATTATTAAAGAACTCGCCATCTGCGATCAAAAAAACTTTTACTGATAGTAAGTTTCAACCCGAAGCACCGTCCATCTTCAGATCATCTACTGCGAAAATGCCGTTGTCCTAGAGTACTGACATCTGCATAGCATGCACAATTAAATCCTGTCTTAGCTATTAGTTTAAAATAGTCTGTAGGTGTCACTGCTCTTGGACAAATATTTTTTTCGCAGTAGCTGATCGAGGATAATCCATTACTGAAGCTGAAAGATGTTATCAGGTTTTGTGATACAGGCCGTAAATTCTCTCATAGCAAAATCACGATAATCATAGTTCCATGACATTGTTTTGCTATTGATGTAACAGCTTTCAATTACGGTATTAAGTTAACACGTGATTTAGTAATTGTTACCGTAAGTTACTTCTCCATGGCGCTGCAGGGAGAGAAAATGTACCACGGCAACCTCAATCCGTCCATTGTGCACTTCAATTGTGTGAACTCAAGTTGCATGGAATGTTCTCACCGCATATGTATGAGCACATTTGTGTGGCTATTGCACCCACCTGAAAGCTTTATTGCAGTCATAAGAACCAAACGACAGAGCCCTAATGGACTTTTTCTCCGTTTTAACAATGGAAATCGACGTCATGATTTTCTGTGTGACGGATTTAAGGGGACATGCTCGTGAAAATGACCAAAAATTTGAAAAACAAGTTCTTGCTCTATAGAAAAGAGCATTTCATGCTGATCTCAAAAATGTATATTTTATGGGCATTATCATTTTCCGTTCATTCTGAAATTAAGGATGAACGTAATGTTGCACAGGGGCTACGCCCATCTGTCAGTTTGAAGTGTGTCAGAATACGTGATGCATTATTTTGTTATTCTGTTTTTTCCGTCGTTAGTTGTGGATCGTTAACACAGGTGTATTCTAGAAGGCACTGACTACCGGAACCAAAGTATAGGCATGTCTAGAAGGCTATGGTTCGAATTTAAACAAAGATCTGATGATATATGATTTCGGAATTTCATATGTATGTGGTTTTGTAGTTATTGTGTGTTGTTTTGTTTCCGTGTGTGTGTTTCCTGTGCTACAAATGTCGAGAGTAAAGAAATTTAGCCCCAAACGAAAGTTTCGCGGCAACCAGTTCCAAACAACCGAATTATACACATCAGTTGCTTCAAAAGTCGCCTGTAGAAACTGTGTCCACAGGCAATGCTTCTAGACCTAATGGTTCGCTTTCTGAATGTAATAAGAACAAGCCTAGTAGTATTGTGAGCAGCAATAACGACGGAAATGTTACTGTGAACCTAAATATGCTGTCAAGACTGTTGAAGAGTGCTGTGAAATGTAAGTACTGCAATTGTGAAGATAGTATTGACGTTTCGGATAAATTCTAGTGTCCGATACCAACCGTCGGGTTTGACCAATGACGTCATATGTAAGACAAAGTTGCTGCAATGGACCATCTATGAATGGAACGGATCATACTCTTAAACAAACGAATGTAGCATGCCATAAAATAATACATTTAACGCGACTATTATTTACGCGCGAATTTTATTTAAATAAGTTGAAGATGACTGAAATAAATAAGAACACGAGAGCAATTACGAGAGCATATATTATATTTTCCACACGTACTGCAAAAACGATTTAAATAATGAACCGTCGAATAGCTGGAATCGTTAACTAGGAGCAACCTATGTAGGAGGTCATTTCTAGTTACCGATTCCAATATTACTGTTTGTTTCGCAAAAATCTTACAACATATCAGAAACCCGCTTAAAAAATGATCTTGTCAGTGAACTATAGAATACGACTAGACTTTCGAAAGATGAAAATCTTTCCACACATTACTGCACACGCAAAGAAATAAAACGCAAAAATGACCAAACCTTGCAACCGATAACTATACTACACGGAATTCACACAGCTACAGTAGCTGCTTCGTTCGTGACAGATTTGCAAGAATATTTATAGCAAAAACAGTAGGTTAGCATGACAATTACGTCTAAATTCAGTCTCGATCTTTCGAACCGCGTCCCCCTGCGTATGGATCTCCATATGTTATTTTTTCTGGGCCTCCACATGAATTCGTCGGAAGTTCGTCAAAACCATATAATTTCGACAGACACTGCACTCGCAAAATTCAGCAATGACGCCCAATGACTGCAAAAATTTTATAGTTTATTTACGGTCAGTCATTTTCTGAAGCAGAATTTCGCAGTAAAACAACTGATTCATTCATAACGAACAGCGTCAGAAATCAAGACCTTATAAGTCACGACTACTTTCATTAACAAAAGATGCCGAAAACAAATCACGAGATGAAAACAAAACAATCTACATCGAATTTTTAATATACACGAGTAACGAGGAAATCCAGAGAAATTAATACATAATGCTTTATGTTGTGTAAGTGAACATTCAATGAAAAGAGGAGCAGAAGAAGCAGTAGCCTTTTCTGAGAATACAGACATTGTAGCAGCATTTGATGGATCCTGGCAAAAGAGAGGTCATACTTGTCTGAATGGGGTTGTAACTGCCACATTTATTGAAGTTGGTAAGATACTAGATTATGAATGTCTAACAAAGCACTGCCAGGGTCGTTTAAGTAAATTTATTGGCACCCATGTTTGTGCAAAGTCCAAGTGGAACCATGGAAACGAAAGGAATTCTAAACATTTTTAGAAGATCAGAGGTCCATCCTCGTGTGAGGTATGTAGGCTACCTTGGGGATGGAGACTGTAAAGGACACACTACTCTTGTTAATGACAGGCCATATGGCGACACTATGATAATAAAGCTTGAATGTGTTTGGTATGTACGAAAAAGAATGGGAGCTCGGCTGAGAAAATTATGTAAATACTTCAGTGGAAAAAAACTGTCAGACGGAAAACGCATAGGTAGTCCAGGTCGTCTTACAAAACGTGAAACTGACTCTTTGACTCAATATTATGGACTAGCAATAAGGAGAAATGTAGGAGATTTGGAGAACAAGAGGCGAGCTGTTTGGGAAATATGGTATCACGGAGTGTCAACAGATGAAACCCCACAGCATGGTTTGTGTTCAAAAGGGGAAGATTCGTGCTGCAAGTACTGATTGAGCAATGCTACAGGCATACAGTATACCCTCAAGTATACCTTACCACTTGCCGTAAAGGAGGCAATTAGGCCTATATATAGAGATCTGGCAAATAAAAATCTACTTAGGAAATGTATGCATGGTCTCTCTCAGAATGCAAATGAAAGCTTCAGCAGCTGTATATGGGAGAGAATACCCAAAACTATATTTGTTGGGCTGATAGTGCTGAAGATTGGTGTAATGGATGCAAGAATAATATACAATGATGGTGCAATTTCAAGGGTCAATGTTATGAAGAAATTTAACATCCAGATGGGAAGGAATATGGCTTCAGCCCTAACTGCTATTGATAAGCAGCGGGTAACCGAAGCAGAGACAGCTGCAGAAGCTGATACCAAGGAGTCAAGGATAAAGAAAAGAATGAAGAAAAAGAGTATGGACATTAAGGAAACAGGAGGACAACTGGAGTATGCAGCTGGAATGTTCTAAACAAGCATAGTGGTAAGTTAATAAATCTGTAAATCTTCTTTTGCGATTTACCGAAAACTTGAATTTTCATCATTCATGTGCACTTTTCTCCTAAATTACTGAAGTTAAACTCACAAAAATTGGTACAGATATTTAGAATGACGTCTTCTACCTCCCTTGCCTACTATTTCCTGAAAATTTTATAACATGTTGATGATGTCGGTGATATTTCAGCTACATTTTTAAATATTTTTATTGTAGTAAAATAAATTACTTGTCTTTTTCACAGATGAGCATCAGGAATGGAAATTGGCGGCATAAAACACTTATGTGAATGTTGTCTGTACTCTGACTCTTTTTCCAAGGTGTGCAGTCAGTGGTTTCAAAGAAAATGGTACCACAGTGAAATGATGTTCCCTGTTTTATACTATTATAAATATTGTTGTCAGTACCAAAATATAATAAATATCTCAATGATTTTTTGGGAAATGCTTTGACTTGTAATCCTAATTGTGTGTAAGAATTTTGAGCATTTATAGATCAGTTGCACTACGAGGGTGAAGATAATGCTAAAAATACCGCCCATTCAGGGGCATGTCTCCTTAAGGGGACACGGAATAGGATTTTGGGAGAAAAAAATCAATTTTTGTTTTATCGCCTCATTAGATTCCTCCAATTTTCCTCTTTAGAATGACTTACCCATACATGGCTCTACTAGAATTATAACTGTTTTATTTTTATATATTTGTGAGATCTGGAATGCGCTTTTGTCATACATTTCTGTCGTGGCTGGCCATAATCTTTCTGGCTGTATATTCATGTGACATGAATTCAGATTTCTGTTTTCCAGCGACTATTTTTACACTAGTTGTACAAAATTGTTTGTCTTTGGTTTCATGAAGTTACTGTTTGATTTTTTGACTTTGGATAGTTTGTAAACCGTGCATTATACGAAAGTTGTTGTGTCGAGTTTTTTCGTATCTAGTGCTTCATTTTCCATACTGCAAATGTCTAGAGCTAGGGCAAAACTGCTTTTTGATTCACTAGCAAAAGCGAAACATTTCTTTATCATCATTGTTGGAAAATGTGTGGCCACTTAGTTCTGATTTGCAGAACGAACTTACTCCAAATGAAAGCAGTGCTTCTCCTATAAAACTCAGAGATTTGGACGGGAAACATAATTTATTTGATAAAGAGAAGGAAGTTTTTGAGCTCATTGATACGAGTATACTGCGCGAAGCTCTTGAAAATAGTGAGTGCTGAAAAAAAAGTCAAAGAAAGGTTTCTCTGAAAGTAGAATCCCATGTTGACCTGGCTGTCCAGTTTAATTTAATATGCAGTGTTCGTAACTACAGCTATAAGTTTCCAAGTTCTGTTTCAGTAACTGTAAATAATGGATACAGGTAAATTGAAATTTATAATGTAAGTATTAGGTTTGTCTGTGGGTTGTGAGCAATTGGTAAGGGCAAAGCAGCAGGTGATATGCTATGTGGTGTTCTAAATCTTGACAAAGTACCTTCAAAGTTTGATGCTTACAACTATGTACTAGGATCTGCAGTTGAAGATGTAGCACAGAAGTCAATGCAAGAAGTTGTGGAAGAAGCAGCGAAAGATGACAATCATGATCTCGTAGTAGCTTTTAATGGCACGTGCCAAAAAGGGGCACACCTCCAACAATGGTGTTGTCACAGCAACTAGTGCTGACACTGCTAAGGTTATTGATGTTGCAAAATGGAAATGAGCGTACGGCATTGTGGGCCGGGAGTCCCCCATTCGGGGAAGTTCGGCCGCCGAGGGTAAGTACTTATTGTATTCGACGCCACATTGAGCGACTTAGGGATGAAATGATGATGAGGACAACACAATACCCACTTCCTGAGCGGAGAAAATCTCCTGCCCCAGCCGGGAATCGAACCTGGGACCGTTGGTGTGGCATTCCGCCGCTCTGACCACTCACCTAACAGGGGCAGAAAATAAAGTCCTCATACAATCGATGCATAGATAGGGTGAAAAATTAATATGGTGGTGATTGTCTTTCTTATTATACTATTAGCGGTGGCATGGAGATTGCAGGGGTGAAAAAATTTTCCATCGCTCTTCTGAGTGGTATGATGCTATGTCCAGTATTTGAGGAATGCTGACTCTAAAGCATTCACAGAAGTTTTGGAAAGTAAACCATATGGGAACAACGCAAGTGTAAGAAAACTTGAATGTATAGGACATGTGCAGAAGAGAATGGGTGTCAGACTGAGAAGGCTGAAATCAGTTACGAAAGGAAAAAATGCTAGATTGTGGGAAAACCTTGGATGGGGAACGAAGATTTACTGATTTCATGGCAGACCACATTCGGAATTACTATGGCCTAGCTATCAGGCACAATTCAGGCAATCTTGAAGAAATGAGGAAAGCTATATGGGCTTCGTAGGAGGGTCGTTCAATAATTAATGACTCAATTTTTTTTCTGAGAACATATTTATTGTTAAGAGTCAGAATTTGGTGACAGTATACACCAACATATCTTGTCCTTGTCATATTTTTCTACGTAGTCTCTATCACATTCTGTGGCCGTACGCCAACGTTGTGGAAGAGCATGTATTTGCTGCTGTCCTGTAGGCGTAGCCATGTTTTCACTGCATGACTGACACACTCGTCATCTTCAAAGTGTGTTCCCCGTACAGAACCTTTAAGCGGCCCAAAGAGATGGAACTCCGAGAGTGCCACGTCTGGACTCTAGGGTGGATGAGGCAATGATGTCCAACACAACTTGGCGCTGTGTTCCCGGGTTCTCAGATTTGTGTGTGGGCGTGCATTATCGTGTTGGAGCAAGATTTCTACTGGACTCTTGACCGATCGAACACGTCGAAAACGGTTCTCAAGTTTATTCAGAGCCTTCACGTATGTCTCTGAAGTGATTCTTGACCCTTTTGGCATCACATACACGTGAAAGGCGCCATCACAATCTTAGAAGGCTATCAACACGACTTTCCCGGCAGAGGGGGTTGTCTTGAATTTCTTCTTTTGTAGTTAATGAGGACGATGCCACTCCATGGACTGCCTTTTCTTTTCCGGCGCAAAGTGGTGCACCCAGCTTTCATTCCGCGAAACGATCCGTGACAGAATGGCCTCTCTGTCTGTCTCAAAACGCTCCAACAATTCAGATGAAATGGCCTTAATTTGAATCTTGTGGTCCGCTGGGAGCATTCTTGGAACCCATCGTGAGCACCTCTTTGAATATCGGAGAGTGTCGACCAGCCGGTCGGAGTGGCCGTGCGGTTCCGGGCGCTACAGTCTGGAACTGAGCGACCGCTACGGTCGCAGGTTCGAATCCAGCCTCGGGCATGGATGTGTGTGATGTCCTTAGGTTAGTTAGGTTTAATTAGTTCTAAGTTCTAGGCGACTGATGACCTCAGAAGTTAAGTCGCATAGTGCTCAGAGCCATTTGAACCAAGTGTCGACCATTTCAGATGCACTTCCAGTGCTGACCGACATCTGTAGAGCCAATTGTCGAGTTGTGATGCGCTGGTCGGCACAAATAATGGCATCTGCACGATTCATCATGTGCGGACCAGTGGAGCTGTGTCTGGACCTCTATTTCTGCATTTCCTGAGGCTGTCACTTTCTTTACTCATCGCCCAACTGTACTCCTATCAGTTGCAGCATCACCATACACTGCACACAAACGTTTATGGATGTTCACCACGGTTACTTTTGCTGCACACAATAATTCCATAACAGCACGCTGCTTCTGACGTGAGTCGTATGTAGACGCCATTTTGACGCTGTACTACAGCTCTGCCATCTGCCAGAACGGTTCGAAACTTCACCGGTGCAAAGAACAAACATCAAATGTGTAGCACCAACAAGGACTTTGTCTATGTATATTAACAGCTTTTTTCTTATTGAAATAGTCTCGTATTTCCACATCGCATCCACAGATGAGCATCTGGAGCACGGTTTGTGCCCCAAAGGTGAAAAAAGCTGGTGTAAATACAACAGGGGACCAATAACTGGGCAGAAATACAGCCATCACCAGAGTCTAACAGCAGCTATCATAGAGGAAATAAAGCCCATCTATAGAGATCTGGCTGACATAACTTTTCTGATGAAATGTGTTCATGCAAGAACGCAGAATCCCGACGAGTGCTTGAATAGTGTGATATGGTATCGCCTCCCAAAAACAGTGTTCTTTGGAATTAATACACTGTATTTGAAGTGTACGATGCTCTGGCAACGTTCAGTCTTGGGAATATTACTAAATGCCAGGTCCTTGAAAAGTTGGTTTGCGTGTTGGTTCCTTCACGGTACTGGTGGCATAGGTTAAGGAAAGCAGACAGTACAATCAAGACATTAGTGAAAAAAGCGAGGCAGGTGCACACGGGTGCTAAAAGAAGAATTGAAAATGATGATGAAGATTGTGAAGGAGGTATTAACTATGGATCAGGAATGTTTTAATCTTCTTTCTCTGTTTCCCGTAAGTTTATTTTTTATTTCTCCTAGGAAGATTATTTCAGCTACTGTTGAAATTTTTATGACGTAGTCACATGGAATTCTTGTACATATTGAAACAATGATTTTTGAATTACTTGATTTACATAAGATTTAGAGGTGATAATGTAATGAGAAGTGATGGAAAAAATTTACTGTAAGGTAAATATAAAATCTCTGTAAGTATTACTTTGACAAAAACTATTGTTTCAGTATTGCTGTAACATGTCAATGCACATACAGTAAAAGCTTTATCTCTCTACCTTCAGTCGTTCGTGAGAAAATGTTCCATATATTAGGCATTAGCGATTCTGTATCCCAGTAAGGGATGTTCTGACTGTGACACACTGGGTATACCTGAAGTGAATGTAGAAAATGTGATGGCTGGTAGTGTGCGTCATAGTGAACTTATTTCGCATAGTATACTTTGTCCGCATTCCTCCGCGTACGGCGCTAGGCGTCGTTGAACGGCGTCGCGCGCCGCCAGCAGGTTAGACACACAGCACGTCATCCGGGCCGTCATGATACAAGGTCTCTAGGGAAAAGTTTTCAGTGTATTTGTGGTATCAAGGTGAATGAGAAGTCGGGGTAAGTTTTATGACCTTTATTCGAAAACAGCTACAAAAAGTGCTCGAAATTACGCTCTCTTGCTTCAATGTACGCCGTGCAACGATGCTGTAGTGACTGTCGCATTCTTTCAAACACTCCTTGCAAAGTGGAATTTGCATCGGAGGCTGCCATAATGCGCATTATCAGCTCTTCATCAGTCTCAGTGGGGGTTTCGTAGACAATAGATTTCAGGTTGCGTGCGACGTCTCCTGGCAAGACATTTATAAAATCGTAATTATATATATATATTATCTATATGTTTGTGCAATATTTATGTATCTATATTTCACAAAAAAAAGTCTTTGGTCGGCGAATGTATGTATCGAAGCAGACAATGAGAATTAAAAATAATCACAAAGACGCATATTAAATTGCCTACAAATAGTGGAGGTTAAAACATTACTGTCTCTGTCTTCTTGTAGCCGTTAAAGTTGTAAGAGCTTGTGACGCTCGCTTGAATGCTTCGGTAGCGTTTGTTTGTCATTTGATCGAGATAGATGCTATTGGAGGCTGATATTTGTAAAAGGTGTGTTACGTTCAATTTATGTTGATTTTTTTAATATAACAATTGTTAAAATTATTACCTGTAATAATTTATTGCTGGCTTGTCCGAGATTTCATTCCAAATTCTTAGCCGTTTTCAGCATATTAGGAATTTTTCATGACGCAGAGCCGTGCAGCGATCGCGGTAACGGCTGCCGCGGCAAATTCAAATTAAATTGAATGAAAGCAGTTTTCCCGCAACATAACGGGCAGTAACGGTACATTAAAATAATCTCTTTCACCTTCCTGGAAACTTCAGATGGAAATTGTGGATTTTATTATGTCATTTTCAGATGGACATGGGCAGCTGCTGTTATGTTATCAGTTACGTAAATAATTCATGAGTGATTAAAATTTTACTTGTGTGTGATCAAAGACTGCTGTGCAAAACCTGTTCTGGCTAATAACATAAGAATCAAATGCCATTTTTTTTAGTCTCATGCTCTCATGTTAGTCGTGGCAGTTAATAGTGTTCATATATTTAAAAAATCCACTGCAGCTTTTACGTTTACCGAACATAACAGACTGTAATTCAGTACAGGTCATAAGAGTAATTTTCAGTGCATTCAAGAAATGAAAGTAACGAAGGGCATTTTTTTATTTCATAATTAGTTACAGTAATGATTCCATGTTCCATATCTAACAAGCCAGATCAGTGTTATATAAAAATAGTTTGCAAATTAAAGATCGTACGTCCACAGCAGGAAATCTTTCAGTGTTGTGCGTATCCCCACATAATAGGTCAAAGTGCATAAAGTTAAAATATTTTCAACTGCGGAAACTAATAGTGAGAATTGTATTTTATCTGTCGTGCTCGCAACAATAAGCAATATAAAATTAATTAAAATATTATGCAATATAAACTACATATAAAGTAAGAGTATGCGATGGGGATTACGCGACACGCCCCAGAAGAAAAAATCAGTGGGCGACAAGTAGGGGGAACGTGCAGACCATGTCACCGGCCCACCGCGCCCTATCCAGTTCCCACCAAAGGTTTCATCCAAATGGCTTCGCACTACATGTGCCAAGTGCGCAGGTTCACCATCGTGTTGGTCCCACATTCGCTGTCGCACGTTGAGGGGAACATGTTCCAACAACTCTGGCAGAGTTTCTCGGAAAAATATTTAGTATCTGTTTGCGTTCAGTCACCGGAAGAACATGTTTCGACCAACTAGATTATCGACTGCCAAGCCGCCGCAAATGTTGACAGCGAAGTGACCTTGGTGACCACGAACGAAGGTGGTGTGCGGATTTTCCCGTGCCCACGCGCGTTGATTGTGGCTGTTGACCATGCCCTCGTGTAAAGGATGCCTCATGCGTAAAAAGTACACTATTCGGAAAGTTCGGTTGAATGGCATACCTTTATAAAACCACTGGTAGAATTCAGTTCGACATGGAAAATTGTCGAGGTTAAGGGCGTGAACGTTTTGGAGGTGGTAGGGGTGCAAATCATCTTCAAGCTGTTAACGTCGCGAGTCAATACGTAATAGCGTTTATTGCACTAGTTTGCAGTACGGCTCGAAGCTTCGGAGCCCTTAGCGGTGATAGAAACAGCCGCTTGCATCTTAGCGTGACTCATTCGCACCTGTCGCTAGCCTAGCCGTAGGAACCTGTGTCAATGCGAGCGACTATTCTGGCCCCTAAGAGTCTAAATAAACTATATTAAATATTTTTCAATTTAGTTAAAAGTCAATAGACAGCCCTTTGTTATTAAAAGGAAGGTCGTGTTAAAATCTCAGCTATCTAGCTGAGATACTTTCAGATTTAGAGATAATTACCTAAAACACCAATAACCGACACTTATAAGATTAAAGTCAGTTAGGATTCATAGCAGTTTGTCTTTTAGTATCATTTGGAATTATTACTGAAGTTAACTGAATGGCAGAACAGTTTATTTAGATTTTTTATAATTAAAAACGTTCACTATTTTTCATTTTCGTAGCATAGCATTCAGAAAGGATTAATATTTATTTAATAACTATTTGTTTTGTTGTATGAATAAATGAGAGTGAGTGAGAGTGTATATGTGGCACATATGTAGATTCAATATTATCTGATGTGAAACATTAGGTAACTATGTCATGGGGGAGTGTGAAGCAAGCAGTTGCAATGAAAGCTGTAATTTCCCTATCTTGCTGATGACGTATGTCCAAGGGTAATTGCTTTTGTAAGAAGGCAGCCAGAATGTAGCCATTTGCAGGGTAATGATTTTCTAAAGTTATTTCAAGATTAGTTTTCGTTTGGTTTTGTTAAACATTTTATTAAGATTTGCATGATGAAGTGAAGTAAATGCATCTGTGAATGTTGATTGGCGTTAGGAAGTTTTAGCGCGAAAAAGAACTCGAAGGATTGTTTTGACTGGCTGGTCATTTTGAAAAACCAATCAGAGTTAAGCATTTCCCGCGCATTGCAGGCCCTGGAAGGAACGGCAGTGAGTCAGGTCATGTTGGACGTGTCCGTCTACGTTATGGGTAAAATGAAGAAGTTACTGGTATTTCGCGTCCGGATTGTATTGCAGTGAAAACAGTTGCATTTACGGACAGTGCATGGGGGCTTAATTTAAATATAATGCAAATATTTTTTGTATCTGTACGTCCGATTACGCTGTGTCTCGTAAACGGTTGGCCCTGACTAGTTTTAGTACGCAATCTGACTGCTTAGAATGACAACAAGAATGTAAGAAAATTTCTGTTAGCACAATTAATTAATTAAGTCCCCAGCAACTATAAAACCTACGAAACAACAAACACAAGTGTAGCTGTTCTGTATGTGGTAGTATGACTCAACGTACACATCTGGCACGGTTCTTCTCCAATAAGACAAGAAATTTCAAGTACCATTTATATTGAAGTAATTAAAAAAATTAGAAATACTATAATTGCGCAAGAAAACCAGAATTACACCCTAGTACAAGAACACAAGCCAGATGCTTTGTTGACTGAACCTGTAATGGTGCATTATTTGAGACACACAAATAATAAAAAGAAAAAAAAACAGGGAATTTGTTACCTTCAGATATATTGACGAAAAGCACTCTGATCATTACAATCTCTCCATTAGAACAAAATCTTCTATCTCTCCCATCAAACAACTGCATAAAACATGGAACAAACACTCACTACTACCACATCTCCACTCCGACTTCACGACAAACAGAGTCCACCACAACTTCTCAGCAAGAACTGCCTGCCGCTACTTCTCAATAATCACTGCCAGTGGAGGCGGCGGAACAATACTCTCTGGCGCGATCTCTGGCGCTGTGGCTCAGTGTAGCCACCTTTCATATGCCCTTCCTCCACGGGCTAGAATTTGATGGTATTTTTGCCAGCATTGGTGGTGAAAATACCACCAAATTCGTCAAAAAAAATACAGACAAAAATAAAAGATAATATTAATACGTAAATATCATATAACTAGATAAAATTTTGGCTTTGCACTGACCTTACAATAGCCTAATACATAAAATACAGTAAGGAATACAAATTCTTTCATACATATGACTTTATATAATAGTTTACACAAATATCATGTGGTTAAACTATTCAATCGATAGCGTCAGCAATGACGAATATGTGCAGGTAAGAGTCTCATAACTTTTCACAAACAGTAATACACAAAAATCAGTTTATACAAATATTCACATAAAATGCTTTCACAACAAGTAGTTGACAGTTCCAGCAGTAGCACCCAGCAATGTTGAATAGGTGCTACAGCAACAAGTGACATCTCAGTAGAAGCAGTCCATCAGTGGCACCCAGCAATGTCGAGTAGGTGCAGACACCATCAGGTGACATCATTTCAGCAGAAGCAGTTCATCAGTGGCACCCAGCATTGTGGAACAGGTGCTACCGCAACAAGTGACATCATCTCAGTAGAAGCAGTCCATCAGTGGCACCCAGCATTGTGGAACAGGTGCAGACTCCAACAGGTGACTTAATTTCAGTAGAAGCAGTCAATCAGTGGCACCCAGCATTGTGGAACAGGTGCAAACTCCAACAGGTGACATCATTTCAGTAGAAGCAGTCCATCAGTGGCACCCAGCAATGTTGAGTAGGTGCAGACACCATCAGGTGACATCATTTCAGTAGAAGCAGTCCATCAGTGGCACCCAGCAATGTTGAGTAGGTGCAGACACCATCAGGTGACATCATTTCAGTAGAAGCAGTCCATCAGTGGCACCCAGCATTGTGGAACAGGTGCAGACAGCATCAGGTGACATCATATCAGTAGAAGCAGTCCATCAGTGGCACCCAGCATTGTTGAGTAGGTGCAGACACCATCAGGTGACACCATTTCAGTAGAAGCAGTCCATCAGTGGCACCCAGCATTGTGGAACAGATGCAGACTCCAACAGGTGACATCATTTCAGTAGAAGCAGTCCATCAGTGGCACCCAGCAATGTTGAGTAGGTGCAGACAGCAGTCCATAATATTCACTATCACTTATCACACTGTTCATCAGAGTTTATCAGCAGGAATGAAATATGTCCTAGTGGCACCAATCACGTAGAAAAAGTGCAAGTAACAGTCCATAATATTCACTATCATTAATCACACTGATCATCAGAGTTTATAAGCAGAAAGTAAACATGTCCTATTGGCACCAATCATGTAGAAAAAGTACAAGTAACAGTCCATAATATTCACTATCACTGATCAGACAGTTCAAGCATGAACAATAGTTTGAATACACATACAAATGCTTTTACAATGCTCTTACACTAAACATACAAATTCTAATAAACACACAAATGATATCAGATAATTGTCATATTACTATTACAAATACACAAACATCAGTAAACCTATAATATTTATGGGTGTCAGTGCAAGCCACTACAAACAAATAAAATAATATTTAGGAAATAGGTGGGTAGGATTAGGAAAGGAAAACACACAAAACACACTCACTCATCTTTCATCCACATTAAGTACTACTGTGTAATTGAATAGTGTTAACTGTGTAAATGCAGTTCTGTCAAAATTTCATGTTCATCATGTGTATCAAGTAGTAGTGGCAGCAATGTATAACAGTCAATAATAGTTAAGTCAACGTCATAGTCATCATGTCAAGACCACTGTTTGCCAAGCCAGATCAAATGTACTGTTACTGAACAACTGTCAGTGTGCCAAGATATGCAAATACTTCCTCTCTCCAAAAAAAAGTACATACTGCTTAGTGATTTAACAAAGTGTGTGTAGACAATCTTCCTTCCATTTTAGTGTTCTAGTCTGCTATCTTCATCCTCCTTGTTCCATATAGACCAACAAAAAAAAATGCACCTCACTTATTTTACCTCTTATACACCAAAACTGCAATCAACTTCATATAATCTCAATACCTCAATAATACCTCTTCAATACGTCGATACATATAAACCTTATTGCCAGTATCATTTCACTTCCATAACAACTCTTTCCTCTAGTCAGTCTCCTCGAACAAGTACAGATAAAATCCTAATGCAAACCTCCACATCCCATACAATCCGAAGACACACTGTCAACACACGACCTCTGTGTAATCCATCTGACTCAAATCTTCCACTCATTATGAATTATAAACAAAGAATGCATACATGACCTCTAACAGACTTAGTTCGAATAACTCTCAGTAATTAAGTACGATTACGGAGTGTGAATGATTCTAATATTTCACAGTGTGTACACCACTTCAAGAATTATGGCAAACAGAAGCAAACATGTGGAGTATTTCTTGTGTCAAGTGTCACTTCCTATTTCAATTGCTCACGAAAAATGCAGTGTAATAACTGTGTTGGCATGTCATGTCGTTAGCTTCCTTCCTATTGGCATACATTTATACAGCTTTCATAAAACCTCCAGCTCATGTGACTTCTATGAAGTTTCTTGTACTAATGTCGTTCGTCGAATTATAGCAGTTCATTTTCCTATCTTAAAAATATAAGGCACTGAGCGTAAGCAAAACAAGCAATAGCGAGTAAATATACCAGTAGAGAACAGAATGTCAACAAGTGGATGCAGCACAATTCTTACAACGAGGCTCTGCCAAGCAAACAATCTGTAACTAATACCATAGTGTAACCTAAAGTCTATGTTCGTACACTGTACATCAGCATTGCTATATACCAAATTAAAGAGTGGTTGTGACGACAAACAGAAATGTATAAATATGCAATTCATACGCATAGCAGTAAACATATATCTTACGTAATAAACAGGTCAGTAGCATCATATCAGCGTAAGCAAATAAATGTTCATATGTAATCTTAATAAATAAACATGAAGGCACAAGCAGATAAATCACAAAGTATAAGTTACATACCTAACCACATCAGCACAATTAATCAGGTGACAATTATAATTTAAATAAATAAGCACAGCAGGCAAATAATAAAAAAAATGACATCAGTGAAAAAGCAGTGCAGTCAAGCGATGCATAATATACACAAGTTACAACCCAGTTCATTAATAATCATTGTCAAAATCAGTTAACGTACGCAAGCACGTCGTTTCACAAGTAAATTCATAGAACATGAAATTAGTACAAAGTATGAATCACGTAATCGCGAGCAGCAAATTACGTCTAAAGTATGTACCTAAGTGGAAATATGTTACCTGAAAAATAAACTCAATTAATAGTTACCTTTTTTAGTTTATTAGTTTCTTCTTGGAAATTACATTCTTCCTGAAAATTTCTAGATAGCAAGTCGTCTTAATGTCGGACACGCACAGAATTTACCTGAAGTTCTTAAAGATTTTATAGAACCGTATCCTGAAAAATACTGAATGTTAATAACATAATTCATCAAGTCATTATAGCTTTATACTGATTTTATTTGGAGAAAGACTGTATTAGTTTACGGCTGTCAGTGCATTCGCACCGAGCGCTCGATCAGCTGTAGGCGCGTAACGTAGAAAGCAATTGTTTGCGGTCAACGACTGCCTTGTGCGGCGCGCAGACTTCACTGTTGCTTTGAGTATGTGCCGCCGCGCCGCCAAAACACAGCGCGGTATCCTTGTATTCTCTGCATGTTTACGTAAACTGTTGGTTTCTCGAAAGTATGTCATTCCACAAAAATTTTAACGTTAGATATATGATGTATTCCCTTAGAGCGTCGTGATTTCAGAGTTTCTACTTCGACAGTGTTATCATGAATAATTTTGCGAATTCTATATGGACCGTTATAAAGCAGAAAAAATTTGCGACACAAGCCTTTTCCTTTGTGAGACAAACGATGAGACTTAATTAACACTTTCTGACCAACTGACAAGATTTTTAAACGACCAGGACGCTTAGCTGATTTCTCTCCTCCAGCAGCCGCAGATGTAATATTTCGTAGAGCCAGGTTGACAATTTCAGAATGCCGCAGTTTCCGTGTAGGCGGAAAAGGAACGATTTCAGAAATGCGATTTGTCGGTGCTTTGTTTTTTAATATCAGTATAGGTGGTAAAGAAGTTGAGTCATTAGGAAGTTCATTCAGAATGTTTTGAAAAATTTGAAGATACTGATCCCAAGTTCTGTGATTCTGATGACAATAAAGACGACACAATTTATTGATTTCCTTCATCCATCTCTCTGAAGCGTTAGATTGAGGGTGAAAAAGTGAAATGAAAATTGGTTTAATTTTACGATGCTGTAGAGTACGAAGCCAAATTTTAGAACGAAACTGTGATCCATTATCTGATATAACCTTATCAACATGACCCACTTCTTTAAGAAAATGTTTGATGAAAGCGTTAGATACTGAACGAGCTGTTGCTTTGCGTAACGGTGTAAAACACACATATTTTGATGTCAACTCCACTGCTACGTAAATGTATGCAAAACCATTAGTAGATCGAACCACTGGACCGAACAAATCGACTGCAGCCATGTCCTTTAATTTCGCTGGAATGATAGGAAACAACGGTGCTCTGTGAGAAACTGTTGGCGGCTTAGCCTTTTGACATAATTTGCATTTGGCCAGAACAGATCGAATACGTTTTTCCATATTACTGAAGCAACAATTTTCCCGCAATTTATGAAAGCATTTTTTGGGACCAAAGTGTGCATAACTGAAATGCGTATACCAAATCAGCTTATTAACCCACTCATCAGGAATACAAACTAACCAAACAGAGTTGTCGACCGATTTTCGTTTGAAAAGAATGTCATTGCGAATTAAATAATGCTGTCTAATCGCTACGCTTTCCTTTCTCCTCCACTTCTCCTTAATGTCCTTCCAGATTGGATCCTTATTTTGCTCCTTAGCGATTTCCTGGAGCGAAGATGAAATAAAGTTCTCAAACGCAACACCTTGAATATATATCAAACAATAATTGTTTTCCTTGCAGTCCTCTTCAGCACTTTGTTTCAAACCCATAGGTGCACGTGATAAAGCATCAGCAACAATATTTGAAGAACCCTGTATGTAAACAATACTAAAGTCAAATTCCTGTAGGTACAACGCCCATCGTGACAATCTGCCATGAGTTAATTTTGTCGACATAAGAAATTCCAGAGCTCGATGATCGGTGTAAACCTTAGTATGTCTGCCAAACAAAAATGTGCGAAATTTTTTAAAAGCCCAAACAACCGCCAAAGCTTCAAGTTCCGTAATCGAATAATTCTTTTCTGATTTAGAAAGAACACGACTTCGAAATGCAATAGTCTTTTGTACTACAACGCCGTTTTCTTCTATCTCTTGAAATAAATGTGCACCTAGGCCTTTGTATGATGAGTCTGTCGCCAAACAAAAATCTTTAGATAAATCCGGGTGTGAAAGAAGTGGAGCAGCAACTAAAGCATCACGAAGTTGTTCAAATTCTGACTGAGCTTCCTCATTCCAACACCAATTAGATTTCTTTCCAGATAGTTCACATAAACGAGGTGTGGCCAAATTGTCCAATCTAACAAAGCGTCTAAGAAAATTACAGACACCAAGAAAACTACGAACATCACGTTTTGTGGTAGGAACAGCATAATTACGAATAGCGTCTAATTTTTCTGGATCAGGAAGAATACCTTCTGTAGAAATAATGTGACCGAGAAATTTCACCTGAGAACGACCAAATTCAGATTTTTCCAAGTTTACTGTAATGCCAACTCTTGCAAAGATACGTAACAATGAATCCAAAATTTTGTTGTGCTCACTCCAAGAACGTTTAGCAATAAGGATGTCGTCAACATATGAAGTAATATTGTCACGAAGATAAACAGGTAAAATTTCATTTAGGATACGAATGAATGCTGCTGAAGATACAGTAAGTCCAAACGGTAGTTTCCGAAACTGGTAACAGTTACCAAAGGCTAAAAAGGCAGTATATTTTCTACAATCAGGGTGGAGTTCTATTTGCCAAAAACTTGCGCGCATATCAATCGTGGATAAAACTTTAACTCCACGAAAATGTTGAAGAAGTTCATCTAAATTTTGTGGACGGTCAGTTTCAGGAATGATGATATTATTTATCTGTCTGGAATCCAGAACCAAACGAATTGACCCATCCTTTTTAAGAACAACGTGTAATAGGCTAGTATAAGGACTGACTGCAGGCTCAATAATGCCCTGATCTAACATGTACTGAAGTTCATTCTTAACCTTGTCTCTGTAAGCCAAAGGAATAGCGTACGTTTTCCCACGAAATGGTGTGTGTTCCTTTACTTTAAATAAATATTGTAAGCCTTGTATAGTTCCTGTGTGATGTCTAAATACTGTAGCATGTGAAGTCAAAATGTGGTGCAGCTCTTCTCTTGCAACGTCATCTGGCACTTCAGCTTTCTTAACCTTTTCATTAATTAGTTCTTCGCTATTAATTATATCATCCATCGCGTCTCTGTATCTATTGTCATTGTCATGAATAAACACATTGTCGTCATAATGCTCAACGAAAACATCAGAAGTAAGAAACCTTAAACATTTTGTATCTGACTCAGATCTTGTTAAACACTCGAAAAATTCCAAACATTTCGGCATTCCGGCAACAGTCAAATTCACACTTCCTTCTTTAAAGTTCAAAATTGCCTTATGTGCGTTAAGAAACTCCATACCTAATATAATTTGTGTACTGAGTAATGGAACAATAATAAAATTAGCAGAAAATTCGTATCCTTGACAATTGAAATTTAGGTTGGTCTGTTGTTTAACTTCTACACCTTTTCCAGAAATCGCTCCCCGAATTGTAGTTTTAGAAATAGGTAACACAGGACAGGCAATAGTCCTTTCACATATACGAAAAACTGATTCACTAATGACGTTCAATGGGCTCCCAGAATCTAAAACTGCAGTGAACTTATTCTTACCCACACATACTTCAATAACAGGATGTAAAAATGCGTCTACATTATTTTCCTTTTCGTCTAACAAAATGTCTCTCATGTCTTCCAGGCGTACGTAGTGTAAAGCCGTAGTGTCATTACTTTCTGAACCGTCTATATTGCTGCCAGAAGCCGAAGCTGCTAGTCATTGTCGATTGTTTGCGTCACGTCTTTGATTATTCGCGTCATTTCGCGGATCCATTTCTACGATTTGCACTTGTCTCTCTGAAGTTCTGTCACGTGGAGGATGCCAATTAGGTCCCTCCTGTCTGTTAGATACAAATTTTTGGTTGTGTCTGTTATTAAAATATCTGTTTTCCTGTCTGTCTGCATACCTACTTGTTGTATAATTTCGACTGTCACTTCTGAAATTATTGTTCTATCTACTACCCTGATTACTTCTGTAGTAAGAATTTCTATTACTGTTTGAATAATTTCTGTCTTGATAATACCGATTACTGTTTTCGTATGATTGATCATTCCGGTACGAATTACCGTTATTATAATTGTCTGTGTAATTTCTGTTAGAACGTCTGTTATTGTCATAGGGCTGGTATCTATTGTCCTGTCTGTTACGTCTGTCATTCTCAACATTACCCATATAACGCCCGTTCCGATCACTATCCCTTTTCTCTGAAAATCTACTGTAATTACTGTTACTGAAAAAATTACAGGAAGTCCCATCGTCGTTGTCATACTCAAGTTCTTGCAACAAAGTCTTAAAAGTCTCAATGTCGTCTTTACATCTTCCGGCTAAAGCAATTTGTCTTATGGATTGTGGCAGCTTAGTTAAACAAATGCGAATTAATTCAGTCGGGCTGTAAGGGTTGGAAAGGAACTGATTCTTTCGAATCATGTCTTCAAAATATTCTGCCGGCGTGCGGAACTCAGACTGTTTGAAATTACGCTGCATAATCAGACTATGTTTGACTCTATCTTGCGTGTTTTCGGACCAATATCCCGATAGAAATGCATGATAAAAATCATTTAGGCTATTACAATCTCTAATGAGTGCGCGCATCCGCGTCGCCGGTTCGTTTTCTAAATATCCACACATAAATTCCAGTTTGTGACTTAGTGGCCAATTTGGTGGAAGTGCATACATAAATTGATCTAACCATGCACATGGATGTATGTCATTCTTAGAATTGCGGAAGATCTTAAATTTCCGAACAGTCAAAAAGTGTTTATAGTCAAAGTTTTCGCCTCGTGGCGACAAAGACCGACCGCGTCTGTCCCAGTCCCAATGACGATTGTTGTCAACTTCGCGCGCCTGGCGCTCTCTTGTCGCATCCCGTAAATGAAACAAATTATTTTCTTGAAAGCCCTCTGCTATCCGTGATTCTAAATTTCTTCTGCTATCTTTTCCTACGATTTCGCCTTCGATCTGTTTGACTTGCTTTCGTAATGCCTCAACTTCCCTTTTAACGCGTTCATTAAATTTTCCCTGATTTTCAACATGCTTTTTATGTTCTGGTATTCTTCAGTTTCTGCAAATGGCAATGGTGCTGTATCATCTGAATCTCTGTCCCAATTTAAACTAAGATTTGTCAATTTGTCTGAAATCTCCTCAACTCTTTCCGATAAATCACCTATTTGTTCTTTCTGTTTATTTACGTCTTCCGTAAGTGTCGCGACTAGGGTTTCAGTATTAACACATTTGGTAGTTAACTGTTCACATTGTTGTGTTAGGTTATTTATTCTGTCATTTGGTACGGATTCCTCGATTCTCTCAAATATTTCTTCCTTATATTTTGCACGTTGTAAATTTAACTCTGAAAATTTCTGTACTATCACGCGATCTCTTTCTTCCTGTTCTCTATCCTGTTCCCTTTGTCTAATCTCTACTGCAACTAATCTATTATTGTGAGCATTCAAAATCGGTTGTACTTTTTCTGATTTCTTTCTTTAATTCATCTTTCATATTTTTGAAACATGTCCCTATTCGTGAGTCTAACCGTGTTTCCAAAGTTCCCATCTCTGTTTTAATTGTTCCTATCTCTGTTTTTAATTCAGATCCTAACCGTGTTTCCATTGTTCCCATATCAGTTTTTAATTCAAATCGTAACTGTGATCCCACATTTAATATAGCACTCATCAACTGCTCCATAGTAACTGTTTCAAAATTCTTTTCACCCCTCACATTTCCCACAAAACCAGCTTCCTTCTGCATAGCCATAAAGGCAATAAAATTAAATTTTGAAAAATACCATTAGAAGAATGCCAATTAACAAATCTACACATGCAAAATAGACTACAATTACTAAACTACAAATTACTACAACAATACTACTGTCTACTATTTTTACAATCAGAAGATTCCAAGGGACGATCCTGGCAGGGTCGCCACGTGCATGGGGGCTTAATTTAAATATAATGCAAATATTTTTTGTATCTGTACGTCCGATTACGCTGTGTCTCGTAAACGGTTGGCCCTGACTAGTTTTAGTACGCAATCTGACTGCTTAGAATGACAACAAGAATGTAAGAAAATTTCTGTTAGCACAATTAATTAATTAAGTCCCCAGCAACTATAAAACCTATGAAACAACAAACACAAGTGTAGCTGTTCTGTATGTGGTAGTATGACTCAACGTACACATCTAGCACGGTTCTTCTCCAATAAGACAAGAATTTTCAAGTACCATTTATATTGAAGTAATTAAAAAAATTAGAAATACTATAATTGCGCAAGAAAACCAGAATTACACCCTAGTACAAGAACACAAGCCAGATGCTTTGTTGACTGAACCTGTAATGGTGCATTATTTGAGACACACAAATAATAAAAAGAAAAAAAACAGGGAATTTGTTACCTTCAGATATATTGACGAAAAGCACTCTGATCATTACAATCTCTCCATTAGAACAAAATCTTCTATCTCTCCCATCAAACAACTGCATAAAACATGGAACAAACACTCACTACTACCACATCTCCACTCCGACTTCACGACAAACAGTGTCCACCACAACTTCTCAGCAAGAACTGCCTGCCGCTACTTCTCAATAATCACTGCCAGTGGAGGCGGCGGAACAATACTCTCTGGCGCGATCTCTGGCGCTGTGGCTCAGTGTAGCCACCTTTCAACAGTTTGTGAAAATATGAGCTCTTGAGCTCTGTGAAGTGATTCGTTATATAGATAAATGTGTGAACTTTGGGCATTTGTAAAATTCCGCGTGGCATATTTCATATCTGTCTATGGAATAGTTGGCGAGCAATTTCTGTTAGTAGAAATCCACTGAAAAGGACCGAAGTAAAACTCGTATATTGTAGCAGGGTAATGACTGTAAATCGCGTAATAATTCGGGTCGGACTTTCAGTACATTCCTGGCTGCCTTGTGTGTGTACTGGGTTGTATGAACTGTGAGCTGAAGACAGTGATATTATTCGTTAATTAAATACGGAATGATGGCAAATGTTTAATTTTGAACCTAAAGAAATAAAAGAACTCGTTGCAGAATTTTGCCATTTTTCTAAAGAGATGAAGCACTCGCCCTCCACCCGAAATCTGTTATAAGATATTACAGGATAGCTTGCTACCAGAGTTTACGCGGACTTTGCAAACGTAAGTATTGACGGTGTTTTTCTTCAACAAAGCTTTTACCATCGTCTTAGTTATGTTGTGTCAGGTGTGGACAGTACCTATGTATGCAGACAAATGGGCTGGTGAAAAAATGGTTCAAATGGCTCTGAGCACTATGGGACTCAACTTCTGAGGTCATCAGTCCCCTAGAACTTAGAACTACTTAAACCTAACTAACCTAAGGACATCACACACATCCATGCCCGAGGCAGGATTCGAACCTGCTACCGTAGCGGTCTCGCGGTTCCAGACTGTAGCGCCTAGAACCGCTCGGCCACTCCGGCCGGCGGGGCTGGTGATTAGATGCTATACTGAGGTAGGTAGAACTGTTGTAGTGCACAGTACGACGAGAGGCCGTGATCAAACAATACACAACACAGACGACGCAATTTCTAACCCGCCCCGCCGCAATGTCACACACGCAAAATTGGGGAATGGCTTACACCCATCACCCGTGCAACACTCCGCGAGCTTGTTGAGGGTGTGTTTTCTAACAGTGCTGACACATCCTCTTCAAGCCGTGGTGTATATACTGTGCGTTGACAACCGCATCTGGGCCTTCGCACCTGTAACACAAAGTAAATACACAGGGTTTCGAAATAGGTCTTAAATGCATATGTGCCATTACGAGAACCTGTCAGAGGCAAACGTTCCTCAAGTGAACCTGTCGCTCGTAGGGGCCTGGCAGTAAATGTGAGTGGATCTGGCACTCGACGATTTGGAAACCGCCGAACGTACAAACGTTGGACAGCGTGAACATCTCCACCCACCGCCCCATAAGCACAGTGCATGTCTGCTCTTTCCTCCCAAGAGTAGCGCTCCATTTCCTATCCGTCCCACACACTAACAAACACAAGAATGTCCCCGTTTGATGACAAACTGACATAGGCCGTACCAAACCACGCAATATGTACAGGTGCTGCCCTCTATGCAACACCTATCACAGAGACATTTGCACAGCCAGAAGCAACACTTTCACGTCCCAGTAAGAGGAGGCAAAGCTGTAGTGATGTCCCGCCTGGTATATTCGCTACTATGTCAACTACAGCGTTTGAAAATGAAGGTTATAAAACTTCATCCCGACGCCTCTTTTATCTTGATGTCGCAATAGACTGAAATCGATGCCCTACAGACCTGCTACCACGACGGCTCGGATGGTATGTTGTGTGCCTACCCCCTCAGCGGCGCGCGATGCTACCAACGACGCCTAGGGCCGTACGCTAAGGAACGCGGACATGTCTTGCTGTGTGAAATATGCTTGTTATGATCCGCTCTACTAGCCCTTTCATTTTCTCCATTCATTTGAGATACACCCTGTATACAGTTGAGGAAGATGAAATGCAGTCATATACGTCACAATGAACGTATTCTTGGATTTATTACGGATAAAAACATAGCGTTCTTGTCTCACCAGACAATGAGAACAGTGCATGCATTTACGGAGTACGTCGACGTGCCTAACCTAACAAAAACGACACACCCCACTAAATTCAGTAAACTGTGACTCGTGCGTTGCAAATTCTACCTAAGTAATACTGGAAATGGTGATCTTTATGAACAGTTATACGTCTTCATAACACAGTCACTTCCTACTGGTATACTCTGCATAGTAACACAGTTTATTGGTAGGATGCGATGTACTGTTGGGACCGAAAGTGTTTCACATGTCTATACACAGGAGATCATGTTAGGCAAAAGTATATGCAGTACTCTCTGGAATTCCATTTTAAATCGTAATTCATGTGCGCTAACTCGCTAGTATTCTAGAAGAGCATAGTTCAAACCACAAATATAGATTACACTTGCATCACCCTCTGCCCCATTTTGAAATGAATCATCGACCTTGCTGCATTGGGATGGTGACCTTGCAGTAAATGAATCCAAGGAGAAATTTTTAAAGGGGTTAAATTTCGGGGAGAAGAAATTTGAAAATTTGTGATAAGTTCCTATAGGAGCAAACTGCTGAGGTCATCGGTCCCTAGGCTTACACACTACTTCACCTAACTTTAACTTACACGAAGCGCAACATACACACCCATGACCGAGGGAGGACTCGAACCTCCGACGGGGGGCAGCCGAGCGAACCGTGCAAGGCGCCTGAGACCGCGCGGCTACCCGGCGCGGCACGGGGAGAAGAAATAAAAACTTAGATTGGCTTAAGAAACTAGTTTTGTCAGTGACGCCATACGGCTTTGAAAGTCAGGTAAGCAGAGTGGATAGTAGAGTAAGTCGAATTAAAGCGAATTTTGCTGAGGAAACCACATTAGTAAATGAGACTGTGAAAGCAAGACGAGTTGTGCTATTTGGTTAACAATACAACCGACGATGGTAGAAGTAAGGAGGATACAAAACGCAGTTCGGCAATAGCAAGAAAAGCCTTTCTGAAAAAGAGAAAATTGTCAACAGCTACTAAAACTGAAGTCCTAGGAAGCATCCTTAAATGGGTGAAACGTTGACGATAAATAGTTCAGACAAGAAGAGGTTTTTAAATTATGGTGCTACAGAATAATGAGGAGGTGTTGCTTGAAATTTGGGGGAGGGGGGAAAGAACTTCATGGCACAACTTTTAAAAGAAGGGATCGACTGATAAACATCCAGGGGATTAAGTAATTGTCAAATTGATAGTGGAGGCATGTGTGGGAGGTAAAAGATGTAGCGGAAGACAAAGGCTTGAATACATCGCGCATATTCCAATGGATGTAGGTCGCAGTGCTATCCAGAGATTAAGAGTCTGTTTTTTTGTATAGGGTAGACTAGCGTGGAGAGCCGCATCAAAACACTCCTCGGACTCAAGACCAAGACGCAGATTAGACTTCCCAGAAATGTGTGGATCAGTTAAGAAGCGTCATGGATATTACTTCTAAGAAAACCGCAACTGATTTCATCCGCAATACTTTCCATCTGAGCTACTGCTCGATCTCTAATGACGTCACTATCGACGGCGAGCCTGATACCAATTCCTTTCCACCAGCAGTGGACCTCCAAGTGCCGCTTTTGTCTTTCTCAACAGAACCGCGCTCTGACCGCTGAAGTGAGTGCCACGTATAAGTACGTAAGCGCCGAGTCACCGGAGAAAGGCGGTGATTTTGCGCCGTTCTTCCAGAGAGCAGTATATTTACTGAAGACTCGTCTGCATCCCGGGTATACAGCAAGTTCTGAAGTTCCGTCATGGCAGCGCAAATGTTTGGTGAAAGCCGCGTGGAGGGTTCTGACCTCTCAAGGAGCACGGCGCGTGACTGAAATTCACGAAGAGACTTTGGCTTCTCCAAGCTCACTTGAACGACAAAATGAGAATATCCATTCCGGGAAACATAAGAGGTAACAGTTATTTCGGGACTGAGAGATTCTTCAAACTAATCTGAATGCTTAACTGATTATAAATATTGTAGCGCCTTTAAGCAACCGTACGTTACCTCTATACCCACAAGCTATTAGAGCTTATCAAAATAAGACATTGCACGAGTAACTGGTTGGAAGACTCACTTGAGTTTACGTACAGGACTACGCTATATGATTCATTCGTTTTCAGATCTCTTTATTTTCCGGAGTATTACTTGTACAAATATGATTGATGCACGAATAGAACTGTAAACTCGTCAAATTTGCATTTTGCACTCTACAAATGTTCTGTGAGTGCCCCTCTGGCCATACGACAGACATTCAAGCGGTTGTCAAGTTCGTTCCATACATTATGTAGCAACATGCTTCCAGTCATCATCACAGCAGCATTGATGCGATCTCTGAGCTGTTCCAGTACTCTTGGCAGCGGGAGTACACTAAACACGATCCTTAATGTACGCTCATAGGAAAAAGTCATAAGGCATTAGGCCAGGCGATCTGGGGAGGCCGGCCGGAGTGGCCGAGCGGTTCTAGGCGCTTCAGTCTGGAACCACGAGACCGCTACGGTCGCAGGTTCGAATCCTGCCTCGGGCATGGATGTGTGTGATGTCCTTAGGTTAGTTAGGTTTAAGTAGTTCTAAGTTCTAGAGGACTGATGACCTCAGATGTTAAGTCCCATAGTGGTCAGAGCCATTTGAACCATTTTTTGATCTGGGGAGCCAAGGCAACAGAGCTACATCATCTTCATCAGTATGCCCAATCCAGTAATGCGGACGTCCATCGTTTAGGCATCTACCCTCCAATGAGGGTGTGCCACGTCTTGTTGGAAGATGAAATTCTTGGAATCAGCTTTCAGTTGTAGAAATAAACCACAACTGCAGCATATCAAAGTAAGAGGTACCCCTCACACCCTTCTCACAGAAGAGAATCGGTCGATACAGCATCGTCTGTGGTACTGCAAAGAAAACATCTCGTTCATGCGTCACAATTTCATGAAGTTTTCCAGTGTCACACATTCTCACACTGTGGCGATTAACTTTTCCAGATAAATGGAAAGTTGTTTCCTAGCTAAAGATCAGCTTGGAGGCGAATTGCTGTTTCTACATCTGCATCTACATGGATACTCTGCAAATCACATTTAAGTGCCTGGCAGAGGGTTCATCGAATCACAATTCTCTTATTATTCCAAACTCGTATAGCGCGCGGAAAGATTGAACACCTACATATTTCCGTACGAGCTCTGATTTCCCTTATTTTACCGTGGCAATCGTTCCTCCCTATGTAGGCCGGTGTCTACAAAATATTTTCGCATTCGGAGGAGAAAGTTGGCGATTGGAATTTCGTGAGAAAAATCCGTCGCAACGAAAAACGCCTTTCTTTTAATGATGTCCAGCCCAAATCCTATATCATTTCTGTGACACTCTCTCCCATATTTCGCGATAATACAAAACGTACTGCCTTTCTTTGAACTTTTTCGATGTACTCCGTCAGTACTATCTGGTAAGGATCCCACACCGCGTAGCTGTATTCTGTAAGAGGACGGACAAGCATAGTGTAGGCAGTCTCCTTAGCAGGTCTGTTATATTTTCTAAGTCTCCTGCCAATAAAACGCACTCGTCGGCTAGCCTTCCCCATAACATTTTCTATGTGTTCCTTCCAATTTAAGTTGTTCGTAGTTGTAATACCTAGGTATTTAGTTGAATTTACGGCTTTCAGATTAGACTGATTTATCGCGTAACCGAAATTTAACGGGTTCCTTTTAGCACTCGTGTGGATGACCTCCCATTTTTCGTTATTTAGGGTCAACTGGCACTTTTCGCACCATTCCGATATGTCTTCTAAGTCGTTTTGCAGTTTGTTTTGATCTTCTGATGACTTTATTAGTCGATAAATGACAGCGTCATCTGCAAACAACCGAAGACGGCTGTTCAGATTGTCTCCCCAATCGTTTAGATAGATAAGGAACAGCAAAGGGCCTACAACACTACCTTGGGGAACGCCAGAAATCACTTCTGTTTTACTCGATGACTTTCCGTCAATTACTACGAACTGTGACCTCTCTGACAGGAAATCACAAATCCAGTCACATAACTGAGACGATATTCCATAAGCACGCAATTTCACTACAAACTGCTTATGTGGTACAGTGTCAAAAGCCTTCCGGAAATCCAGAAATACGGAATCGATCTGAAATCCCTTGTCAATAGCATTCAACACTTCATGTGAATAAAGAGCTAGTTGTGTTTCACAGGAACGATGTTTTCTAAACCCATGTTGACTGTGTGTCAATAGACCGTTTTCTTCGATGTAATTCATAATGTTCGAACACAATATATGTCCTAGAATCCTGCTGCATATCGGCGTTAACGATATGGGCCTGTAATTTAGTGGATTACTCCTATCTTTCTTGAACATTGGTGTGACCTGTGCAACTTTCCAGTCTTTGGGTACGGATCTTTCGTCGAGCGAACGGTTGTATATGATTGTTAAGTATGGAGCTAATGCATCAGCATACTCCGAAAGGAACGTAATTGGTATACAGTCTGGACCAGAAGACTTACTTTTATTAAGTGAGTTAAGTTGCTTCACTACCCCGAGGATATTTGCTTCTACGTTAGCAGCTGTTCTCGATTCGAATTCCTTTCTTTGTCGTTATTTTGTGAAAGCACTGCACTCATAGCCTCAACTGAAGGGCCCTATGCAAACTCCGTGAGTTTACCGTTGTATTCATGCATCAGTCACATTTCTAAATGTAATACATTGGAAAATATGGAACTTTAAAAACGAAATCATTTATAGCCGCCCTCTATTTGCATCTGATGTCGTGTGTACTGGAAACAAATACGGTTGCGATTGTCATATCAAAACAAAATACTACACTAAATCACTGGGAAAGTTGGAACAATATGAAACTAGGCTGAATTTCACTATTTCGAGTTTTCAAGAAGGTTTGTTGAATAGACACTCATAGCTATAGACCTATGTCACTGGCGTCAATCTGTTGTACAATTTGGCAACACGTTTTATGGTAGCGTATTATCACCTTTCTGGAATTTGAAAATCTCCTCAGTATGAATCAGCACGTATTCTGCGATGAGCGGTCGTGTTACACTGTTACACTGGTTACACTGTTCGTCCGCAAGACGCAGAAGGCAGCAGACATCGGCGTTTAGTTGACGCCGTGGTCCTTGGCTTCTGCAAAGGCGTTCGATACAGTTCTGCATTGCCGACTAATGGATAAAATACGAGTGTACGGAATATCAGAGCAGCTGTGCGACTGGACTGAAGAGTTCATAACAAATAGAACACATTATTTTATTCCTACCAGAGAGAAACCATCAGACATAAAATTTAACTTCGGACGTACCCAAAGGGTGTTTTGCAGATCCACTACTTTTTAGAGCACGTACAGGTTCTCGCAGGAGGCATGGTCTACGTTCTGGGATATGAAAGAAATGGTCAGTGTTCTGGGATATGAAAGGAATGTTCATTTGAAGTAAAAAACCTCGTACACACATATTCCGTATCCCGAATGGTTTGCAAGATGCCTCTGCACGGTCCCTAATGAAGGCAGCAGTATCAATGATGCGACCCAGCAACTCATCTCGGTTTCACCTTTCGTTTTTACACCTCAGGTTTCATCCAACCCCATAAACAAAAATCTAATGGCGTAGGTTCTGGCGATTTTGGTGGGCAGTTACTTGTTGTACCACGACCAGTCCAGCGACTGGATGGATGCGGCTGAGATGTTCTCTCACACGTCTGGTAAAATGTGGAGGGTCTGCGTGTTCAGCATACAAAATAGTATGTAATACCTGCAGATCCCTCTATATAGGCCAAACTGGCAGAGGCTTCCAAACAGCATATAATGAACTCATAAATGCTTACCACACTAACAATTACAATAGATCAGCAATAGCCACCCACATGAAAGACACAGGCCACCCATTCCACGATATTGCGAATGATCATATATTAAACAAAAAGAATAAGGGACTTCAAATGGACTTATACGAAGAACTGGAAATCTTCATTCATGTAAGAGCACATGGAGATGTATTATTAAATGATACTCTTGAAATTTCGCTGATAACCACGCAGTTGAGCGCCCCACAAACCAAACATCATCATCATACTCTTGAAAGTAATAATGCTAACTTCTTCAAAAACTTCTCCAACATTAAATGTTTATTTCACTGAGAGAATAATTTTCATTAAGTATCCATGTAACATTGTCCATATTGCCAATACATCTAGCTAAAAGTCCTCATCTTCACTACAGGTATATATTACTGTGTTTGAAATTGTAAGTAGTCTACCTTAGATTTTAAAACTCTTTGTAAAGATGTAAACAGGTGTTTGTGAAAATGCTAAGTTGTGATTTACCTGTTACTGTGCTCTGTGTGCCAGAAGATAAAATCGCCAACAGAAATGTAAGTAAACGTATTAATATATTACCTAATCATGCTATTCACATAATGTACACACTGTAACAAATTTATCCTTCCAAACAGGTTTATTTTTCGATTCTTAACCCCACTGGCACACACATCTAATGTACATAACCTATCAGCCGATATAAAAGTAACGTATAATGCACCTGATGATGCCAGCATCCTACCAAAATGCACTGTGCTAATAAAATATTAGTAAAAATTGACTGACCATTCCTCCCGGGACGTCATGTATAGTAGTATAAATGACCTAGTGGATCACTTCGGGAGTGCTATGGATGATGCTGAAGTTTTAATTAATTAATATTAAGCCTGATGTAATAGCCAAGCTCAGCCTACTTTTCAACACTGTCTTTCAAAAAAGTTTGAAATAACTAAGGTACTGCATTCAACGTACCAAGTTGAAGTCCTCGAAGTAAATAGTTTATTTTATCTCAACGCCAATGTTCTAATTAAAATTAAATATCGCCGGCCGGTGTGACCGAGCGGTTCTAGGCGCTTCAGTCTGGAACCGCACGACCGCTACGGTCGCAGGTTCGAATACTTTCTCGGGCATAGATGTGTATGATATCCTTAGGTTAGTTAGGTTTAAGTAGTTCTAAGTTCTAGGGGTCTGATGACCTCAGAAGTTAAGTCCCATAGTGCTCAGATCCATTTGAACCATTTGAGCCTCAGCGGCCGGCGGTAACGAAACGGGGCGTACGGTATCATCGACGTACCGCTGTGCTGTAAGGGTGCCCCGGATGGCAACCAAAGGGGTCCTGCTATGAAAAGATACAGCACTCCAGATCAGGACTTCTGGCTGTTGGGCCGTATGCTAGGTGACACTAAGGTTGGTATCCCACCAGTGTCTGGGGCGTCTACAGACGTGTCATCGGCCTGGAATCTCATCGACTGCAGTAAATTTGTCTTCAGTGATGAGTCCCGCTTTGAACTGAGGCCTAATTTTTCTGAATGGCGTGAGGGAAGAATAGTTGTCGGTAAAGCTTCGTATGAATTCTAATTTCTCCTATTTTCTCGATGGACGTACATGAGAGAACGTATAATGTTGCAGGACTCTCTCGGAACATCAATATTAAACTTCTTCGTATTACACAACGCTTCTCTTGTACCGTCTTCCACTGGAGTAGTGGATCTTTTCACCTATTTATCAGCAACACTTTGCATTTATTTCCGTTTAGGGTCAATTCCCAGTCTCTGCACCAAATGTCGTTGCTGCGCAGGCCTTCCTCCATTTCGTTACAGTCATTTGGCGTTGCAACCATTCTACAGAGAGCAGCATCATCCGCGAATAGCCTCACTAACCCTCCAGGGTTATCCACTAGATCAATGATATAAATTGTAAACAGTAACAGCTCTATAACACTCCCTTGTCGGACTCACTAAATTACATTTAGATCTGTCGACTTTGTTTCATTAAGGACGACGTGTTGCGTTCCATCAGCAATGAAGTCCCGGCCAGGTCAAATACTCAGCAAGCTGTTACTTCGTTTACAAAACAACAGTGCGGAACCGTATCGAATGTCTTCCAGGACCAAGGAATACAGCATTAATCTAGGCACCATTCTGTGCAAAGTCCTTGCTTCTGTGGACGAAGAGAGTGAGTTGTGCAGCTTTACGATTACACTTAATATCTTATTTATTCTTTCTGATTTAGGTCCTCTAACGCTTAGTGTAGGGTTGCGTTTTAGAAACGCACCAAGCTGGTCTCTCCATGCCAAGAATCCTTAATTAGAAAACCTGTGAGGAGCACAAAATTGTTGAGGCTTTCATGGCCAGATGTTGACATATTGCTTTTTGGCTTTTGTCACGGGATATTTAGCCGACCTTCGTTTAGTAATCTCAGTGGTCGTTATCGCTGGAGGTTCTTCATACTTGTTTGCAATGCGATCACTCGTGATGCGATAATGACCTGGGAAAGGTGGCTCGTGAATTTTAGTGTGGAGAGTGCATACACAATCTGATCAAAAGAATCCGCTCACCTACTAGTGGACATTCATATGGGGTGTGTCCACCCGTCGGCTTTATGGTGGCTTGAACCCTGCTGGGGACACTTTCAGTGAGATGTATGAATGTCTGTGGGGGAATGGCGGCCCATTCTTACCAGAGAAGGTAGTGATGTTGGACGCTGGGGTCTCAACCGAAGTCGACGTTCCACCTCCTCCCAAAGGTGGCTGTTGGGTTCAGGTCGGGATTCTGGGCAAGCCAGTCCTATTCAGAAATTTTATTGTCCACAGACCATTACCTGACAGATACAGCTTTATGAAATGGTGCACTTTTATGCTGAAACAAACAGTTGTAGTCTCCGATTTGTTTCTCTACTGTGTACGATGCTGTAAAACGTTTCCATATCAGAAAGAATTTTTCATTCTGCAGTCGAGTGTGCCCTGAAGTGAAACTTCGTGGCAGATTAAAACTGCCGGACAGAGACTCGAACTCAGGACCGAGTCCTGGTCCGGCAAACAGTTTTAATATGCCACCAAGCTTCACATCAGCTTGTAATGGTTCTTTATATACGTGACCATCACGGCACTCCAACCCCATTTCTCGATACCAGTAATATCGTATTACTTTTCTGCGAAGTAACAGACATATTTTTGTGACAATATTCACATTTGGTTTTATTAATGTATAGGTACTCCGATGTATCGCATTCGGGAGGACGACGGTTCAATCCCGCGTCCGGCCATCCTGATTTAGGTTTTCCGTGATTTCACTAAATCGCTCCAGGCAAATGCCGGGATGGTTCCTTTCAAAGGGCACGGCCGACTTCCTTCCCCGTCCTTCCCTAATCCGATGAGACCGATGACTTCGCTGTCTGGTCTCCTTCCCCAAACAACCAACCAACCAACCAACCGATGTATCGATATATTACAGTGATATGGTTCTTGTGTGTATTCATTTCTGTGAGGCTGTCAATCTTTGACTTACTTGTAACCGTTTTGGCGAGAATGCGCAGAGAGCAGTCTTTGTTTCACTTTGCAGAAGTGAAGTTGTTATTTCGCTTTGTAAAAGAACAGTCAAGTCTTGTATTTGGTTAAAATGGAAATTAAATATATGAAGATTTGTACGTAACTGTTTTCTTGATGATGTGACAATTAAGAAGTAGTATATGTTAATTTACAAGAAGATTAATAAAAATGTGGATCGTGAACACCAAGTCAAAAATTATTTCTACCATACCATTGTTCTGATCTGGGATTGTATGATCATTAAGAATTTCCTGAAAAACGCATTTGTTAGGTCTTCAAATATTGTCAAAATACTGATTTGGACCTTCTAGCAGTCACAGTGTAATCACCCTAAAATCAACAAGATGAGCCATAACAACTTCGGCGAAATGTACGTGGGAATCCACTCAAGATAAGTGCCAAAATTAACGACTTTTTTACAGTGACTTAATTATTTCCATTATGACGATACCATCCACAGTCAATAACTTTTTTGTTGCCCGATAAAGCGAACATATGCTGCGTGAGCAACATTATTAATCTGATTTCTAACCTACTTTGCAAGTGGTGGTATTGTTAGAAGCTCAAGCTTCGCTGCAAAGTGAAAGATTCATTCTCGCCGCGGTTAAGCCAAGTCTCCGCCAATCCACCGGTGGTGATAGGTGAAGACGAGTCATAAGTCGTGCTTGCATTGTTCAATTGGTACAGTACGTGCCTGTAAAAAGCAAACGTCATGGTTCGAGTCCCGGTCCGCGAGACAGTTTTAATCTGCGAGGAAGTTTCACATTGTGTTCATATGCCTCAGCAAATAGCACTTTATTAAAAGCAGTAAGAATAGCACACTATAACCACAAGAAACACCGGCCCCCCATACCGTAACACCACATCGTCCGTACTTCAGTGTTGTCACTCCAAATGATGACAGACAACGTTCTCCAGACATTCTCCAAACCCAAGCACTTCTACAGGATTGCCAGAGGGTACAGCTTGACACATCACTCCAAATCACTCCTTTCCAGTCATCAAGTGCCCAGTAATGTCGCTCTTTGTACCATGTCAGGCTTCGTGTAGAAGTGTGTGGCTTAGTTATGATGAACTGCTCGACCATTATTTTCAACTATATACGTAGTCATTGTGTTAGCTGGACTCCTGATAGCACTTTGGAGCTCATGAGTGACGCCCTCCGCTGATATAAGGCAATTTCTTAGAACCAATCTCCCCAATGCTCGACGGTACCCACCCGTCAGTACAGGAGATTTGCCTGTACATGGTTTAGCTGTGGCTGTTCCTTCGTTTTTCCGCTTCAAAATCATATAATCGAAAATCGACTTTGGCAAATATAGAATGGTTGAAATGCCCTGGTGCATTTGTTACTCAGGTCCAACGAGTAGCCCACGTTCGAATTCACTCAACTCATCTGACGAGAATTTCCCTACAGAGAACGCAATACTTCTCGTCTCCTTTTATACGGGCAGATCCGCCTCTCTTGCTATCTAGTGGTCAATTCCGTACTCTATAGGGGCTGTCCGGAAACTTCTCATTAGACAGTGTATAACCTCCAGCCACAATCTCGACTTCAATTCGCCACCAGCAATATGGATATTTGAGAAAGCCAGTCACTCGACGATTTCGAGACGAAAGCCGCCAGAGAGGAATATTATTTCTTTCTGCGAGTTCAAATTCTCGTACATCGTTTTGTTCACATTTTGTTGTAAAGGGGGTTTTGTATTTTTGTTTTGTGTTCTCCGCTCTCGAAGACTGGTGCTTGGTATTTGGAACGTTCTGCTGGCAGCACTTACTGAGTTTACACCTTATATAAATCTTAAAGTATCTTTTATAGTTTGCTCGGTCCAGAGGCCACTAATCGTCCATCTTTTCAAAATCAAAGGCAGCTGTAACAGATCATTGAATTTTATTTACGTCTCTAACAAAATGTATTTTTGAAATGTTGTGAATTTAACGCCACAAGTAATATAGAGGGAGATACACGCTAATACTATTACCCCGTCGAGATCTGCCATGGCTATCTGATTAGCGTTGTCTGAGAAGATGTTCTTACGACTGAAACGAATCAAGTTAAAATAACTGAAAATGCAGGACACTTAAGCTCAGCAAGAACGTTACCAGTACTTGGTGATCGTATGACAAAACGTAGCAAGGGCAGATACTCTTCCTTCATCAGTCTTCTGACTGGTTTTGTTGCCGCCTGCCATGATTTCCTGTCCTGTGCCAACCTATTCAACTTAGAGCAGCTCTTACTCCCGACTTCATCAATTATTTGTTGTATGTTTTCCAATCTCCGTCTTCCTTTGCAGTTCTTACCCTCTAGAGCTCCTTCTAGTACAATGGAAGTTATTCCCCGATGTCTTAAAATACATGCCCTATTACCCAGCCCCTTTTCTTGTCCCGCTTCTAATGACCTTTCTATTGATGGGACGTTAAACTCAAATCCTCCTTCCACTTCTTGTCAATGCCTTCCATATTTTTTTCGTCATTCTGCGGAGAGTTTTTTCATTACTTATTGTTGTTGTTGTGGTCTTTACAGTCCAGAGACTGGTTTGATGCAGGTCTCCATGCTACTCTATCCTGTGCAAACTTCTTCATCTCCCAGTACTTACTGCAACCTACGTCCTTCTGAATCTGCTTAGTGTATTCATCTCTTAGTCTCCCTCTACGATTTTTACCCTCCACGCTGCCCTCCAATGCTAAATTTGTGATCCCTTGATGCCTCAGAACATGTTCTACCAACCGGTCCCTTCTTCTTGCCACAAACTCCTCCCCAATTCTATTCAATACCTCCTCATTAGTTATGTGATCTACCAATCCAGTCTTCAGCATTCTTCTGTAGCACCATATTTCGAAAGCTTCTATTCTCTTCTTGTCCAAACTGTTTATCGTCCATGTTTCACTTCCATACATGGCTACACTCCATATGAATACTTTCAGAAATGACTTCCTGACACTTAAATCTATACTCGATGTTAACAAATTTCTCTTCTTCAGAAACGCTTTCCTTGCCATTGCCAGTCTACATTTTATATCCTCTCTACTTCGACCATAATCAGTTATTTTGCTCCCCAAATAGCAAAACTCCTTTACCACTTTAAGTGTCTCATTTCCTAATCTAATTCCCTCAGCATCAACCGACTGAATTCGACTACATTCCATTATCCTTGATTTGCTTTTGTTGATGTTCATCTTATACCCTCCTTTCAAGACATTGTCCGTTCCGTTCAACTGCTCTTCCAAGTCTTTTGCTGTCTGACAGAATTACAATGTCATCGGCAAACCTCAAAGTTTTTATTTCTTCTCCATGGATTTTAATAGCTACTCCGAATTTTCCTTTTGTTTCCTTTACTGCTTGCTCAATATACAGATTGAATAACATCGGGGAGAGGCTACAACCCTGTCTCACTCCCTTCCCAACCACTGCTTCCCTTTCATGCCCCTCGACTCTTATAACTGCCATCTGGTTTCTATACAAATTGTAAATGGCCTTTCGCTCCCTGTATTTTACCCCTGCCATTTAGAATTTGAAAGAGAGTATTCCAGTCAACATTGTCAAAAGCTTTCTCTAAGTCTACAAATGCTAGAAACGTACGATTGTCTTTCCTTAATCTTTCTTCTAAGTCGTAAAGTCAGTATTACCTGACGTATTCCAACATTTCTACGGAATCCAAACTGATCTTTCCCGAGCTGGGCTTCTACCAGTTTTTCCATTCGTCTGTAAAGAATTCGCGTTAGTATTTTGCAGCTGTGACTTATCAAACCTTATTACTCTACATAATTTTCAGTATCCCTCTATAGCATCACGTCCCAAATACCGCGATTCTCTTTTTTCCCGGTTTTCCCACAGTCCATAATTCACTGCCTTACAACGCTGTTTTCCAGATGCCCATTCTCAGAAATTTCAGATACTTACGGTGAGGTGAGAAGCACAATCTGATTTAACAGACGGCTACTGTGGAGGAAATCTTATTTCCTTTCAGAATAACTCTCTTTCTCAGTCCTTCTAATAACAAAGGTAAAATCGCTGAAGAGGTTATTAATTAATGTCGTCCACATCAGAGTACTTCGAAACTCAGAGTTAATTAACGAAAGTGTTAGAAGGCTTGGGTACGCCTCTTTACTGTCTCTCAGCTCAACCTCCTCCAGGAGAAAAATGAGACAACAGAGATAAAATTGCTCAAGTAAACGCCTAATCGATAATAAAGGACACCTGACGAGAAAAATGAAGGTGGAAACGCTGCATAAAATCTCGAAACTAAACGCAGAGTTACGTCTCGGTCGGACGTGGTGCGACATAATAGAAATAAAACAAGTAGGATGGCACAATACGGCAAAAGTGTAGCCTAGTATTAGCACTCGGTTAGTTGATGAAAACGACACAGTGTCAACAGCAAAACTGAAAGAAAAAACTACTGACTGTCTCTACCTCCCTGCCAAAACAACGCCAGTCTCCAGCACGTGATGTTACATTTAGGCACGCAGATTAAATACCAACGACATCCCGTCACTGCGTATACAGTATTTTTATCTTTCAGCGGTTAACACATTTTCAGGAAAAGTGTTACACACGGAAGATACGCTGCGCCAGCCATTGTAGCGGTGACGCCGCAACGCAGTAACGTTATTCCCGAGGAATCAGAACGGAGGCGTACTGCTCCTCACCAAATGCCTTCCGCATTTCGCCAACACTTTCTAAAATCTGGTAGCTGCAATTGTGCTGATGGCGAAAGGGAAAAGGCAAGCTGGCGCTGCGCAAGCTACAGACTGACTTCAGGAGGTAAACACCTACTCCTGCCGCGCTCTATAGATTACCTGCCAAATATCTGTCTACCGTTCGTCTGGCCGTTGCGTACTGTGCTGGCTGTTAATCAGTCATCGTTCATTACCTGAAAGAAATGCAGGCAGCTCTAGTACCTTCGTGTGTCATTTGTTTCCACGGATGTTCCTTTCCGAGCTCCAAATTTCTTAGACTTTAATCACCTTGCTACATTTTATTCGATTCCGATCTAACCTCTCTATGCACCTTCTACACCCAACGTCCTCAAAAATGTGTAAATCCTTCAAACTCTGATATCCTCTATCATCTGCTGAGGTTGGAAACTTATGTTAACGTTTTTGTCCGTGTTGGCGAATTAAATTTGTGTTTTTAATCTCTTCTCCAAAACACAACGTATTTCTTTCTTATATTTACCCAAACATGTTTCGATACCTACATGTTATACTCTGCGGGTCTCGATTTCCATCTGTAAAAACGTTGTACAAAGCACACGGTTGTTATATGTTTTAAGCCTACAAACTGTAACATGTGACATGTGTATGTGTATGTGTATGTGTAAGCGACTAAGAAAACACGTCAGTGATGCACAGTGGGACGAGAAACGTAAGTACATGGTATTCAGCAATACTACTCTCAAAATTTATAATTGTCTAAGCAAAATCTTCCATCTATTTTGCAAATGCAATGCTATATAACCATATAAAGGCATAAATGCATACCGACCTATACATGTCCAGTTTCACAATTATTATTATTTCAGGTGAGGAATTAAAATAAAATAAAAAATGCCCATTTTTTAGTTTCTTGGCTTAAAATATACAAAGAATCACGTACTTCGTAAAATATTTTTACAGGAACAAAACGAGACTGCAGAAGATGACAGATAGGTGTTGAAATATGTTTGAATAAATAGAAAATAAATACAGTGTGTTTTACAGAAAGCACCCCCCCCCTGCCGCAAAAAAAGAAAAAAAAAACAATCACTACACTGCCTATCCCCCCCCCCTTCCGTTGTGTGGAACTGTGAAAAAACTAAGCAAAAATAGAAACTGAGTAGTCCATGCGCAAGATATGCGACATCAAGGAAGGTGCGAGTTCGGGAACGCCGTGGTCCCGTGGTTAGCGTGAGCGACGGCGAAATGAGAGGTCCATGGTTCAAGTCCTCCATTGTGTGAAAATTTTAATTTTTGTATAATCAACTTCGCTCTCCAAAGTTCCAGGACATGTTCAGATTTGCTTGGACATATGCAGGATTTGAAAACGTTAAAAACATATGTTTTGACAGAGCACAGGGGAAACCGTGCGACTGTGAAACTGTTGCATTCATTTGTTGCTGTTTATGTGACAGACTCTTATGTTTTCATCACTTTTTTGGGAGTGATTATCACATCCACAAGAAAACCTAAATCGGGCAAGGTAGAAGAATCTTTTTACCCATTCGCCAGGTGAACACGTTAGGTGGGTCGACAACATATTCCTGTAATGTGACGCACATGCCGTCACCAGTGTCGTATAGAATATACCAGAATCGGTTGACCTATGACCTTGCGATCAAATGTTTTCGGTTCCCATTGGACAGGCACGTCCTTTCGTCTACTAATCGCACGGTTTTGCGGTGCGTTCGCAAAACACAGACACTAAACTTATTACAGTGAACAGAGACGTCAATGAACGAACTGACGGATCATAACTTCGCGAAAATAAAGAAAATAAATATTTCACTTGAGGGAAGACTTGAACCAAGGACCTCTCGTTCCGTAGCTACTCACGCTACCGACGGGACCACGGCGCTCCTGCGCTTAAAATGTCCTTGATGTTGCCTATTGTTGACAGGGACTGCTCAGTTTGTATATTTTGCATATTTTTTCATAGTTTCACACAACTTCTTCCTGTTTTCTCGACTGATCTGTGTTCAGTTTTTCAAGGCCTATCCACTGTGCCATCTTATAACTAAATCTGAGGGGGGTGCGATGGGGAGGTTCCCTTGTCAGCGCGGGTATGGTCCCTGATTTCCGTATATGGAGTGTGTCACTTTTCACAAGATGGCGCCTGAATGGACACAATATTGTAGAAACGTTCTTGTTCGCACGATTTGCCACTTAATAATAGTACTTCAGCCGAAGTTGGCCAATCGCACAAAATCAAATTTTAACAGCCCCGGTGAAATATATCCTTCACAGGATTAACATCCCTTCGACGACGAGATCATTAGAGACGGGCAATAGCTTTGAATGGAAAATCTTGGGGAACTAAATAGTTCGTGTCCTTTTCAAGAGAATCATCCCTCTATTTGCCTCTATCGATTTAGGGAAACTACGATAGAGATAAATCTGGATAAGCAGTCGGGGATTTGAACCCCACTCCTCACGGATGCGAGTTCTGCGGCACTCACTCGGTATTGATGCGCGGGTAACCCCGGAAGTTCCTCGAATTCCCGAAACTGTAAAATCCACGCTCATGAACAAGCCACGCGGTGCTACCTTCAGAAGTCACGTGCTGAGCACTTAACAGCAGTTAGCAGTGTGTTAGCCAACACACATATACGCACACGTACAGGAGCGCGGGCGTCAGTTGTCCTCCGTTGGCCAAACTTCGCGAGTGAAAGTGTGTCGCCGCTCTCGTAGCTCATGTTGACATACGCGGTGGTGAGCCTGTGACAACACGACGGCGTCCTTTGCGAGCCGTCAGCCGAGGATGCGCACGTCGACTGCATGCGCAAAGCTCGCTATTAACCCGCTTGTGTCAGCCCAGAATCCATGTATCCTCCTCACAGCGAAATCTAGCCGACGGTATTACGAGCTACGCCCACAGAAGAAGCCAATTACAGGTCAGGCCACTGAATTCTGATCATTTAACAAGGCTCGTTACCTGACTTAGGTACAACCTGTCATTACAACCCAACATATTATTACCAGGGTCGCATTTTAGGCGCAGGCCATCTCTGCTGCAGCTACGGACCCTCACCACAAATGGTTCCGCAAATATTTTTAATTTTTTTTCTTTAATACTATGCGGGCCCTCGTGAAAGACGCAGGTGCAAGCATTTTACTTGTGTTATTCGGCCAAATATTTCTGTGGGTACTTGATATGAATTAAGTCACCGTTCACCTCCCAAACCCCAAAACATAAATTAGTTACAAACTACGGCGTGCACACACTTTATTCAACATGTAAATGTCACTACAGATATTTGGATTTAGGTTATAACACGTTCGTTTTGCCTGCCTTCATTCGCGATGATATAGTGCAGACGAATAGCAAAATTCTACATGATCCGTTGAAATGACGGAACATCGATGCTGTTGTCGACCACCTGAATGGCTGTTTTCAGCTCAGAAATGTTTTTGGTGTTATTGCTGCACACCTTGTCTTTAATATAGCCGCACAAAAAGGAGTCGCATGTGTGTTCAGAACCGGAGAATACGGCGGGTAATCAATGTCCGTGCTAGTAGCCTCTGGGTACCCCAGAGCCAGAATGTGGTCCCTAAAGTGCTCCTCCAGGACATCAAACAGTCTCCTGTTTCCATGTGGTCGAGCTCCGTTTTGTATGAAGCACATCTTTTCGAAATCAGGGTCACTTTGGATAATGAGGATGAAATCATCTTCCAAAACCTTCACGTACCTTTCGGTAGTTACCGTGCCATCAAGGAATATCGTACCGATTATTCTGTGACTTGATATTGCACACCACATAGTTACCCGTTCTACATCTACATCTACATTTATACTCCGCAAGCCACCTAACGGTGTGTGGCGGAGGGCACCTTACGTGCCACTGTCATTACCTCCGTTTCCTGTTCCAGTCGCGTATGGTTCGCGGGAAGAACGACAGCCGGAAAGCCTCCGTGAGCGCTCGAATCTCTCTAATTTCACATTCGTGATCTCCTCGGGAGGTATAAGTAGGGGGAAGCAATATATTGTCGGCCGGAGTGGCCGAGCGGTTCTAGGCGCTACAGTCTGGAACCGCGCGACCGCTACGGTCGCAGGTTCGAATCCTGCCTCGGGCATGGATATGTCCTTAGGTTAGTTAGGTTTAAGTAGTTCTAAGTTCTAGGGGACTGATGACCTCAGAAGTTAAGTCCCATAGTGCTCAGTGCCATTTGAACTAGCAATATATTCGATACCTCATCCAGAAACGCACCCTCTCGAAACCTGGACAGCAAGCTACACCGCGATGCAGAGGGCCTCTCTTGCAGAGTCTGCCACTTGAGTTTGCTAAACATCTCCGTAACGCTATCACGCTTACCAAATAACCCTGTGACGAAATGCGCCGCTCTTCTTTGGATCTTCTCTATCTCCTCTGTCGACCAAATCTGGTACGGATCCCACACTGATGAGCAACACTCAAGTATAGGTCGAACGAGTGTTTTGTAAGCCACCTCCTTTGTTGATGGACTACATTTTCTAAGGACTCTCCCAATGAATCTCAACCTGGTACCCACCTTACCAACAATTAATTTTGTATGATCATTCCACTTCAAATCGTTCTGCACGCATACTCCCAGATATTTTACAGAAGTAACTGCTATCATGTTTGTTCTGCTATCATATAATCATACAATAAAGGATCCTTCTTTCTATGTATTCGCGATACATTACATTTTATGAAACGTCCCGTTAGAAAAATTGTTGAATTACTGTGCTGATAAATCTCTTACATTATTTGATTTTCAAACAGCTGAGCAAAACTGAACGTACTCAGACATTTCGCTCTTTACCTATTCTGATCAACACTAAACTGACACACTATATTTTTTAGCGCAACGCAATCTGACTTTCAATAATCCCTACAAAAGAATGGCCCTGACTAACATTAACCTATACCTTTCACAAATCACTTACCTCACAAAAATCTTCGTTTCTCGAACTACTACAATACAGCGAGCGCCACTACTGCCAGCTAAATAAAAGATTCAAACTACTGAAGGCACTAACTACTGATAGGCATAGTTAGCAAATGAAAGATTTTGAAAAAGACAAACAATGTATTTACCTTAATAGTGTTCAAAAATCATAATATATGTAGCAGTTCATGACATCCATCCTTACAAATGTACTGTTTCTGATGGCCACACGTCCAGATCATCCGCTCTCAAAAATCCGCCATCTCACTTCCCCACATCCACCACTGCTGGCGGCTCACCTCCAACTGCCCAACGCTACACGCTGTTAACAGCCAACAGCCCAACACTACAATAGCGAATATTACAACAATGCCACCCAGCCACAGACTGCACACAGCACAGCCAGTGATTTTCATACAGAGCGCTACGTGACGGTGGCGTTACCAATATAAGAACTTAAAACAGCCTACTTACAATTTGTCTACGTTAAGGGCCAGTTGCCACTCCCTGCACCAAGTGCCTATCCGCTGCAAATCTTCCTGCATTTCGCTGCAATTTTCTAATGCTGCAACTTCTCTGTATACTACAGCATCATCCGCGAAAAGCCGCATGGATCTTCCGACACTATCAACTAGGTCATTTATACATATAGTGAAAAGAAATGGTCTCATAACACTCCCCTGCGGCACGGCAAAGGTTACTTTAACGTCTGTAGATGTCTCTGAATTGAGCACAACATGCTGTGTTCTGTTTGCTAAAAACTCTTCAATCCAGCGGCACAGCTGGTCTGATATTCCGTAGGCTCTTACTTTGTTTATCAGGCGACAGTGCGGAACTGTATCGAACGCCTTCCCGACGTCAAGGAAAATGGCATCTACCTGGGAGCCTGTATCTAATATTTTCTGGGTCTCATGAACAAATAAAGCGAGTTTGGTCTCACACGATCGCTGTTTCCGGAATCCATGTTGATTCCTACAGAGTAGATTCTGGGTTTCCAGAAATGACATGATACACGAGCAAAAAACATGTTCTAAAATTCTACAACAGATCGATGTCAGAGCTATAGGCCTATAGTTTTGCGCATCTGCTCGACGACCCTTCTTGAAAACTGGAACTACCCGTGCTCTTTTCCAATCATTTGGAACCTTCCGTCCCTCTCGAGACTTGCGGTACACGGGGTGAAGAGACTTCTCGATCACGAAATGCGGATTCTCAGTATCCTAAATGCGCCAGTTTTGTTTATTGACGAACCCATCCAAATGAGAATGGGCTTCGCCGCTAAACCAAACCTCGCGTGCGCATACTAACTCCCATCACGCGCGGGGCCAGCCGTGCAGGCTGAACGCTCTAACGCAAACCGTTCAGACGTTGTGACGATTTTATTTCATATAGTTCAATAATTGTCGCCCTGTGTATTCCTAGCGATGAGCAGTCAAACGTGTGGCACTTCTGGTTTGCTTTTGATGCGTTCCGTCTTGAGCAAACGCAATCTGTTCTTCTTTTCTGTCTAAACATCTTACGCCGAAGTTACAGCGTTGTTTTATTTCCTTTCTATTAACAACAGGAAAACTGCTTTTTGCTCTCTATACACATATAATTTCTAAGTATTTAGAAAATCGAAAACAATTTTTTTACGTAACACTTAAACTCACGCTGTGGTTTCTTTGTCTTACTGTCCTTTGCATTTTATCTGCTTTTCTTTCACAGTTTATCATCTGCAGCTATAGAGAACGTAATATATAAAATCTTTTTTACATCGACAAAGTATGATTATGAATTTTATATCGTTGTGGTTAAACTTATTCCATATTGTGTTGATGGTGGAGTTGCACTTTAAACTTGCGCTGCGTCACTGTTTACGAAGTATTAAAATAAAATAGCGAACAGCTGAACGCGTTCTGGGCTTGAGAGTAATTTTCTTTTAGCCTTGGGCTTTTAGAGGTACCTCTCACTGTTTCTTTCCGTGTGCGTGTGTGTGGCGGGGGAGGCTTTCCAGTTACCAACATCAGCAAAAAGTTCTGTTTCTCAAAAGGCGATTTCTTCCGTCTTTCATTTCATTCAGTTCACGACACTTTAATTCTTTTTGTTTCTTTACTTCCTGATACTAGATGCGGGTTGTTTAGCTCTTTGCGCTGGGGAAAATCATTTATTGATAAACAATATACTGCGGGAAAGTATTGAATCTGAATTTGGTATTGTATTACTTTTGTTAGTCTGCATTTGCACAATACATTACCTGGACACCAATCTCAGCTTTTTGATCTTTTGATTAAAAATATATCTGTGTGTTGAATACCTTAAGGAGTTCAATTCTTATCACTTTATAAATATGATCAGTTCATTAAAACATAATTTGTATAGCAGTATTTTACAAAATTAAATAAAAAACCTTACATGCTGTGTTCTACGTCCTTAACCCAAAAATTGCTCTAAAATGCTAGTTTTATGGGTTAATTATTCCAAAATTTTCTCCAGTATCCGCTGCACAACAGATTCAGCCTACAGGTGTGTAGACTGTAAATACGATCCCGACTACAGCGTTATCTGGCAACTGCTAACTGTGAATTATTCACGTAAAAGAGAAAAAAATCACGGCTCACTGGTACAGATTTGTATTTTCTAAAAGATGCTCGAACATTCAGTAACAATTCACTTATCGTGTTATTTCACGATTCTTTAATCTATGCAGAAACTTGAGCAAAAAGAAAATCACAGTTACAACAAATATGTCGCGTTAATGGTATCATGGCTGCACTCCAGGACCGCTCCGCGTCGAAAGACAACAAACAACATGTCCTACAAACTCGCACTGCTTGCCCCATAAAAAGTGCAGACATTAGTGCTCATCAAAATTATAATATACTTGGTAATTTTTCGCATTCTATGATGTTCCTAAATGTTGACAAAGTTCTTATTAATGAACTAAAATTATTCCATTCTTCTAATAGGGGAGAATTCTGGCTTGCTCGTATAGTGTGACGCTCAGAGCGATACCTTGCGAGAAAGGGAGGCAGGTGATACACAGACCGAATCCGCGTCGTGTCTTACCGATCGTGGGCTGGTACACCGGCCAGACTGAGGGCGGTTTTTAGGCGGTTTCCCATGCTACCTTAGGGAAATGCTGGGCTGGTCCCGAAATTCCGTCTGACAGGATACGATATACAGACAGTTAAAATACGATAACCCACATTACAAATGTGCACTATTCACAGACAGACGAGGCACACTACTTCCCTGTCTTACAGAGCCTTGACAAATGTGGCATCAGGAACAGTATCCAGCCACAAGGTTTAATAACATAGAATTTGCCAAATCTCGAAAAAGCGGACGCTTTACTGGACGGAATTAAGGCTAGGAAAAATAAGAAAGAAGAAGAAAATGGTTCAAATGGCTCTAAGCACCATGGGACTCAGCATCTGAGGTCATCAGTCCCCTAGACTTAGGACTACTTAAACCTAACGAACCCAAGGACATCACACACATCCATACCCAAGGCAGGATTCGAACCTCCCACCGTAGCAGCAGCGCGGTTACGGACTGAAGCGCCTAGAACCGCTCGGCCATAGGGAAAGAGGAAGACTAATAGGGAAAAATTCCCCACAATGTGTGGGGTATGGATGCAATCACGCTCACAGTGCCTATGAAATCTGAACTTCCAGTAGAGTCAACTGACGTGGGCGTGTAATACCGTTTGAGATCTTCAGAGGCTGTGGGGGTGTTCTCTGCTAGAAGTTAAATATAGTCTTGTAATGTTGTAAGACTGGTGTTTAGTGTTTACTCCAAACAACTGAAGCAATTTTACATCACCTCCTTCCACCCGTGGAACAGTTCAAAAATGGTTCAAATGGCTATGAGCACTATGCGACTTAACTTCTGAGGTCATCAGTCGCCTAGAACTTAGAACTAATTAAACTAAACTAGCCTAAGAACATCACACACATCCATGCCCGAGGCAGGAATCGAACCTGCGACCGTAGCGGATCGCGCAGTTCCAGACTGTAGCGCCTAGAAGCGCTCTTCCACTCCGGCCGGCCGTCGAACAGTTCTGTGGAGAAACAATGCATCTGCTGGACATATCTAAATCCTGATGGAAGAGCCTGCTGCTGCTTTCCAACTACCTTATTTGACGTGAAAGACCTTAAATAGACAGAAAAATCGAGTGACTGAGGGTAAACAGATATTGGCGCGGTGGGGTCGTAAGTAGCCTGCTTGCAGGTCGGTAGCACGATAGATTGTATTAATATCGCTGACAGTCCTCTGCGCCCTTGGCAAGAGATTCTGTGGTTGGACGGACTAGCAGTCAGCGAGTGGATAGAGAAGTGTATGGACATGTTCTTCTTAGTGGAGACTCTGTGTTGGTAGGACACACATTGTAAAGTGAAATGAAATTTCTTATCAGAAAATATGCAAGGAAAGGTATGATAATGGATGTATGGTTCATAATGTCTGGGTAGTGCAGTTATTGACAACTATATTATTTTTGGAACTGGATGTTCATGACTAAGGTAAAATTTTCAAAATACATCTTTCTTTTTCTGACCATATGCCTCCTACTAGTTAGTCTACAGGGTGTTACAAAAAGGTACGGCCAAACTTTCAGGAAACATTCCTCACACACAAAGAAAGAAAATATGTTATGTGGACACGTGTCCGGAAACACCTACTTTCCATGTTGGAGCTCATTTTATTACTTTTCTACAAATCACATTAATCATGGAATCGAAACACACAGCAACAGAACGTACCAGCGTGATTTCAAACACTTTGTTACAGGAAATGTTTAAAATGTCCTCCGTTAGCGACGATACATGCATCCACCCTCCGTCGCATGGAATTCCTGATGCGCTGATGCAGCCCTGGAGAATGGCGTATTGTATCACAGCCGTCCACAATACGAGCACGAAGAGTCTCTACATTTGGTACCGGGGTTGCGTAGACAAGAGCTTTCAAATGCCCCCATAAATGAAAGTCAAGAGGGTTGAGGTCAGGAGAGCGTGGAGGCCATGGAATTGGTCCGCCTCTACCAATCCATCGGTCACCGAATCTGTTGTTGAGAATCGTACGAACACTTCGACTGAAATGTGCAAGAGCTCCATCATGCATGAACCACATGTTGTGTCGTACTTGTAAAGGCACATGTTCTAGAAACACAGGTAGAGTATCCCGTATGAAATTATGATAACGTGCTCCATTGAGCGTAAGTGGAAGAACATGGGGCCCAATCAAGACATCACCAACAATGCCTGCCCAAACGTTCACAGAAAATCTGTGTTGATGACGTGATTGCACAATTGCGTGCGGATTCTCGTCAGCCCATACATGGTGATTGTGAAAATTTACAATTTGATCACGTTGGAATGAAGCCTCATCCGTAAAGAGAACATTTGCCCTGAAATGAGGATTGACACATTGTTGGATGAACCATTCGCAGAAGTGTACCCGCAGAGGCCAATCAGCTTGCTGGTAGTGCCTGCACACGCTGTACATGGTACGGAAACAACTGGTTCTCCCGTAGCACTCTCCATACAGTGACGTGGTCAACGTTACCTTGTACAGCAGCAACTTCTCTGACGCTGACATTAGGGTAATCGTCAACTGCACGAAGAATTGCCTCGTCCATTGCAGGTGTCCTCGTCGTTCTAGGTCTTCCCCAGTCGCGAGTCATAGGCTGGAATGTTCCGTGCTCCCTAAGACGCCGATCAATTGCTTCGAACGTCTTCCTGTCGGGACACCTTCGTTCTGGAAATCTGCCTCGATACAAACGTACCGCACCACGGCTATTGCCCCGTGCTAATCCATACATCAAATGGGCATCTGCCAACTCCGCATTTGTAAACATTGCACTGACTGCAAAACCACGTTCGTGATGAACACTAACCTATTGATGCTACGTACTGATGTGCTTGATGTTAGTACTGTAGAGCAATGAGTCGCATGTCAACACAAGCACCGAAGTCAACATTACCTTCCTTCAATTGGGCCAACTGGCGGTGAATCGAGGAAGTACAGTACATACTGACGAAACTAAAATGAGCTCTAGCACGGAAATTAAGCGTTTCCGGACACATGTCCACATAACATCTTTTCTTTATTTGTTTGTGAGGAATGTTTCTTGAAAGTTTGGCAGTACCTTTTTGTAACACCCTGTATAGTAGTTAGAATCCTTTTATGTAGCTGGCTGTTGTTGCTACTGGCTGTAAGTGCTGTAATTCGTGTTATGAAGATTTCCTGTGAGGTAAGTGACTTATGAAAAATAATGAGGTTTCCACTATCGGTATTCGTGATTTAGATGAGTTTAGACAATTAACAGAGCTGGAGGTAGTTTCATATTTCTTTAATTTCATATTTTTTTGATTTTTATTCTTGTTGGGATTTCTTGAAATTCAGGGTTATTCTTTTGTGTTAACTATTGGAAGTCATGTTTTCAATGTATAGCAATCAGATTGCGTTGGGCTTGTATAATGTGGGTAATAAATGAATAGGTTAAGTTTGAGTTGTGTTTGTCAGGGAAAATCCTGTTGGTCAATGTTTAACAAAAAAAAGAGTTTTAGTTTCAGGGTTACGTTACTAGAGATACAAACTGTGAATGTGGAGAACTTGGCGCGGAGTACCTCTTGGGGATGCTTCTCTACCAACAATCTCCACACTGGATGACCTTGTTTCAGTAAATGACCGAGCAATCAAGGCTGCCGTGTTCTGGATCTCAAAACCCATTTCATGTGTAGAACTCTTTTGTATAACCTGTAAACACGTTGTAGAACCATTGTAAATGTGTAAATAACTTTACCGTACTGGATCCAAAAATAATAATAAACGGACAAATACAGTGTATACTTATCGCAATGACCTACTTTTAATTTGCTTCTGTACCGCGAATTTGCAGTTGGCGCCCCTGTTATTTTCCCTCCACACCTAACGGTGCCGCCAGCGCGTGTCTTCTCTCCCTGCCGCGACTTGGGGAGGGGGGCCCATAAAGTGTAACGTCCCTCTAATATCCCAGTGCGCTTAATACTTGTATTAGACGATCGGTTACAAATTTCCCCTTGCCATACACTCTGTTAAGAGTTTATGCATTGCTGGTCTCCACTTCTCTTATTTGGTTGAAAGATCTTTAATTTGCGTAGTGTTCAATAATCTTAAGAGTCTACCTGTAAGCTTTAGTCTCAAGAAAATTTCCAATATCACACTGTTGATTGCCTTGTGATATTTGTGACTTCATGACAATTATGTGTACTAGTCCTTGAATTCTGCAGCTTTATTCTTTGTGACAACAATTCTTTGAATATTTATCTTTCAACAGTGTCTTTCAGCTGTCCTTCATGGAATTTAAAAAGAAAACGTTGACAAAATTTTGACAAGTTCGTTTATTTGTTAAACATTTTTTTGGAAATTTGTGGTAAGGTCTTATGGGCCCAAACTGCTGAGGTATGGGCACTGTAACGCCGGAAATGCATACCCTCCTATTTCCATCTTTTGTACTATAAATTTGTTTTCCTTATTTTTGTTACCTGGATATATGACATTTCTGTGTCTTTACATATTGTAGTTGTTTTACTATTTGTATATTTATGCATTTATGTCGATGTATAATTGGTTTGTTTCGTAAATATTATTTGTATTTTTACGCTGGGTCTTGCCTAGGGAAAACTGCTATCGAACGGTTACATCGATAGGTCGTGTGGAGAACGAAAGTGTTTAGGATCTTTGGTAGTGCTAACTCTGCCGCGTGGAGCGCGGGCTGAGCAGATGGAGTCTGGCGGGAGGAGTGCGGTTGAGCAGGTGTGTTGTGTGACGCTCCCGCGAGTTGCCGCGCTTTCGAGGTTTGGCAGCATGTAATTGCGCTCGACTTGCGATGATAGTTTCTGACATGGTGTCGCGGACGGGAAGCATTAGCTGACGCACATCAAGAGCCCGTTTCGTCTGGTGACCGTGTCGAGAAGAAGGCGCGCCAACATCCAGCTTCTGCAACAGCGACGGCCGACAATGAGTGACTGTCGCCACCTCCTCGATCGACGGCTTCAAACCTTCAATCAACCAACAAGGAAGACTGGAAGCACGTAAAGTTTTAGAACTGTATGGCAGACCTCAGCTTTTCAAACTTTTAAAATGGTTGCATCACAAAATTACAGCAACTTAGCATGAACCTTTGTTGCTCATTGTCCCAATTGCATTGCCAAGCAGGGACCCTTCCTTTTCCGAAATGAACCCGAGTGTCGTTGAAATTCAGACGCCAGCATTAAAGTACAATCATTCCATTTCACTGCTTTAATTTCAAAGTTCAGTTAAAGTATTCATAGCTGGCTACAATATTCAGATTACACAAGCACAAATTAAGAGTGCGAGTTTTGTTACCGTATTTTAGCTTACCTGTGACTGCAGCTCAGCTTGGTACATACTAAATTTTATTATTGTTAATTGTTCAGAATCATTTAATTCAAGTTCAAAGTTAAATCTATTATTTCTAAATTGCGTAGATTCAAGTAGCTTTTGAAATGATTGTTGAGGTAGTCCAAGACTAACTGTATTTTACTGAATTTCGATGTGCTTCAGAAAGAAAGCTCACTATTAATTTCAGTCACTAAATTAACTTTCGATTTTCCGGTTTTATTAATTCTTTTGCTAAATTAAGTCAGAGTGTAGCGAAATTTATTACTTCTGACAAACTTTCAGTTTTCACACTACACGTGTAAACCTTCAGTTGCCACGCTTCTAGTGCTAATTATATGTGTAATAACCTTTCTTTTTCAGTTACTATAGTAATTGTCCTTAGGACTGGCGACAGTAATTTCCCCCAAATCTCAAATATATAATTACCGTTAGTTAATTGTTAACGTAACGGCTGCACATTTACTTTCTTTATTAACTTTACCCCTTTTCAAAATTAATTTCCACCAGTTTCATTTGCATTTTTCCTTTCATTTAGATGTAACCCTTTCCTCCCTCTTTACCGACAGATTAACTTCGGTGACGATTGCTTTTCCCAAATTTCCATTAGGTGCACGTGGTTTAATTTTTCACTGTCATTAAGGTCGATAAGTGGGGGCGAGGTTACACATGGCGACCTGGTGACAGGACAATCTTCAGATTTGAGGTTGTTCTGGACACGAATTTTGTATTGTGCAAATCTCGTAACGAAGTACTGGTTGCGAACAGGTCGTTACGTCAGCGAGATTAAGTAGTGGGAGGAATCCTAATTAGATTTGAGATTTGGCATTTATATTGAAAATTATTAAAATGAGTGAAGGCAACAATTACCAAACTTTGGTAGACTTGGATACGGAACAATCGGTCGAACAGTGGGAAACGCGCACCGCGGTACCCATTGTTCAGGGGCACGCGGCTAGCATGAAAGACGCGACCGCCGAAACGCAACAAAGAGTAGAAATGGAATTCCAAACTTTAGAAAATGTTTCGGAATCGGAAGTGAAAATCAAATGTGAATCCCTTGATGATGAATACGGGGGGACAATTAAAGAGGAAGCCGCTACGGAAGTAAAACCGGTAGTTTCCGGGAATTTAACTGATTTATTGAATGTTTTGATTAACGAAATCACGAGTCAGTCTGAAAAAATTGAACGGAAGCTAGACAATCAGAACAAAGCTATTAATGTTGTTAACAACAATATTAGAGTTGTTAACACAAAAGTTAATAAAATCAAAGAAGATATTGTTGTGATTAATACCGAAATCGGTAATCTTAAACAGGATATGACAGGCGTTCAGGCGGAAATTGCGAGCATAAATACTCGTTTTTATTCCGAAATTAGCAGAATCGAGAAAAGTGTAGGAGAAGCAGTTGCTCCGATCATCGAGAATAAGGTGACAGAACAAATTCAATTAGTGAAAAAAGAGGATCAAAAGAAGGTGGAAACTTTAAAGGCTTTAGTATCTGAAGTAGATACCAAAGTGACAAAGCAGGCTAATACCTGCGAAGAAAAAAAAAGGGAAGTAGAAACGCTTGCGACAACCATTTGCCAAGTAATTACGAGAGTGTCGGAATTAGAAAAGAAACTTGACGAAAAACAGAGCTATGTGCCAATCTGTGCACATAGTTCGGAATTGTTGACGAAAGAGGAGCGGTTCGACCCCTTGAAAAAAGGCGGTATACATGCGACGGATTTCATTAAAAATTGTGAAAGAGTTTTACCCAGATCATGGACTAATGAGAGGAAGATTAATGCGGTTATTGACGTGTTGGCTGGTGATGCCAAGCTTTGGGGCTTAAACCTCGACATTACGAACCTGACTTTCGAGACGAATTTAAAAATTTGTTTCTGGCTGAATACTGGTCAGAGCAAAAACAACAAAGAGTCTGGCGCGAATTTGTCGTATCGAGGCCTTTCGATGCGAATTCGCGCGGCTCGATGAAGGAGTTTTGTGAGGGCTGGATCCGCAAGTTATTTGCGTGATCGCCGCACAGAATCCGAAATAGTCTGGGAACTCTACAAGAAGCTTCCAGATGATACAAAACGCTACGTAGGAAGCAATTACAGGACAATCAATGATTTCCTGGAAAGAGTTGAGCACGTGGACAATTGGCGCAATAATCGCGACAGTGGTGGAGGCCGTGGTAACAACAACGGGTACCACAACAACCACAACAACGATAACCATGGGAATAATGCATACCGCAACCATGGCAGCAATAACAATAATGGTTCGGACCGTACTAACAATCGGTACAATGCAAGTAATAACAAGAATGACGGAAACCAGTATCATACTAACGTGATACGGGCTTCACAGAATAGTAATAACGCCAGAGGGTGCGATAAGCCGCCTCAGCAGTATCCGGGGAGCAGAAATGCTGGGACGAGACAGGGTAACCATTAGCCGCGCCGGTGAGGCCGATCGGGCGTGGAGAAATTTTGGCGGCCCAATAACAGGAGAAAACCCAGGTGTCGTCGTTATGAAAATTCCGTATGGAATAATCAATGGCGAGAGAGTATGCCAGTGGTAGGAGAAAGGAGTGCGCCCACAAATAGTATATCAGCTGTAGACACGGCAGCAGAAAATACATTCACTGTCAGTGAGAATGATTTAAGCAGTGTTCCGGAAATCGATTATAAAGTGGCAGCTGTAACACCCACAGCGGAAATGGAGATTGAGTTTAAGAATGATTCGCAATTGTTGAGAGAAGATCAGATGTCGGATAACGCGTCCGTCATCGAGCGAGGGGATGCAGAGAGGGATGAGGTCTGGTTAAGGCAGTTCGGTCACTTATACGACGAACTAAGAGATTATAGGGGTCTGTATGGGAGAAGTGTTTATGGGGAGCGCGGGCAGGATTTTCCGCGTCTCGTCCCGCAGGAAGATAGTGTTTGTGAAATGATAGAAAGTTCTGGCCCTAACCGGCAGACTTTACCAGAAACAGTTGATGTTAACGGGGAGCACGAGCAAGATTCGTCGTGTTTCGTCCCGCACGAGTTAGATGTTGAAGTAGTAACGGAAAGTTCTGGCCCTAACCGGCAGACCTTACCGAAAGTTGTAGTGGTAGAAGTAGCCGACCCATCCGACGCACACCTCCAGTTTAAACATTGCGAGAGTATTAAGGAGAAAGATTACGAAAATTTTAGTGATAGCCGAACACGACTGGTAGAAAAGCATGTAGATTACAGCGTGTATGAGGTTAGAGCTGACGTTATACGGTCAGACGGTAGCAGTGTGGGTTGCGCAGATCCAGAGGAAGTAATTGCAGATACTACTGGGCACATTCCTCCAGGTAAATTGGCAGATGAGATCAATCTGACCAAAGTGGAATCAACGAAGGTGACAATTAGTGAATTGATAGCAAAGCAACACTCGCTAGTTGACGAGTTACAGGAAAAGGTTTCGGTATTGGAGGCGAAGCTACAGACTAAGCCTCAGGACAAACATCTTGAAATTAAAACTGTATGTGAACAGAGGCTGAAAAGGCCGCCAGATAAGCCGGATTTAGGATCAAAGCCGGATGGTTTTTTCTGGAATGACCTGGATATAGACGAGGATTTACTGTGGGAAAATAAAGAAACAGTTGAGGACAAGTGTAGACAGATAGTAGCGTCTGTAAATATGCACGACCTGCAACTAAACGTGTTGATTGACACCGGTGCAGAATTGAGTGCTGTATCTGGGAAAATATTTGAGTTACTGAAGGACAGACCTGGTATCGTAGTTATGCCAGTAACAGGAGTGAAAATTATCGGTGCTACTGGGAAGGCCAGTAAACCGGTCACAAAACAGATTTTTGTCAACTTCGAGATATGTGGGGCACGATTTGAACAAGAGTTTGTCGTCGTGCCAGACTTGACTACGGAAGTAATTATCGGGTCAGATTGGCTATTAAAGTACCGTGTAGTGATTAATTGCGAAAGCAAAACTTTGACGTGTACGTCACAAGATAAAACAATAGTACTTAGTTTTGACGAGGCAGGAGACGGTGTGCATAGGCAATACCAGCCTATACACATTGTTAACTGGCCGGATGCTATTGACGTAGGTATGAATTTGAACTACTGTAATGTGAGGAATCTCGGCATTGACAATAGTGTAGAAAGTGAATTGGAAAGTATTGTAGACGGTGTGTCAAACGTAACACACGAACAAAGACGAGGCCTGTATGAAGTAATAATGAGGAATAAGAGTGTGTTTTCAGACAAACCGGGACTTGTGGAAGGATATAAATGCAAGTTGCCTGTAATTCCGCACGAACCATTCTTCGTGAGACCGTATGCTATACCGCTGTCCAAAAAGGAAGCAGTGCAACGGGAGATAGATAAGATGATCGAATGGGGAGTGATTGAAAGAAGTACGAGTCCATACAATAACGGTTTGGTCATTGTAGCGAAACGGGATGGTAGTGTGCGTATTGTGATTGACGCACGCACGTTGAATACGGTCGTTCGACGTGAAACAGACAGACCAGAGAGTATGGAGGAGATTTTGCAACGTTTTCATGACGTTAAGTTCATGACTAGCCTCGATCTGACGGCTAGTTACTGGCAAATAGAACTCGAAGAGGAATCTAGGCCATACACCGCCTTCTTGTTTGCGGGCAGGTGTTATCGGTATAGAGTACTGCCGTTTGGACTTAATATATCTGTGTCCGTATTCATCAGGGCCCTAGATAAAGTGCTAGGACTGGCTTTGAGTTCAAGATTAACTGTATATGTTGACGACCTATTGTTGGCCAATGTCACTTGGCATGACCATTGTGACCTGTTAGATGAAGTTTTTAGAGCATTGCGCCGTGGCGGAATGACTCTAAAGCTAAAGAAATGCGAATTTGTGAAGCAGGAACTGAAATTTTTAGGGCATGTAATTACCACTGCTGGTATTACGAAGGACCCAGAGAAACTAGAGGCAATAAGGAATTGTCCTCCACCCAAGTCTAGGAAACAGTTAAAAAGTTTTCTAGGGTTAACAGGATTTTACCGTAAATTTGTAAAAGGACAAGTGCTTAATGATGAAAATTTGAATAACCTCTTACGCAAAAACGTTCCGTTTGTGTGGACTGACGGGTGTCAGGCCGCTTTCGAGAGATTAAAAGACGAGTTGTTAAGATCTAACATACTATTTCATCCTGATTTATCGCTGCCCTTCCATCTGGGAACGGATTTGTCGAATTACGGGGTGGGGGTAGAACTGTTCCAAGAAGTGGATAAAGGAGAGGATAAGGAACACCGGACGATAGCGTTCGCGAGTCGAACTTTATCAAAAAGTGAGCGAAACTACACGATTTCTGAGAAAGAGTGTCTCGCTATCGTGTGGGGATTCAAGAAGTTCAAGGGTTACCTATGGGACCGTAAGGCGATTATTCATACGGACCATAAGGCGCTCACTTATCTGAAGAATTGCAAACTACTTCACGAAAGACTGACTAGGTGGTCGCTGTATTTACAGCAATTTAACTATGACATCTGTTACGTAAGAGGGACCGAGAATTGCGTAGCGGATGCGCTGTCGCGGTTGCCCGAGTCTAATCAAGATGTATTGAAAGATGAGTCAAATGGAGTGGTCAAATTATACTATTTTAATGAAGTTGAGGGACGCAAATTAGTAGTGAACATCTGTAAGAATCTACGTCGTCATCAGAACGAGGATGGTTGTTTAAATATGGTGAAAACCCGATATGACGAAAGGAGTCCAGAAGGAGAGAAATTAAGGAAGTATTACAAGATATACGATCATATCTTGTACATACGTAAGGGTGAAGATAGTAATATTTGGCGGGTATGCTGGCCCACCAAATACGTCACGGAAATAATAGACTACTACCATTTGGCGTATGGTCACTGTGGACCAAAGAAATGTACGGAAAAGCTGAGTGAAGTAGTGCATTTTAACAACATGTTAAACCGAGTTACTGACAGAGTGAAAACTTGCGATTTATGTCAGAAGGTGAAGGTTACCAACTGTACAAGTCGTGGTCCTATGCAAAGTATAAGGCCTAACGACACCTTTGAGTTACTGTGCGTGGACTTGTACGGACCTTTGCCCAAGTCATCAGGAAACTATGCCTACATTTTAGTAGTGCTAGAAGCTTTTTCCAAGTTCATCAAACTATACCCGATTAGGAAAGCTACAGACAAAGCGGTCTACAGCAACCTTGTGAACGATTATTTTGTTCATATTGGCAAGCCCAAGGCGATTCTATCAGACAATGGGGCACAATTTACTTCTAAGTTGTGGAATGAAGGCATGGAAAGTAATGGGGTCGAGGTGATCCATATTTCAGCTTATTGTCCGGCTGGGAATCCCGCTGAGAGGTATATGCGCGAGCTAGGCCGACTTTGCCGTACCTATTGCCATCACAACCATAGGGCATGGGGCAAATATGTAGCAGTATTTGAGAGAATTATGAACACCTTGAGACATGAATCGACGGGATTTTCTCCAGAGGAAATCCTGTTGGATGACAGAAGTAAAAGTTTAGTGGAAGAGATAATCAAATTCCCTCCACGGATTGGCATTAGTATTGGTGTGAAAAAAGATCGTTTGCGAGAAGTAATGAAGCTAAAAGCCGATGCTCGCATACGTCGTCATGACGCTAAAGCGCGTTTTGCTATGTTTGCAATCGGAGACTTAGTACTTGTAAAAGCTCATGAGAAATCGAGCGAGATAGACAATGAAATCTCTAAATTTAAGTTTGTTTATAATGGACCATATAAAGTCATTGGTATACCTCACACAAATGCTTATTGCTTAGAGTATCCAAGCTCTGGAAAGCTATTAGGTTCACGGAACATTGTAGACCTGAAATTGTACCAACCAAGGATTGATTAGTACCACAGAATGGGTAATTTGTACAGTATGTAGATATAGAGTGTAAGATTTAAGGATGTGCCATGTTGCGATGCTTTTGCCTGACCTAGAGGTCATTAAAGAAGTTGTAATTAATAAGTAATTAATGTTGATTAAATGATTTAAGAGTTACTGAATATTAATCAATTTAAAAATCCAAGCTGCTAGTTTAAGTTTTCAGCTGAGTCACAGTAGATTAAGCAATGTGAATATGATTTTGTAACTAGCTATAATATTTCATGAATATGTGTTTTACTAGTCATTGCCGATGTACTTAGACGCTGTTTTAAGTTTCAGGCTAGTACATGCGTATGATGATGGACAGTGTTGATTTATCCACTGTGATGGTATTAAGGGACTCCTAGAGATTACTCGGGAGTGAGTTTCTCCAAAAGAATTCAGTGAAACGGACGTTCTGGAAACGGCGTTACAAGGGCGAGTGAGATCAAGCGTGCCGCACAGGCGGGCGCAACAGTACTGGCAAGGCGGAGCCGCTGTCGGCTCTTGTGCCGCTGTTGGCTCTTGTGTCGCTGTCGGCTCTTGTGCCGCTGTCGGCATTCTTTGTACTTGCGAGTACGGAAGGTGGAGTTGTTTTTCTTCCCGGACAGCTGATGTGAAAGAATTCTGTCAATATTTATGGTTTTTCGATCTGCTGTATATTATTTTCTTGTTTAGCGTTAATTGGACTCTCATGACGAGAATATTAATTATGAAAAGGTTACATAAAATGTGTATTCTATATAATTAATTATTAATTTGCGTATTTTGATATACCTGTTTTTTATAACCATGTACACTGATTAATTTTGTAAATAGTATTCCATTTCTAGATACTGCTAGGAATTTTGATTTTTAGAATAGCTAAACCATTTTCTATGTTGTGATTCTTGAGTTTCTCCCGGCGTATTTGATAATCAAAATATCCACGGGTATGCTGCCGGTCTATAGTGTCCAACGGGTGCCCGTTGGACACTATAGACCGGCAGCATACCCGTGGATATTTTGATTATCATTTTCTATGTTTTCTATGAATTTTAATATGTTGTCAACTTGTTTTATTTTGTGCAAGATGACAGAGTGGAATAAGATTAGGAGTGTTTCCACTCAATTATTATCGTCTAAAAATTGGTTTATGGTTAATTAGACGAATGCTAAATTTTGTTGATGTTTTGAGCATATGCATTTCCGCTGTTTCTTTTTTGGGACATTTTCTGAGTCTGTTTAGGTTACATGAACATCCTCAGACAATGTGGGGCACGTGTAACGCCGTAAGTGCATATCCTCCTATTTCCATCTTTTGTACTATAAATTTGTTTTCCTTATTTTTGTTACCTGGATATATGACATTTCTGTGTCTTTACATATTGTAATTGTTTTACTATTTGTATATATATATATATATATATATATATATATATATATATATATATATATGCATTTATGTCGATGTATAATTGGTTTGTTTCGTAAATATTATTTGTATTTTTACACTGGGTCTTGCCTAGGGAACACTGCTATCGAACGATTACATCGATAGGTCGTGTGGAGAACGAAAGTGTTTAGGATCTTTGGTAGTGCTAACTCTGCCGCGTGGAGCGCGGGTTGAGCGGAGGGAGTCTGGCGAGAGGAGTGCGGTTGAGCAGGTGTGTTGTGTGACGCTCCCGCGAGTTGCCGCGCTTTCGGGGTTTGGCAGCATGTAATTGCGCTCGACTTGCGATGATAGTTTCTGACATGGTGTCGCGAACGGGAAGCATTAGCTGGCGCACATCAAGAGCCCGTTTCGTCTGGTGACCGTGTCGAGAAGAAGGCGCGCCAACATCCAGCTTCTGCAACAGCGACGGCCGACAATGAGTGACTGTCGCCACCTCCTCTATCAACGGCTTCAAACCTTCAATCAACCAACAAGGAAGACTGGAAGCACGTAAAGTTTTAGAACTGTATGGCAGACCTCAGCTTTTCATACTTTTAAAATGGTTGCATCACAAAATTACAGCAACTTAGCATGAACCTTTGTTGCTCATTGTCCCAATTGCATTGCCAAGCAGGGACCCTTCCTTTTCCGAAATGAACCCGAGTGTCGTTGAAATTCAGACGCCAGCATTAAAGTACAATCATTCCATTTCACTGCTTTAATTTCAAAGTTCAGTTAAAGTATTCATAGCTGGCTACAATATTCAGATTACACAAGCACAAATTAAGAGTGCGAGTTTTGTTACCGTATTTTAGCTTACCTGTGACTGCAGCTCAGCTTGGTACGTACTAAATTTTATTATTGTTAATTGTTCAGAATCATTTAATTCAAGTTCAAAGTTAAATCTATTATTTCTAAATTGCGTAGATTCTAGTTGCTTTTGAAATGATTGTTGAGGTAGTCCAAGACTAACCGTATTTTACTGAATTTCGATGTGTTTCAGAAAGAAAGCTTACTATTAACTTCAGTCACTAAATTAACTTTCGATTTTCCGGTTTTATTAATTCTTTTGCTAAATTAAGTCAGAGTGTAGCGAAATTTATTACTTCTGACAAACTTTCAGTTTTCACACTACACGTGTAAACCTTCAGTTGCCACGCTTCTAGTGCTAATTATATGTGTAATAACCTTTCTTTTTCAGTTACTATAGTAATTGTCCTTAGGACTGGCGACAGTAATTTCCCCCAAATCTCAAGTATCTAATTACCGCTAGTTAATTGTTAACGTAACGGCCGCACATTTACTTTCTTTATTAACTTTACCCCTTTTCAAAATTAATTTCCACCAGTTGCATTTGCATTTTTCCTTTCATTTAGATGTAACCCTTTCCTCCCTTTTTACCGAAAGATTAACTTCGGTGACGATTGCTTTTCCCAAATTTCCATTAGGTACACGCGGTTTAATTTTTCGCTGTCATTAAGGTCGATAAGTGAGGCGGAGGTTACAGCACCTAAGCTTATGCACTACGTAATCTAACGTAAACTAACTTACGCTAAGGACAACACACACACCGATGCCCGAGGGAGGACTAGAACCTCCGACCGGGGTGCCACGCGGACCCCGCGCCTGAGACCGCGCGGCTACCCCGCGCGGCATTGTTAAATACTTACAGCTCAAAAAAAAATGGTCTCAGCTCAATAGCTAAGCCATATAACGAACTATCATTTCAATTTTAAACTGTGAAAACTCAAGAGTCCATACAAAGGCGCTTCTTGTTTCCTGACAGCTCAATGCAGGCGAAGTTTTGTAACGTTCCTCACTGTTTTGCTGAAGCCGATTTTCTGTGCATCCCGTTTGAACCCACGACTCAATGTAGACTAGCCTAAAAAATTACGACAGACGTTGACCAGAGTGGACGCGGGTGCAACAGTAGCTGCAGCAGCAGCAGCAGTTGTCTGATAAACATTAATTCAAGCCGCGTCAAGTGCTCAGCCGCCCACGAGCTTTCGAGAGAGATCTCCTCTGCCATTTTCAAGTGGATGACTGTCGACTGAATATCGCTGCCGTACTTATATAGCGACGCCGCCGTCACTGACGTCACTGGTACTTAGTCCCGCAACATATATGGCACTTTTTTAGTGGCGTGACCGCCGCGCATGCTTCAATTCCCCGAACACGGGATCGCACGCCGTAGTCAGCCGCAATCCACCGACTTTATTTAGGGTTTTGTCCGATATTATGATCTCTCTTGCTTCATGTATTACGCTATCCCAGAAGCCGTTGGTCCGTTTAATAATAGAAGTATCGTCGAATGCAATTCGGTGTCCGTTTTCCAGTGCATGCTCCGCTACAGCTGATTTTTCGGGAAAGCGTAGGCGGAGACACTTTCCATGTTCTATCGACGCTGTTCAAGAGCGGAACGCACCGTGATTGGCACAACAGCAAGAAACTTCGACTCGGGCGCCATCTCAGGACTTACGAAGGGACTAAACTTCGCTCCTTCACAACGAAGTATCCCTTTTGCTGATATACCTCTTTGGCGACACCATCGTGGATTTATTTAAACATACCTGACGTCATAGTATTTTTCACATGGTGGAGAACATTTCAACCAGACGGACGGCGTCGCGATGGGGAGCCCATTAACTCCAGTTGTAGCGAACCCGTTTATGGAGCATTTTGAGGACATTGCCTTGGACACGGCCCCTGCAGAGCCTAGTTGTTTTTATCGCTACGTCTACGATACCTTCGTCATATAGCCTAATGCATATGATAACCTCCGGGTTCCCGGGTTCGATTCCCGGCGCGGTCAGGGATTTTCTCTGTCTCGTGATGACTGGGTGTTGTGTGCTGTCCTTAGGTTAGTTAGGTTTAAATAGTTCTAAGTTCTAGGGGATTGATGACCATAGATGTTAAGTCCCATAGTGCTCAGAGCCATTTGAACCATTTGATATGAAAACCTCAAAGAGTTCCTGGAACACATCAACAACGTCCACGATGGAAGTAGAAAGGATAGTTCCTTCCCGTTCCTGGACGTTCTTGTTCGCCATAAACCCATTGGGTGTATCCGTCACAACGTTTACCGCAAGCCCACCCACTAGGATCGGCGTCTGCAAGCTGCCAGCGACCACTCCCTAGCAAAGAAACGGTCTGTTCTCAGGACCTTGGTACATGGAGCTGAATCCGTCTGAGACGCTGGAAACCTGCCTAGGAAACTGAGCCACTTACGTAAAATTTTCAAGAATAAAGGTTACAACAACAGACAAATTTCCAAATAAGTTTCCGCTAAGGCGCGAAAGCAGAAGACCTCCGAAGAAGACGTGAACAAGACCGCGTTTTTACCGTGTTGTGGCGCAGTAACAGGGAAGATTAGGCAGCTCCTCAAGAAACATGAATAAATATAAAATCATTGCAGTCTTCAGGCCCCCAGCAAAGATCCGGCAGCTAATGAAGCCTGAGAAAGACGATGTAGGCCTCAGAACACAGGGAATAAATAAAATACCGTGTGAGTGTGGGCAGTTTTAAGTCAGTCAGTCTGTCCGTACAATTGAACAGCGTCGCAGAGACAATGAAAAATGTTTCGCCTATACCGGAAAATCAGCTGTAATGGAGCATGCACTGGAAAACGGACACCGAATTGCATTCGACGATACTTCTACACTCCTGGAAATGGAAAAAAGAACACATTGACACCGGTGTGTCAGACCCACCATACTTGCTCCGGACACTGCGAGAGGGCTGTACAAGCAATGATCACACGCACGGCACAGCGGACACACCAGGAACCGCGGTGTTGGCCGTCGAATGGCGCTAGCTGCGCAGCATTTGTGCACCGCCGCCGTCAGTGTCAGCCAGTTTGCCGTAGCATACGGAGCTCCATCGCAGTCTTTAACACTGGTAGCATGCCGCGACAGCGTGGACGTGAACCGTATGTGCAGTTGACGGACTTTGAGCGAGGGCGTATAGTGGGCATGCGGGAGGCCGGGTGGACGTACCGCCGAATTGCTCAACACGTGGGGCGTGAGGTCTCCACAGTACATCGATGTTGTCGCCAGTGGTCGGCGGAAGGTGCACGTGTCCGTCGACCTGGGACCGGACCGCAGCGACGCACGGATGCACGCCAAGACCGTAGGATCATACGCAGTGACGTAGGGGACCGCACCGCCACTTCCCAGCAAATTAGGGACACTGTTGCTCCTGGGGTATCGGCGAGGACCATTCGCAACCGTCTCCATGAAGCTGGGCTACGGTCCCGCACACCGTTAGGCCGTCTTCCGCTCACGCCCCAACATCGTGCAGCCCGCCTCCAGTGGTGTCGCGACAGGCGTGAATGGAGGGACGAATGGAGACGTGTCGTCTTCAGCGATGAGAGTCGCTTCTGCCTTGGTGCCAATGATGGTCGTATGCGTGTTTGGCGCCGTGCAGGTGAGCGCCACAATCAGGACTGCATACGACCGAGGCACACAGGGCCAACACCCGGCATCATGGTGTGGGGAGCGATCTCCTACACTGGCCGTACACCACTGGTGATCGTCGAGGGAACGCTGAATAGTGCACGGTACATCCAAACCGTCATCGAACCCATCGTTCTACCATTCCTAGACCGGCAAGGGAACTTGCTGTTCCAACAGGACAATGCACGTCCGCATGTATCCCGTGCTACCCAACGTGCTGTAGAAGGTGTAAGTCAACTACCCTGGCCAGCAAGATCTCCGGATCTGTCCCCCATTGAGCATGTTTGGGACTGGATGAAGCGTCGTCTCACGCGGTCTGCACGTCCAGCACGAACGCTGGTCCAACTGAGGCGCCAGGTGGAAATGGCATGGCAAGCCGTTCCACAGGACTACATCCAGCATCTCTACGATCGTCTCCATGGGAGAATAGCAGCCTGCATTGCTGCGAAAGGTGGATATACACTGTACTAGTGCCGACATTGTGCATGCTCTGTTGCCTGTGTCTATGTGCCTGTGGTTCTGTCAGTGTGATCATGTGATGTATCTGACCCCAGGAATGTGTCAATAAAGTTTCCCCTTCCTGGGACAATGAATTCACGGTGTTCTTATTTCAATTTCCAGGAGTGTATTATTTAACGGACCAACGGCTTCTGGGATAGCGTAATACATGAAGCAAGAGAGATAAAAATATCGGACAATAGCCTAAATAAAGACGGTGGATTGCAGATGAGTATGTTCTGGGATCCTGTGATCGGGGAGTTGAAGCGAGCATGGCAGTCACACAACCAAACCATTGGCATGCATAGCGCGGGACTAGGCACCAGTGACGTTATTGACGGCGGCATGGGTACATAAATATGGCAGAGGCATTCTGACGACAGTCGACCACTTGATAATGGCACAGGAGATCTCTGCCGAAAGCTTGTAGACAGTTAACCACTTGACACAGTTTAAAGATGACAATCAACCGCTTGTGCTTGCAGGGGAGATCTTTGCCGAAAGCTCGAGGGCAGTTACCCACTTGATGGGGCTTGAAGACGACAGTCAATCACTTGAAAATGGCAGAGAAGATCTCTGCCGAAAGTTCGTGGGCAGTTAACCACTTGATGCGGCTTGAAGACGACAGTCAACCATTTGAAAAAGGCAGAGAAGATCTCTGCCGAAAGTTCGTGGGCAGTTAACCACTTGATGGGGCTTGAAGACGACAGTCAACCACTTGACAATGGCAGAGGAGATCTCTGCCGAAAGCTCGTGAGAATTAACCAGCTGAAGCGGTTCGAAACCCGAAAATATTTTATTAAAGTAATTTAGCTTAATTTCCAGAGTGTTTTTTCATGCACTTCTGCAAAGAAGTGAACTATACCTGTGTTCTTTGCTGTGTAGAGTAGTGGTTAGCAAATAACTCTAAGCTTTTGTTTTTGCGTGAATCTTGGTGCATATCCTTTCGTAAGGCGACTTCCTAGTGTAATTTTCCTGCCGACAAAATCTCCATGTCATGCTCCTAATTTTAAATCTCGTGCTGGTACGCAGAATACAGTTTAGATCAGTTCATTCCAGTTTGCATTCTTATCTCGCGCAGAAGCTTTTGGTTTAGCAGAGTTTCTAGGAGATACATCCACTTCAGTAGAGAACTTTATTTCTATTTAAGAGCTTGCCGTCTCAGGTTATATTGAGAAATCTGCAGAGTTGTTTTTAGTGTTTCTTTATTCTCCTCGTTATGTTTTGCATATCACTGAAGGGAAGGCCAAAGATGGAGCAGGTCACGCTGCTCGCACCCTACACTTAGTAACAGGTACGAGGTGCTACCCAGTATTGATGATAACTCTGAGCCAGCAAGGGATACCTCCCCTGTTGGGCCAGCAGTGATTTTCCTGTACAGTCCCGACAAGTGCAGAGGGCATGCTTGTCATTGGGAGCTCCAATGTTAGGCGGGTGATGGAGCCCCTCAGGGGAATAGCGGGCAAGCGGGAAAGAATGCCAGCGTGCGCTCGGTGTGTCTGCCGTCCTTGATTTGGAGGAGGCCCTGCCGACGGCTGTCGAGCGCACCGGATGCAACCGGATGCTTCTGGTGGCACATGTCGGCACGAATGACGCCAGCCGCTAGAGTTCTGAGGGCATCCTCGGCTCCTTTCTGCGGCTGGCTTATTTTGTGAAAGCAACTATAATTGCACGCGGGGTGCAGGCTAACCTGTCTATTTGTAGCATCGTATCCAGGGTTGATAGCGGTCTTCATCTTTGGAGCAGATGGTGACGGCGTGTCAAATGTAGTAAAGAATTCGATAAAATCTAGCGAAGTGATTACGGATTCCGACTGTAAAATAATATGGATGAAGTTAAATATCAAAGCTCGATCAAAAATGATAATCGGATACTTTTATATACCACATGAGTCAGGTGGTCCAATCTGGAACCGCAAGACCGCTACGGTCGCAGGTTCGAATCCTGCCTCGGGCATGGATGTGTGTGATGTCCTTAGGTTAGTTAGGTTTAACTAGTTCTAAGTTCTAGGGGACTAATGACCTCAGAAGTTGAGTCCCATAGTGCTCAGAGCCATTTGAACCATTTTTTCAGGTGCTCCAATGGTAGCGCGCTTCAGACGAACTTGCAGAATATCGTTAATAATTTTCCTGAACATGTCCTGGTAATAGGGGACGACTTCAGCTTGCCAGGTATACATTGGGAGTGTCACTTTATGAAAACTAGTGCCAGAGGCAGGGATTCCTGCGGTACTGTTTTGGATATTTTCTTCGAAAATTACTTTGTGCAGATAGTTAAGAGAAACAACTCGTGAAAGTAACGTCTTAGATCTCCTGGCAACAAACAGAATTGAAGTAATCGGACAGTTAACACAAAGGAAAGTACCATTGATCGTAAGGCTGTGGTAACATCTATGACAACGGGTCTTACAAAGAATGTTAAGAAAGGTAGGAAGATATTTTTGCTTAGCAAGAATGACAGGATACAAATTGCAGAGTATCCGATCAATCAGCATAAGATGTTCGGTAATGAGGACGAACATGTGGAGAAAAAAATGGAAAAGCTTCAAAGTGATCGTGCACTATGCCCTAGACAACTATATGGCGAGTAAGGCCTTAATGGATGGGAAAGATCGACCATGGTATAATAGCCATGTTGGGAAACTGCTACGTAAACAAAGAGAACATCTCAGACTCACGAGAAGTAAAAACCTAGCTGACAAACAAAAGCTGAACGAAACAAAAATGAGCGTAAGGAGAGCAGTGAGAGCTTTCAATGACTTTGAAAGTAAAACTTTATCAACCGATTTGAGTAAAGATCCTAAGATGTTTTGGTCGTATGTAAAATCAGTAAGTTGGTCCAAATCATCTGTTCATTCTTTCAGTGACCGTACTGGCCCGAAACGGAATATAACTGAGAGAAGGCCGAAATACTGAACTCTGTCTTCCGAAATTGTTTCACCGCCGAAGATCGTAACACGGTCCCTCCTTTCAATCGTCGTACGAGCGTCGAAATGGCAGATACTGAGATAACTGATTGCGGATAGAAAAACAACTACAATCGCTTAGTAGTGGAAAGGAGTCAGGACCAGATGAGATAACAATGAGATTCTACACTGAAGCGCAAAAGAAAGTTGTATAGACATGCGTTTCAAATACAGAGATATGTAAAGAGGCACAATACTGTGGTGCGATCGGCAACGCCTACATAAGACAACAAGTGTCTGGCGCAGTTGTTAGATCGGGTACTACTGCTACAATGCCAGCTTATAAATATTTAAGTGAGTTTGAACGTGGTGTTACAGTCGGCGTCTGTGGAACGACATGGGGAGCGGCAGCTACTACGTTACGGACATCAGCCTTAAGTCTCGTCTTCTCAGCTGCCGAATATTGTGCGCCGGTATGGCTAAACAGCCCCCACACCCATAGAATCGATGCACAGCTCAATAACACAATGAGAATGATCGCTGGTGTAATAAAGACTACACCCGTGGAATGGCTCCCAGTACTAAGCCACATACCACCCCTTAACCTACGCCGCACAAACGCTCTTATAAGAGAGTACAAAAAGATAATGAGCAATCGGAATCTACCCATCCATGAGAATTTTGAAGATGCCACCCAAAGCCGCCTCCGCTCCAGAAGGTCACCCATCAGAACCGCAATAGCCACATCTGCAACAGAGGAAGAATTCAACATAACCAGCGCCTGGCACCAAGAATGGTCCTTAAAGAACATCAGCAAACTTCCATGTATCTCCCAGAAGCCTCCAGGTTTTGACTTATCACGCAAAACCTGGGCAACTTTAAACAGAATTAGAACTAAACATGGCAGATGCGCCTATTCCCTCTACCAGTGGGGCATGACAGAATCGCCGCTATGTCAATGTGGAGAAAATCAAACTATCCAGCACATAATAGAAGACTGCCCCAGCACAGCCTATGATGGGAGTCCAGAAGATTTCCTGATGGCGACTCCAGAATCAATTGCATATATTAACTCATTAGATGTTTGTTTGTAATTACTTCCAAAGTACTATAACTTTGTATAACTACTGTAACATGTGTATTATGTGTAATTTTGTATAATTTTGTATAATTCTGTATAACTATAGTAATAACTGTAAGAATATCTAATGCCAAATCATTACAATTTTGCATATTGATTGTAATAACAATTGTGTCTAAATGCCACACGCTAAATAAATAACAGTCGGCGTACGAGCGATGAGACACAGCATCTCCGTGGTAGCAATGAAGTGGGGATTTTTCCCGCACTGCTGCTTAGTGAAAAAAATGGGAGCTTATCGAGTGTACCATGAAAATCAGGAATCCGGTAAAACATCAAATCTCCGACATCGCTGCAGCCGGGAAAAGATCACGCAAGAATGGGACCAACGACGACTGAAGAGAATCGTTCTCCGTGACAGAAGTGCAACCCTTCCGTAAACTGCTGCAGATTTCAGTGCTGGGCCATCAACAAGTGTCAGCGTGCGAACCATTCAAAGAAGCATCATCGATATGGGCTTTCGGAGCCGAAGGCCCACTCGTGTAACCTTGACGAATGCACGACACAAAACTTTACGCCTCGCCTGGGTCCGTCAACACCGACAATGGACTGTTGATAATTGGAAACATGTTGCATGGTCGGACGGGTCTCGTTTCAAATTGCATCGAGCTGATGGACGTGTGCGGGTTTGGAGACAACCTGATGAATCCAATGAGACTGCATGTCAGAAGGGGACTGTTCAAGCTGGTAGAGGCTCTGTAATGGTGTGGGGCGTGTGCAATTGGAGTGGTTGGGACTCCTGATACGTCTAGATACGACTCTGACAGGTGACACGTACGTAAGCATCCTGTCTGATCCCCAGTATCCATTCATGTCCATTGTGCATTCCGACGGACCTGGGCAATTTCAGCGGGACAATGCGACACCACACGTCGAGATTGCTACAGAGTGGCTCCAGGAACACTCTCCTGAGTTTAAATACTTCCGCTTGCCACCAAATTCCGCAGATATGAACATTATTGAGCGTATCTGAGATGCCTCGCAACGTGTTGTTCAGAAGAGATCTCCACCCCCTCGTACTCTCACGGATTTGTGGACAGCGCTACAGGATTCATGGTGTCAATTATCTCCAGAACATCTAGAGACATTGGTCGAGTCCATGTCACATCGTGTTGCGGCAATTCTGCGTGCTCGCGGGTGCCCTACACGATATGAGGCAGATGTGCCAGATTCTTTGGCTCTTCAGTGTACAAGGATCATACGAAAGAACTTGCTCCCCTTCTAGCAGTAATTTATAGTAGATTGCTTGAGCAACGAAGCGTACATAGTGACTGAGAGATAGTGCATGTCATTCCCTTTCCTAAGAAGGGCCGTAGGTCAGATGCACGCAATTATAGACGTGTATCACTGACGTCAGTCTGTGGTACGTAGAATTATGGGTCATATTCTATGCTCAAGAATTATAGCGTTTTTGGTGAATAAAGATCTCCTCTGTAAAAATCCACATGGATTCTGCAAATAGACATTCTGCGGAACTCAGTTCTCTCTGTTCCTCCATGACATCCACAGCGCCGTAGACAATGGTGCTCACGTTCATGCCGTGTTCTCTGACCTCCGGAAGGCATTTCACACCGTCCCGCACTGCCATTTAGTGAAAAAAAAACGAGCTTATCGAGTATCGGAGCAGATTTGTGACTGGATTCAAGACTTCCTTACAGATATAACTCAAGATGTCGCCCTTAACGGAACAAAATCAACAGATGTGAAAGTAATTTCCGGAATACCCTAAAGAAGTGTGATAGGACCGTTACTGTTTACAACATACACTCCTGGAAATTGAAATAAGAACACCGTGAATTCATTGTCCCAGGAAGGGGAAACTTTATTGACACATTCCTGGGGTCAGATACATCACATGATCACACTGATAGAACCACAGGCACATAGACACAGGCAACAGAGCATGCACAATGTCGGCACTAGTACAGTGTATATCCACCTTTCGCAGCAATGCAGGCTGCTATTCTCCCATGGAGACGATCGTAGAGATGCTGGATGTAGTCCTGTGGAACGGCTTGCCATGCCATTTCCACCTGGCGCCTCAGTTGGACCAGCGTTCGTGCTGGACGTGCAGACCGCGTGAGACAACGCTTCATCCAGTCCCAAACATGCTTAATGGGGGACAGATCCGGAGATCTTGCTGGCCAGGGTAGTTGACTTACACCTTCTAGAGCACGTTGGGTGGCACGGGATACATGCGGACGTGCATTGTCCTGTTGGAACAGCAAGTTCCCTTGCCGGTCTAGAAATGGTAGAACGATGGGTTCGATGACGGTTTGGATGTACCGTGCACTATTCAGTGTCCCCTCGACGATCACGATTGGTGTACGGCCAGTGTAGGAGATCGCTCCCCACACCATGATGCCGGGTGTTGGCCCTGTGTGCCTCAGTCGTATGCAGTCCTGATTGTGGCGCTCACCTGCACGGCGCCAAACACGCATACGACCATCATTGGCACCAAGGCAGAAGCGACTCTCATAACTGAAGACGACACGTCTCCATTCGTCCCTCCATTCACGCCTGTCGCGACACCACTGGAGGCGGGCTGCACGATGTTGGGGCGTGAGCGGAAGACGGCCTAATGGTGTGCGGGACCGTAGCCCAGCTTCACGGAGACGGTTGCGAATGGTCCTCGCCGATACCCCAGGAGCAACAGTGTCCCTAATTTGCTGGGAAGTGGCGGTGCGGTCCCCTACGGCACTGCGTAGGATCCTACGGTCTTGGCGTGCATCCGTGCGTCGCTGCGGTCCGGTCCCAGGTCGACGGGCACGTGCACCTTCCGCCGACCACTGGCGACAACATCGATGTACTGTGGAGACCTCACGCCCCACGTGTTGAGCAATTCGGCGGTACGTCCACCCGGCCTCCCGCATGCCCACTATACGCCCTCGCTCAAAGTCCGTCAACTGCACATACGGTTCACGTCCACGCTGTCGCGGCATGCTACCAGTGTTAAAGACTGCGATGAAGCTCCGTATGCCACGGCAAACTGGCTGACACTGACGGCGGTGGTGCACAAATGCTGCGCAGCTAGCGCCATTCGACGGCCAACACCGCGGTTCCTGGTGTGTCCGCTGTGCCGTGCGTGTGATCATTGCTTGTACAGCCCTCTCGCAGTGTCCGGAGCAAGTATGGTGGGTCTGACACACCGGTGTCAATGTGTTCTTTTTTCCATTTCCAGGAGTGTAATTTCCGGAATACCCTAAAGAAGTGTGATAGGACCGTTACTGTTTACAACATACATAATTGATCTAGTAGAAAGCGTCGGATGCTCTTCAAGGCTGTTCACAGATGATGCGGTTGTTTATAACAAAGAAGCAACGCCTGAAGACAGTAACGGTTTGCAGAATGACGTCCAGAGAATTGATGAATGGTGCAGGCTCTGGCAGTTTAGCCTGAACGTAAATAAACGTAATACACTGCGCATACACAGCAAAAGACGTGAACGTGTATGAAATCTTATGGAACTTAACTGCTAAGGTCATCAGTCCCTAAGCTTACACACTACTTAACCTAAATTATCCTATGGACAAACACACACACCCATGCCCGAGGGAGGACTCGAACCTCCGCCGGGATCAGCCGCACAGTCCATGACTGACAGGAAAAGAAATCCACTGCTGTATAGCTACACTACTGATGACAAACCGCTGGAAATAATATCTGCTGCGAAATATCTAGGAGTAACTATCCATAGCGACCTGTATTGGAATGATCACATCAAACAAATAGTGGGAAAATCAGATACCAAACTGAGATTCATAGGAAGAATTGTGAAGAAATTTAACTCATCCACGAAGGAAGTGGTTTACATGGCGCTTGTTCGACCGATTCTTGAGTATTGTTCATCTATCTGTGATCCCTGCCAGGTAGGACTGATAGAAGGAAGAGAGAAGATCCAAGGAAGAGCGGTGCGTTTCGCCACTGGATCGTTTCGCCGGTGCAAGAGCGTTACGGACATGCTCTACAAAATCCACTGGCAAACATTACAAGAACGCCGTTGTGCATCACAGAGAGATTTACTTTTGAAATCTCGAGAGAGCACTTTCCGGGAAGAGTCGAACGTCATATTACTTCCTCCCACGTACGTCTCGTGTAATGCCCACGAGGAGAAAATTCGAGAAATTAAAGCATATACAGAGGCTTACCGACGCTCATTCTTCCCACGCGCAGTTCGTTATTGGAATAGGGTTGGAGGGTTCAGTTAGTGGTACCAAAGTACCCTCCGTCACATACGGTCAGTTGGCTTGCAGGGTATGATGTAGATGAAGATACATGTATTGAACCGTTACTCGGCATCGCCACTTTGCCCTGTCCGTTAAATTTATGTTGTCAAAACGCCCCCTCTTGAGGCGTTAGCTCCTATCCAATTAGCTTCTCGCACTAGGTTTCCAGTTCCAATAGCGTGGAAAACCAATTTCGGTTAAGGACACCAATGGATTAGGAACGCTACTTCTGATTTTTCAATGACTTCATGTATTTAAGAAGTTGTATACTTTCAACATATAAACTTCTGTGAGAAGACTTTCCTCGTCCAGTTATCCATTTAATTCTAGCGGTTACTTGATCCTTCCAGAACAAAATTTTGATTGTTCGCTGATCGTGACCATGTTGCCGTCAAAATAAGTCTCTAACAGACCGAATTTTATCGTTGGCACGGTCTAATCAAATAAATCCCAATAGAATGCCTCACCGTTTATGCATTAGAAACTTCGCTTAGACTGGACCAACTTCCAAAATTCCCGTTCTGTGTCAATAATTGAGTTGTTGAAATCAAAAGAGGGTCATGTCACTCAACAGTAGCTTTGAGATATGCTGAAAAAACTGTATAATCGTGAATAGTATTATTCCCAAACCTTATAGTGTGCTCCTACATGCTCATCAGGAAGAATACAATCATACCAAAACCTGTAATCATAGAATAAAGACAAATAATAGAAAGTGTGTTATAAAATGACTGATGTATTACCTTTTTAATTTAGACAACACTCATTTTATCATAAATATCGAGTAACTAAAAAAATAGTATATTTTCAAGCAATATATTCTTTCTAATTATTTCAATATGTTCACACACGTTCCTGTCATTTGTATATACATTGATAATTAAACAACACATATCTAACTAGTCAAACTTCCTTAGCTTATAACCTGGGAGAGTTAAAATTTCAAATCACAACACCGTGAGCCATCTAAATTTCCAGTTTTGTTTTATTTTTGCTACTTGTTTCAGCGTACCAAATCCCATCTTTAGGCCCCTTACCGACATGTAGGAAGAATCGCACCTGTTGTACAATGGAAACAGAGGCCAGTATACAGGGTGTTACAAAAAGGTACGACCAAACTTTCAGGAAACATTCCTCACACACAAAGAAAGAAAATATGTTATGTGGACATGTGTCCGGAAACGCCTACTTTCCATGTTGGAGCTCATTTTATTACTTCTCTTCAAATCACATTAATCATGGAATGGAAACACACAGCAACAGAACGTACCAGCGTGACTTCAAACACTTTGTTACAGGAAATGTTCAAAATGTCCTCCGTTAGCCAGGAGACATGCATCCACCCTCCGTCGCATGGAATCCCTGATGCGCTGATGCAGCCCTGGAGAATGGCGTATTGTATCACAGCCGTCCACAACACGAGCACGAAGAGTCTCTACATTTGGTACCGGGGTTGCGTAGACAAGAGCTTTCAAATGCCCCCATAAATGAAAGTCAAGAGGGTTGTGGTCAGGATAGCGTGGAGGCCATGGAATTGGTCCGCCTCTACCAATCCATCGGTCACCGAATCTGTTGTTGAGAAGCGTACGAACACTTCGACTGAAATGTGCGGGAGCTCCATCGTGCATGAACCACATGTTGTGTCGTACTTGTAAAGGCACATGTTCTAGCAGCACAGGTAGAGTATCCCGTATGAAATCATGGCTGTGATCGAGGAAGTACAGTACATACTGACGAAACTAAAATGAGCTCTAACGTGGAAATTAAGCGTTTGCGGACACATGTCCACATAACATATTTCCTTTATTTGTGAGTGAGGAATGTTTCCTGAAAGTTTGGCCGTACCTTTTTGTAACACCCTGTACACTCACTGGTCTCTGTAGAGTTCTTTTTAACACAGCGAGCCCCTCGACCATCACCTTTACATCTAGCGGAAAAGGAAGCCACTATTAATATATTGGAAGAAATAGAAATACACACACACACACAAGAACAGCACCCCAAACTATATCCTTAATGAACAAACTGAGTTGGCTAACAGCCCTTTCCTGAAAAATTTCCAGAAATTATTTTCCACCCTGCAATAGCAAATAGTATTCCTACACCTATCTGCAGATCAAGTAGCAAATTTATAGTTTCTACAATTCTCATGATGCTGAATGTAAATTAATAATGTACTGTCTTACCCATATATATATATATATATATATATATATATATATATATATAATTTAAAAAACTTTGAAATGGAGCATCTTTATAATTAGTGTAGCAGTATTCGCTCTAATATTCACAAAATCAATGTCTCTCTGTATTGGTAAAAAAGACGTTTCAGTTACGTAAGTGAATATGTGATCTTTTCCCAGACATGGGGCATCTTTATAATGTTACGATGTATCATAGCATCGTTGACACTCATATGTTTGTAAATGCTTTGCATCTATCAAAATATGCGGTGCGTGTTAGATGTCTGTTCTGTGACTAATATGAAGTGCTCATTGATACAAATGTACGTGTGCAACAATAGGAATGTGGTGGAAATGTATTCAGTGACAAATCTGAAGCGCTCAATTATACAAGTTTATGTCAGCAATGATGGGAATGTGGCGAAAACTACGAACGCCGTCTGCTGGATGAATACTTCGAAAACAAGTACTCCAAACCGGCATTTCACGTGAGTCACAACCCAATGCAAATCTGTAACGCAACCATCTGTGTGACGTAGTTATAATTATGTATTATTTATATTTTATCACAAGTAATCAATAAAAACTGTACCAAGTGTTCTAATGAAAGCATGAAAGCCGTCTAACGATGAACTGTAATGATTCAAAACCGGTAACGGTACCTTTTGAGTAAAGAAACTTAAAATAAATTTGTGGCTGGTTGCTGTCTCAACACCATCAACGTTTGCTGATGACTGTTTTTCTTTCAAAGATGGCTAAAGACTTCGAAGAGCAGTTGAATGGAACGGATAGTGTTTCGAAAATAGATGAGAAGATAAACATTAACAAAAGTAAAACAAGGATAATGGAGTGCTGTTGACTTCAGTCAGGCGGTGGTAAAGGAATACTCTAAAACTAATAGATGGATTTTACTATATGGGCAGTAAAATAACTGATGACGGCCAAAGTAGAGAGGATATAAACTGTATACTGGCAATGGGAAGAAAAGCGTAACAGAAATTTCTTGACATCGAATATAAATTTGTTACGATGTCTTTTCTGAAGGAGTATAGCCTTGTAGGGAAGTGAAATGTAGACGATAAACAATTCAGACCTGAAGAGAATAGACGATTTTGAGTTGTGCTGCTATAGAAGAAAGATGAAGATGAGATAGGTAGATCATGCAACTAATGAAGAGGCACGGAATAAAATTAGGGAGAAATGTTGAGAGCTGCATAAACCAGTCTTTGGGCTGAAGACCAAAACAGCAAGTAAGAACCAAATATCAATCGTGAAATCCATGTTTAGATTTTCCCTGTTGACTTTGATACTGACAGGATGTTAAAATCCAAACACTTCTCTTAAATCTCTTCAAGGAAACGGGAAAGAACAGCCCACTGGCTTAAATCCCCTTTCCGTCACGTCTCCCAATGGGAATCAGTGAGACGGGTCTCTTTTCGCTCCTCGTTGCAAAGGGTCTAATATTTCCAATCAGGTCTTCGTGTCACAGGCAATGAGAAAATCTGTACGGCACTACGGAGCGTGTAATCAGAAGCTTCAGACCGAGAATTAAGGTCTCTTTTTGCTCTGGATGGTAAATGGTAAATGAGAAGTATACGAACAGTCAATGTGCCGACACAGAGTGATTATTAGAGGCAAAGCAGTGGCTCTGACGGCAGCCTCCTGTGGCTTAGCTCAAGGAGAAACCCGTCATTCTTCTCACTTTACGTAAACATAATACACTGATGTGACATTGTCAGGGGATAGCGATATGCAAATATACAGATGGCGGTAGTATCGTGTGCACAAGGCATAAAAAGGCTCTGCATTGGCGGATTCGTCATTTGTACTCAGGTGATTCATGTAAAAAGGTTTCCGCCATGGTTATGGCCGCAAGACCTGAATTACCAGACTTTGAACGCTGAGTGGTAGTTGGAGCTACACACATGGGACATTCCGTTTCGAAAATCGTAGGGGAATTCAGTATTCTGAGATCCACAGTGTGAGGAGGGTGCTGAAAACACCAATTAATCAGTCATTACCTCTCACCAGTAGCCAGTGGCCGAGAGCCTTCACTTAACGACCAAGAGCAGTGGCGTTTCCGTACAGTTGTTAGAGACAAGTAATACTGCGTGAAATAACAGCCGAAACTGATGTGGGGCGTATGACGTACGTATCCGTTGGGACAGTGCGTTGAAATTTGGCTTTAATGGGCTATAGCAGCAAACGACCGAGTCTAATCCCTTTGCTAACAACACGACATCGTCCGCAGCATCTTTCGTGGGCTTGTGACCGTATAGGCTGAAAAACTCTGGCAAACCTTGGCCTGGTCAGATGAGACTAGATTTCAATTGGTAAGAATTAATAGTAGGGTTCGATGTGGCACAGATCCATGAAGCCATGGACCCAGGTTTTCGCCGGCCGAAGTGGCCGAGCGGTTCTAGGCACTACAGTCTGGAACCGCGCGACCGCTACGGTCGCAGGTTCGAATCCTACCTCGGGCACAGACGTGTGTGATGTCCTTAGGTTAGTTAGGTTTAAGTAGTTCTAAGTTCTAGGGGACTGATGACCTTAGCAGTTACGTCCCATAGTGCTCAGAGCCATTTGAACAATTTTGAACCCAGGTTGTCAACAAGGCACTGTGCAAGCTGGTGGTAGCTCCATAATGGTGTGGGCGGTGTTTACATGGAATGGACTGGGTCCTCTGGTCCTACTGAACCCATGACTGACTGGAAATGATTCTGTTCAGCTACCTGTAGACCATTTGCAGCCACTCATGGGCGTCATGTTCCAAACAACGATGCCCTGTCACTGGCCCACAATTGTTTACGACTGATCTGAAGAACATTCTGGACAATTCGAGCGAATTATTTGGCCACCAGGTCGCCCGACATGAATCCCGTCGAACATTTATGGGGCATAATCCAGAGGTCAGTTCGTGCACAACGTCCTGCACTGGCAACACTTTCACAATTGTTGTTGTTGTTGTTGTGGTGGTGTTCAGTCCTGAGACTGGTTTGATGCAGCTCTCCATGCTGCTCTATCCTGTGCAAGCTTCTTCATATCCCAGTACCTACTGCAGCCGTCTTAATTCGACTACATTCCATTATCCTTGTCTTGCTTTTGTTGATGTTCATCTTATATCTTCCTTTCAAGACACTATCCATTCCGTTCAACGGCTCATTTAAGTCCTTTGCTGTCTCTGACAGAAGTACAATGTCATCGGCGAGCCTCAAAGTTTTTATTTCTTCTCCATGCATTTTAATACCTACTCCGAATTTTTCTTTTGTTTCCTTCACTGCTTGCTCAATATAGAGATTGAATAACATCGTGGAGAGGCTACAACCCTGCCTCACTCCCTTCCCAACCACTGCTTCCCGTTGATGTCCCTCTACTCTTATAACTGCCATCTGGTTTCCTTACATCCATAACAAAAATCTATCACAAGGTCAAATCCCAACACCATTATTGATCACACGTACGAACTTTCTCTGTCACTTGTCTTTTTTCACTGGTAGACTATCATAATCGCATCAAATAATAAACTGCTCTTATAGTAACGTAAGTCACGTCCTTTGATTTTGCAGGGGGGAAATGACTGAAGACTTTCTTTCAAGCAGTGCGGTCATCACTTGTTCTCCAACACAGTCAGCACACACATCTTTTATATCGCAGTGCAGTCACCACGACGTCCGCACTCCAACTGAATAGTTCAAATCCTCGCCACCCCCTGGCCAGCGTGCGGAGACACTGCAGACGCCTGTCACGTGAGGCGGCCGCCCGCGCTGGACTGGCGGTACGCTGGGGGCGAGCCCAGCGATCGCTCCCACGTCGTAAACATGTTTTCTCTGGACACGCTGGCACTTGCCGAGTTTGACGTCACAGTGGCCCCTTGTCCGCTCACCACGTGCATTCGTCACCTCCGCACGTTTCCCGCCAAAATTGTTTGCCTCGGAGCTGAATCACACAACGGTCGGCTGTTCCCTGCCACACTTTTTGCGCCAAAGTAGTTTTCCTGGGCACGTTCAAACCTGTTGATGCCGACCGCACACCGTCCACCACATGTCCCTGTGCGAGCGAGAACGCAGTGCTACACTTTTGGCGGCAAAGTTTGCTCGACAGTGGAATCCGCCATGACTATATAACAGCACGTTTGGTCCGCACTACAACGCTCGCTAATTACTCTCTCTCGCGTGCGCGTAATAACTGTACAATCGCTGCGCCGCCGCCCCGCTTACGTCACACACTCTTCATACACGCGAGAGACATAATCTTCTGTAAATACCTAAGTACTTAATTCCATTTCGTTCTTTAATCTTATTAAATAATTCAATTTACAGGTTCATGTACGTATGCAAAGGTGTTCAACTACCTAATTTCAACTACATTTCGAGGACCAGACAGCCACCTCTACCTACGAACCAGCGCCGAGTTTGAATTCTGGCAGTAAAGAAAGGTCACTTCTGCTTTCTCTACCAACCTAACAAAATTGTTGTAAATAAAGGGCACTTGTACTAACCTCCTAGCAACCAGCACCAAGTTTCAAATCTGCCATTAAACAAAGCTCACTGGCGCTTCCTCCACAAACCTAAGAAAATTGTTGCACACCAAGCTCATCACCGCTAAACTAAGCCACCAGCACTCTACCTCTTCGTACACGTTTCGGGTAAAAGGACTCATCCTGCACTAGGCCCATGGATGGAGGAACCAATTTCCTTTATTTAGGAATGGAGTATATGTATCACACCGACATGTTCCACACCATACAGACCTGTAAAAATATCCTACATAACTCATTTATAATGTTCTAGACATATGCTTGCTAATTGTAAACAGTTAAAAATAACTCATAGCCCAGCCTACAGACCTGCGAACCGCTCGTAAATAATTCAAAACATTTACATCCAAATAGCCAAACAACTGCTAATTTTCGGAAATAATTTCAGTCCATACGCTGATGGGAGGAGGAACGAGTGTACATTATTTATTTGGGGGAAAACTTTTTGAAACTTTTACTTCTCATAGGTTTCGATATGTAAGGCTGACCTAATGCAGTTTCTGAACTCCAGTAGTGCACTACACTTGGCAACACAACCACACCCATCAAGATATTCATTCCAATCCAGACCTGTAACTCCTCTACAGATAAATTTGTCCAGTTATTTGTCTACTCACTCACATTCTAATCAGATTGCCGTTATTGCGCAAAAACTGCTCAGACTGCGCTGTGCTGCTCGGGGAAGTAAGGAAGGACTGCACTCTATTTACACTCCTGGAAATTGAAATAAGAACACCGTGAATTCATTGTCCCAGGAAGGGGAAACTTTATTGACACATTCCTGGGGTCAGATACATCACATGATCACACTGACAGAACCACAGGCACATAGACACAGGCAACAGAGCATGCACAATGTCGGCACTAGTACAGTGTATATCCACCTTTCGCAGCAATGCAGGCTGCTATTCTCCCATGGAGACGATCGTAGAGATGCTGGATGTAGTCCTGTGGAACGGCTTGCCATGCCATTTCCGCCTGGCGCCTCAGTTGGACCAGCGTTCGTGCTGGACGTGCAGACCGCGTGAGACGACGCTTCATCCAGTCCCAAACATGCTCAATGGGGGACAGATCCGGAGATCTTGCTGGCCAGGGTGGTTGACTTACACCTTCTAGAGCACGTTGGGTGGCACGGGATACATGCGGACGTGCATTGTCCTGTTGGAACAGCAAGTTCCCTTGCCGGTCTAGGAATGGTAGAACGATGGGTTCGATGACGGTTTGGATGTACCGTGCACTATTCAGTGTCCCCTCGACGATCACCAGTGGTGTACGGCCAGTGTAGGAGATCGCTCCCCACACCATGATGCCGGGTGTTGGCCCTGTGTGCCTCGGTCGTATGCAGTCCTGATTGTGGCGCTCACCTGCACGGGGCCAAACACGCATACGACCATCATTGGCACCAAGGCAGAAGCGACTCTCATCGCTGAAGACGACACGTCTCCATTCCTCCCTCCATTCACGCCTGTCGCGACACCACTGGAGGCGGGCTGCACGATGTTGGGGCGTGAGCGGAAGACGGCCTAACGGTGTGCGGGACCGTAGCCCAGCTTCATGGAGACGGTTGCGAATGGTCCTCGCCGATACCCCAGGAGCAACAGTGTCCCTAATTTGCTGGGAAGTGGCGGTGCGGTCCCCTACGGCACTGCGTAGGATCCTACGGTCCTGGCGTGCATCCGTGCGTCGCTGCGGTCCGGTCCCAGGTCGACGGGCACGTGCACCTTCCGCCGACCACTTGCGACAACATCGATGTACTGTGGAGACCTCACGCCCCACGTGTTGAGCAATTCGGCGGTACGTCCACCCGGCCTCCCGCATGCCCACTATACGCCCTCGCTCAAAGTCCGTCAACTGCACATACGGTTCACGTCCACGCTGTCGCGGCATGCTACCAGTGTTAAAGACTGCGATGGAGCTCCGTATGCCACGGCAAACTGGCTGACACTGACGGCGGCGGTGCACAAATGCTGCGCAGCTAGCGCCATTCGACGGCCAACACCGCGGTTCCTGGTGTGTCCGCTGTGCCGTGCGTGTGATCATTGCTTGTACAGCCCTCTCGCAGTGTCCGGAGCAAGTATGGTGGGTCTGACACACCAGTGTCAATGTGTTCTTTTTTCCATTTCCAGGAGTGTATTTCAAGCGCTTTTATTTAGTAGAGGAGTATATTTGTAACAAAAAACCAGCACAAGTCCGACTGTGGTCATCTGACACAGGCCACAAATACGTAAACAGCGCCTAATTTTACCGCACTATAGCAAACAGCTCATAAATAATACAGACACAATATCCGCAGACGAGCTCTGTACTCTTAAACTATCCAAATAAAGCACAGCACAGTGCACAGACATGCTCGCAAAATAGTGCAACAGACGCGCCCAAACACCCCCCGCTGCCAAACCGACCAAAAGTCTCTGCTCGATCCCCCCCAAACATGACCACAACACTGTCGCATTCGCGCCTAACACTGGGGAAATTGATATCCCCTATGCACCTTCGATTACGCTCCAAGGCAGGTGGGAGAGAGGGTTCCAGAGCCTCCACCCAATTTGCTTCCGCGCTCGCTCGTGATAGCCGACCAGAAAAAACAATTCACGCGCTATATTCTCTGGAAAACCGTACTTCTATTTATTATTATTATCATTTACTATTATTTAATAGTATTTATTATGATTTATTTATTCAAGATGGTCGATTTTTGCTGCAAGAAAGTCAATTCCCTTACATCCATAGCCGGCAGCGGTGGCCGTGCGGTTCTAGGCGCCGCAGTCCGGAACCGCGGGACTGCTGCGGTCGCAGGATCGAATCCTGCCTCGGGCATGGATGTGTGTGATGTTACAAAAAATCTCTCACAAAATCAAATTAAAACACGATAATCTCTCACACCTACAAAAAAAAGAGATCAATTGGGGCCATGTGCACTAACCTAAGTCCACCTCATCCTACGAAGTTTGAATTTTTCGTCCTCACTTATTTTTTCACTCCTAAGCTATGAAAATCGCGTCAAATAGTAATAAAATGCACTTTTACTAACGTAAGTCGTCACCTGTGAATTCGTGGGAAAAGATCTCAAGTCTTTATTTCAAACAGTAACGTCATCACTTGTTCTCCAATAAAGTTAGTACACATCTTAGATCGCAGTCCAACCGCCACGAGGCCCCCAGTCCAACTGAATTAGTTGATATGGTCGCCACCGACCCGCGCGCCACCGGCAAGCCAGCGGTCGCCTCACGTGACGGCCGTCAGCTGCGTCCGCGCCCGCTGCCCGTCCAGCGGCCTCCCACGTCACAGCCTACTGCCGCCGACTCGCGTCACAGGCCTGCGCTGGTCCAGCGATGTAAACATGTTTTCGTGGACAGTGGAGTCCACCCCCACCGACCAGTTGGCGCCAAGGCTGTTCGCTGCACAGGCTGGAACCTGCCGATTTCATAACGGTCGGTCGGTTTATCCAGCACCTGGTTGACTAAGAATGCCCTGCCGCACGATTGACGCCGAAGTTTCCACGAGAGTGGAATTCGCCATGACGTCACACACGTGGTCCAGCACATGTGCTCGCTACGATATCCCTTGCTAAGTTAATTGATCAACCGACTCTCATTATTCAATCCACATTCTGCACTTACCTAATCGAAGATCGTCACGAAAACACACGCACGTACAAGTGAGCCTTCGCACACGCCGAGCTTAGTACCTCCGCAAGTGAATGTAACAAAGTTCCCACGACTACTTAATTAAATTGATCAATTAATTAACCTCTCTGATGCTGAAAACTGCCACGTCCACCTAGACCGGGAATCAATTTTCCACCAGTACCACGCCCAGCTGGACTCGGAATGAAATAGTTAAAGTCCCTACCGACCACCACGGCCCCTCACCGACCCATGTTCGTCGGCTAACATGTACCAATGTGTACTGCTGTTTACTAACGTGCACCAACCTACAGCAACGTATATCAGATTTTTTCTATACAAATAAGCCAAGTTTGAATTCTGATGGTCAGTTCGTGTTTCGCTACCAACACAAGAAAATCGTGGCAAACGAAGCCACTAACCTAAGTTACCTGTGATGATTGAAAATCGTCTGCTTTGCCTCTCTCACACACCACGAGCGCGAGACCGCCCACGTCACAGCCTGGACCTTTATACTCGCGTCGGACATACTCCTCTGTAAATATTCTAGCTAAACTATGACCCGAATACTGTTGTTCAATCCACACGGTCTAGGACATGGCCAGAGCACACCACCAGTACCTAAGCCGAGGACATCGCTCGCCCCACCTGTAGTTAACCGCTGAGAGACAGAGATATACTGCAATCACATCCCTCGCGCTCTCGTAGCTACTTGCCTCAGCAATACGATCTAACAAAACCTCCAAGTAGAAAAAATAATAACCAACTCTCTCATATTCTATATCGTCCCACAAATACTTAACCTACATTTTATATACGCATCGAGTATATTTGTCACTCTCAAACAAAAAACACTCGCCCTGATGTACCTGGTGTCATGTTGCACAGTCGGCAGACGCGCAGCATTCTGGCATATAGTCGGTATTGTAAAATTACTGTGGCTTACATTGTGTAGGGTTTGTATATAATGGCTTGTAAAGGTAGTATTGCTTATGTTATGGGATTGTGTGTGTGTGTGTGTGTGTGTGTGTGTGTGTATAGATTGAGGGGGCTGTGGAGGTAATTTAGGGATCTCTGTAAAAGTAAGCACAGAAAGCCTCAGGAAGAAAAGCAGTATGGTACTTCGATAACGGGTCCTTAGGAAATTAGACCTGTAAATTCGATAAGAAGGAATAAGAATGATCAATCGGTTGTTCTGGGATATAGGAGGGTTGTGAACATTTGCGTATGTTGGGAGCTGGAAGGGTAGGAGGTTAGGAGCGCATTCAGTATTATTTTCGTGATTAAGTTCTGTTAGGGTGAGAATTTGAATTTACAAATAAGCTGAGAAAACATGAAAGCGAGCGTTAACTATTTCTGGGGGGTAATTTACAATTTCGGAGAAATTGACTGGGCTCTTCTTTTCTTTTTTTTTTTTTTACGTAGTATGATGATCGTTTTAGATTGTGAGGGTAGGGCAGCACTGGGATGTGTGTGGACGGTGTGTGTGTGTGTGTGCGTGTGTATGTGTGAACTCGTTCTCCGCTATTCTGACAACAGACGTGAAGGTAGAGATGTGTTGCAAATAGGCAGGCAACCAATGGAATGCGGCCTTAACATGTGTGTTGGACCGCACTGAGTTAGGACGGTGGCAGACGACTCGCGTGGCCTGGCTTGGATAGTCATGTTCGGCATCTAGGTGATATGAATTTCTCAGGTGTTAGGTGTGAATGTGACTGTCATCAAGTCATGTTTGAGGGTTCGAACAGAGACCTTTGAGGGAATTGAGAGCTGTCGGACGTGTGACTTAGTGTGGGACAGGTTCAATGCGCGCCTCTGTTGACTTATTCTGCTATGCGTTATTTGGGCAGATTACGAGTACTGATGATGTTTACAGTTATGTGTACTGAATTATTTAGGAGCAGTTTGATATTGTGCACTGAAATTAGGAGCTGTTTGCGGGTCTGCCGACTGTGCAACATGACACCAGGTACATCAGAGCGAGTGTTTTTTGTTTGAGAGTGACAGATATACTCGATGCATAAATAAAATGTAGGTTAAGTATTAGTGGGACGATATAGAATATGAGAGACTTGGTTATTATTTTTTCTACTTGGAGGTTTTGTTAGATCGTATTGCTGAGGCAAGTAGTGAAACGTCCCCTTTCAACAATTTATACACGACTGTGCATAACCTGACACACAATATTATTTAGCGCAACGCAATCTGACTTTCAAAAATCCCTACAAAAGAATGGCCCTGACTAACATTAACCTATACCTTTCACAAATCACTTACCTCACAAAAATCTTCGTTACTGGAACTACTGCAATACAGCGAGCGCCACTACTGCCAGCTAAATAAAAGATTCAAACTACGGAAGGCACTAACTACTGATAGGGATAGTTAGCAAATAAAATATTTTAATAGAGAACAAACAATGTATTTACCTTAATAGTGTTGAAAAAGCATAATATACATAGCAGTTCATAATATCCATTCTGTACTCAAAAATCCGCCATCTCATTTCCCACATCCACCACTGCTGGCGGCTCACCTCCAACTGCGCAACGCTACGCGCTGTTCACATGCAGCTGCCCAACACTACAATGGCAGACAACAATGCAAACTAGCCACAGACTGCACACAGCACAGCCAGTGATTTTCATACAGAGCGCTACGTAGCGTTGCCAATAAGAAAACATAAACAGCCTACTTACATAGCCCCCATGCTCCCCACAAAAAAATTTTACAATTTGTTTTGGGCAGTGGCCAATAATGATTTGATAAAATTTTTCATAATTACAATAACAAAGATCTCAAATGCACACACTTATTGATACAATGTTGGTCAAAAGCTAAAATTTTCTCACAGTCAATAAAGACAGTCCTGATCATTCATCACAGTAAAACTGCCATTTCTTTTCTCAAAGTCTGAGCAGTAAAAGACAATGCACAGGGAAGTAGTGGATTTCCATGCAGTCTTGAAGAAGTAGTGCTACCCTTCCAACTGAAAGACAGTGCTGACTCTTGACATGCTGACAGGTAATGGGCCACAACAGAGCAAATCCACAGCAGAGTCATTCGACGTTTTGAAGAAGATTGGTAGGTAGGTTATCACAGAGTAGACCCACTGTAGTCCTGGTAGAGATTACGGTATTGGCGGGCCACCAGAGGTGCAGACCCACTGCAGTCCTCGTAGAAAGTGTGGACAGGCCCACTGTAGTCCTGGTAGAGATGGCCTGCAGCCATCTGTTGTGACTGTGCGGGTGCACAATCACCATCGAAAAGTCTTGCAGAGAATATAGCAAGTCCATAATCACCACTTGTGCACTCACAAAGTTTTTTGGAATTGGCTTTAGAACCAGCAATGCTGTTATCCAGTCCCTTGCTGAATTAGTAACACACGTGCAAACACTAACAGTCCCAACTTCTCACATATTGTGCATTACTATGACCAACAGAAATGTGTGCAGTGAAATGAATGCTTACAAGTTACTTAATTTGATGAACTGGTGTCAATTACAATGTTATAACATGAGAATACAATTACAAAGGTACAAAATACATCATTAAAGAACATAACAATACAGATAACATTTGTAGTACAGGCTTTACAACAGAATAGAAATAAACATATACATCAGTGTTACAGGAATTATGACATAAGTAAATACATAAAAGACCAGAATAATTTTTGAAACATCAACTTTACACATGAGCATTAAAACAAAACAGAATAAATAATGTCTAAACATCTTTACAAAGAAAATAACATATTATTAATGCCAATTATATTTGAGGATAACAGTATTCCTCATCATAGTGAATGTAGCTTAGTATTAGAAGAAGAAAAAATTCTATGAAACTACACAGAGACAGGAAGAAAACAAATACACAAGGGTACACAAACACATAGTGGGATAACACAAAAGGAAAGGACAGGGTTTGTTTCATTGCAGTATTTTGCAAACAAAACTTCCTTTGCTTCTTGGAGATCTCCCTTCATTCATCATTATTCCCAAAAAGTCCTATCTATACCTCCTGCGTGTATTCTTTTCATATTTCTTTCAAAATAATTGTTTCTCATTGTACAATACTCATTTTGGCCCAAATCTTTTTCATATAACTTCGCAATGCATTCTTTACCTGTTCTCCATAGTCAGTTTCTTATATAGTCTACCCCTCTTAAGCTAACTCAAATCTACTGAGCTCAGATGCTAAACTAAGGGACGAGGCAATGCAGCAGCATAAAACAATTAACACAAACATCAATGACAAAAAAATTAAATAGGCAAAGCAATTGCAGGGCTACAACTAATATAAGGCACTGTGCAGCAAATAAGAAAAATAAATCCGTAGTAAAACTGGCTTAACAGAGTAATACAAAGTCAAATTCAGTAACACTATGCCTGGCAAACAGCAGCAGCAAACATGACAAATCTCAAGCAGAAAAAATATTACAGTAAAGACAACAATGCAGACAAGGGAAATGTATATCCACATCTTATTGTCTATGTAATTAAAGTGGTGCACCATAAAAACTAACTCTACAAAAAAATTACCAAGTACTTGAAAAGAAAATTATGTATGCAAGTCCTGTGAAGGGAAATGTCCTTTTATGCTGCTTCGTTTTTTTTAAAAAAAAGTTATTGTTTACTGGATCTGTAGGCATAAAATATCTATATTAGTACATTCATAAAATTTTATTTTAAACAATGCTGCAGTGCAGCTAGAAACTAGATATTAAAGAAAATGAGCAAATAAATACATAAAGCAAGCCATATGGCATTTCTCTCAACTAGCAAGACAGTAGTCATAATCAGGTGTATAGACATAAAAATATTTCTCGTCATTTCATTAGGCATTGCAGTAAATATCATAAATTAAGAGCTCCACAGTGTTATCATGTTTTCAAGGTTGAGGGTGTTGTATTTACGATGCTTTCTACAAAGGAATGTCAACAGCGAGGATAATGGCCTCCCTTTTTTTTTCTACCTGTGCCTCTGGAAAGGCACACCCTAATGGTTTTTCTCCAGGCGTCTGACACAGCTGGGTGCCCACGACGCATTACGTGCAGGTGGTCACTTAACTTTCTTACGGAAATATTTACGACAGCAGTTTCCGCTACAGTGACAGTCTCATATAAAAATATTTCACAGGTCAAGAATTGGCATTACAAATCTGTAGAAACAAAATCCTATAAATATAACAGTGTCTAAAAAATTTCTGCCGGCATTGTGATGCATTCACGCATTTACACACATTTCATAACTCTTAAAGTACGATTCTTGGTTTCCAACAACCTTTTTCACAAGTCAGAGTCCCTAAACACTACTCATTATTCCTTACCTTATTCGTCGACACTTCTTCAATATTTCATCATAACAGATATGTAGCTTAATCAAATAACTCATATAGCATCAGCTTATTGATCATAAACATACCTCAGCAGCATAATACACATAGTCATCGTAATAATATCTTAACATCTCAGTCTATTCTCAAAATCGTCGTAGCTTCCTCCAATATTTAAAAAAAATTCTGTGCTCACGTCAAAAGTGTCATCTGTCTCAAACGTACTTTAAAAATCGTGATCCCATACCAAATATACCATTCAAAGCTCTCATAATATCACAATGGGTCTGAAAAAATATGAACAGTTCACAAGGTCCAGACAAAATACAATTTCGTAAGTGTGAAGTTATCCAACGGTGTAATTAAGTAAACATCTGTCACTGCCGTAGTAAAAAGTTTGTCTCTCTCAGATAAATGATCAGATAGCTATGTAATTTATGTGTTAAAGCAATATGGTACCGATGTGTAAAGTTGTATAAGCAAATACCATATTAGCTAGGGCTCCTTGTGCTTGCCAAACACTTGGTACACAAAGTAGACGTGTACCCCCCCTGAGGATTAATGTAATTATACCCTCAGGTGTTACAGATTACAGCAATGGAATGAAATGTATCACGGTAAACTTTCTTTGTAATTCAAAAATCTTTAAAAATAAATGTTTTAAGTACAAAATTAATCACTCAAATACGTATCCTGTAGCGCTAAATGTGCGTCTTGCTGTAAGATAATCTCTGTGGAAGTGTCGTAGTTATTTTCCTCCGAAAGCTAAGTTCTGCAGAAGTCAATGTACTGACCTAATGATAAACAAAAGTGAAATGCTTTGGGTATAGATATCTTACTTATTACGCTTATTGCCGTGATGAAGAAATTACTGTGCTGTAACGTATTGTTGTGCTATGGAAAAGGCTGTCTCATTGTAGCTATACCACAAAAGTTACTACTAAAACATGTTTTACTTTCCAGAATAATACAGAAAAACTGTGCAGATATAAAACAGATACACCACAAAAGCAACATCGTAAATTGTCACTCATTAGTAACGTCGTGACATAATCGTGTAGCTGTCACATTAACTAACCACTGTGTTATCTGGTATCTCTCAGAAAGTACTTTAATTCAGAATGTATTTTCAAGTAAACCAAAATGTTGCATTAAAATCTCATTAGCAGTACTGGTAAATGTTCTAAGTATGTGAGCCTTATAGTCGTTACGTAATCGTGCAACTAACAAGCAAGAATGTACACACACACAAAAACACTGTGTCGTCTGTTCGCAATAACAATGCATTCGTAATTTCTGTTTGAATAAGTTCTCTTGGTTTTTGACTGGATATTTAACTTTAAACATTGTTGCATGGTAACAGTTTCTAAAGCATACTAGTAACGTGAAGTGAAACGTTTTATGGCAAAGACAAAGCTAAAAAGCAGATTATCTTTCAATAAACGGTTTTACATGTGAAATGTGGTGTAAACCTTTACTCTTCCTAGTGTGCAGAGTTTCAACTTTAACGCAATTATCATGTGGTATACGTCGGTAAAGAATACTGGAATTTTTCTCAAGGTTAGCGTCTATGTTATTTTTCCCTGAGCCAGCGGGCGCAAGTGGCCGCCTGCGGTGCGAGTCATTGTCTGCTTCTTTGTTGGCGCGCGTCGTTATTGGAATTAGGAGACCTAACTTCTACAAAATCGCCTTGCCGAGAGGGCTCTGCTCTGTTTAAATCCCACCAGTTCTGATGAAATTCACGTCTGTCGTTACGATCACATCGTCTGTCGTCATGTCGGTAGATTCCATAGTTTCTTTCTTATCAGTTAAATGGTGGAGAATTTCTCCCTGAATTATCACTGCACGGTGGACCGTTGCGTCTGAAGTTATTCTGTCTCCCGTGATAATTATTGTTCTGGTTGCCAAATTGTCTGTTTCTATGAGTGTCTCTGTCATATTCATTACTACGGAATTGCGATCTCTCTCTGTAACTATTACTCTGCCAGTGGTTGTAATACGGGTGGTGTCTCTTTTGGTCACGATTTACGTTGTAAGAATAGAATTTTGTCATGTCCAGTTATTGTTTCTATCGTCACGGAATTGTGACGGATGTGACCTGTAGTGATTGTTTTCCTGTTTTCGCATCCCGCGTCTATCTATGTCAATTTCTAGTTCTTGTAAGAGTCCCTGAAAAGCTTCAATGTCGTCTTTGCAACGTCCTGCTAAAATAATATGTCTCAAATGTTCAGGCAGTTTGATTAAGCAAATGCGGATGAGTTCTGAGGGGCTGTATGGGTTTGAAAGATACTGATTCTTATGCAACATGTCTTCAAAATATTTCATAAGACTGGAACATTCAGAATGTTCGAAACATTTCATCATTATTATGCCATGTTTTACTCGGTCTTGTGTGGCTTGAGACCAATATGCTGAGAGGAAGGCATGGTAAAATTCTCCTTCACTGTGACAATCGTGAATGACCAATCGCATTCTTACAACTGGTTCATTCTCCAAGTAGCCACACATAAATTCTAACCTGTGCTCCAACGACCAGTTGGGAGGAAAACAATGAGAAAATTGATGAAGCCATGCTTGTGGATGAATGTCGTTGTCAGAATTCTTATGTGTGTGATGTTACAAAAAATCTCTCTCAAAATCAAATTAAAACACGATAATCTCTCACACCTACAAAAAAAAAAGAGATCAATTGGGGCCATGTGCACTAACCTAAGTCCACCTCATCCTACGAAGTTTGAATTTTTCGTCCTCACTTATTTTTTCACTCCTAAGCTATGAAAATCGCGTCAAATAGTAATAAAATGCACTTTTACTAACGTAAGTCGTCACCTGTGAATTCGTGGGAAAAGATCTCAAGTCTTTATTTCAAACAGTACCGTCATCACTTGTTCTCCAATAAAGTTAGTACACATCTTAGATCGCAGTCCAACCGCCACGAGGCCCCCAGTCCAACTGAATTAGTTGATATGGTCGCCACCGACCCGCGCGCCACCGGCAAGCCAGCGGTCGCCTCACGTGACGGCCGTCAGCTGCGTCCGCGCCCGCTGCCCGTCCAGCGGCCTCCCACGTCACAGCCTACTGCCGCCGACTCGCGTCACAGGCCTGCGCTGGTCCAGCGATGTAAACATGTTTTCGTGGACAGTGGAGTCCACCCCCACCGACCAGTGGGCGCCAAAGCTGTTCGCTGCACAGGCTGGAACCTGCCGATTTCATAACGGTCGGTCGATTTATCCAGCACCTAGTTGACTAAGAATGCCCTGCCGCACGATTGACGCCGAAGTTTCCACGAGAGTGGAATTCGCCATGACGTCACACACGTGGTCCAGCACATGTGCTCGCTACGATATCCCTTGCTAAGTTAATTGATCAACCGACTCTCATTATTCAATCCACATTCTGCACTTACCTAATCGAAGATCGTCACGAAAACACACGCACGTACAAGTGAGCCTTCGCACACGCCGAGCTTAGTACCTCCGCAAGTGAATGTAACAAAGTTCCCACGACTACTTAATTAAATTGATCAATTAATTAACCTCTCTGATGCTGAAAACTGCCACGTCTACCTAGACGGGGAATCAATTTTCCACCAGTACCACGCCCAGCTGGACTCGGAATGAAATAGTTAAAGTCCCTACCGACCACCACGGCCCCTCACCGACCCATGTTCGTCGGCTAACATGTACCAATGTGTACTGCCATTTACTAACGTGCACCAACCTACAGCAACGTATACCAGATTTTTTCTATACAAATAAGCCATGTCTGAATTCTGATGGTCAGTTCGTGTTTCGCTACCAACACAAGAAAATCGTGGCAAACGAAGCCACTAACCTAAGTTACCTGTGATGATTGAAAATCGTCTGCTTTGCCTCTCTCACACACCACGAGCGCGAGACCGCCCACGTCACAGCCTGGACCTTTATACTCGCGTCGGACATACTCCTCTGTAAATATTCTAGCTAAACTATGACCCGAATACTGTTGTTCAACCCACACGGTCTAGGACATGGCCAGAGCACACCACCAGTACCTAAGCCGAGGACATCGCTCGCCCCACTTGTAGTTAACCGCTGACAGACAGAGATATACTGCAATCACATCCCTTGCACTCTCGTAGCTACTTGCCTCAGCAATACGATCTAACAAAACCTCCAAGTAGAAAAAATAATAACCAACTCTCTCATATTCTATATCATCCCACAAATACTTAACCTACATTTTATATACGCATCGAGTATATTTGTCACTCTCAAACAAAAAACACTCGCCCTGATGTACCTGGTGTCATGTTGCACAGTCGGCAGACCCGCAGCATTCTGGCATATAGTCGGTATTGTAAAATTACTGTGGCTTACATTGTGTAGGGTTTGTATATAATGGCTTGTAAAGGTAGTATTGCTTATGTTATGGGATTGTGTGTGTGTGTGTGTGTGTGTGTGTGTATAGATTGAGGGGGCTGTGGAGGTAATTTAGGGATCTCTGTAAAAGTAAGCACAGAAAGCCTCAGGAAGAAAAGCAGTATGGTACTTCGATAACGGGTCCTTAGGAAATTAGACCTGTAAATTCGATAAGAAGGAATAAGAATGATCAATCGGTTGTTCTGGGATATAGGAGGGTTGTGAACATTTGCGTATGTTGGGAGCTGGAAGGGTAGGAGGTTAGGAGCGCATTCAGTATTATTTTCGTGATTAAGTTCTGTTAGGGTGAGAATTTGAATTTACAAATAAGCTGAGAAAACATGAAAGCGAGCGTTAACTATTTCTGGGGGGTAATTTACAATTTCGGAGAAATTGACTGGGCTCTTCTTTTCTTTTTTTTTTTTTACGTAGTATGATGATCGTTTTAGATTGTGAGGGTAGGGCAGCACTGGGATGTGTGTGGACGGTGTGTGTGTGTGTGTGCGTGTGTATGTGTGAACTCGTTCTCCGCTATTCTGACAACAGACGTGAAGGTAGAGATGTGTTGCAAATAGGCAGGCAACCAATGGAATGCGGCCTTAACATGTGTGTTGGACCGCACTGAGTTAGGACGGTGGCAGACGACTCGCGTGGCCTGGCTTGGATAGTCATGTTCGGCGTCTAGGTGATATGAATTTCTCAGGTGTTAGGTGTGAATGTGACTGTCATCAAGTCATGTTTGAGGGTTCGAACAGAGACCTTTGAGGGAATTGAGAGCTGCCGGACGTGTGACTTAGTGTGGGACAGGTTCAATGCGCGCCTCTGTTGACTTATTCTGCTATGCGTTATTTGGGCAGATTACGAGTACTGATGATGTTTACAGTTATGTGTACTGAATTATTTAGGAGCAGTTTGATATTGTGCACTGAAATTAGGAGCTGTTTGCGGGTCTGCCGACTGTGCAACATGACACCAGGTACATCAGGGCGAGTGTTTTTTGTTTGAGAGTGACAGATATACTCGATGCATAAATAAAATGTAGGTTAAGTATTTGTGGGACGATATAGAATATGAGAGACTTGGTTATTATTTTTTCTACTTGGAGGTTTTGTTAGATCGTATTGCTGAGGCAAGTAGTGAAACGTCCCCTTTCAACAATTTATACACGACTGTGCATAACCTGACACACAATATTATTTAGCGCAACGCAATCTGACTTTCAAAAATCCCTACAAAAGAATGGCCCTGACTAACATTAGGCTCACCTCCAACTGCGCAACGCTACGCGCTGTTCACATGCAGCTGCCCAACACTACAATGGCAGACAACAATGCAAACTAGCCACAGACTGCACACAGCACAGCCAGTGATTTTCATACAGAGCGCTACGTAACGTTGCCAATAAGAAAACATAAACAGCCTACTTACATAGCCCCCATGCTCCCCACAAAAAAATTTTACAAATTGTTTTGGGCAGTGGCCAATAATGATTTGATAAAATTTTTCATAATTACAATAACAAAGATCTCAAATGCACACACTTATTGATACAATGTTGGTCAAAAGCTAAAATTTTCTCACAGTCAATAAAGACAGTCCTGATCATTCATCACAGTAAAACTGCCGTTTCTTTTCTCAAAGTCTGAGCAGTAAAAGACAATGCACAGGGAAGTAGTGGATTTCCATGCAGTCTTGAAGAAGTAGTGCTACCCTTCCAACTGAAAGACAGTGCTGGCTCTTGACATGCTGACAGGTAATGGGCCACAACAGAGCAAATCCACAGCAGAGTCATTCGACGTTTTGAAGAAGATTGGTAGGTAGGTCATCACAGAGTAGACCCACTGTAGTCCTGGTAGAGATTACGGTATTGGCGGGCCACCAGAGGTGCAGACCCACTGCAGTCCTCGTAGAAAGTGTGGACAGGCCCACTGTAGTCCTGGTAGAGATGGCCTGCAGCCATCTGTTGTGACTGTGCGGGTGCACAATCACCATCGAAAAGTCTTGCAGAGAATATAGCAAGTCCATAATCACCACTTGTGCACTCACAAAGTTTTTTGGAATTGGCTTTAGAACCAGCAATGCTGTTATCCAGTCCCTTGCTGAATTAGTAACACACGTGCAAACACTAACAGTCCCAACTTCTCACATATTGTGCATTACTATGACCAACAGAAATGTGTGCAGTGAAATGAATGCTTACAAGTTACTTAATTTGATGAACTGGTGTCAATTACAATGTTATAACATGAGAATACAATTACAAAGGTACAAAATACATCATTAAAGAACATAACAATACAGATAACATTTGTAGTACAGGCTTTACAACAGAATAGAAATAAACATATACATCAGTGTTACAGGAATTATGACATAAGTAAATACATAAAAGACCAGAATAATTTTTGAAACATCAACTTTACACATGAGCATTAAAACAAAACAGAATAAATAATGTCTAAACATCTTTACAAAGAAAATAACATATTATTAATGCCAATTATATTTGAGGATAACAGTATTCCTCATCATAGTGAATGTAGCTTAGTATTAGAAGAAGAAAAAATTCTATGAAACTACACAGAGATAACACAAAAGGAAAGGACAGGGTTTGTTTCATTGCAGTATTTTGCAAACAAAACTTCCTTTGCTTCTTGGAGATCTCCCTTCATTCATCATTATTCCCAAAAAGTCCTATCTATACCTCCTTCCTGTATTCTTTTCATATTTCTTTCAAAATAATTGTTTCTCATTGTACAATACTCATTTTGGCCCAAATCTTGTTCATATAACTTCGCAATGCATTCTTTACCTATTCTCCATAGTCAGTTTCTTATATAGTCTACCCCTCTTAAGCTAACTTAAATCTACTGAGCTCAGATGCTAAACTAAGGGACGAGGCAATGCAGCAGCATAAAACAATTAACACAAACATCAATGACAAAAAAATTAAATAGGCAAAGCAATTGCAGGGCTACAACTAATATAAGGCACTGTGCAGCAAATAAGAAAAATAAATCCGTAGTAAAACTGGCTTAACAGAGTAATACAAAGTCAAATTCAGTAACACTATGCCTGGCAAACAGCAGCAGCAAACATGACAAATCTCAAGCAGAAAAAATATTACAGTAAAGACAACAATGCAGACAAGGGAAATGTATATCCACATCTTATTGTCTATGCAATTAAAGTGGTGCACCATAAAAACTAATTCTACAAAAAAATTACCAAGTACTTGAAAAGAAAATTATGTATGCAAGTCCTGTGAAGGGAAATGTCTTTTTATGCTCCATCGTTTTTTTTTAAAAAAAAGTTATTGTTTACTGGATCTGTAGGCATAAAATATCTATATTAGTACATTCATAAAATTTTATTTTAAACAATGCTGCAGTGCAGCTAGAAACTAGATATTAAAGAAAATAAGCAAATAAATACATAAAGCAAGCCATATGGCATTTCTCTCAACTAGCAAGACAGTAGTCATAATCAGGTGTATAGACATAAAAATATTTCTCGTCATTTCATTAGGCATTGCAGTAAATATCATAAATTAAGAGCTCCACAGTGTTATCATGTTTTCAAGTTTGAGGGTGTCGTATTTACGATGCTTTCTACAAAGGAATGTCAACAGCGAGGATAATGGCCTCCCTTTTTTTTCTACCTGTGCCTCTGGAAAGGCACACCCTAATGGCTTTTTCTCCAGGCGTCTGACACAGCTGGGTGCCCACGATGCATTACATGCAGGTGGTCACTTAACTTTCTTACGGAAATATTTACGACAGCGGTTTCCGCTACAGTGACAGTCTCATATAAAAATATTTCACAGGTCAAGAATTGGCATTACAAATCTGTAGAAACAAAATCCTATAAATATAACAGTGTCTAAAAAATTTCTGCCGGCATTGTGATGCATTCACGCATTTACACACATTTCATAACTCTTAAAGTACGATTCTTGGTTTCCAACAACCTTTTTCACAAGTCAGAGTCCCTAAACACTACTCATTATTCCTTACCTTATTCGTCGACACTTCTTCAATATTTCATCATAACAGATACGTAGCTTAATCAAATAACTCATATAGCATCAGCTTATTGATCATAAACATACCTCAGCAGCATAATACACATAGTCATCGTAATAATATCATAACATCTCAGTCTATTCTCAAAATCGTCGTAGCTTCCTCCAATATTTAAAAAAAATTCCCTGCTCATGTCAAAAGTGTCATCTGTCTCAAACGTACTTTAAAAATCGTGATCCCATACCAAATATACCATTCAAAGCTCTCATAATATCACAATGGGTCTGAAAAAATATGAACAGTTCACAAGGTACAGACAAAATACAATTTCGTAAGTGTGAAGTTATCCAACGGTGTAATTAAGTAAACATCTGTCACTGCCGTAGTAAAAAGTTTGTCTCTCTCAGATAAATGATCAGATAGCTATGTAATTTTATGTGTTAGAGCAATATGGTACCGATGTGTAAAGTTGTATAAGCAAATACCATATTAGCTAGGGCTCCTTGTGCTTGCCAAACACTTGGTACACAAAGTAGGCGCGTACCCCCCCTGAGGATTAATGTAATTATACCCTCAGGTGTTACAGATTACAGCAATGGAATGAAATGTATCATGGTAAACTTTCTTTGTAATTCAAAAATCTTTAAAAATAAATGTTTTAAGTACAAAATTAATCACTCAAATACGTGTCCTGTAGCGCTAAATGTGCGTCTTGCTGTAAGATAATCTCTGTGGAAGTGTCGTAGTTATTTTCCTCCGAAAGCTAAGTTCTGCAGAAGTCAATGTACTGACCTAATGATAAACAAAAGTGAAATGCTTTGCGTATAGATATCTTACTTATTACGCTTATTGCCGTGATGAAGAAATTACTGTGCTGTAACGTATTGTTGTGCTATGGAAAAGGCTGTCTCATTGTAGCTATACCACAAAAGTTACTACTAAAACATGTTTTACTTTCCAGAATAATACAGAAAAACTGTGCAGATATAAAACAGATACACCACAAAAGCAACATCGTAAATTGTCACTCATTAGTAACGTTGTGACATAATCGTGTAGCTGTCACATTAACTAACCACTGTGTTATCTGGTATCTCTCAGAAAGTACTTTAATTCAGAATGTATTTTCAAGTAAACCAAAATGTTGCATTAAAATCTCATTAGCAGTACTGGTAAATGTTCTAAGTATGTGAGCCTTATAGTCGTTACGTAATCGTGCAACTAACAAGCAAGAATGTACACACACACAATAACACTGTGTCGTCTGTTCGCAATAACAATGCATTCATAATTTCTGTTTGAATAAGTTCTCTTGGTTCTTGACTGGATATTTAACTTTAAACATTGTTGCATGGTAACAGTTTCTAAAGCATACTAGTAACGTGAAGTGAAACGTTTTATGGCAAAGACAAAGCTAAAAAGCAGATTATCTTTCAATAAACGGTTTTACATGTGAAATGTGGTGTAAACCTTTACTCTTCCTAGTGTGCAGAGTTTCAACTTTAACGCAATTATCATGTGGTATACGTCGGTAAAGAATACTGGAATTTTTCTCAAGGTTAGCGTCTATGTTATTTTTCCCTGAGCCAGCGGGCGCAAGTGGCCGCCTGCGGTGCGAGTCATTGTCTGCTTCTTTGTTGGCGCGTGTCGTTATTGGGATTAGGAGACCTAACTTCTACAAAATCGCCTTGCCGAGAGGGCTCTGCTCTGTTTAAATCCCACCAGTTCTGATGAAATTCACGTCTGTCGTTATGATCACATCGTCTGTCGTCATGTCGGTAGATTCCATAGTTTCTTTCTTATCAGTTAAATGGTGGAGAATTTCTCCCTGAATTATCACTGCACGGTGGACCGTTGCGTCTGAAGTTATTCTGTCTCCCGTGATAATTATTGTTCTGGTTGCCAAATTGTCTGTTTCTATGAGTGTCTCTGTCATATTCATTACTACGGAATTGCGATCTCTCTCTGTAACTATTACTCTGCCAGTGGTTGTCATACGGGTGGTGTCTCTTTTGGTCACGATTTACGTTGTAAGAATAGAATTGTCGTGTCCTGTTATTGTTTCTATCGTCACGGAATTGTGACGGATGTGACCTGTAGTGATTGTTTTCCTGTTTTCGCATCCCGCGTCTATCTGTGTCAATTTCTAGTTCTTGTAAGAGTCCCTGAAAAGCTTCAATGTCGTCTTTGCAACGTCCTGCTAAAATAATATGTCTCAAATGTTCAGGCAGTTTGATTAAGCAAATGCGGATGAGTTCTGAGGGGCTGTATGGGTTTGAAAGATACTGATTCTTATGCAACATGTCTTCAAAATATTTCATAAGACTGGAAAATTCAGATTGTTCGAAACATTTCATCATTATGATGCCATGTCTTACTCGGTCTTGTGTGGCTTGAGACCAATATGCTGAGAGGAAGGCATGGTAAAATTCTCCTTCACTGTGACAATCGTGAATGACCGATCACATTCTTACAGCTGGTTCATTCTCCAAGTAGCCACACATAAATTCTTACCTGTGCTCCAACGACCAGTTGGGAGGAAAACAATGAGAAAATTGATGAAGCCATGCTTGTGGATGAATGTCGTTGTCAGAATTCTTAAATGTTTTGAATTTACGTGTAGTAATGAACAGCTTATAGTCAAAGTCATCGTGTCGGCGAGTAGCATATCGGTCATTGTTACGTCGTGTTGGCGGTTCCATCTCAAAATTCGGTGTACCTTGCCAATTCCTTTCATAATTACCGAAATGCCCTGTGTTATTATTTTGTGGCTTTTCCGTATTTCTAAGTTCCTCTTCCCGTGTTGGAGCGCGAGTGTCCTCTAAAATATGTAATTCTTGTATTACCTGCGTCAACTGATCTTGTACTTCCCGGATTTCTCTTTTGTACTGTGTATTGATTTGATTTTGATTTTGCTTGAATTTTCTTATTTGTTCATACTCTTCTGTGTCAGTGAAGGCTATGGGTCTTGTGTCATTCAGATCATCATCTACCTTTGTAGATAAGTTAGTGACCTGATCCGAAAGTTCGGCTACTTTCTCCGATAGTGTACTTATTTCCTCCATGTGTCTTTCTGAAACAATTTTCAGGGTATCTACTGTGTCCTTTAAATTTTCCTGAGTTTTTGCAAGTTGCGTAACCGAATCGGTAGATGCAACTGAGTCAATTTTAGCTTGCAAGGTCTCATGATTTTCATGAACAATAGTTTGCAGTTCTTTTATGGCTGCTTCGTGATTCTGTAATGCATTTTCATGACGCGAAAAAATAGGTTGGAAAAGCTCACAAATTTGTGTTTTTACGTCATTACAGACTTTTGACATTTCGATTCGATGTTATGTAACTCAGTAGTTAAATCTTCACGTGTTTGTTCAAGTGTGGTGTCTAACTTTTGAAAATTTTGTTCCATTGTGTCTAACTTTTTAAGATTTTGTTCCACTGTGTCTAACTTTTTAAGATTTTGTTCCACTGTGTCTAACTGTTGCTGTGTTTGTCTCTGGTATTGTTCCATTGTGTCTAACTTTTGAAGCTTTTGCTGTGTTTGTCTCTGATTTTGTTCCATTGTGTCTAACTTTTGAAGATTTTGTCCCATTTGTTGCATTAATTGTAATAACAATGCATTAGTGTCTGGAATCTGTTCCTCTACGCTTTCCGGCAGTGCATTTGCACCAGCAACATTCACAATTTGACAAGCAGAAAATGTGTCTTGACTCATTTGAGAAAACGGTGAGGACCCAAAACCTAAGTCTACAGTATTTGCAATATTGTGTTCTGTCATTTCGGATTCCTGAGGGGAGCTGTTGCCGACCGATCGATCGATAATGCTTCCCTGTTCACTAATTGTTTCACTGTCTACACCATTGTTTGCAGCCCGCTCCATTTCCCTATGTAGAATTACCAAATTACTACTTTCAACATTAGTTAATTCATTACTCTGTGGCGCTAACACACTGCTTTCGTCTTCACTGTCATTTCTCAGTTTACTTTGGAGCCTAGTATTACGTTTTTCACACGCCATTATTGTCACAATATTTCACACGACAACACAAAAAAAACAATTTGAAGAGCAAAAATAAGAGAACACATTAACATAGAACTGAAAATAATGTCTAGTTAATTGCAAGCGCAGCTGCGAAATACTTGGTGCAATTCTACATGCATGCCACAACTGTTTTACTGTGCAACAATGAAAAACCACAACTACAAAGAAATTCTCTCTATAATTATGCGCTAGCAATAAACAAAATCTACACTAAATACACAAACTACAAGAAAAAATCAGAAGATTCCAGTGAGGTATCCTGGCAGGGTCGCCATATGAAACGTCCCCTTTCAACAATTTATACACGACTGTGCTTAACCTCACACACAATATTATTCTGCGCAACGCAATCTGACTTTCAAAAATCCCTACAAAAGAATGGCCCTGACTAACATTAACCTATACCTTTCACAAATCACTTACCTCACATAATATCCATTCTGTACTCAAAAATCCGCCATCTCATTTCCCACATCCACCACTGCTGGCGGCTCACCTCCAACTGCGCAACGCTACGCGCTATTCACATCCAGCTGCCCAACACTACAATGGCAGACAACAATGCAAACTAGCCACAGACTGCACACAGCACAGCCAGTGATTTTCATACAGAGCGCTACGTAACGTTGCCAATAAGAAAACATAAACAGCCTACTTACAGTAGCTATGAGAGCGCGAGGGATGTGATTGCAGTATATCTCTGTCTCTCAGCGGTTAACTACAGGTAGGGCGAGCGATGTCCTCGGCTTAGGTACTGGTGGTGTGCTCTGGCCATGTCCTAGACCGTGTGGATTGAACAACAGTATTCGGGTCATAGTTTAGCTAGAATATTTACAGAGGAGTATGTCCGACGCGAGTATAAAGGTCCAGGCTGTGACGTGGGCGGTCTCGCGCTCGTGGTGTGTGAGAGAGGCAAAGCAGACGATTTTCAATCATCACAGGTAACTTAGGTTAGTGGCTTCGTTTGCCACGATTTTCTTGTGTTGGTAGCGAAACACGAACTGACCATCAGAATTCAAACTTGGCTTATTTGTATAGAAAAAATCTGATATACGTTGCTGTAGGTTGGTGCACGTTAGAAAACGGCAGTACACATTGGTACATGTTAGCCGACGAACATGGGTCGGCGAGGGGCCGTGGTGGTCGGTAGGGACTTTAACTATTTCATTCCGAGTCCAGCTGGGCGTGGTACTGGTGGAAAATTGATTCCCGGTCTAGGTGGACGTGGCAGATTTCAGCATCAGAGAGGTTAATTAATTGATCAATTTAATTAAGTAGTCGTGGGAACTTTGTTACATTCACTTGCGGAGGTACTAAGCTCGGCGTGTGCGAAGGCTCACTTGTACGTGCGTGTGTTTTCGTGACGATCTTCGATTAGGTAAGTGCAGAATGTGGATCGAATAATGAGAGTCGGTTGATCAATTAACTTAGCAAGGGATATCGTAGCGAGCACATGTGCTGGACCACGTGTGTGACGTCATGGCGAATTCCACTCTCGTGGAAACTTCGGCGTCAATCGTGCGGCAGGGCATTCGTAGTCAACCAGGTGCTGGATAAACCGACCGACCGTTATGAAATCGGCAGGTTCCAGCCTGTGCAGCGAACAGCCTTGGCGCCAACTGGTCGGTGGGGGTGGACTCCACTGTCCACGAAAACATGTTTACATCGCTGGACCAGCGCAGGCCTGTGACGCGAGTCGGCGGCAGTAGGCTGTGACGTGGGAGGCCGCTGGACTGGCAGCGGGCGCGGACGCAGCTGACGGCCGTCACGTGAGGCGACCGCTGGCTTGCCGGTGGCGCGCGGGTCGGTGGCGACCATATCAACTAATTCAGTTGCACTGGGGGCCTCGTGGCGGCTGGACTGCGATCTAAGATGTGTACTAACTTTATTGGAGAACAAGTGATGACGGTACTGTTTGAAATAAAGACTTGAGTCCTTTTCCCACGAATTCACAGGTGACGACTTACGTTAGTAAAAGTGCACTTTATTGCTATTTGACGCGATTTTCATACTTTAGGAGTGAAAAAATAAGTGAGGGCGAAAAATTCAAACTTCGTAGGATGAGGTGGACTTAGGTTAGTGCACATGGCCCCAATTGATCTCTTTTCTTTCCTAGGTGTGACAGATTATCGTGTTTTAATTTGAATTTGTGAGAGATTTTGTGTTATGGATGCAAGGGAATTGACTTTCTTGCCACAAAAATCGACCATCTTGAATAAATAAATCATAATAAATGGTATTAAATAATAGTAAATGATAATAATAATAAATAAAAGTACCGTTTTCCAGAGATTATGGCGCGTGAATTGTCCTTTCTGGTCGGCTATCACGAGCGAGCGCGGAAGCAACTTGGGTGGAGGCTCTGGAACCCTCTCTCCCACCTGCCTTGGAGCGTAATCGAAGGTGCATAGGGGATATCAATTTCCCCAGTGTTAGGCGCGAATGCGACTGTGTTGTGGTCATGTTTGGGGGGGATCGAGCAGAGACTTTTGGTCGGTATGGCAGCGGGGGGTGTTTGGGCGCGTCTGTTGCACTATTTTGCGAGCATGTCTGTGCACTGTGCTGTGCTTTATTTGGATAGTTTAAGAGTACAGAGCTCGTCTGCGGATATTGTGTACTGCATTATTTAAGAGGTGTTTGCTACTGTGTGGTAAGATTAGGAGTCGATTAGTATTTGTGGCCTGTGTCTGATGACCACAGTCGGATCTGTGCGGGTTTTTTCTGACAAATATACTCCTCTACTAAATAAAAGCGCTTGAAATAAATAGAGTGCAGTCCTTCCTTACTTCCCCGAGCAGCACAGCGCAGTCTGAGCTGTTTTTGCGCAATAACGGCAATCTAGTCAGAATGTGAGTGAGTAGACAAATAACTGGACAAATTTATCTGTAGAGGAGTTACAGGTCTGGATTGGAATGAATATCTTGATGGGTGTGGTTGTGTTGCCAAGTGTAGTGCACTACTGGAGTTCAGAAACTGCATTAGGTCAGCCTTACATATCGAAACCTATGAGAAGTAAAAGTTTCAAAAAGATATGCCCCAAATAAATAAAGTACACTCGTTGCTCCTCCCATCAGCCTATGGACTGAAATTATTTCCGAAAATTAGCAGTTGTTTGGCTATTTGGACGTAAATGTTTTGCATTATTTACGAGCGGTTCGCAGGTCTGTAGGCTGGGCTATGAGTTATTTTTAACTGTTTACAATTAGCGAGCGTGTGTCTAGAACATTATAAATGAGTTATGTAGGAGTGTTTTGCAGGTCTGTATGGTGTGGAACATGTCGGTGTGATACATATACTCCATTCCTAAATAAAGTAAATTGGTTCTTCCATCTATGAGCCTATTGCAGGGTGAGTCCTTTTACCCGAAACGTGTACGAAGAGGTTGAATGCTGGTGGCTTAATTTAGCGGTGATGAGCTTGGTTTTCAACAATTTTCTTAGGTTTGTGGCGGAAGAGCCAGTGAGCTTTGTTTAATGGCAGATTTGAAACTTGGCGCTGGTTGCTAGGAGGTTAGTACAAGTGCCCTTTATTTACAACAATTTTGTTAGGTTGGTAGAGAAAGCAGAAGTGATCTTTCTTTACTACCAGAATTCAAACTCGGCGCTGGTTCGTAGGAAGAGGTGGCTGTCTTGTCCTCGAAAAGTAGTTGAAATTAGGTAGTTGAACACCTTTGCATACATATATGAACCTGTAAATTGAATTATTTAATATGAATAAAAAACGAAATGGAATTAAGTACTGAGGTATTTACAGAAGACTATGTCCATCGCATGTATGAGGGGTGTGTGACGTATGCGGGACGGCAGTGCAGCGATTGTACAGTTATTACGCGCATGCGAGAGAGAGTCAATTAGCGAGTGTTCTAGTGCGGACCAAACGTGCTGTTATATAGTCATGGCGGATTCCACTGTCGAACAAACTTTGCCGCCAAAAGCGTAGCACTGCGTTCTCGCTCGCACAGGGACATGTGGTGGACGGTGTGCGGTCGGCATCAACAGGTTTGAACGTGCCCAGGAAAACAACTTTGGTGCAAAAAGTGTGGCAGGGAACAGCCGACCGTTGTGTGATTCAGTTCCGAGGCAAACAATTTTGACGGGAAACGTGCGGAGGCGACGAATGCACGTGGTGAGCGGACAAGGGGCCACTGTGACGTCAAACTCTGCAAGTTCCAGCGTGTCCAGAGAAAACATGTTTACGACATGGGAGCGATCGCTGGGCTCGCCCCCAGCGTACCGCCAGTCCAGCGCAGGAGGCCGCCTCACGTGACAGGCGTCGGCAGTGTCTCCGTGCGCTGGCCAGGGGGTGGCGAGGATTTGAACTAATTCAGTTGGAGCGCGGACGTCGTGGTGACTGCATTGCGATATCAAAGATGTATGTGCTGACTGTGTTGGAGAACAAGTGATGACCGCACTGCTTGAAATAATGTCTTCAGTCATCTCCCCCCAGCATAATCAAAGGACACGACTTACGTTACTATAAGAGCAGTTTATTATTTGATGCGATTATGATAGGCTAACAGTGAAAAAATATAAGTGACGGTGTAAGTTCGTACGTGTGATCAATTATGGTGTTGGGATTTGAACTTGTGACAGATTTTTGTTATGGATGTAACGAAAATGGCTTTTTTGCCGAGAAAATCGGACATCTTGAATCAATAATTAATGATAATAATAAATAGAAGTACAGTTTTCGAGACATTAACGTGTTGGAATTTGAATTGGGCGCAATTTTTTAGTGGAGGTAGGCCTATAATAATAAATAATAATAATAAATGATAATAAATGATAATGTATAATAATAAACAAAAAGTAAGTTTTTGCAGCCATTATCGTGTTGGAATTTGATTTTGGAGGAAATTTTCTAGTGGAGGCAGGTCAATAATAATAAATAATAATAAATGATAATAAATTATAATAAATGATAATAAATAATAATAAATGATAATGAATGTTAATGAATGATAATCAATAATAATAATAAAGATAAGTACGGTTTTTGCATGCATTATCCTGTTGGAATTCAAACTTCCCGCCATTTTTTCTTCTGGAGGCTTAGGTTAGTGGACGTAGTAGCACAATAGGTCTATTTTCCTGCTAAAATTCAACCTTCCTGAAATTTTTTCTGGAGGCATAGGTTAGCGGACATAGCCCAATTGGTCTATTTCCCCGCGAAAATTCAAAATTCCAGGCCATTTTTTCTTGAGTTTAGCTTAGTGGACATAGCAAAATTGGCCTATTTTCATGCCAGAAGCCGCCATCTTGAATGAAGTCATGTGCTGTTGCCAAGTCTACATGCCGCCATCTTGGATGACGTCATCTCCGCCATCTTGAATAAATTTTCAACAATGCAGAGTGGGGTGGCACGAATGTTATCCCACTACTACCAGGCCAGCGGTATACCCGACGGGAGGCCCTCTTCACACGCCATTATTATCATCGACCAACAGAAAAAGATCTGTCGAAACACCAAGGAAGATGTTGAGAGCATAAAATCGATAGTCACCTTGCTACAAACAAAAGCCTAACGTTTGAAACAAGAAAACGAACGAAATCTACAGACAACATCTCTGTCCTCCGAGACTGCTGAACTAGCTCTAATCTTACAGCCAAACCACTTCGCCCGCCATCCAAGTTAGGCGCAATCCGAAGATCACTGAAGACCTTCGTCTGCCTCTTCGTTTAGCAGTTGTTTATTATTCTGCTGGTCATTAGTACTTGTGAAATAATGGAATGATAGCACGCTATTGAAAGATGCTTCAATTTGAAATGGAAGTAAATAAGCCGTTTAGTTTGTCTAATATTAATAAGAGAAGTTTACCATTTTGGTGCGCTACTTCCGAACGTAGAAGCAACTCCTGTTTTCACGATACCCGTTCCGAACAAACCATCTGTCATCGGTACTTCAGGCCACATTACGTCATCTTGCAACTTCTGCCCCTTCTCAACTGTTCTAAGAAGAGCTTCTTGTACCTAAGTATGGAGGCTGCAAAGGCAGAAATATTACAATGGCAGGGTGTATGTCTGTTGTGTTACCTGATGAAAAGTGGTTCTGCCTCGGTGCCAGGCATGCCGTATGTTGCTTAGGAGGTGGCCAGTTGAGAGCTTGAACCTGTCTGTGTGCTGTACGTACTGGACCTACACTTGGAGTTATGGTCGTATGGTCGTGGTTATCCCACGCATCCTGACTGCAAATTTGTCGTATTGCCATTTATGAACAGCATTCCAGGGGGTGTCTTCCAACAGGATAATGCTCGCCCACATACCACTGCTGTAAACCAACATGCTCTAGTGTCGACATGTTGTCTTGGCCTGCTCGATCACCAGCTCTGTCTTCAATAGAAATCATATGGGACATAATCGGTCCATAACTACAGCGTCATTGACAAATAGCATTAACAGTCCCTGTATTGAGCGACCAAGTGCAACAGGCATGGAACTTCGCATCACAAACTGACATCCAGCACTTGTACAACGTAATATACGCACGTTTGCATGTTTGCATTCAAAATTTTGGCGGTTAAAGCGGGTTTCAGTGTACCAGTATTTCACATTTGCAATGCCTTATCTCGCGTTTACATTAACTTGTGATCTTGCAACATTAATTACATAAATCTGTTACCTAGACAAAAGTATTCCAAAATTTCATTACTCTACGTTAATTATCTTTTGGTGTTGCGATTTTCTTTCCGTCGGTATAATTTACGCTCGGCACGAACTAGCGCTTTTTGAAAGTTGGTGCCGGCTGGAGTGGCCGAGCTGTTCTAGGCGCTACAGTCTGGAACCGCGCTACCGCTACGGTCGCAGGTTCGAATCCTACCTCGGGCATCGATGTGTGTGATGTCCTTAGGTTAGTTAGGTTTAAGTCGTTCTACGTTCTAGGGGACTGATGACCTCAGAAGTTAAGTCCCATAGTGCTCAGAGCCATTTGAACCAATTTTGAAAGTTAGTGTCTCCCCATGCGATTTCCGTTTCAGCAAGGAAGAAGATCCACTGAAAAGTCATGGGTAATTTCCTGTTACAATTATAAGTGCTATTTTCATATCACAACCCGTCTTAATTAGATTGTTTGTCCTACAAGTTCATCTAAAACGGAATTTGCAAATTTGAAATCCTCCCTAACTGGAAGGTATTTTGATGTTTCTGGTATCCAACAGGCAATCCATAATCAATAGGTAGTGTGTTAGATGTGAAGGTACAGCTACAACTGATCGGCAGATAAATAAGGCCACAGATGTACGCATGTTACGAAACCATCCAATGCAAAGAAATACATATCGACAGAGATAATTTGGTGCAGCTTCATACACTCAGTGTTGAAAGTTAATGAATAACTGCGTGTAAGTTACCGAACAGATTCTTCATCTAGATTTGCAGTCTGTAGAATAACTTATGCACAATTATTCATTAACTTTCAACACTGATTGTATGAAGCTGCACTAAATAACCTTAAATGACACGTATTTTCTTTGCATTGAAATTTTTCATGGCATACATTCTGATCTGACACTGTTGGACTTGGCTGCGCTTTATCTGATGATCAGTTGTAACAGTGCCTTCAAATGTAACACGCTACCATTGCACTTCCTCTCAATTACGGATTGCCTGTTGGATACACATTTTTGTGACTGTCTCAAATTATGTTAAATACATATACATAATAATTTTGTGAGTTAAAAACTTAATGACAGGGTTTGTCATTTTGATGTTAGCAGTTCTGACGAGATGCAAGGCTTTACTAGTACTCTTACCTTGCTATGTGAATAAAAGTTGAAGCCCGGGAACCTAATAGTTCCAAACTAAGCCCTACAAAGCGACCGAAAGTAAGCTCTATAAAGGGAATGTAACTAAATGCGGAAGACTGCCGCAATGTTAGTGAAAGAATTGTAGTTATCACGGCTACGCTTCAGCACCATAACGGATCTCCCCGTTCCTGTAACTTAAATGCTGCTTTCTAACTTCTGCCGCTACAAACGTTTCACATGCGGATAATGCCTCGTTTCCTAAACTTTGGACTTTCATCAAATGGAAAAGCTAATTTGAATTAGGAATAATCAGTATAGGCTGTTCTTTTCCATAGCTGTAAAGTTAAAATAGGCGACCAACTACATGGGAAAGCTGCCGCTAATTGGTAATGAATGCAGTCTGCTACGAAGCGTGACTTAAGCGTGTCAGGGCCTTGGTGCACACTTCCTGCAAACCCGTCAATTTGCGGCGCAGCTGTGGCCGTTGCTCTATCCTCATGAACGCAACCTGCACCTGCCTTGCAACAGTTAATTATGCCTTACTTTTATTTATTCTTGCATGACTAATGGTAGTGCTGAATGTGGCGCAGCTTGTGGCGTTCCTTCTTCGTTGCACGGGGCTTGCTGGAAACTTGCATCTGTCTGCTTTCAATTCAAGACTCCCTTCAATAATGATAAAGTCCTTGCTCACGTGAAACGTGCATCAGCAGTGGCTTAATACTCAAACTACCGGAAAATGCGTAACGGATATTTTATTAAAGATATTTTATTAACTGTTTGTGGTCCTAAAGATGCATCTGACCGTCTGTGATACGAACCTCTTCTCTACGTAACAATTTTAGAGCTAAAAAGTTTCTACATTTTGAAGCAAGTAGCTATGTTGCAGTAATTTCACGCAATATTCATCAACACGATAAAAATCGAGCACTGCAACCAATCAACAGACGATTCACACAATTACTCATACTTTCTCTAAATACCAATAAACGACGACTTAGTGCTGGAATAGCACACTTCAGTATATATTCTTGAAAATAAAAAAACACAACGCCTGGAAATTCTAACTAACTGTTTAATATTTCAATCAACATTAACAGTAGTTCCGTCTAATACCTGGCCGGGGGAACAAAACTTTTACGTCAGTCTCACACATAAATAAATAAATTAGTGGCGTTTTACAAAGTTCTCTCGAATGTTCAAGAAGCGATGATGGCCTCCGGACGCCCCGTCCTTAGGCCGGTCGTTAAAACTGCTGCCACCGTGCATTCTGCTACGACCAGCAAATTCATTTATTTCTCCAGCAAGTCGAATTATAGCCAGGCCAACCGCGAACAAAACAGTAAAATAAACGACTGTCAACAGTGCGTCTGAAACTTAAATATACAGTGAAAAGAGGGTGTAATATACGCCACGGTCCTCACATTCCATCACAGAACCCGAAACCATGATCAGAGAGACATACTCTTTTATAGAATGTAATGTAGCCTGAATATTCAGGGTATAACAATAGTAACTATTTTATAGGTCCAAAGTAAATTTTATTTATGAAATTATTTTACTTGAAAATGACCGTAGCAAGCTTATTTATTTAACACACTAAGATCTGAAATAAAAATAGTAACAAAAAACTAAAATTAGGATCTACGTCAGCCATAGATACTGGCTACAATATAAGACTGCTTCATAATAGTCTTCTGAGCTTTCTTCTGACTAAAATGATCAACTGAGTCTGAAAAATCAAATCTTTGTCAATTCATTCTCAGTTGCTAAAATTGTTAAATGGTAAGGACGACTTTGAGTTATTGTGTCCTTTGACAGGTTTTTGAAGAGCTCACCAGTTTACTAAAAGACCTTCCAGCCGTAGACATTAGTACTGAAATCGTACGAAAATATCTAATTGCTGTACACAGATACAAAAAAATTGCTTGAAAGTTTTTCTTGTATATGAAGTTGAGACGCTTCATCGGGTCCTTTTCTGACTGGAAGACTGTACTATAGACGCTCTTCATGTGTAGAATATCTTCAACTAAGCTGTCTGACTCTGAAGGATACTTTGAGACAAGATTGATGATTTTGACATTCAGTTTATCATTTTCTAGATCTATGAGAGCCAAAATTGGTGAAAACAGATCACAAATTTTTTTCACAGCTCGTAAATCTTGTTCTCAAACTTGCTGTGACAAAATCCAAGACAGGAAGTTTTGGATCTTGACCACTCGTCGCTTGTAGGGTGCCTAAAGGTTGCTGCGTTCTCGGAATGCTATACAACAATTCAAGTAAATACCATTAGTAGTTTTATTTCAATAACGGCTCTGGCTCTGAGCACTATGGGACTTAACATCTGATGTCATCAGTCTTTCAATAAAGCACTTTGACAATACTTAACTTCGGAGTTACATAGGCGTTGCAAATGACACGCAAACAGTAATATTCTTCGCTATGGACAAAGTCTGCACTTCATACGGATCACGACAATCCGGTATCGTAGCACTAACGTCCGCACACTGAGCCGATCCGAGCGGGCGAGACTTTTTTTTTTGTGTCACTTTGTTGAAGAAAGGCCCATCAGCTTTGCCGATTCGCCGTGTATTTTTGTGTGTGTTTGGATGGTTGTGGTGGCACTCTTTATTTGACTTTGGGGGACAGGAATGTTATTGTTTTCGGACTTCGTCCGCCAATCCGCCTCCTTGGATGGTGGTTTGCTCTTCCTCTTCAGGAGTTGTGTGGTTGGACGTTCTCGTTGTCTTCTTGGTTCTTCCGAGGCGATTTGCCGTTGGGCTGTCGTACTTTGTTTGGTTTTGGGTGGAGCACTATTTTATTGTTTGAGTAGTATTTGAGTCGTGCCTGCCTATCCTTATGAGCTATGATATTTCTACATATTTATTTAGAGAGGTGGCTAATGATTGTAATCCTACCTATCCTTATGAGCTATGAATTTTCAACACATTTATTTAGAGAGGTGGCTAATGATTCTAATCCTACCTATGATTATGAGCTATGAATTTTCAACACATTTATTTGGAGAGGAGGCTAATGATTCTAATCCTGCCTATCCTTATGAGCTTTGATCTTTCTACGCATTTATTTAGAGAGGTGGCTAATGATTCTAATCTATCTACAGCGTTATACGCTAATTCTAATCGACTAGATGTGGCTGATGATTTTTAATCTATCTATAATATTTATGTCTACTCTAATGTACTAGGTGTCAGTTTAGTCTGCTGGTTCTTCAATTATGCTATGTGGCACGCGTTGCTTGTGCTATTGCTTAGGTTTGCAGGTGCCTACGTTAGTCAAATTCTGCAGTTATCTCTTATAATATCTAGTTTGTTATGGAACCGTGTTACTAATTTCCTGATTGTTTCGTCTAACATGTCCATCTCCATGAACTCGTGGAGGTGTCTGGTGCGTGCCCATGGTGGGGCGCCTAGGATCCGGCGTAACACTTTGTTTTGGACGATTTGTAGTTGGTATCTGCTGGTCCTGCTTGTGGTGCCCCATGAGGTGCAGCCATACGTCATCGCCGGCAAGATTGTGGTTTTGTACAATGTTCATTTTGTTTCTTGTTTTAGGTTTTTACTTTTGAAAATTGGGAAGAGGGCCTTTGCTAGGTTTTGAGCTTTTTGTTTCTTTTCCTTAATGTGCCGGTGGTAGAGCAGTTTTCTGTCCAATGTGACGCCTAAATACTTTACTTCATCCTTCCAGGGTAGCTCCTGTGCATTTAGTCTCAGGTTTTCTTCAAGGATAGGTCTTTTTCTCGTAAAGTAGACTGCGACTGATTTCCCTGCGTTCAGTTGCATTTTAACTTGGCGACACCATACTTCAACTAGGGACACTTGCCGCTGCAGCCTTTTGGAGGTGTCGTTTGCCGCTTGTGAAAAAGGCCGTATTGTCAGCGAACTGGGCAATGTTTACTCCTGGCTCCAGTGGGATATCGTTTGCGTAGATGTTAAGCAGGGTTGGCAAAAGAACTGATCCTTGGGGATTTCCTGCATTCAGTGGTCGTATGATTAAGCTTGAGGTTAGCTTAATGGAGATAGCAAAATTTGCCTATTTTCCCGCCAAAAGCCGCCATCTTGGATGAAGTCATGCACTGTTGCCAAGTCTACATGCCGCCATCTTGGATGACGTCATTGCCGCCATCTTGAATAAATTTTCAACAATGGAGAGTGGGGTGGCACGAAGGTTATCCCACTACTACCAGGCGAGCGGTATACCCGACGGGAGGCCCGCTTCACACGCCATTATTATTATCGACCACCAGAAAAAGATCTGTCGAAACACCAAGGAAGATGTTGAGAGCATAAAATCGATAATCACCTTGCTACAAACAAAGGCCTAACGTTTGACAAAAGAAAAACAAACAAAATCTACAGACAACATCTCTGTCCTCCGAGACTGCTGAACTAGCTCTAATCTTACAGCCAAACCACTTCGCCCGCCATCCAAGTTAGGCGCAATCCGAAGATCACTGAAGACCTTCGTCTGCCTCTTCGTTTAGCAGTTGTTTATTATTCTGCTGGTCATTAGTACTTGTGAAATAATGGAATGATAGCACGCTATTGTAAGATGCTTCAATTTGAAATGCAAGTAAATAAGCCGTTTAGTTTGTCTAATATTAATAAGAGAAGTTTACCATTTTGGTGCGCTACTTCCGAACGTAGAAGCGAATCATGTTTTCATGATACCCATACCGAGCAAACCATCTGCCATCGGTACTTCACGCCACATTACGTCATCTTGCCACTTCTGCCCCTTCTCAACTGTTCTAAGAAGAGCTTCTTGTACCTAAGTGTGAAGGCTGCAAAGGCAGAAATATTACAATGGCAGGGTGTATGTCTGTTGTGTTACCTGATGAAAAGTGGTTCTGCCTCGGTGCCAGGGATAGCCGTATGTTGCTTAGGAGGAGGCCAGTTGAGAGCTTGAACCTGTCTGTGTGCTGTACGTACTGGACCTACACTTGGAGTTATGGTCGTATGGTCATGGTTATCCCACACATCCTGACTACAAATTTGTCTTATTGCCATTTATTAACAGCATTCCAGGGGGTGTCTTCCAACAGGATAACGCTCGCCCACATACCACTGCTGTAAACCAAAATGCTCTAGTGTCGACATGTTGTCTTGGCCTGCTCGATCACCAGCTCTGTCTTCAACCGAAATCATACGAGACATAATCGGTCCACAACTACAGCGTCATTGACAAATAGCAATAACAGTCCCTGTATTGAGCGACCAAGTACAACAGGCATGGAACTTCGCATCACAAACTGACATCCAGCACTTGTACAACGTAATATACGCACGTTTGCATGTTTGCATTCAAAATTTTGGCGGTTAAAGCGGGTTTCAATGTACCAGTATTTCACATTTGCAATGGCTTATCTCGCGTTTACATTAACTTGTGATCTTGCAACAATAATTACATAAATTTGTTACCTAGACAAAAGTATTCCAAAATTTCATTACTCTACGTTAATTATTTTTTGGTGTTGCGATTTTCTTTCCGTCGGTATAATTTACGCTCGGCACGAACTAGCGTTTTTGAAAGTTGGTGCCGGCTGGAGTGGCCGAGCTGTTCTAGGCGCTACAGTCTGGAACAGCACGACCGCTACTGACCCAGGTTCAATCCTGCCTCGGGCATCGATGTGTGTGATGTCCTTAGGTTAGTTAGGTTTAAGTCGTTCTACGTTCTAGGGGACTGATGACCTCAGAAGTTAAGTCCCGTAGTGCTCAGAGCCATTTGAACCATTTTTGAAAGTTAGTGTCTCCCCATGCGATTTCCGTTTCAGCAAGGAAGAAGTTCCACTGAAAAGTCATGGGTAATTTTCTGCTACAATTATGAGTGCTATTTTCATATCACAACCCGTCTTAATTAGATTGTTTGTCCTACAAGTTCACCTAAAACGGAATTTGCAAATTTGAAATCCTCCCTAACTGGAAGGTATTTTGATGTTTCTGGTATCCAACAGGCAATCCATAATCAATAGGTAGTGTGTTACATGTGAAGGTACAGCTACAACTGATCGGCAGATAAATAAGGCCACAGATGTACGCATTTTACGAAACCATCCAATGCAAAGAAATACATATCGACAGAGATAATTTGGTGCAGCTTCATACACTCAGTGTTGAAAGTTAATGAATAATACTCTCCATTCATCATGTGACTGGAGCCTGAATGTTTCCATGAGGTTGTCCCATGTTTCGGCGCGCCATTCTGTGAGACGTTTTTGCACTTCTCTTGTTATCTTGTTCTTTTCTGTCCGGTCCCTAGGGTCGCGCATTGGTTGCCATCGTTTTCGTGTCTTGTTTTTCAGGTGTCGGAGGTCTTGCAGCAATGGGGGAATATTGTCTTGCTGTTTTTCGATTGTTGTTGCTATGGTGGCGTTTTTGGCGGCTATTTGGATATCTTTATTTAACTACCGTATTGCTTCATCTACTTTGTTGACGGTGGTGCGGTCGGTGGTTGGTCGGGTGGTGGCTGTTAATGCTGTTCTATATTGGTCCCAGTTTATGTCAGTGGTTTTCTTTGGTGGTTGAGATGTTGGTCTGATCTTACGGATAGACGAGTACTGGGTGATGGTCGGATGGCAGGTTGTTGCAGACTGTCATCATCACATTGCCTACAGGGCCCTTGGTTAGTATAATATCTAGGACGTCTGGTCTCTGCTGGGGTAGGAGTGGTAAAAGTGTGGGGTCGTCTGGCCCTTGGATGATAAACTGAAGCGTTTCTTCTAGTGATCGCAGCTTATTTCCCTTCGGGTTCACTATCCGCGAGTTCCAAAACGTCCCCAAGAGAATTCTGTTCGTAAGTCTTCTTCTAGAAGCTGGCGGTTTGGGGCGAGGTATGTGGCTCCGATTAGTATCGCCCCATCGTCGGTGTTTATTTTGGCGAGTGTGACTTCAATCTGCTGTAGTTCTGGGCTGCTCACTAGGGCGTTGGTTATTGTGTTTTTGATGAATATTGTTGTGCCTCCACCTCGTTGGTTTCGTCGGTCGGATCTGTAACAAGTCATGTTTCGGAGTCGGAAGTTGTCTGATGACAGCAGGTGGGTTTCTGTAACCAGCATGATATCAATGTCCTTTTCGATAATGAACGCTTCGGTTTCGGTCTTTTTGGGTTTGATGCCATTAGCGTTCCAAACGCAAATGGTTATGTCACGTTTTTGCCTTCTGTGTCCCGCCATTTTTTACTCTGTGAGCATTATGGCTGCTTCCAGCAGGATTACTGCCTTTGCCGTTTTGTCTTTTGCTGCACGGAGTTTGTTGGCCGTTGGTATGATGGTTGTCACAAGATTTTGTTTGTTGAATAGTTGTAGTGTGGGCAGTATTTCAGCCAGTGCTGTTCCCAGCTCGGAGGGCCTTTGGTCTGCTGGTGGTTGTTGTTGTGGTGGAGTGCCCAGTCGTTGTTGTGTTGGGGTGCCTGGGGCCATGGTTCCGTCGTGTTCTGGGTGTCGCTGTGGGGGTGACGTTACATTTGCATACGTGCTGTCGGTTGACCGCATGCCTCTTGTGATGGTGGCATTTGCTAATGTCTGTCTTCTGTCGGCGTGTCTTGTTGAGTCCGTCTGTAGTTCCGTTCGTGTGTGTTCTTGTCGGGTTGTGTTTTGGCTTTGGGCTGGTCTGGTAGGAGCGGCACTTATATTCACTTCTTGCAGGGAGCGGGGGGGGGGGGGGGAGGGGGGGGTGTTGCGCTCCTCGCGCGGCTCGGTATTTGTCAGCAGGCTACTGCGGGCTATTAGCTGACATTTCCTCACCGTCTTCTCTGGTATTCCGTTCTTCGTCTTCGTCCATGCGCCTGTGGTTATGCCAGAACAGGAAGCACAACAGAAGATCTGCGTCCATTTGCTGCTGCCAGCTGAAGTTGTTCAGGCGTATTTTCCTCTGCACTGGGTTTCGTTTTGAGAAAAAGATCTGGTGAAATGCCAACTGCCTTGGCAACTACTTTTGCTGAATTCAAAATGGTTTCCTCCGAATCTCATGCGTCTCATTAGGTAAGACTTTAATTAGTTGTGTTCCTACGTTGCTGTGGCCGAGCGGTTCTAGGCGCTTCAGTCTGGAACCGCGCGACCGCTACGGTCGCAGTTTCGAATCCTGCCTCGGGCATGGATGTGTGTGATGTCCTTAGGTTAGTTAGGTTTAAGTAGTTCTAAGTTCTAGGGGACTGATGACCTCAGATATTAAGTCTCACAGTGCTCAGAGCCATTTGAACCATTTTTGTTCTTACGTTGAAGGAAATACCTTTGTTCTGTATAAAGAAGTTTTTGTGATCAATAGAGGCCAAGACATTGTGCCGAAACGATGATATCATGTGGCCTTTGAAAGTTCCAATGTACTCCTTGAGTTCCAAAACAGTATTTCTTGCTGATAGGGTTAATGTGGGTATCTTATCCACCAGGAACAGGGTCGAAGAAAAGTGCTTCAAAATCTGGCGCACAGTATGCAGTCTTTCATTCCAGTGAGTTTCAGGAAGTCTTTGCATAGACAAAGGCCAGGACTGCTACAGAACAAAGACTGAAAACTTTTAATGTTTCCAAAATACGTCACATCATAATCCAGTTTAACAACATTGAGAGTGTGCTCCGCTGGGAGAAAAAATGGCAGACTTGTTTTAAATTATTCTTGACTGAACATCACTAGTGTGACGACACATGTTGGACCCACTGTCATAGCTCTGAGCACGAAAATCCGCGAATGGTACTCCATAGGTTTCTAATGTGGACAATACTTCATCAGTTATGGCCTCCCCTACTTTGGCACTAATATTCATAAATTCAATGAATCTTTTTTTCTAATTTGAAATAGACAGTGGAGAATGAGTACATTCTGCTTCTGGTGGGAAATGTGAGAAACTGCGTCAACTATAGATCCATAGAAGATAGAGTCTTCTCTTTGATTTTTTTTTGTTTTCAGCAGTTTGTTTTTAACCACATAGAGATATAAATTCATTATCCTTGCACCATGATAGATAGTGAGCTTGATGTACCATACTTAAGTTCGTTAGTTGGTTTTCTCTTTCTCTTCATGTTCACGTCATATTTTCCAATCAGTTCCAATATTCCAAAAAAAAAATTATTGTGAGCATCACCAGTTTTAGCATTCTCCCCTTGGAAAGCTCATCCATAATTATTTATAATACAGCTTTTCATCCTGTTGCTTCACTGTTAATCGTCGGTTGACGGTTACTGTCGACCCCGTGTCTTTTCAATGATGTTTGAAGAGTTGTCCATTTTATGTAGTGTTTTCGAAGTTCGAAGCTTTTTTCATGCATCTATAACAACGTGCAAAGTTATTGTAGGGAGCTACTTGTGGAGAAAATCTTTATTTTGCAAGTTTACTCTGATTTCAGTTATCTGAAGACGGCCTAAGAAGCTGAAAACTAGTTCATACAAATAAAAATCAGTAAAATAAAGAACCGCCTAAGTGTTATTCAACTCTCAATATGGAATGGTTGTATCAAGACGCGACGGAAGAATCAATAAATAAAAAAAATACTAAAATCTATATTAGCACTTTTTACATTACTTTCTTGACTTGAAGTAAGAGAATCTCTGCCGTTTTTTGTTTCCTCTGCTTCAATTGCCTGTTCAGAAGCCAATGTATTTCGTCTCGTATGATTTGTTTAACATCTTTTTGGTCTGAAATCGACTGAACAACAAAGCGCGAAGGATAGTTATCTTGGGCTACTGTGAGTTTCGAGATATCATGAACCTGAATTTTATGCAAACTCTTCTTTTTTATGACACTTCAAAATTTTTATAAATCTAACGACCTTACTTAGTTTTTCTAATTTCTCTTTTTGCAGCTTTCTTTTTAAATCTCCAGATTTATGTTTATAGCTCGACATATTAACTTCTTGTTGTCTCTATTCTGAAATGAAACAATACATCCCGGCTAAAATATATTTCTTCATAATAGAGATCTGCATTTCTCATATTGTGTTATTAGCAGAAGTTAACGCTTACCTCATATTGGTTAAGAACATCTTAACGTAAACAAAATCGTAGCAAGACGAGGCACTTTTACATGAAATGACTTAACGTAAAATTTAACAAATATGCGTTATTACTTTCAGTTGCAGGAGACAAAAATGATAGAATTCAGCCCACGCCACGCGGAATGGACAGGTGAACTGCGACTGAAGAGAGATGCGATGCGTCTCTTTTTAAGCTAAGAGGAAGAGGGAAATGGCTGAGCAAAAATGCCATTGCAGGAAGTGGGGTTGGGGAAGCGCGGGGTGGTGCAATGACGGAGGAGGGGGGAGGGGAGGGGAGTGGGGTTGCTCCTACGAGCTAAAGGCCACAGTCAAAGTGGTACCGATGTAGGTAAATTCGGACGACGACCTACATCGGCCAAAGACCGCTGATCTTTTCAAATTAGTACGCTACTACTAGGGGGTCACACTGTTACCGATCTCGTCACACGCACGTAGAGACTTCGAACGAGAATCGGCGTAGTTCAGATCAGTTCGTTAGCATCGGACAAATCGATCGCCTTGCCCAACAACTCACCATGCTTTTGTTCGTTTCCTGGTCTCCGTAGATATTCTGCAAGCGCCTATGAATATCTAAGATGCTCTGGTTTATCTGCAAAAGAAACTCAGTGACATCTCTCTGGTGGAAAGGCACCGCCATTACAGACGCCTACGGTAGCAGCTGAAGAGGGAATGTTCCACGATGTCCCGCAACAAATTCCGCATTCTTTCAGCCGAAATTGGCCGAGAAAAAAAAGTGTTGAATGTGTTGTATTACTTATTGAACGCCTCTCCTAGAAAATGACTATAAAGAGGATGAACATCCCTTGCCCCTCCGGCGACAACCAACATGTTTCCATCTTCCCAATATCTCTGTCTCTGTCTCTCTCTCTCTCTCTCTCTCTCTCTCTCTCTCTCTGCCTCTTCTCCCTCTGCCTCTCCTTTTTTTCTCTTCCTCGTTCCCTCTTCTCCGAAAAGTGTTTAGGCATGGACCATATGTTTACAGTGCGGTTAGCTTGCTGTTAGCGCCCTTTACCGAGAAGGTGTGCGACATCAGTTACTGTTTGTTCTGTTAATTCTCGTATCTCATAGCTTCGCGGGTACTTGCCATCTCATGACAAATACTGCACTCTAGTTAGCAAGCAAAGGCCTAACGTAAAGGCCATACATGTGGAAAAGAGAAAGAGGATTTGGCTAAACCCTTACTAACATCTGCTGTGCTCCGCAGTAAAATAAGTGCACCATGTAACGTTACTCTGGCGTATTGTCCATTCTTTATTCTGTGAGAGTAGTTTTAATGTTATGGAAGTTACGGCCCTGTAGGTGTTTAATTTGACGATCTCTCCGTAATGAAATCTAACTATTGAAGAGAATATGATTAAAACTTTGGCGTCCTGATACGGAAGGTAAGAGAATACATTTCCTTCGGGCAGATGATTATTATAGGTACATGCTTTGACACTTAGGGACAGTAAGAACCAGTAATATTACAAAGAAAGGACACAGAGAGGGGGAGAACTAGATAAGAGACGGGAAAAATCAAAGGTGTATTCACAGCCTGAAGCAGCTAAAACAGGCCACCCTGAACGTATCCGAATGACTTAACATATCGAGGTGCGGTTTTCGCTAAGCTACAGCTGACAATGCGGCCGTGTTTCTAAGGAGAGACAAGTAATTTGTAACAGACATAATAACACACATGAAATTAAACCACTCACATTCTCAAAACATGGTAACCATCAGACATATCGCCCGCATCTCGTGGTCGTGCGGTAGCGTTCTCGCTTCCCACGCCCGGGTTCCCGGGTTCGATTCCCGGCGGGGTCAGGGATTTTCTCTGCCTCGTGATGGCTGGGTGTTGTGTGCTGTCCTTAGGTTAGTTAGGTTTAAGTAGTTCTAAGTTCTAGGGGACTGATGACCATAGATGTTAAGTCCCATAGTGCTCAGAGCCATTTGAACCAGACATATCGTATACCGACTGTGCAGAACACCACTAAGCAAAAGAACTATCAAGACGAATTAGACAAGATTATCAACACAGCACAATACAAAAGATACAACAGCAAGGCAGCACATAAACTACACAACACTTTTAAAAGGAAAATACAAGCAAAAGACAGCAAAATTAAAAACATTTCAGGTATACCAACACGTATCAGTAGCACGCAACGCACATTCACACCACAAAACTCATACGTCAACACAAACACAAGTGGAACACTGTAATACACCATAACCAACTTACAAATAAGATCAGTAACATCTTCAAAAAGCAACAAATTAATATATCCTTCAAGACAAGTAGTAAATTAAATACAACAGTTCAGGAATATATGAATTAACATGTAACAGCCTAGAACTCTAACTGTATTGGGATGAGTGCAAGAAATTTTAATATCGCGTACAAAAAACACGTAAGGGCAGTGAAGAGTGAATGTACCCACTCCACATATGCAGAATCCCTAAAAAACTGGGATAAAAACAGACATGGCAGTCTTATGTCATAACTACAAAGTAAAGGGAATGCTCACTCCACAAGAAGAATATTTCATACAGAAAGCCATCCACTCTACTCTCAACCTGCAATTCCCGTGATCCCTCCGTCGACCGCAAAGATGAACAAGAACATGCCCAGTACGCTACAATATAGGTTATGTGTAGTGAAATGTTTAAATCTGGGCCATCAGTTTTAAGATAATGGTACTACACAGGGTGAAAAGTATTTAAACCGACAAACTCTGGGACGTTGTAGGGGACATCAAAACAAATATTTTTCCCTAATGTCATTTTTTCCTGTGAGGATTATTTAAACCGGTGGAGGCCGGATTACGCTCTTCAGTTGTTAAGAGGGCGTATTACGCTGTTCAGTTGTAGGCAACTGCTGTCCACCAGTGCATTAGTGCATTGTCTCTGTTTACTAATGGAGCGATACACATGGAGTGAGTACACTGATATGGTTGGTGCGTACTACGTACCCCACCACAACGGACGAACTACACAGCGGGTTTATCAACAACAATATCCTAATCGCCGTATCCCGCATCATACGACCTTTGCCGCTGTGTACCAACGTCTGCGTGAGACCGGGTCATTTAGCAGATTACCTCTGGACAGGGACGCCGTCGCACGGTAAGAACGCTGCAATTCGAGGAAGCTGTCTTGCAGCATGTGGAGCGGGATCCTTCAATCAGCACTCGTGAAATTTCACGTAACATGGGAACGAATCAGACGAATGTAACAACAGTCCTTCGAGAGCAATTGTTATGTCCATTTCATTTACAGCGCGTCCACAACCTGGAACCAGTTGATTATTTACCCAGAGCACAGTTTTCGCAGTGGTACCTGGAACTGCGTGAAATGTATCCTACATTTCCATCCTCTGTGTTGTTTACCGATGAAGCAACGTTCGGGGGTGATGGACAATTCGCATATTTGGAGTGAGGATAGCCCACATGCCACAATTACTAGCGCTCATCAAGTGCGGTTCTTCGTTAATGTGTGGGTCGGTGTTGTTGGGGACTGTTTAATTGGGCCGTATCTGCTACCTAGTTGTTGTCTCTTGGTCTTAAAAAACTGGAAAAGTGTTTGTTGGTTTAATTAATTTGCCGCCAGAGAAATCTTCCTCTACCGGTTTAAATACTCCTCATAGGAAAAAATGACTTTAGAGAAAAATATTTTTTTGATGTCCCCTACAACCTCCCAGAGTTTGTCGGTTTAAATACTTTTCACCCTGTATGCATCTAATACATATAGAAGAACACAAAAGTACAAGAAAGCACACAAAAATGAATGTAAGTTTAAAAAACACGATCATATAGTTGTAAACAATTAGATAATTAAATGAGGTGTCACGAGGGGCTACAGATCTCTTACCAAAATATGTGTAGGTAGTTAAGAAACCAGCAGTGCCCAAGTATTTATTTATAGCTGTGCTTGAGACGTCATATTCGTGGAATTCATTTTTGACTTATAAAGCTTCTTTGTGCACAACGTTTGAAGTAGCACGATTCGATACATGAGCGAAGAGGCTGTTTGCTTCAGTAACACGGGAGAGAGCCACATAGAGCTAGCCATGCGAAAGCTAACTGACACCAACAACACGCAGCATCAGACCTTGTGCTTTGTCTATCGTCAACTTACAACATAAGCTCACCAGGAATTGTACTCGCCAGTTCCGCTTGGGCAGCCGTAGCGTGCGCATCGCTGTGCGGAACGCTCGCAGCAGCGAGAGGACGTGAAGTGCTATTGTCCGGTGTTGCGTGCACGTCAGCAAATTGTCGCATTGCTGTTTTAACGGCAAAGGCAAAATTGTCGTGAAGTCACGCACGCAACATTATGGGCAAGCGAAGAGGAAAAGAAAAAGGACGCAACGGGAGAGGAAGACGCCGCGAAAGTCGAGAATGCTGAACATTCCGAGCCTACAAACCCGGAAAACACGGCGAAGCCGACCGACGAGCGAACAGGACGCAACTCCGCGGACCGAAAGCCGGGCAGCCCCGACAGCCAGCTTCTGGCGACGGACGCCGCGCGCAAAAGCGACGTGGAGGCTCCACGAACGGGCGATACGGCCAGTGGAGATGCCGGAAACAATGAGAGATGCTGCCAAGCCGACGCACCGACGAGACACCCGATCTACATCTGGTACCAGGACAAAGACTGGGCAGAGTTCGTCGACCGACTGGAACAAGTCGCGGCGGTAGAGCCGAACAGCCTGGACGACAACTCGCTACTTTAAAAAAAATCTTTATTTACAACTGTATAATAATTATACAATCTTAACCCACTTCCTTAAATGATTAGTGGGTCCTAATTTTATGCAGCATTAATTGCAGCTTAATACAAATTTAGTTAGTGAGCTACAGCTATAGCGAGATGACAATCTTAGGATTTAAAGGTTGGCTACAGAGCGCATACACAAGCTCTGGAATCTAATATATTGTTGTCGCGCTTCGCAGCGCACGGATTAATTAGTGGCAGTTTGGAAGCCAGTGTAGGAGCCCGCCTGCTGTGGTGCGCACGTGTGTTGGGCGAGGGGTCGTCGCCGAACTGCCGTACTGCCGTGTCCACCAGCAGCGACACAGCATTTGCTAGTGAGTTGATATTTTTTATAATTTGCAGCGCGCTTATTAATTTAAAGAAAAGGGTTTGTGTATGTGCGTAGCAGCAGACGGTAATTTTGATAATGATAGGAGTTGAATTCTTAAGGGAAACCATTGTTAGGCGAATAGATTAAGTATTGATTTTTTGTCATTGATTTCTTTTGTAATTGTTAGGGAATTGTTTCACTATGCATTTAACTGAGAAGTATTTCAGTCTGTCTCAAGAGTTTGATTAATTTGTAATATTGCTTTAATGCCACTGGAGGCAGATTTACATACGAAGCGATTGTTCAAAGAGCTTCTAGCGTTTTGTTAATTGACTGAGAAAGAATCGCTTTCAGAATATAGTTTTTTTTAAAAAAAAGGAATTAGATTTGACCAAACCCTTTCTCTTGAATTATATGTAGTTGTAGTAAGCAGTAGCAGCCGCAGCAACAGCAGGAGCCGCCATACAGAACATGCATTGCACTCAGCATGAATAATAAGTCTTTTTATGTTTTTGTTAAATAATTGAATGCAGCAGATCAAGCAGTGGCAGCAGAAAGACAAAGTAATTTATTTGTTGCGCACAGGACCAATTTTAAAAAAATAAAGTTTAGGCGATCTCTGTAATAGTAAAGTTAACAAGACTACAAGCACGAGTATTCAGTAGAAAACACGAGATAAGAAGTAAGAGCTCGCGACTTTCAAGTTTATAAACCTACTTTTTAGAGCCCTGCTCATCGAGCTAATCCAGATGAGCGTGCCCCTGACACTGGGCAGGCCAAGGATGTTATTCGCTGCAGGTTCCTAAATAACTAATCTCCTGATCTAAGTCCTACTAACTAGTTCTAATCTAAGTCCGGTACTTTGTCCTGTATCGGTGGTGTTGTACCCCACTCCCCCTATTCCTGTACGCAGCGGATTCCAGACTACGAGGAAAGTCGGCCTGTCCACGCACAGGCGGTATGGGAATAGGGCGCTAGATTCAGCTAGTGTTTGGTGTGTCTCAAATTGTTAATTTATGTCCCTCAGGTGCTCTTTTAACACTTTTCGTGATACCTCATCCGCCAATTGGTTAAGAGTTTGAGAAGTGTCTTCTTGTCTAAGTAAGTGGTATGTGTCATGGTCAGGTAATTGGTCACGTAATGTGGATACTACACCATTGAAAAGGGAGCACTCGTAGACCACATGATCGGGAATACCCTCTGATACACCACATTCACATGCGGGTGTGGCCCTTTTCCCAAACCGACATAAATATGTCGGCTATGGCCCATGACCAGTGAGAAAATGGATCAGTCCTTGGGTAGGTTCAAAGTATTCCATGCCCAGTCGTTCCCTGACGTTAGGAAGAAGTTCATATGTCCTGCGACCTGTTTCTTCTGCTTCCCATAATTCCTGCTACAACTGCTCGCTCTTCGCCTTATCTCACCCTTATCCTCAACCCCAATGCCTAATATATCTTCTATCTTCGCGGTATTCCCCTTTTTAGTCCAGAACCACGCACCCTGTTCTCGAATTTTGATGTACAGGGGGCAGAGCCCCGTTATGACTAATAGGGCTCCCCCCATGGATGTTCTGTAGGCCCCCACGGATCTCAGTATCATGTGTCTCTGAACCCTTCTCACTGTCATGACGGGCACAACCCTTGTGAGTCTGTGTGCCCAGACTGCTGAGCCGTAACCCACTATTGATGTTGTGATATAGTTTTATGAGGTGAGGGAGAAGATGAAATCTTTTATGTCCGATGGACATGAGATTGTTTAGTGTTTGGAGGGCTTTCTGGGTTACGGTGTCAATGTGTTTCCCGAAGTTCCACCTTTCATCAACGATGATTCCCAGGTACCGTGTCTCACGTCGCCGAAGAACCGGTGAGCCCTCGATTCTTACAGCTGGGTTTCTGATTAGCTGTACTTTTAGTAATAGGTATGTTACATACTTGGTGATATTTTTATTTTGGTGTTTTGGCACTATAGTTGCAATTGATCCATGGCCCTTTCTATTTTGGGCTCTATGTCCTCGCGACTACGGCCGCCAACCAACAGGAGGAGGTCATCTGCGTAGGCTATCACCTCTAGCACTTCTTCACTTTGTTGCAAGGTATCCAGTAGCGGCTCCATATGGATGTCCCAGAACAGGGGCCCTAATACGGAACCCTGGGGGCATCCCTTTGTTATTGATTTTCCCACTCTCCCGCTAGGGGATGAGAGCCAGACCTCCCGATCCTCGCAATAGCCCCTCAGGCAACCATATAGCGGCCCTGGACACTCTTTCTCCCGCAAGCAGGGGAAGAGCGAAGGCCACCACAGGTTGTCGAAGGCGCCACTGATGTGTACCATGATGCCAACTACGTACTTGTGCAGGGTAGAGCCACAGACCTCAGCCGCCAGGGTGATTGCATCAGATGCCGATCGCCCAGGCCTGAAGCAGAACTACCTGCTGCTCATCCCACACAGCACTCGGTGTGCAGCCAGTCTGTCAGCCAGTAGTTTCTCTAATATATTCCCAAGTAGGTCCAGCAAACATATTGGTCTATATGATTTTGTTTCTGTTGGGTCTTTATCAGGTCATTTGCTGATGATCACAAAATTCGCGGTCTCCCAGATCTTCGGGAACTTCTTTTGTCTAAGGCACTCGTTATACAGGTGAGTGAGTGGCGCAGTTAGCTGGGGAACTAAGAATTGCACCACCTCCGCCAGAATGCCGTCTGGCCCAGGAGCTTTACCTCTCTTTAGTGATCTTATGTGGGCAGCCACCTCCTCTTCAGAGTAGGGGTAGACTGCCGTGTTATTGTTGTATTCTTTGAGGTCATCATGTCATAGTTGCCGCTGTCCTTCACTTTCCCCATCCGCGCTATCGTCAGGCAGCAGGGACTGGAGGAGGACCTCTGCAGTCTCCTGCCAGGATTCCGTCATACCGTCCCCATGCCTGACTGTTGACAGTTCCATAGGAGAGCGGATCTTTTCTCTAACTAATTTAGAAGGTGTGCCCCAGTGGTGTAAGACTAATTGATTCTGAACAAAGCTCTCCCAGCTTCTTGTCCTTACAGCTTTTAGTTCCTTTTGGAAACCTTGGCTTGGCCTCCCGATACTGCAGCAGCCACCTTTGCCGTTCCAGCCAGACGACTCTGTGCTGGTAGTGCCTCCTCAACCTTCTCACAGACCGGCGCATGTCCTCGAGTTCGGCCGACCATAGTGACGGAGAGGCCGCCATGGCCTTCGTCCTAGTTGGTACGGCTCCTTTTATTGCGCTCACCAGTTCCTCAGCTCTCTCGTTTATGTCTGTGTCCTGGTATATGTCACCCTCTGGCAAGGCAGGAATGTCGCACTCCCTCGCTAGGCGTTCGCAGTCAGCTCTTTTATAATTTAATTGCACCTCCTACCCCATGGCCCAGCGGCACTCTCTTTCACCTAGGGTGAAAGTTATGAGATTATGGTCATTGTAGTGGCATTTTCTTCAACCTTTCATAGTTGGGTGATGTTAACTGCGTTTGGTGTTACTAGGGTTACATCAATGTTTGTGCCTGGTCCTCCCCCCGCAACGTAGGTAGGAAGGTTGCCGGGCTTGTTTGCCACCACTAATTGCGAGGCCATGATGAATTCTTCAAGCTTCTCTCCGTTTGTGTCCCTTGTACCGCTGTACCATAGGGGGGATTTTGCATTGATGTCAGCGGTTATTATCATTTTTCGTCCCTGCAATGCCATGGTTACTGTGGTCAGGTGGTCAAGATGTCTTTCGGTGTTGTCACCGTATTGAAAATACATGTTAATTAGTGTTATTACTCCGACGGGAGATTGCAACTCCACGACATTGCAGTAAATAGTTGTGTACTGTGAGAGTATCGTAGCTCTCAGGGCTTTGTTTGTGATTATTGTCGCCGCTTTCGGGTCTTCCCCTCGGCTGACAACCTGCCAGGTCATGGCTGCAAATGCTATTTTTCCAGCTTGGGAGTACAGCTCCTGCAGGCAGAGCACATCCAGCCTCCTCTCCTCCACCTCCTTACGCAGCTCCTGCATCACTAGTCTGCTGTTGTGAGTATGAAGTTGGCCAACGGTAATTTTGGTCATTAAGGAAAGTAGGTATGTATGTGATCGTTAGGCCACGTCCTACTCGAGTCAAACATAATTCGTCCATTTGTCAACACAGATTGTTCGTAGATGTCAATGAGGTCGAATTTCTCGCCTCGTCTTTCAAAGACTTTCTTTAGTAGGTCGCGCAGGGCTCCTAAGTCGATGGGGAGATTCACTGACTTTAGCTGTATTCTGTCTACAGCCTTCATTAGCGAGAAGGTGACCTTTCTGCCGTTTTCATGTCCCACACGAACCACATGTCGCATGGCAGTGGTCAGGGCAGTCGGCTGCTCCAACCTCGCCAATTGCATTGTATATTCAATGTTGGGATGTACTCTGATCAGGTCAACTGACGGTAGCCTTACTACAGGGGTATCTTGTGTGGTTATATGTGCACTTGAGCTCGTTACTGTACTTTCTTGGACTGGTTTCTGCTCTTTTTGACTGATTTCATCTTTCGGGATTGCCACTACCACAGGATGCCCTTGCCGCTGCTGGTCTTTGATCGGCCTCGTTCCCCGGCTGTGAGAGGAGTGTGTTGTGACCATAAGCGTGGGCTCAGTCTGAATGCCTTTGTCCATCGTTGGGAGCTCAGTTTGAACACCTTTGTCGACTGTCTCAATTTTCGTGTCGCTCGAAAGAGACCTCAAGAATTGTTTAAACTTACTCGCCCTTATGGCATCCCTCCTCCTTTTGCTCGGGGATTTCCGCTTTGGTATCCTGTTCTGTTTAATGTACTCAACTGTAATCGATCCTGGAAATCAATCTTTGTTCTAACATCCGGTAGGTAGGGCAATTCCGACCTGTGGCTCCACAAGATTTCTTGCCACGTCTCTTGCACGAGATACAGACACCCGCCGCCCTACACTCTTTTCGGGTGTGACCATCTTCACCACACGTGGAGCACGCCGACCCCCTGGTGCAGTGCCTTAGAATGTGGTCCAAGTCTCTGCAGTTGTGGCAGTGAGGTACCACGAGATAATCCCTAGTGTTGACCGCATGAAAGCCAACATATAATCTGCCCATTGTCATCACCTTTCTCCACATGGGTGCGGTAACCTCGGCAACGTGATGTGCAACATCATGATCCCGAGGCCCCATTTGGAATCTCAACTTGAAAGAGTTTTTGAACTCCTCATCATTCATATGCTCAAAGTTCTGTTCTATAATTGTTTCATAAAGTTCCTCATTCATCATTGTTATGGGAACATCATATAGTATGATCATAGGGTTTCTTTTCCTCGGTAGTTCTTGTCTTTTACTGGATCAATGGTGGTCGTCAGTAATTCTCGTATCTTTTTTACACTAGTATCTTGGCCTGGGAGGGTCCTGAGAAAGACCGCCATGTCTGGCCGCTTGGTAACCTTAGCGATTGTGTCTTTTGTGGTTTGCGGCTTGAGTGGCGCTTGCGCAACCACTCCCGTCCAGGTCTTAGTCGGTTGCCTCCTTAGTCTGTCATTCTCCTTTCCTAATTCTTCTACGCGGCCTTCGAGTTCGGCGTTGGCAATAGCCCATGCAGCCAACTCTTTTTTGATGATTGACAGTGCCGCTTGACTTATTTTTCCGTTTTTAATGTTTTGCCCCAAGAGCAATGTAATTTGCGCATGCCTCTGTGTCACAGTTTCGTCGTCTGCCTGTCCCAGCTCGTCCCATGGACAGGGATCAAGCATCATTGATGCACGCTTGGGCGCGAACTCGTATCACTCGTCTCAGTTCCAGCCATCTTTAAATTACGAGTGATAAAAGGTGGGAGCCCGTCTCTTACCCCGGACCGGCTCCTCTGGCATGGGGGGGGGGAGGGGCAAAGAAGGCAGCTCACCCACCGGCCTCGCCCCAAGGCCAAGGGCACTCTCGAACTGCAGGGTTCCACGCGCCGTTGCCAGCGCACTGGTCCCCATCGGTGACTCCGTCATCGACGATTTCACCTGACGCTCCTCGGCAAGTGCACCCCGCACTCCACCTACTCAAGTGGCGGGCCGGTCACCCAGTCGTACAGCGGTCTGGACCCAGGTAACCCGGCCCAGGCGATGTCACAACCTCCTGGGTTTGGCAGAACACGCCCCGGTTACCCAGGGGCGCGGTGAAGCATCCTTGCCGACTCGCGCAGTGATCCGACGCCGACAAACGAGGTCGCCGGCATGCAGAGCACCTGCTGGTCTGTGCCCTGCGAAAAGAGAGAGGGACAGATCGTCGGTCCCTCAGGCAGAGCTCCCCCTGTGCCACGCACCCTTCGCAGCTCTCCCTTCTGTCGCAAGGCAACGTTCGGGCGAACCCGAGAAATGCCGAGCTTGACGTCTGGCACCACGGGAAGGTGGAAAGAGCCACTTGGGAAGGAGAAGCTATGAGAGACGCATCACTTCCCCTTCTGAGGACTGCCGCGGCACGCCCGACTAGAAGCGATACGCCCTAGTGCGAGCCTCCGTTTCTTACGGCGCGCCGGTAACGGACAGGGCCGTACCAAACGCACCGTCAAGCGACTGACCTCACGCCAGAGAACTTGCTACTTGCCGTACTAGCAAGATGCGAGTGCGACGCTAAGAAACTCGCACCACACCTGACGCTGTACATCGCTGACAAACCGAAGACCGAAGCGGAACCGTGGAGAGGTGGAGAAGAAGAGAAGAGGCACAGTCAAGGCACTTGTGAGAGGACTGCCCTGGCTGTGCAACGAAGACACAGTCAAGAAAGGCGTGCTGCTGCGGGGATATGAGAATGTGGCAGTGAAACTCCACAACCGGACCAACAAGCAGAGACCGCCTTTGTTCATCCTGGCTGTGGAAACGGCCAGAGGTGAGCAGAAACGGCCTGCACCAGAAATATACGAGATGAAGAAGCTCATGGGCTTCCCAGTAACAGTGACGCCTCTCCCAGCGGAGGTAGACACGAGGCAACAATGCTTCAAGTGTCAGCAACAAGTACATGTGGCAAGATACTGCCATAACGAGGCCAGGTGCGTCAAGTGCGGAGACAGCCACGACAGTCGCAGAAGCACACACACAAGTGAAGACCGCCCGACTTGTGCCCTCTGCGGAGGGCCACAAGTCGCGAGGTGGCGCGGCTGTAGGGAGCTTGCACGCCGCAAAACCACCGAGGGGACGCCGGAACAAACCGGGCGCAAAAAAAGGAGGAAGAGGCGGAAGTATAGCAAGAAAGCCGTGGCATCACCGCCAGAGAAGAGAAAAGGCGCCACGACGGCAGCCTCCCCCGCCCGCGCGAGCGCCAACCGCCACCAGTTAAGAGTGGTGGTGGAGGTGGGCGACCGCCGGGGCCCGGGCGACGGCACATTGCCGCCGTACGCCAAAGTAAAGAAGCCGCCACAATGGCAGTGGGCGAAGTACCGAACGTGGATATCGGGGCCGCCATTCAGGAAGCGGAATCCCGTTTCCGAACGGTTCTCCACACCGAAATGGAGGCAGCCTGCCTGAGGCTGAAGGGAGCCCTCAGCCTGCGGCCGCAAATGGAAACGCGGGCGATGCAGGAAACCCCTCGGACAGGAATCGAAGGTGCCACTCAGACTTCCCCGATACCAGAGACGAACACCAAGCTGTAGAAGAAAAAAAATGGTTCAAATGGCTCTGAGCACTATGGCACTTAATATCTAAGATCATCAGTCCCCTAGAACTTAGAACTACTTAAACCTAACTAACCTAAGGACATCACACACATCCATGCCCGAGTTAGGATTCGAACCTGCGACCGTAGCGGTCGCGCGGTTCCAGACTGAAGCGCCTAGAACCGCTCGGTCACAGCGGCCGGCGCAGAAGAAGATGCTAGTTGTAAACCGAGCAGTTCAAACCAGGGAGTTCGTGAACTGGGGTAACAGGGTAGTGAACTCTGAAGTAATAGGCGAAATAGATGTCTCCAGGCTCGACGCAGCGCAACGGAGAAGTGCAGACGTTCACGCAAGGAACTGGCTACAGATTCGGAAGAAATTTGAGAACGAAGAAAGAGAAGACCACCACAAACGAGAGGACACCACCAACAACAGCAAAAACTATATCCTTAACATTCCCTCTCAACTGTAATAAAATACACCCCATAAATATGTAACAAATAAAGTAGACGAAATAAAACATTTTTAACACTAAGTCCGACAAGAGCATGAAGAAGCTCTATAACGGCCCGCCCTATTCCCTTCAGGGAAGGGAATGAAAAGTTTTAAAAAAATTAAAAAGTTGTACACATTTAAAGCGAAATAGTAAATTGTTAGGAATAAATGGTATTCAGGGTATAAAAACTCACTTGCCAGCACCACTTCCCATCAAATGTTCGCTCCCATGATGGGGAGAAATAACTTTACGCGTCTGTGAGCGAAGCTACGTTGCGCCTCGTTTTTGGAAGGAGTTTCCAAGGAGCCAGTTAAATACTGACGTTCTCGAGGTACAACAAATCTCGCCTCACGATCTTCATAGGATTTTTGAGACCGCATAGTCCGCAGTCTTTCAGTCGTTCTGGTTTATGCAGAAAGATTCGGCCTTTTCTAGGCATTTTTATTCGTATACAAAATGAAATCAAAATGTAGTGAGTAGGCACTCAAATTCAGAAGCAAACTTAATACATTCATGTTATCTTCGTTGTTCTTTGGATTCTCTGTTTCCTCAGTCACAGTCTTATAAGTTACATACCGTATTTTGCGACTGTAATAAAATAAAAATGAAACACACACACACACTCACACAGCAACTGCAGACGCTCTCGCTACCAGCAAAACGAAACAAAAGACGAAAGCATGTTGCACATCAAAACCGAGTGCAGGAGATGGTGAGATGGCAATGGATCCTCACAACACTGAAACGTCAATATATCTAGTGTTATTGGAAGTGTTGCACGCTAAAATCTACCACATATGTGTAGAAGAACGCGAGGAATGACTAAAATACAAAAAACCGTGAGTAATTATAACAGTTAATACTGTTTATAGTAGTACAGCAAAGCTTGAGATCTGTTCATGATCGTAGAAAACATAATTGTAAGAATAACTATATTGTTACAGTGTCCATTGAAAATATTTTAAAATAAAGCGAAACGACTTGGGTCTTAATTACACTCCTGGAAATTGAAATAAGAACACCGTGAATTCATTGTCCCAGGAAGGGGAAACTTTATTGACACATTCCTGGGGTCAGATACATCACATGATCACAGTGACAGAACCACAGGCACATAGACACAGGCAACAGAGCATGCACAATGTCGGCACTAGTACAGTGTATATCCACCTTTCGCAGCAATGCAGGCTGCTATTCTCCCATGGAGACGATCGTAGAGATGCTGGATGTAGTCCTGTGGAACGGCTTGCCATGCCATTTCCGCCTGGCGCCTCAGTTGGACCAGCGTTCGTGCTGGACGTGCAGACCGCGTGAGACGACGCTTCATCCAGTCCCAAACATGCTCAATGGGGGACAGATCCGGAGATCTTGCTGGCCAGGGTAGTTGACTTACACCTTCTAGAGCACGTTGGGTGGCACGGGATACATGCGGACGTGCATTGTCCTGTTGGAACAGAAAGTTCGCTTGCCGGTCTAGGAATGGTAGAACGATGGGTTCGATGACGGTTAGGATGTACCGTGCACTATTCAGTGTCCCCTCGACGATCACCAGTGGTGTACGGCCAGTGTAGGAGATCGCTCCCCACACCATGATGCCGGGTGTTGGCCCTGTGTGCCTTGGTCGTATGCAGTCCTGATTGTGGCGCTCACCTGCACGGCGCCAAACACGCATACGACCATCATTGGCACCAAGGCAGAAGCGACTCTCATCGCTGAAGACGACACGTCTCCATTCGTCCCTCCATTCACACCACTGGAGGCGGGCTGCACGATGTTGGGGCGTGAGCGGAAGACGGCCTAACGGTGTGCGGGACCGTAGCCCAGCTTCATGGAGACGGTTGCGAATGGTCCTCGCCGATACCCCAGGAGCAACAGTGTCCCTAATTTGCTGGGAAGTGGCGGTGCGGTCCCCTACGGCACTGCGTAGGATCCTACGGTCTTGGCGTGCATCCGTGCGTCGCTGCGGTCCGGTCCCAGGTCGACGGGCACGTGCACCTTCCGCCGACCACTGGCGACAACATCGATGTACTGTGGAGACCTCACGCCCCACGAGTTGAACAATTCGGCGGTACGTCCACCCGGCCTCCCGCATGCCCACTATACGCCCTCGCTCAAAGTCCGTCAACTGCACATACGGTTCATGTCCACGCTGTCGCGGCATGCTACCAGTGTTAAAGACTGCGATGGAGCTCCGTATGCTACGGCAAACTGGCTGACACTGACGGCGGCGGTGCACAAATGCTGCGCAGCTAGCGCCATTCGACGGCCAACACCGCGGTTCCTGGTGTGTCCGCTGTGCCGTGCGTGTGATCATTGCTTGTACAGCCCTCTCGCAGTGTCCGGAGCAAGTATGGTGGGTCTGACACACCGGTGTCAATGTGTTCTTTTTCCATTTCCAGGAGTGTAGACTGTATTATAACCCCAAAAGACGGTTTTAACCTATGCAACTTGTTAATAAATTTGTTTTTTCTAGCAAAGAATGTGAATAAAAACTGTCAAAGAAGCTAAGCAGTGACGTTACGTTTTTGACTGTTGTGGACTGGCCAGACAGCCAATCCACTATACCCGGTAGCCGAAAAGCACGCGTTAAGCTCACGCAGGCTGGCGTGAGGTCTGGAACAATTAAAGGAGTTGAGTCTAATAAATAAAGTACGTAGTTTATGTAGTACTTAACTTTAATCCATAATTGGAGAACATCGGTCCGACGGTACAGGCATCCATAGATAAATAACAAATGTGAATGGCGCCTTGCTAGGTCGTAGCAAATGACGTAGCTGAAGGCTATGCTAACTATCGTCTCGGCAAATGAGAGCGTATTTGTCAGTGTCTGCAATCACTGACAGTGACGACACGCGAGTCCGACCTATACTAGCGGACCGCGGCTGATTTAAAGGCTACGACCTAGCAAGTGTGGTGTCTGGCGGTGACACCACATTGACCATACAGCCAAATAAGTAATTCCGTATATACTAGCCAAGTCACTTCGTTGTTTAGTTCGTATTCGTAAAGATAAGATTGCTGAGCTTAATTCTGTCGTTGACGTGAACTTCCGAAAAATACATTTGTCACTGAGTTAAAAAAAAAAATCAGAGCTATCTAGGTATCAATCTGTGTATTACAAAACTAGCAGCACCATCTATTGGTTGTTTTGGGCGCTACAGAGTAATAATTAAATATCCGAACTGTTAAGTTGAGGACTGTGCTGCTGGTCCCGGCGGAGGTTCGAGTCCTCCCTCGCGCATAGGTGTGTGTGTGTTTGTCCTTAGCATGATTTAGGTTAAGTAGTGTGTAAGCTTAGGGACTGATGACCTTAGCATTTAAGTCCCATAAGACTTGACACACATTTGAACATTTTTTTTTTGTTAAGCTGAGGAGACGATTTTAGACAAACAACACTTTAAACTACAATATATTTTCTTCCGTGAACCGAATTTCTTGAAATAAAGCCTATATGTTGCCTCAGGCTACGCTCAAGTTACCTCTGAGAACGGCATAAAAATTTGTCCAGTAGTTTTGGAGATTAGCATGTTCAAACAGAGAAACAGACGGACACGACGATTTTACAGTTTTATTATTAGTACAGATTGAGTAATTTCTTTGTATAGTGTAGATGTATGTTGTAGACCATTGAGATGCGTAGCATGAGTAGACGAAATATGTTTGGTACCCACAAATAAAGCATTCAGTTGCAAAAGGCGGCCGGCCGTGGTGGCCGAACGGTTCTAAGCGCTACAGTCTGGATCCGCGCGACAGCTACGGTCGCAGGTTCGAATCCTGCCTCGGGCATGGATGTGTATGATGTCCTTAGGTTAGTTAGGTTTAATTAGTTCTAAGTTCTAGGTAACTGATGACCTCAGAAGTTAAGTCGCATAGTGCTCAGAGCCATTTGAACCATTTGATAGTTCGGTAATTTTCACGCGTGCCAGCAACTGCTTTCTTTCGTATTGAAATTCTTACATTCTTCTTGAAGTATGAGTGTGTTTCACCTGTTTCATACATCTTGCTCACCAGATTGAAGAGTTCTGTCAGGCTGGCACTCTCAAGGCTGTTGGGAGTTCTGACGAAACATCGTCTACTCCCTTAGCCTATTTCGACTTACCTCTTTCAGAGTTCTGTCAAATTCTTCTTGCAGTATCACATCTCCCATCACATCTTCATCTACGTCCACTTCCCGTTTATAATGTTGCCTTCATGTGTATCTCCCTTTTCCACGCCCTCGATATACTTCTTCCACATTTCAGCTTTCCCTTGTTTGTTTAGGACTGAGCTCTTGATATTCATACAGCTATTTCTCTTTTCCTCAAAGACCTCTTTAATTTTCCTGCTGCGGTATCTATCTTCCCCTTATGAAATATGCTTCTAAATCCTTACATTTGTCTACTACCAGTCCTGCTTAGCATTTTGCAGTTCTTGTCAATCTGATTTTTTAATCGTTTGTGTTGTCTTTCGCCTACTTCATTTGCTGCATTTTTATGTTTTTTCCTTTCATCAACTAAATTCAGTATCTCTTGTGTTATACAAGTATTTCTACTAGACCTTGTTTTTTACCTGTATGATCCTCTGCTGCCTTCAGTATTTCATCTCTTAAAATTACCTAATCGTCTTTTACTGTATTCCCTTTATCTGTTCTAGTCAACCGTTGCCTAATGCTGCCTCTGAAAATGTCAGAAACCCCTGGTTCTTTCAACTTGTCCAGGCATCATCTCCTTAATTTTTTTACTTTTTCCAATTTCTTCAGTTTTAATCTACAGTTCATAATCAATAAATTGTGGCCAGAATTCACATGTGCCACTGGAAATATCTTACATTTTAAAATCTCGTTCCTAAATCTCTGTCTAACACTTATTTACTCAGCCTGAAATCTTTCAGTGTCTCCAGGCCTCTTTTACGTATACAACCCTCTTTTATGATTCTTATATTAGGTGTTAGCAATTAATTTATGTTCTGTTCAAAACTCTACCAGGCGGCTTCCTCTTTCATTCCTCTTCCCCAGATCATATTCACCTGCTATTTTTCCTTCTCTTCCTTTTCCTATTATCGAATCCAGCCCCCTATCACTATTAAATTTTCGTCTCCCTTGACTATCTGAATGATTTCTTTTATGTCGTCAAACTTTTCTTCAAACTCCTCTTCATTTGGGGAGCTAATTGGTACATAAACTTGTACTACTGTGAAAGGTGTGGGCTTCTTGTCTATCTTGGCTATCTTGGCTACTTCGCTGTTCATAGTAGCTTACCCGCATTTTTATTTTCTTATTTATTATTAAACCTACTCCTGCATTACTCCAGATTTTGTATTTAAAACTCTTTATTCATCATCCCAGAAGTCCTGTTCCTCCTATATCTAACTTCAACCGATCCATTTCCTTTCTAAATATTCTAAGCTACCTGCCTAATTAAGAAACGTAACATTCCACGCTCCGATCCACAGAATGGCAGTTTTCTTTCCCCTGGTGACGATATCCTCCTGAGTAGTCCCGTCCCGGAGATCCGAATGGGGGAATATTTTACCACCCTAATATTTTACCCAAGAGGTCGCCATCACCATATAACCAGTAGAGCTGCATGCCGTCGGGAAAAATTACGGCTGTAGTTTCCTCTCTCTTTCAGCCGTTCGCAGTACCGGCACAGCAAGGTCGTATAAGGTTGATGTTACAAGGCCAGATCAGTCAGTCATCCAGGTCGTTGCCCCTGCAACTACTGCAAAGGCCGCGCTGCCCCTCTTCAGGGACCACACGTTTGTCTGGCCTATCGACTGATATCCTTCAAGTGTGTACCACAGAGGCACGCAAGCCACTCCACCGATGGCAAGGTCCTTTGTTCATGGGAGAAGAGAGGGATCTTTCTTATCAACAATCGCAAGTCCCAGAATTCAAGTTTTTCGATACCAGGCTTTTGTTTGTAAGTTGTCAATAGCAATCTATTAAAACACCAAATAGTATAAAACAGTTTGCAATTTTTTTGTCACTGACTCTCGGACTGTGTGGCGGCTTGAACGAGCGACTTGGGTCCAGCCAAAGGAGTGTTCTGGGAATACCACATTCCAATGCACTTCATCCTCCCCACATTTAGGTCCACCAACAGTATCCTGCCGGTGAATTTACAAATCGGTTACAGTTCTCAGAATGTTGTCTACGAGAACTGTAAAGCTTTGCACCGTTGTTATGAAAGATTTTGTGTACAGATAGCACATCGTTTATATATAATGGACAAAGGAATATCTGCAACACACACTACTGGTCAGATGAAAATCAACTCGGGCTGAGAGAGAGGTGGATAAAAAACGACATTGGTCTGTGAATGTGTGTGAGAGTCTTCAAGAATCGCGTTGTTGCTCTCTGTTGTACTGATGGAACTCTAAACAACCATAAGTATCTACTGTTCGATAGTTTTCAAAGACATCCCACTGGAGATATTACTATGTGATCAAGTTCAACACATCTTATGTCAATTAAGTCTTCTTCGAAACGTCTTTCAGTGGTGTGTAAGAACTTCTCGTAAAATAAAAGAAGGAATGTTATAGAACGAAAGTAAAAAGACTAACTGGCACAAACCTGGAAGAATGTCCTCGGCCCGCTACTCTCACCAGCATAAGGGCAGAGTGGTACTACACATAGAAAAATGTTAATTTGTTTGTGGTAATGCAAATAACGTTGTCCAACAGAAAACAATTTGTGTGTATGCAAAAGACACTGACAATCACCATAAAAGCGACGAGCATTCTACATCCAGATGATGCAGCTTACCCGAAAAGAAAGAAGAATGACGTCAGCTGGCAAAAGAAAAGTACAATATTTTACGTATTCTTAAAAAGGAAAAGGAGTGAAGGAAATCGATTGTTGTACATGACTATGCAACACACAAACATCAACAAATTAACAATTATTATAAAAATACGCAAGCTCCTTTAAAGGAATTGTAATGTGAATCTTACAAAGGTGTCACCTTAGAAATTACTCAGTCGACAATTTCTCACATATTTCCGTTTTGCTGAGTTAAATGTGAATCTGCTGCAGAGTATATAACTATTTATAAAGTGATTTTTATTCTCCGTTATGCGATGTGATTATGTGAAAGTGTTTAATGTCAAATAAAATTTTGAAAAGGAAAGTAAAATTGGAAAATAAATAATTAATTGCATTTAAAAAAGGCGAAGTAAATGCGACAATTCAGCAGCGACAATCGTTAAAAACAACTTGCGTACATCAGAAAATTCACCATATTGTTCCTGCTTGTTCTTGAGTATAGTGGTGGACTGTCTTCATATACGGGTTGTACAAAAACACAGTGCAGTATGATTGTTAGCGACACGTGCAGTATGACTGTTCGCCTGCCTGAGTTAGTTCCCTTCTAGTGGAGTCTCCCAACATTTCACTGTTTCGTTTATCTCAGCCAACGTCAGTAGTATCGTTGGCGTGTGTCGTTATGTGTTGACGTGAACGTTAAGTTCAGTTCCTTTGTTCGGTTGTTTCGTTTTTGTCACTGTTAAAATGCTAACCATTGAACGAAGTGTGTTAGTAGTCGAATTAGTGTTCAAAGCTGGCGGTAAATACACAGTTTCAGTTCGTCAATCATTTAATTCAGTTTGCTCGGAGACAACACTCCTACATCGCGATACTATGCGAGATTTGATTAACAAATTTCGAAGTATGGGTTCAGTGACAGATGCACCGAGAAGTGGTCGTCCTAGCGTTTTGTCTGAGGATAAACTACTCGATATTTACGATGAAACGTCCATGACTCCGAACAAGTCAGTAAGAAAAATCGCCCAGGAAATCGATATTAGTGTCGGAACAGCCCACACAGCTGTAAGGAAAAAATTACAACTTTTCCCATACAAAGTGACAGTCGTACAAGAACTGAAAAATACTGATCATGGCAAGAGACTGCATTATTGTCAATGGTTCAAAAATTTTGTTCAACAAAATAGAAGGGATATTCTTAATGAAACGTCTTTCCCTGATGAGGCGTGGTTTCATTTATCCGCGTACATGAACTCGCAAAATTCTCGTATGTGGAGTACTGCAAATCCATTATGTATTCATGAGGAACCACTTCATTCTGTGAAAATAGGAGTTTGGATTGCAATTTCTAGACGTCGGATTGTGGGTCTCATATTTTTCTGCGAAACAATAAACGCACAACGATACTGCAGTAATATTTTGTACACATTCATAGGAGAAGTTGTGTTAAGTGAAATAATGAATGGTCATTTTCAACAAGATGTGCAACCGCGCATACAGCTCGTGTTTCAATGTCACTGCTTGCTGATGTTTTTGGTGATCGCATAATTTCACAGGGACTTTGGTCTACGATCGCCCGACCTAACACCACCTGACTTTTTCTTCTGGGTTGCAGCGAAAGCAAGCTTATATAAAAACCGTCCAAAATCCATCGATGAACTGAAAACTTCAATATCCACTTTCACTTTTTCTGTTACAGAAGATATGTTGCAGCTTATGTGTGTAAACATGATTAGACAAATTGAATTGTGTATTCAACAACATCCGGTCGCTGTGGCCGAGCGGTTCTAGGTGCTTCAGTCGGGAACCACGCCGCTGCTACGGCCATAGGTTCGAATCCTGCCGCGGGCATGCATGTGTCTGATGTTCTTAGGTTAGTTAAGTTTATGTAGTTCTAAGTGTAGGGGACTGATGACCTCAGATGTTAAGTCCCCTAGTGCTTAGAGCCATTTGAACCATTTTTATCAACAACAGGGGGGAAACTTTCAACATTTAATGTTAAAATTTGTAAGTAAAAATGAATATTCAATAAATTAATAACTTGTATTTCACTGAGTTTGATTCGGTATATTCACTGCGACATACGGCACGTGCGGCTATCAATCATACGGCACTGCGGAGAGAGTTTTTGAACACCCCGTACAATGCCTGACAAAAAAGTGAGCCACCGAGAATGGAAGGAGGAAACAAAACGAAACTTCACGGATTGAGGGGATACGAGATGTTATTCTAGAGATTACAAAATGGAGTCAAATTCACAAAGAACTTGACAGTATGAGCCCACTTACCAATATGACATTGCATCCTATCTGGCTGGATGCGTGCACTGATTCGGTTGGGAAGGATGTCATAAACACGTTGTAACCTCTCCTGAGGTAAGCTGCCCCAAAACTATTGTAGGTTAGAACTGGAATTCTGCACACGCACTGGAACGGATTTGATGTTGAGCTGGTCCTGCACATGTTGTATCCTGGGATCTTGATGGCCACGGGAGTTCCACAACACTACACACACTGTTCATAGAGGCACTTGCCAATGTGTGGACGAGCATTGTCGTGATGAAAAATGGCACCATGATACTGCCATATGACGTGTTACACATGAGGACGTAGGACATCTGTTACGTGAAGTCAGATTTCGCTCAATTACAACCAGCCGCGGCCTGCAGGTATACCCTGTCGCTCTCCACATACTGACACCAGGAGTAACACCGCTGTGCCTCTCCAAAACATTTGAAGAACGCGACCTCTCCCCAGGTACCCGTCATACTCGTCGGCGATGATTATCCTGGGTAGTGCAGAACCACGATTCGTCGCTGAACGCAAAGCACGCTATTAGTCAGCAGACTATGTTTCCCGGCAACGGCACTACTCCAAATGTAGCTGTTTGTGATGTGATGTTAACGACAGTCTACACACTGGGCGGTAATTTCCTAGTCTGGCTTCTGCGAGTCTCCGGCCAAAGGTGCAGTATGGAACACAGTGTTGTTCTCGGATGGTAGGTGCAGATCTGACCAGGTTACGATGTACTCAGTTTACAATTCGGCGATCTTCTCTTTTGGTGGTGAGACGTTGTGAGCCAGAACCTTGACGACGGGTATGTCTGTTCTCGCGTCCAAATGCAGTCCAGCATCGGAGCACTGTCACATCTAAATAACCCACAAATGTTACCAGGCCTGGTAACAATATATGGATACGAACAAGCTTAACGCACTATGGTAGCAGTTCAACCTGTCCAAGATAATTGCAACACATTTAAATACTTGCTTGGCGAGGATGTGTACGTGAGCAAAGTTACTTTCAAATCCGACCACGTCTTCTCGGTGCTTAACTTCAATGGTATCAGGAATATTCTTTAAACCATAATACACAGAGTGATGGTCACATTACGAAAATGAACATATTAGAAGTACTCTGTTGGACTTCAAAACTGCAGCACCATATAGGCGACATGCAACACTAGCCCAATTGCCACAATTGTTCTACATGCCTGAATATGGAAAAGATTTACATTTCGGTGCACCCTCAAGAAATAGGTCGGAGTAATATAAGCAACATTCTGTACATAGGCAAACGCCATACAGCAAGTCATTCTGTAACCGCATTTGAATGTTAGCGTTGGTGAAAAAATCGTGTTACGTCTACAGCAAGTGTCGCAATTCAGCTACAGCAGGTTCTTAGCCTATGGAGACAATGATTTACCGTTCCCTGGTCAAAATTTTCAATTTAGCACGAGCGAATGCGGGTTACTTTCAACGACGCCCAGGATTTCAACTGCCGCATGTGACTAGCGCTTGAAAGTGCCCACACATACACTCCTGGAAATGGAAAAAAGAACACATTGACACCGGTGTGTCAGACCCACCATACTTGCTCCGGACACTGCGAGAGGGCTGTACAAGCAATGATCACACGCACGGCACAGCGGACACACCAGGAACCGCGGTGTTGGCCGTCGAATGGCGCTAGCTGCGCAGCATTTGTGCACCGCCGCCGTCAGTGTCAGCCAGTTTGCCGTGGCATACGGAGCTCCATCGCAGTCTTTAACACTGGTAGCATGCCGCGACAGCGTGGACGTGAACCTATGTGCAGTTGACGGACTTTGAGCGAGGGCGTATAGTGGGCATGCGGGAGGCCGGGTGGACGCACCGCCGAATTGCTCAACACGTGGGGCGTGAGGTCTCCACAGTACATCGATGTTGTCGCCAGTGGTCGGCGGAAGCTGCACGTGCCCGTCGACCTGGGACCGGACCGCAGCGACGCACGGATGCACGCCAAGACCGTAGGATCCTACGCAGTGCCGTAGGGGACCGCACCGCCACTTCCCAGCAAATTAGGGACACTGTTGCTCCTGGGGTATCGGCGAGGACCATTCGCAACCGTCTCCATGAAGCTGGGCTACGGTCCCGCACACCGTTAGGCCGTCTTCCGCTCACGCCCCAACATCGTGCAGCCCGCCTCCAGTGGTGTCGCGACAGGCGTGAATGGAGGGACGAATGGAGACGTGTCGTCTTCAGCGATGAGAGTCGCTTCTGCCTTGGTGCCAATGATGGTCGTATGCGTGTTTGGCGCCGTGCAGGTGAGCGCCACAATCAGGACTGCATACGACCGAGGCACACAGGGCCAACACCCGGCATCATGGTGTGGGGAGCGATCTCCTACACTGGCCGTACACCACTGGTGATCGTCGAGGGGACACTGAATAGTGCACGGTACATCCAAACCGTCATCGAACCCATCGTTCTACCATTCCTAGACCGGCAAGGGAACTTGCTGTTCCAACAGGACAATGCACGTCCGCATGTATCCCGTGCCTCCCAACGTGCTCTAGAAGGTGTAAGTCAACTACCCTGGCCAGCAAGATCTCCGGATCTGTCCCCCATTGAGCATGTTTGGGACTGGATGAAGCGTCGTCTCACGCGGTCTGCACGTCCAGCACGAACGCTGGTCCAACAGAGGCGCCAGGTGGAAATGGCATGGCAAGCCGTTCCACAGGACTACATCCAGCATCTCTACGATCGTCTCCATGGGAGAATAGCAGCCTGCATTGCTGCGAAAGGTGGATATACACTGTACTAGTGCCGACATTGTGCATGCTCTGTTGCCTGTGTCTATGTGCCTGTGGTTCTGTCAGTGTGATCATGTGATGTATCTGACCCCAGGAATGTGTCAATAAAGTTTCCCCTTCCTGGGACAATGAATTCACGGTGTTCTTATTTCAATTTCCAGGAGTGTATTTTTCGTTCGGCCATGCAGGACTGTGCGACATCTGAAGTACTGTGGACTGTTATCATGGAGATCATTGTTGCGGCTTCCTTTGACAGGCACCAGAGAGACGCTGGTCAACAACACTGGGCGCAGCAGTGGCACCATGTCGTCTTTACAGACGAGTCCCCTCTCAGCGTACATCATCGAGACAAATGTATTCATGTGTAGAGACCCCGAGAAGAATGAACGTTGTTAGATTGCATTCGTCATCGTCATACTGACCTAGCACCTAGGGTGATGGTAAGTGGTTCCACTGAGTACAATACATCTAGTTCGCATACGTGGTATCTCGGGCAGCGGCTTTCACGTTTTTGATGGGTTAAGGCGTGTGGCTATATCTTATCTTTGAGGTCACCGTGACGTTATCTTTCAACAAGATAACATATGGTTATGTTGCCTGTGCTACCCTGAGGTACTTCGATACAGAAGGTGCCCGATTGTTACTCTGGTCAGCACCTTCATCAGATCTCTCCCCATTGAAAACATTGGGAACATGGGTTGCCAAGAGATGCCATGCTACCGCTCCCCAGCCACTTTAGTTGATAGGCCTGGCATAGAGCAGAAGCAGCATGAATTGGCACTCCCATACCTTTCCAAGTTCAGGTTTACTAGACGCCCAACTGGGCCAGAGTCATGCCTGCTGCCGGGAGTGGTACCTCTGCGTACTGTATTTCGCACATTGTGCACTCCAAATCACTTACAGCTTTAATAACATATTCTTCATAATATGCTGTATACGCACAGTAAGTCAAATTTCGTTATTTTTCTATGCTTTCTGTTGTGGCAGATTCAATAGCCAACGGTGTAGTAATTGAGAAAAGTCTTTTTTTTTTAATTTATAGGCTAGAGAACCTAAACTTCGTATGAAATTGAATTCGAACTACATAGTTTATTCATTTAATTTATTTCGTCCGTTTTTTGCCAATACTGCTTCCTCCAGTTGGTTATTAATATTATCCTCGTACTCTTGTCTGCCGCCGGCAAGCGTGGACTCTACGGGAAGAGTAGTGACTTCGTTACACGCTGATGCCAAACACATGGATCGTTTGTGTCTCTTGGCTCGTAAGTATCACACAAAAGCTGTCGATTCACACTCGTCTTCACTCACAGCCAATGAGCGCTGAAGACATGGATTCCTTAGTTTCCCATTGGATTCTCCTCCTGCCCCTCCCCCCCCCCCCTCCCCTCTTTCATCACGACAACGCACTGTACGGCACTCTCCCCAGAGAGTAACATTGGTACTATTATTAAGAGACCCAGTACGCAGAAAAGTTCCACTGACGCCATGGCAAATTCAGGCTCATCAGCTTAGGCTATCCACAAAGAGAGCATCCAATTGAGACATCGAATGGCTACATCTTACGGGAATCCAGTAGAGCCACAAGCAGTATGGTTGCCATATATTTCAACTTCAAATTATGCTTCCTCCCGCAAGGCTTCTTCATTCACATCGAGATGAATAAGAAAGGTGAAAGACGTTCCGTGATCTACGGGGCGTTCAAAGTGTCTCTTCGCAGTGCCGTATGTTTGTTAGCCGCGAGTGCCGTATGCCGCAGTGAATATACCGAAATGAAACTCAGTTAAACACAAGTTATTAACTTATTGAATATTCAGTTTACTTACAAATTTTCACATTATATGTTGAAATTGTCCCTCCTGTTGTTGAATACACAATTCAATTCGCCTAATCATATTTACAAACACAACCTGTAACATTTCTTCTGTAACAGAAGCAGTGAAAGTGGATACTGCAGTTTTCAATTCATCGATGGATTTTGGACGGTTTTTATAGACTGTGGCTCTCGATGCACCCCAGAAGAAAAAGTCAGGTGGTGTTAGGTCAGGCGATCGTGGAGGCCAAAGTCCCTGTGAAAATATGCTATCACTAAAATCGTCAGCAAGCAGTGACATTGAAACGCGAGCTGTATGTGCGGTTGCACTATCTTGTTGAAAATAACCATTGAGTATTTCACTTAACACAAGTTCTCCTATGAATGGGTACAGAAATTCACTGCAGTACCGTTGTGCGTTTATTGTTTCGTTGAAAAATATGGGACCCACAATCCGATGTCTAGAAATTGCTATCCAAACTCCTATTTTCATAGAATGAAGTGGTTCCTCATGAATACACAATGGAGTTGCAGTACTCCACATATGAGAATTTTGCGAGTTCATGAAACCACGCCTTATCAGTGATAAACGTTTCATTAAGAAATCCCTTCCATTTTGTTGAACGAAATTTTTGAACCATTGACAACAATGCAGTCTCTTGCCATGATCAGTATTTTTCAGATCTTGCACGACTGTTGCTTTGTATTAGTTGTAATTTTTTCCTTACAGCTGTGTGGGCCGTTCCGACACTAACATCGAGATCCTGGGCGAGTTTTCTTACTGACTTGTTCTGACTCATGGACATTTTATCGGAAATATCGAGTAGTTTATCCTCAAGCAAAACGCTAGGAAGACCACTTCTCGGTGCATCTGTCACTGAACCCATACTTCGAAATTTGTTAGTCAGATCTCGCATAGTATCGCGATGGGGGAGTGTTGTGTCTGGGTAAACTGGATTAAATGTTTGACGAACTGAAACAGTGTATTTACCGCCAGCTTTGAACACTTGTTCGACTAAAAACACACGTTGTTCAATGGTTAGCTTTTTAACAGTGACAAAAACGAAACAAACGAACAAAGGAACTAAACTTAAACGTTCACGTCAACACTTAACGACACACATCAACGATACTATTGACGCTACCTGAGGTAAACGAAACAGTGGAATGTTGGGAGAGTCCACTTGAAGGGAAGTAACCCAGGCAGGCGATCAATCATACGGCTCGCGCGGCTGACAATCATACGGCAGTGCGGAGAGACTTTCTGAGCATTCCGTATTTAAGAAACTATCTCGACATTGAGCTAAAATGGCTTAAGGAAACCTTATTTGGCCAGAGCAGAATTTGAACCCCGCTCCTCGCAGTACGAGCCGGTTTCCTCCGGAAAGTGATGGGCTTTCGTGGAAAACATCACACGTAACCAGTGTTCGGCGATAAAGGTGTGATGTCAAAGTACGCTGTTCCGCCGTCGTGCAACATTCTGCGGCTTTCCAGCTGATAACGGCAGCCGATGTACAACGCTTTGCTGATAGCCGTGCCCTTCCACAAGGCGGCACAGCTTGTGAGCTGCCGCATCCAGCGTTAACGCGGGCGGGGCAGCTAGGATACCAAATTTGGGTGACGCAACAGTCGTGTCAACTTTAAAGTCAATCACAATATTAAACCGCTTGTGAGCGTTATTGCTATTCTGTTATTCTGCGCAACGGATTAATCTGAGATGTGCCCTTTACCCTGTGGCTCCTGCAAGATGCAATTTCCACCAGCACACTACTACAGAAGTCAGACAGACGCTCCTAACGTTCTAAAGAGAAATGCCTGAAAAACTTCAGCAATAAATATCTTCTGGAGTCGTCCGCTCTAAGGAAATGACACAAAAATTCACACATTTTCTTACGTAACTAGTGGGATACTTGGGTACTGGAGTAGTGCTAGTCAGTGTAAGAAAAACATGAAACTAACGAAAATTATTATTTATTTTGCAAAAATTCTGAGAAATCACAATGGCACTTTTAGTTATGAATTGAACAAGTTACATCCTGGTTCTTTTCGGAATGTGAAGTTACCTCTCAAGGATAGGATTCGCTAATGAAATTTCTATATAAAGTTTAAGATTGTTATTGACTTGGCAGAATGGCTGAGAGCCGCGCCTACTCAACTTGAATAATTATCCGTTAGAATGTTGCTAGGTACGGTCGAGGCTGTCGCATGTGAAATGCAGTGAAGTGTACTGTTGTGGAGGAAATATGGGGCTCGCAATAGCTGTAGCGCACAATACTGTAAGCTGCGATGACTGCTGTCTGCGCCGCTCGCTGCTAACAAATAAGATAACTCTCCTTCTATCTGGATTGACCTTCGCCAATCAAACTCTCCCTACGCCTTGATGAAGTCAAGGATTCCTATTCGCCCCTAGTCTAACTATTGGCGTGGTACACCGGTCAGATAACCAGTCCACTGCGATGCCACTCAAAAATTCGCTCACATGTGTTTAACTATAACTCTGTCCGTTCACACCGTACAATAAGTGTGTCGGCCAACACAGTGAACAACGCTTAATCGCAAGGACTCAATATAGAGTCGCACTTTGATTCGCTCTCGACAGAGGTGCTCTCCCAGTCAAGTACTGAGGAGAGACTTGTTCCTCGCGCCAAGAGTGACAACGGAACAGCGCCTCTCCAGTGTAGGGGTATATCTTTCGGTCTCTTCCATTACTCCTTCAGCTCAAGGCGTCAGAAATATCGTCTGCCATTCAGCATTGCTCTTCCAAAACGGGATACAGTTGGGGCCCCTCTACGCCCGCACCAACGTGTTGACCAAACCAAAAGTTCTACTGCCACCTCCGTAAACATGTTAGTTTCTAGTAAGTGGATCACAGGATGCTGGGCTGTGATGTTATCCGTGCGTCTGGGTAAGACTATGCATTAACATGGTCCATCAGGTGATAGATAGTGGACGAAACGCGAGTGAGGGTAGCGATTTGAAGAGCAGAGGGAAAAAAGTGCCATGGCACCTGCCGTGGGAAAAAAAACCTCTGCGACAGTGGGGTGGGTAGTAAGAGCAGTAGTGGCTTACTAGCTGCGATAGTTCATGCAAGGTTGGGTTTGTTAGTATAGGTATCAGGCATCATTACTGTGACAAGCGATGGCGATGTATCCCAGTTGCTGCAGCTGCAACATTCCTGGAACAATCAAGATTGTTATACAGTAGTGGGAGATCGGCCATAGATCATCACACTGTGTGGGGGATGTGTGGAGCTTGTCTGCATACAGTGTACGGTACGGCTTCCCTGTGTGGTGCCAGTTATTCGGCAGTGTATTTCAGCTGGATATCCAGTAATGGCGTCTGATTAACACGGGCTCACCTGTACCGTTATGTTTGCGTATGCTTGGCCATAGATGTTATGTCCTTACAAGTATGTCTTTTGGTCTTTTATGTTTCCATCTATGGTTCTGGTCGTAGTTCCTCAGATTCAGAATAAACGGGTTCTGCAAATGTCTGGAGTTTCTGTAGAGTCTCCCAGCTAACGTATATTCAGCTCTTTCGAACCACGTCATTCTTCAAATAACTTGGGGAAGTGTTTTTTTTTTTTTTTTAATCAGCAGCTAGTCATTTCCATATCTAAGTACTGTGATTACAAACAGGAGTCAATATCCCCAATACACAATTTCAGCTATAGGTTGGTCACTATTGCGCGATTTATTCATTTCTCAAAATCCAGATAGCGTTACGAAATTGTTTGTTGAGTCATGAATGCGTTTCCGACAAGGCACAGATTCAGTAAATCAGGACTTAAAGATACTGCTTGCATCGGTAGTCCAATCTCGAGAAATAGCTGCCACCCTGCGACGTAGAGGTTGGCACGAAAACAGATGGACTGGGAAAGGTACTAAGAATAAGTAACAGTGGGAAAAAAAAGAAAAAAAGAAAAACTTGTAAAGGATGCCTATGAAGCATATTGACGCGACCTGCATGGAAGACAAACCTCAGCATCTAAAATAGTGGTATTTCTCGGCAAGATGAAAGAAGGAGCAATAAACCAAACTTCTGGCAACCCAGTGACTTCACTTCGATTCCGTAAGGAACACAGGGACTCTAATGTGAACGAAGCAAAACAAGAGACTTAGAACTGTCAGTACCTGACACCATTAGTAGAGGTAACAAATAATATCAAGAATTGCAGAAAGCAGTTAAGAAAAGCCGCATAGGAAAACTCCTGGACCAATAATCAGAACACGGAGTTATTCAGATACACCTCTGAGGAAACAGAGTAAAGACCGTGATAAATCTACAACTAATATCGGAAGCAACTGAAGATAGCGAATTAATGGAAAGAATTCATAGTAATTCACTTATTTAAGAAAAGAAATAGAATCGGTCCTAGTAACTGCAGAGTAATCTGCTTTCTAAAAACCGGATACAAGTTTTACGTCAGAATATTCGCTACTTGCTTCTGACGAATCACGAGAAAATTTTGGTTGAGGAACAAAGTCCTTGGATCCTGCACTGACAATGTTTCTGCAACGAAGCATTTTAATAAGTAAACGTAACTGTAACACTTCCATCGAATTTATTAATTATTTACGGTCTACAACAGAGTGCTGAAAAGCAAGCTCTGGAAAATCATCGATAGAAGAGGCATCCCCAAATTTCTTACAGAGGTATGGAAAAAAAACCTCAACGACAAGACGCATACGTGTGACAAGAAAACCAAGGGAAATAGATTCAGAAAGCGTAAATAGTAGATTACGGTAAGGCTGTTCTGTGTGATCAGTTTAATTCAACTTATACAATGCCGATGTCATCCGAGAATAGAAAACTAAACATGTGCAATTAGGTTTCAGATAATGACGTGAATAGTGATAATTTCATGACCATGTACAAGTATGCAGATGAGGTAATAGTTCCAGGCCCTGAAGATTCTTTACAGGAACTATTGTTTTAACTACGGAAACTAATGCAACAATGTTATTCTGAACTCTCTGTGAATAAAAGAGAGTGCATGATTTATTGTGCCCTGCTACTAGCCAGTTACAAGATGGTTTTTAACCCTTTCACGGTGAAAATATATTTTGCATATATTTGAAAAATGAAAGCTCAAAAACTGTCTACCTTTCTCATAAATAATACACTTCCAAAATATTTTTAATCTGACAGATTTTGAAAAAAGGTGAAGTTGGACACACGTGTCCCACGAATCTAACTAGTTAGATGATTTGGCGTGAAGTTGGGATTTTCAGAGCTTACTCTTTAATTTTAGAACGATTTTATCAGGATGGCGATTATGGAAAAAAGTATAACAAATCAGTAGCGAGACTTATTTATTATTTTTACAACGAAAAACTTGAAATATCGTCAAAAGTTTTCGACATAACATTTGAAGATGGCTTTGACATACCCCATACCAATGTTTTCTACACTCTAAGAAGATTCCTAGAGCACAGAAGTCCCACTACATACAAATTATGTACAAATCAGCAGAATTACTAATGTGTGTGGTAATGTTTGAAAACCATGTCTGCCATGTATAACAAAACACAATTAGTTACTTCAGACATTCTTGGAACGGAGGAGATGGTGATTTGATGTGATTTTCGTGAAATACGCACAATATAAACACAAGCCGTCCCATTTGAGTGCACATATCCTGCTATATGTCAACCCAGTGGTCCGTAATATTTTTCTCAAAGTTCCGAAAGCGTCTCGCTAAATGTAACACTAGACAGATATGAGATATAGACGTCCCGACGCTCAAAACTACGTATTACTCTAATGGGGCGTAGCTCATCAACCATGAAAGGCTTAAAAATAAAGGTAGTAAATAGATTATCAACTTTAAATCTCTTAGTTGCAGTTCAGTGTCTGAGAAAAAAGGTGAGATTTAACAGAGTACTGGAGGCAGTTTGGTGCTGTGAGAGTCAGTACGCTGATGTGAGAGTAGAAAATTAGAAATCTGGTACATTAAAGATATGTCGAGCAGTGAGACAAGACTACAGTGTTTCGCCATTCATATTTGATCTTTATTCGAGCTATATGTTTAAAGAAGTAGTCGAAAATGTCGAAGAAGGTATCGTCTTGAATGGAGTGCTGAAAATATCCACTGCACTGGTCAAATTGCAATATTTGCTGACAGCTTAAATTCAACATCTTGGAACCCAAATCAACGAGCGTGAGTTATGACCTAGAAATCAACATAAGTAAAACAAAATTATCGGTTAAGTAACTTACGGGAATTCTGCCAGGTAACACTTTCAGCGACCGCTGATATTTCGGCGGGAGAACACCCCGCCATTTTCAAGGCAAACTACAACGGACAGGCGGCGTACATGCAAATTTAATACCTCGGTTGTCGGACTGAAGCAGGAAAGATAACACACACACTGAACACTATTGCCACCAAAGATGACCAAAGTCAGACCTATCGATAGTGAGACTATGAATTCGCAGGTGATGTAGCATTGACTCTGTCCCTCTGTTTTTTGACAAGGGAGAGAGCCGGATTCCAAACAGAGTTTAAACAGAAACATCCATCCCTGTTAACGGGGTTGCTCGCTAATTTAATCTCAACTGCCTCCCTAATAACGCTGTCCCAATAGCTGGACGTGCATGCCAATATCTCGGTGTTATTATATAACACGGGGTGACCAGTATCCAAGCAATGTTCGGCAATAGCAGATCTATTTGGCTGCTGTAATCGTGTGTGCGGTTTATGCTCAGTAAATCGGTCCTCCACGGTCCTCATAGTTTGACCAATGAATGCCATGCCGCAGCTACAAGGAATACGATATACACCCGCCTTACGTAGTCCAAGATCATCCTTAACGAAACTCAAAAGTGCTCTAATTTTAGATGGAGGTCGGAAAACACATTTCACATTGTATTTTCGTAAAATATGACCGATCTTGTTGGACGTGTTTCCTACGTAAGGCAAAAAGGCAGTAAACTTAGGTGTTGACTCAGAATTATCATCAATCACCCGATGTACAGTTGGTCGATAGCGCAACTCACGTTCAATCTGTCTATCACTATAACCATTTTGACGAAATGTAACTTCAAGATGGGACAGCTCAGCTGGCAAAGTCTCAGAGTCAGAAACGACATGTGCCCTGTGTACCAAGGTACGAAGTACCCCTTCACGCTGAGCCGGATGGTGACAACTATTAGCCTGTAAGTACAAGTCGGTGTGAGTACGTTTCCTGTAGACTGCATGTCCCAATGATCCATCATCCTTCCTCCTAACCAACACGTCAAGAAAGGGAAGGCAACCATCCTCTTCCACCTTCATCGTAAAACGAATGTTCGGGTGGATCGAGTTCAGATGTTCTAGAATACATACTGCCACACCACGGCTTTGCTTGGTTTAGCAGCAGAGTACCGTGACCAACTTAGTAGGAAACGTCACGTAAGATAACACGAGAACCTTACGTGACGGGGACCAGTTACACGTCCTCGCATAAGAAAGTAAACTCGGGTTTTGCTTACACCGCAGAAATCGCCGCTCGGGTCTTCTTAAAGATGAAATTGCTACAGCAACATGACGCAGCCAAGGCTGTGATATCGCTGACACAACGGAAAGTATGGGCCACTGAAGCAGAGGTTCAAAAACAATGACGAGCGAAGCTCGTACAAATACTACCCATTTTGGACAAGCAGGATCAGTGAATTCTGCAGCCAGCTAGAAGGGGAGGGCATGGAATGGGTCATCAAGCTGTCACTGTTAGGCACTGTCTTCCCCAGTTGGAGGTCTATTAGCCACACCTAAGTCCAAATACTGCTGGCGTGGTGCCTTCCAACTAGAGAGCCACCAAGCAGCTACACTCCTGGAAATTGAAATAAGAACACCGTGAATTCATTGTCCCAGGAAGGGGAAACTTTATTGACACATTCCTGGGGTCAGATACATCACATGATCACACTGACAGAACCACAGGCACATAGACACAGGCAACAGAGCATGCACAATGTCGGCACTAGTACAGCGTATATCCACCTTTCGCAGCAATGCAGGCTGCTATTCTCCCATGGAGACGATCGTAGAGATGCTGGATGTAGTCCTGTGGAACGGCTTGCCATGCCATTTCCACCTGGCGCCTCAGTTGGACCAGCGTTCGTGCTGGACGTGCAGACCGCGTGAGACGACGCTTCATCCAGTCCCAAACATGCTCAATGGGGGACAGATCCGGAGATCTTGCTGGCCAGGGTAGTTGACTTACACCTTCTAGAGCACGTTGGGTGGCACGGGATACATGCGGACGTGCATTGTCCTGTTGGAACAGCAAGTTCCCTTGCCGGTCTAGGAATGGTAGAACGATGGGTTCGATGACGGTTTGGATGTAACGTGCACTATTCAGGGTCCCCTCGACGATCACCAGTGGTGTACGGCCAGTGTAGGAGATCGCTCCCCACACCATGATGCCGGGTGTTGGCCCTGTGTGCCTCGGTCGTATGCAGTCCTGATTGTGGCCCGGGCTGACGGTTCCTCCGAGCCTGCTTGCTGGGATCAGCGCACTCAAAGCTCACCAGGATCGACTCTTGAACTCCACTGCCACCATGACATCATCATTGTCGTAAATTTGGAAAAAATTACGTCATTCTTACGCTCTTCAGTTATTGGAAGGCATCCACATGGTTCCTACCCACCGCCTTACTGCAACCACGCCTAGGGTGGAGAGCTAAACGCCATCCTGTCCACTAGAAGTACAAAAAAAATGGTTCAAATGGCTCTGAGCACTATGGGACTTAACATCTGAGGTCATCAGTCCCCTAGAACTTAGAACTACTTAAACCTAACTAACCTAAGAATAATCACACACATCCATGCCCGAGGCAGGATTCGAACCTGCGACCGTAGAGGTCGCGCGGTTCCAGACTGAAGTGCCTAGAACCGCTCGGCCACCCCGGCCGGCCTAGAAGTACAGTTCTACCACCCACTATAGCGGTCATTCACCCTCTACCTCTATAATACCAAACTGCCATTAAACATTAATGGTGAATTTATTGAACAAATAGACAAATACATATATAAGGGAACTAACATTTGTAACCAATGGGACAACAAGCAGGAAATTAAAGCCGTTATTCAGAAAGCAAGAGCCGTCTTTGGTCAAATGGCTCTGAATGCTATGGGACTTCACATCTGAGGTCATCAGTCCCCTAGAACTTAGAACTACTTAAATCTAACTAACCTAAGGACATCACACACATCCATGCCCGAGGCAGGATTCGAACCTGCGACCGTAGCAGCAGCGCGATTCCGGACAGAAGCGCCTAGAACCGCTCGGTCACATCGGCTTGCAGCCGTGTTTTGTAAAATGACCAATGTGCCATCGACGCAAAATTTTGTTACGTTGCTACAAATTTCCCAACCTTTTCTATGGATTAAGAGGTAAAGAAGTTACAGACATTGGTAGCGAGTCAGCACTGATTTAAAACAATGAGAAAAGTTGAAAATTTGTGTCAGACTGGGACACGAAGGCAGGTCTCCTGTTTACTAGGCAGATGCGCTGATCGCTGCACCATCTGGGCACAATCGTCATCTCAACTGCACGAGATACCCTAGCAGGTCTCCTGTCACACCCAAATTCTCAACAGCCACTGTGTCCGGATGGCGCAGTTTTCAGCATATCAGGAGAATAGGGTTAGTGCCCTGATCCAGCACAAATTTTCAACTTTCCTCATTGATTTAAATCAATGCCCACTCGCTGCCAATTTCTATAATTCCTTTGTTTCTTAATTCATATTGGCTGCTGGCTCAAAATGGTGTCTGTTCTTTCGAACGTGTCCACAAAATCAAGAAAGAGTTGTGCGACATAAAAGAAAGTTGATAGGTGTGTTTCCACATCTGAAAGATGATGTCTACTCAAATTTGGCGCCAGTCACATAAAAGTGGCGTTACTAGCGCCACTACCAGGATGCAAATCAGGTTTGCTTTAAATACACGCTGCAACAGTCGTAGGGTTAGTTATCTGTGAAATTGGACGATGTGACCTGAAGTTATCAAGAATGCCTTTAAGGCGACGAAGACGCCGTTATCAATACCTCACTTAGTTTTAACGGGATCGCGATATAGGGCTACGAGAAGCTGGATGTTCCTTCTGCGATATTGCAGAAAAACTTGGCAGGGACGTAGCCGCTGTACATGATTACTGTCAGTGGTGGTCACCAGAGGGAAGACCATCGTGTCAGGCATATGGCTGTGGCGCATCGTAACAACAACCTGTTACAAATCAGTTACTTCAAGGACAGCTCCGATCCAGACGACCTGCAGCGTGCATTCCGCCTACTACACACCAACGGCCATTTGCGACTTCAGTGATGTCAAGCAAGAGCTTACTAGACGGCAGTGTAGAAGTCTGTTGTGTTTTCTGATGAAACCTGGCTATGGCTCGGTGCTAGAGATGGCCGTGTGTTGATTAGGAGGAGGCTAGGTGTGGACCTACAACCAACTGGTCTGCGTCTAGACACACTGGACCGACATCTGGAGTTATGGTCTGGGATGCGATTTCGTATGACAGCAGGAGCACTCTCGTGGTCATACCACGCACCTTGACTGCAAATTTGTACGTCGATCTGGTGACTCGACCTACCGTGCTGCCATTCATGAGTAGCATTCTAGGGGGTGTTTTCCAACAGAATAACACTCGCCCCACTTACCACTGTTGTCATTCAACAGGCTCTACAGAGTGTTATGTTGCTTTGGCCTGCTCGATCTCCAGATCTGTCTGTAATCCAGCACATATGGCACATCATTGGACGACAGTCCGCCTCGATAACTGAGTGGTCAGTGTGACGAATTGCCGTCCTACAGGCCCGGATTCGATTCCCGGCTGGGTCGGGAATTTTCTCCGCTCAGGGACTGGGTGTTGTGTTGTCTTCATGACCATTTCATCCCCATCCGGACGGCAGGTCGCCCAATGTGGCGTCGAATGTAATGAGACCTGCACCACGGCGGCCGGACTTGCCCCGCAAGGGTCCTCCCGGCCAATGACGCCAAATGCTCATTTCCATTTTCCATTGGACGACCACTCCTGCGTCGTCCACAAACAGCATTAACCGACCCCGAACTGACCGACCAAGTGCAACATAATGGAACTTCATCCCACAAACTGACATCCGGCACCTGCACAACACAATGCATGCATCTTTGCATGCATTCTGGCGGGTATAATGGTATGAATATATCAGCATTTCAGATTTGCAGTGGCTTATCTCTCTTACATTAACTAGAGATCTTTTAATGTTAATCACTTAAATATGTTACCTAGACAAATATATTCCTGAAAATCCATCACTCTGCATTGATTATATTTTGGTGTTCGATTTCTTTCCATCAGAGTGTATACTTTTCTATGGAGCTGATCCTTGGCCTTTGATCAAGACGACGGGCAAACGATTTAAGTCATTTCGGATGTGGCTGTACAGGTGAATGCTGTGAGTGCTATGGGCAGATAACATTACTAACATGACGTTCTTGCAAAATAAAGGAAGAAAAACAAGTCCCACACACAGCAAAATGCTAAAAATTACGTTATCTCGGCCATGTAAGAGGAATGGAAACAGGGAATGAGGTAAATGAGAACGAGGAAGAAGAACATCTTGCCTCGGAACTTAAGAACATTGAATTCAACACAGCTACGAAGAATTTTTTCGAACAAACAAAACTATGATGCTCACTAACATCCGGAACAGATGGGCACTAGAAGAAGAAGAAGAAGAAGAAGTAATATCAGTCGAAACCACAAGGTGAGAAAGGAAAAAAAGCTGACATTGTACAAGGCCATAGCGCTAGCAGTAGACACTCAAACACGGATAGTATGTATTACCAACTAAAATCTGAAATCCAATTTCAGAAAAAAACAGTCGGCCGAAATAAGTACCGGCCGAAGTGGCCGAGTGGTTCTAGGCGCTTCAGTCTGGAACTGCGCGACCGCTACGGTCGCAGGTTCGAATCCTACCTCGGGCATGGATTTGTATGATATACTTAGGTTAGTTAGCTTTAAGTAGTTCTAAGTTCTAGGGGACTGATGACCTCAGATGTTAAGTCCCATAGTGCTCAGAGCCATTTGAACCATTTGAACCGAAATAAGTGGAGGAATTGATTTAGAATCATTTGGAATGGACCAGTAATCTACCCCCCCCTAGTGTTATAACTTGCTATTGTTATCAAACACTGGATGAGCAATTTTCGGAGCGATTTCAGAAGTGTTTTTCACGCATCTCAATGTTTATGATGTCATATGTCCTGAAGTCTTAGTCGTATAATGATATAATTTTGCAGCTACATTCAGTCGTATACGTGGATACTGTCGGCAAACAGTGTTGCGAATAGAATTAGTAGTAAAGATCTAAAAACTATAAGACGTGTGTGATGTTGAAGCCTTACTGCATAAAGAGAAATTTTGCTTTCGTTAATCAGATGGAGGCGAGGCCCATAAGAAAGATAGGCCGCCGCGCCTAAGTCACAGCACGTGACGCTGTAGGTCTTACGAGTGCCGGCAGCCGTCTCCGGCGGAAGGAGAGTTAAGTGTTTCAGGCGAGTTTAATAATTCTTAACTGCGCGTTTAAACGCATGCAAGCCTTCGATAGTACACAACAAAGTTAAGACCTTTAGTGAGTATCTTTTCATCGACGTAATAGAGTTCCTGGGGCCTTCCATGGAGCCAAGCGTTGGCCAGGTTTGGCGGACAAGGCAACTAGTGTGACGTCATAAGTTCGCTGTTGCGGGGGAGGGGGCGTATTTCTCGAGGGCCCCAGTGGGGGTTGTTACTGAAAAAAAGGTTTCTAAAATGTTTGAATTTATGAATAAAGTTTGTTGGAAGCAGCTAAGTGCTCTCATTCTCATGTCATAAGTTAACAAATTGTTATTAGATTAGAAGCTAATTAAATTCAACGAAATTAATATTGAAAATCATATTTCCAAGTAAAACTGAGCTATGGAAGTTTCCCTGTCGAAAGCATAATTAATTAATTCTATCTACATCACCACTGTTTCAAAAAGCGCAGTACGCTGACTAAAGACAGCTGTCAAAGGCGGAGGAATTCTAAAGGGTGTTTCTATTGGCCACGCGATTCAAAAGCCAACATTGCCCATATCCTCGAAAATATTGCATACGTATCACGGACAGATAATTACGTTTTCACAATTGAGGTCATAGATAAAGATTAGTGCCAAATCATTCCCAACGCTTAATCTTAAAAGATTAGAGAGACAGCACGTGAGAGAGTATTGCACCTTAGACTTTGTGACAACTGGCAGACACTTGACTCAGCACAGTATCAGGTCCACCAGTCATAAAAAGGACTTTTTGGTTTGAGTCAGTCCTTTGACTGACTTGATGCATCCCGCGCCACGATTTCCTCCCCTGTATCAACCTCTTTATCTCAGAGTAGCATATACGCTCTGCGTCCTCAGTTATTTGTGGTATATATAATAATCTTTGCCTTCCCCTACAATATGTGTCCTCAGCGGCTCCTTTCAGTACTATCGAAGTTTTTCGCTAATGTCTTAACATATGCCCTATATCCCCATCTCTTCAACTAATCAGTCGTATCAACATACTCTTCTTCCCCGATTCGCGGATAACATCCATATTTCTTGTCTTATCAGCCCACTTGCTGTTCAATATCCTTCGGTAGCACCATATCTCAAACTCTTCGATTCTCATCTTTTCTGGCTTTCCCACAGCCCATCATTCACTCCTATACAATACTGTTCTGCAGGAACACATTATCAGTAATTTCTGCCCTAAAATAATATTTATGTTTGACACTAGAAGATTTCATTTTGCAAACGATGCTATCTGATACCCTCCTCGCTTCGTCTGTTACGTCTTATTTCGTTTTCAAGCTAGCAGAATGCTTTCACTTCACTATGTACTTCCCAACTTTGAATGTTAATTTTGTCAGTGATTTCATTTCTGCGGCTCCTTAATACTTTTCTCTTTCTTTGATATACTCCCAGTCCATTGTTCAATAGACTAATTATTTTATTCAATAGGAATTGTAATTTTGCCTCCCTTTCACAGAGGACTGTAAAGGTCACCAGCGGATCTTATCCTTGACATGCTTTAACCGTTAATTTCAATCTCATAAATGCTATTGTAGTTCAGTTACTTTTAACAAAAGAGGAAAATTTGTCACTTATAAAGTTTGTCAAATAGGCATTCACAAATTACCTGTGTAGTCAATGACAAATACAAGCTACATTCAAAACATTATCGTAAATTTTCTATATACCAAGGTGTGTAACAGTTTGGACGCAACACTACGAAGGAATAAGCTAAAAAAAAATTTTCTTCTCGTATAGCTTATAGTGTTGCAAACAAACGATTGAATATAAAGCTCCACTGAAGCTGCCACACGCCACGGTGACAGCACCTACATGTCGTGACAAGAACCAAACATGTTTCCGTTGAGACCTTAAGAAGCGACATTTGAATATCCTGTGTTCAGTTCTCCTTGTTATCGCTTGAGCGTCACAAGGGAGTCGGCGACAGATTAGGTCCCAGATATGTCCAGTGGGGATCATGTCAGGAGACCCAGGCTCAGGAAACAAACAGTGCTCTTCATCTGGGGAAAATACTTTCAGCACTTCTATCATTATCTGATAGACTTCGAAAAGTTGCGTTGAACTAGGGTAGCACTTGGGGCTGTCACTGTTGAGAGCACTCTCAGTTCGTACAAGGATAGTACCAAGTCAGTCGCTCGTCCTGCATATTAGCGATAACGTACAGAGGGAGAAGGATTCACGTCTATTGAGACATCTCAAACGAGTTCAACCATTACAGCAGCCGTGACTAATGCGAAAATCATCGCATAATAAAGCAGTGACCGATTTGATGTAAATTTATCCAATTGTCTTCAGATAACCTCATGAACATGGACTGTGTTTATAGTACATTGGTTGCTCCATATATACACACATCAAAAAAAGTTTTGGATCACTTCGGTTCCGAGAGTTCTGGAACCTGTACAGAAAACTGGAATAGTGATCAACATAAACATCATTTCCGCTCTTTTTATTGCTCATGAAAACCACACATTGCATGTTGTACCACCATACAGCGAAACCCTCAGAGGTGGTGGTCAAGATTGCTGTAAACATCGGTACCTTTGATACCCACTAACACATCCTCTTGCACTGATGCATGCCTGTATTCGTCGTGGCATACTATCCACAAGTTCATCAACGCACTGTTGGTCCAGATTGTCCCACTTTTCAACGGCGATTCGGCGTAGGTCCCACACAGTGGTTGGTGGGTCACGTCCTCCATAAACAGCCCTTTTCAATCTATCCCAGATATGTTCGATAGCGTTCATGTCTGGAGAACATTCTGGCCACTCTAGCCGAGCAATGTCATTATCCTGAAGGAATTCATTCGCAAGATGTGCACGATGGGGGCGCGAATTATCGTCCATGAAGACGAATGCATCGCCAATATGCCGCCGATATGGTCGCAGTATCGGTCAGATGATGGCATTCACGTATCGTACAGCCGTTACGGCGCCTTCCATGACCACCAGCGGCGTACGTCGGCCCCACATAATGCCACTCCAAAACAGCAGGGAACCTCCACCTTGCTGCACTCGCTGGACAGTGTGTCTAAGGCGTTCAGTCTGACCGGGTTGCGTCGAAACACGTCTCCTACGATTGTCTGGTTGAAGGCATATGCGACACTCATCGGTGAAGAGAACGCGATGCCAGTCCTGAGCGGTCCATTCGGCATGTTGTTGGGCCCATCTGTACCGTGCTGCATAGTGTCGTGGAAGCAAAGGTGGACCTCGCCATAGACGTCGGGAGTGAAGTTGCGCATCATGCAGCCTATTGCGCACAGTTTGAGTCGTAACACGACGTCCTGTGCCTGCACGAAAAGCAATATTCAACATGGTGGCGTTGCTTTTAGGGTTCCTCCGAGCCATAATCATTAGGTAGCGGTCATCCACTGCAGTAGTAGACCTTGAACGGCCTGAGCGACGAATGTCATCGACAGTTCCTGTCTCTCTGTATCTCCTCCATGTCCGAACAACTTCGCTTTGATTCAGTCCGAGATGTCAGGACACTTCCCTTGTTGAGAGCCCTTCCTGGCACAAAGTAACAATGCGGACGCGATCGAACCGCGGTATTGACCGTCTAGGGATGGCTGAACTACAGACAACACGATCCGTGTACCTCCTTCCTGGTGGAATGACTGGAACTGACTGCTTGTCGGACCTCCTCCGTCTAATAGGCGCTGCTCATGCATGGTTGTTTACATCTTCGGGCTGGTTTAGTGACATGTCTGAACAGTCAAAGGGACTGTTCTGTGAAACAGTATCCACAGTCAACGTCTATCTTCGGGAGTTCTGGGAACCGTGGTGATGCAAAACTTTTTTTATGTGTGTAAATAGAAGACATTTTGTGCGGTTAAAGTATTAGTTCTGTAGATCTTGTATGAACACAAGGAGACACCTATATCAATTAATGTAAACCATATCTTTGGAGGGACAGTGCAAGAACGAGCGTTGAACGAAAGTATGGAAATACGGCAAAAAATGCATGCTTGAACATAAATACAGATGCTACACAAACCTTCACGTGGCGCTGTTGTTTTTGACCACGAACGACACCTGTGCAACGTCATGAATACGTTGCATGTGTCAGTCGCGTTCAGAACAGTTTTTTTGTGTAGTTGTGATTGCATTCTGTCCTAAGTGAATTCCAACGTGTGCAAATTGTTGGTGACCGTTTGGTAGGTGCTTCCGTAACCGAGCTATCCGAAGTGTTTGTTGTTTCAAGAAGCACCGTATCGCAGATTTATACCGCATTCAGGGAAAGCGGGAAAACATCATCTGCTGAGTCTCAACGCGGACGAATGTGTTTGCTGAATGATCGTGACAGACATCGTCATTGAAGAGGATTGTGACTAAAAATAAAAGGACGACAGCTCTAAAAGTCACTGCAGAACTAAACGTCGGAGTTGGGAACACTGTCAGCACCAAAACCACACGAAGGAAGGTCCAGAGGCAGGGAATTGCTGGGCGAGCTGGAATTCCGAAACGAAGTGAAGCAGATATCCGTACCAGGAAAACGTGCTGCCGAAGCCATGAAACCTGGACGAGAGATCAACGGAAGAACGTGATTTGGTCGGGGGAGTCTTGATTCGCACTGTTTCCAACTGCAGTCCGAGTATACTTCCCGGTGGGGGTTCGGTGATACTTTGGGTAGCCATATCGTGGTACTCTATGGCCCTCATGGTTGCTCTGCTAGGTCGTAATGCTACCAAGACTTATGTGACCAGTTTGGCTGATCGGGTCCACCCTGTGGGACAATGTTTGTTTCCCGGTGGGGCTGCTGTGTTGCGAGACGGCAGGGCCTCTGTTCACACAGCTCGCATCGTGCAGGACTGGTGTCGTGAGCACGAGCATGAATCGTTTCATCTCCGCTGACCACTACAGTCGCCAGATCTCAATGTCATTGAGACTCTGTGGTCTACTTTGGAGGAAGCTGTGCGTGATCGCTACCCACCACTATCTCCGTTCCTAAACTTGTAAATATTTTGCAGAAAGGGTCGCATAACATTACCTTCAAAACCGTACAGGACTTGTATTTATACATTCCAAAAAGACTGGAAGCTGTTTTGAATGACAGCGGGTTTCCTATATACTATTAGGCAAAGTAATATGCTGTTTTTTTTGTTTTTCCATGTTTTGTCCGGCCCCTATATTTAGCTGATTTTAAATCAAACAGTTTGGCCCCACAGGGCGCAGCGCATGTAGTAGCGCAGACTTTGCCGTAGTGTGTGATTACTCAATATATAAATATGCATGCACTAATTTCTTACGCTGAACCTACTGCGAGTCTGCAGAATATGCTAATGTTAATGATGTCCATTCCTATATCGATGCAAGCCTATTCAATAAATAGTAACGACCGGCTTGTTTTTCTGGAACTGTATGCGTCGATTGCAGCGTAGATAAAACAACAGCGTTATATTACCTCTCACGGGTAAGGTCTTGCCAGTACTCTAAACCTAACGCACTCGTCTAGGATATGATTCATCTTAGAAAATATATAACTTTATTTTATTTAAATTACGGTAGGTAGTTCATTGTTTTAAGTTATTATCTTGCTGCTTTCCGCTGAAGCTATTTTTGAAACCAAGTCATTCCGATTCTAAAAATGAAGGATCACTTATTTTAAACTGTGCAGTATCTACATTGCTCCTGAGCATTGTTATTATATCCATTTGGTACTCTTCTTGTTGTCTTATTAGACGCTTGTGATCACCTCACACGTATGTATCGCAAATGTCATTACATTATTATTACCACACAATGTCTCTTCTCTATGTATGAAATTGTAACGTACGTATTAAAGCGAATGTGAGAGATAGAGTATAGTTTTTAACTGCTATTCAAAATGTTGGGTTCTTTCTCGAGTCGTTACTTCCGCGCAGTGAAACCTGTGTTGTGGTTAGTACTTCTTGTTTTAGAGTACAGTTTTTAACTGCTATTGAAAATGTTGAGTTCTTTCTCGAGTCGTTACTTCTGAGCGGTTAAACCTGTGTTCTGGTCGTTACATCTTGTTTTGCGATTACAGTTTTCATTTGCGCATTTCAGATATCTGTAATAACGTTAACCATAAGTGTATGTATGTGTCAAGTTCGGATATTCAGGAATAAAACTGCGCAGGATTTCACAGTGTTCTGTGTTCGTTATGAGTGTAACTTGTTACTTTGTCATTTTTGGCCACGATCAGTTCCATAACGATTCTGAATTAGTGAATCTATCTAACGTTGAGATAATGTGAATTGTTCTCGATAGCGTCCAATTTTATAAGCTAAATGTTGAATATTAATCAGCAGCGTCGTATAGTTAATCAGAAAAGGATCACTGTGGTCGTCTAAGGAATATTATTTTACTCTGCAAGGTAAATGGACTCCTTGAGCGTCTGGTATGTAAAGAGTGTAGTGCAATGCTCGCTCGTTGTGCAGGTAATGATTAGCGTGGATACAAATTTGGAAATTTAGAAATAGTTGGATTAAACTTGTCACCGACTGCAGGCTTTCTATGTCGCTGTACTATTAACTGGTAGTATGAACCATGCCAAAAAATTATTATTGCAAGGAAAAGTAGGTAACTGTCCAATAAGAGAGGAGACATTTATTCGTACCTTTCTCAAACCACAAATATCGCTACAATATTGTGAACATTTAAAATAGCGACATCGGTGCTGTAATTCCGTATACTTCTTCCTTCTTGACCAACAATAACAGAGAGAGTAAACCTTAATTCATACATTAAAAGAGATAATGGATAAAAAAAAGACTGGCAACAGAGGGGAAAATACGCATCGTGCGCAAAGATGGAGGTACTATACCTCCACGTGCGTAGAAGACGGCTACACTTGATCAATTTGCAACAAAGCATGATATTATATAGGTCGGAGAATACAATATGTTGCCAATTGTTTCGTCTATGCAGTCGAGCTTGTAGCTGCAAAAGCTTATTTTGTTTGTCGTTACGGTTTACGTACTCTGTGTCGAAGTAGGGACCAGTGAACTGTGATGAAGACAATGCCGCACGCAGAGGAGTCCCACAGTTCCTATATAAACTTCTGGAAATGAAGCAGCAGAGCTATTAGACCATTACCGATGTTTCTGAGGGACATGTAGACTTAAAGTTGCGTTCTCTGACTTAAGTGACAACTCATAATGCATTTTATTGACTTTACTTTTTTTATCTCACGTTTCCGATTTACGGTTATCCTCCACTATTATCAGATTTGCTTATATACATAATATATCACAAACAGAATCCATACGTAGTCAGACATTAATTACACACATTAAATGGTTCGATATAAGTTCTGAAATACCTTACTTGTTTTAATACCCGGATCGACAGATAAACGCCCGATGTGACATAACCACGTAGTTATCTTTCCCGTCCGTTAAATACTGTTTAACACCTTGCGTAAATTAATAAAATAACGCTTAGGCTCAGCGTCCTACCATGTACAAGCATGTGCACACTTCTATTTCGCCTCGTAACCTCACTTCAAACTCAAAATCGGTTATTTCTTATTTTCTTATTTCTTATAACAGTAAAACTATGTCCAGTTGTTGCGCGTTCTACCATATCAGTCGGATGAAAGAACGATAAGTCTTGAAACTGCTACATTTGTAAACAAGTAACATAGTTACAGCGTGCAATGGTAACCGCTGTTGTAGTGGATCGTCGTGCTTCACACCGATTGAAGAAGAAACATCTATAATGTTTCAAGAGAATACTATTCGTTTCTTGTGTGCCTTAATTAAGGATTATTTTATTAATTTACACAAGGTGTTAAATAGTATCATCCAAAGCATGAGTGATGAAATCAAAAAGAAACGACGTTACTTCATTTCCACCCTTTTTCGTGAAGCATTCAGGATAAACACAAAAAATAATCTGTTGCAAGAACATAGATACTGAACGACAACAGCGAAAGTTGCCGCTTAAAGTAATCGACACTGGTGGCTACATTTGCACGGAACTTTTCTTTTTTGCAAAGTGTATGCAGATAGCTACCTCCTTCTTGTTTTTCCTTGCCTCCAATTTACTGGGGAGAAGACTGCATCAGAATTCTGTGGTATATTCTTAGCACCTCGACATGTTTGTGGGTTGAGAGTCCAGAACAGTACAGAATATATTGTAAGTTTTCTGCACTCTGATACCAGTCACCAATCAAGCTTTTCTTTAAGCTATATGGATAAATACATGTTGCTAAGTGTTTCGAGCCTCACCTCATCAGGCTGTAATTCAGAATAAATATTACATTTATATGCTAAGCTTAACATAAATATTTAAGTTAATAAACACATTACTTGTTTATTTCTCGAGGATTTCTGTTTCCCACGTGAGTGGAAGAGGTCGCGTGTTAGTCGCCTTTGTGACTACTATTAGTATGGCCGTACACAAGACTAGAGACCAGTGGAGGCTGATGCCAATTCGACGAAAAATTCTGAAATATATTTAGGGCAAAAAAATCATTTCTTAAGGTTATTCAACCCTCTCAAAATTTTAAACAGCTGTCGAAAGCGACAGTTGTGTCAATGCTTGGGCGCTCTCTTTCCATACTGTGCCCTGAACACTAAAGCTAAAGTGGTCAGGTGGACGCCGTACACCTGGAACTTCTGAAGGCCCCTGACACAGATAGATATAATCTTGTAATCAATGAGATAAGTGCTTAGGGGTTATCTGATCAGATACGCCACAGGTTCAAAGGTTTGTTGACAATTAGAAGTACGTTATTTTTTCCAAACAGGGAGTCATCGTGGAAAATGAACAAAATCATAGTCACTCTCCAAAATTGCTGCAAGACCGCTGCACTACACGATAAAAACACCTCCCCTTCCCACCGCATCCCCTTACCACCACATCATCCAATCTCTTGTACATACGAGTCCTACTTTCGCTTATTTATTGACAGATGCAAACTGCCCTTTGTATTTAAAGTTATTGCATTAACTTTTTAAGTTCCTGCGCCTCCCATCCATTTTTGTAGCTCATCGACGTATTTAGACTTACCCGAATTCAAGTCCTTCAGTGCTTCGTGAAACTTACTACAAGATACATATAGCTTCTACGTCATCTTTCTCGTCATAACAGCCTTCGAGACAAGTCATTTACAACTAACATATCGTCGATTAACTCTTTCAATCTAGCTACCCTTCATTATGTTCTTAACATAGGTTTATCGCTCTGAGTAGGTCGATTTCTTTACTCTTGTAAGGCTCTTATATGTTTTCTGCTGTTGTAAATAATTCATCTGTACTGTTCCGGAACGAAGATGAATGAGCGCACTGCTTGAATACTGAATAAGATCCTTGACTCTGTGTTTAGTTTAATTTGTGGTTGAGTTGCTAGTCAGCCTGCAGCGCTGGGGCATTCTTATTTGAGGCGTAGTGGTGAGCAGATGAGCTTTTCAGAAAATGTGATCTGTTTTGCGAATCTAGGAGAAACTGTCTGGAATACATTATTATCGAGATGAAAATTCATTTGTAATACTTTCTTGTCCTTTACGCTGACGAAGAAGATTCTGGAGCAATTCTAAACGTATATTTGTAGTTTCTCTGTAATGAGAGAATTTTCTAACTGTTAGAGTCAACTTATGTTCTGCAGTCTTTTTGTCAATAACCAGAGTTTGATTTCTTAGAAACAATTTTCTTTAAAGCAAAACCCACCTAAATTATTCATAGTAAAGTTTTAAATATTATGTCGTGTGTGCATTGCATCATTCGCCACACGCAGTAACAGATTGTTTCTGACATGCAAAAAAAAAAAAAAAAAAAAAAAAATTTAGAGCAATTTATTTATCTTTAGCCGGCCGGTGTGGCAGAGCGGTTCTAAGCGCTTCAGTCTGGAACCGCGCTACGGCTACGGTCGCAGGTTCGAATCCTGCCTCGGGCATAGATGTGTGTGATGTCCTTAGGTTAGTTAGGTTTAAGTAGTTCTAAGTTCTAGGGGACTGATGACCTCAGATGTTAAGTCTCATAGCGCTCAGAGCCATTTGAACCATTTATCTTTAGCTGCTGCATCTGCCGATTTGTATTTGCTTTCAAGAACGACAGTATATCAGACACAAAGAGCATGCTGAGCAAGAGCCAAGTCTCCTTTATAACAGGCCAGTTCTCATCTTGCATTTTTGAGCAAACTGTCAAGTGCTGTGCTAGCAAGCAGATTAATTTTTAGTGAACAGTGTTGGTAATTTCAAACAGTTATTTTCTTCCGAGCAGAACAGTAATTTATTTCGCTACATATTCCAAGTCAAGCATTGCACTTTATAGCAACGTTCATAATGTGCTTCGGTACTGAATTTTACTTGTTTAGTCTTCATTGGGCGCACAAGTAGTTTTCTTTGACATTTCATTAGATTCATTTTCTTTATTTCAGATTTTGCATTTCATGATGCTTTAAAACTTTATTTCATGACACTGTTCACATGCTCATCACAGGGCCACCCAACAGCCAGTTTTGCTCAGCAATTGAATACGTTACCCAACAAACACTGGACTCGCATTCAGGAGGACGACTATTCAATCCCGCGTCCGGCCATCCTGATTTAGGTTTTCCGTGATTTCCCTATATCGCTCCAGGCAAATGCCGGGACGGTTCCGCCCGACTTCCTTCCCCGTCCTTCCCTAATCCGATGAGACCGATGACCTCGCTGTTTGTTCTCTTCCCCCAAGCAATCCCAACCACCTACACGTTAGCTGAGGAGAAAGACTATAAAATCAAGATATTCAGTTTTCTCACAGCTTATACGCGTCGACCCTTTTCGCCTAGGATAGACCTCTGGATTTTTCTGTGATTAGATAGTCAAACTGCAACACAGGTTCTCGAAAGCAAATCAGCGCTATGCGTATGTGTATTAATACCTGGATTTTCTTTTTCAGCTACTGTAATTTCATTGTCACTTTTGCGTGTGATTTTGTATGAAATTTTTTTCTCCTTTCGCAACAAAATATTGAGTGCGAAGATTTTTGTTGCGTAAGCCGACAATAGTACAAACCGTGTGAAACATTTGATTGTTACACATATATTTCGCAGATATTTCTGTTGCGTAAAAAAATTATTACTTTCGTTTATTTAACAGCAAATAGATTTTTTTTGTGGTTCAGTTTTTAAATTTCACTTTATGGCTAGCAACAAAATATTTCGTCGTGCTACTATATCGCAAACCACGTCACCAAGCATGACTCAATTATTAATGAAGCAGAACAGGTCCAACAGTCGACGCATATAAATAATGTACTTGAAATTTCAGAGAATGCAAATAACTTTCCAACACAGTTGGGTTCTTTATTAGGAAATGCAACGGTATAAACATCCAACAGTAAACAAGAAATTTCAGAAGACGAATCGGCGGGCGAAAAGTCACCTCAGCTTTGCCAAATTTCCCATCAATCGTTTACTGAGACGGTCGATTCTGGCTCAGCTTTGTTCCTTTTACTCAAACAGTACATCAACCAACATCTATTACTGACAATACACCTTCAGTTGTTGCAAATCCAGTAAGCATGAATCCAGAAATCAATAATACTTTGTTAATGTTGCTACTAAAGATGCATAAAACACTTGAACAAAATGCAAAATCACAAGAAGAAATAAGTAAGGGTATCAAGAGACTTGAGGAAAAACAGCAAAACCTTTCTGTAGAACATTTACTATCAAAAACAATCTTGACCACAATTTATTTATTACGGTGACCGGTTACGACCACTACTGTGGTCATCTTCAGACCAATGATAAAGAACCTCCTTCTGGTGGTAAATCACTAGTTCTTAAGTTCTTACTCATTACTTAAATCACTAGTGATTTACCACCAGAAGGAGGTTCTTACTCATTGGTCTGAAGATGACCACAGTAGTGGTCGAAACCGGTCACCGTAATAAATAAATTGTGATCAAGACTGTTTTTGATAGTAAATATTTGTAACACATTGATCACTGTTCACTCCCACAATGTATTCAAAAGTAACTAAACTTTCTGTAGGAATTCAACAAGAAATTACGAATTACTTACAAACTATTATTACGAGGATAGAGGTCAGGCTGCGCAGACTTGAAACTGAACAAAATAATTTAAAAACTACACAACTGAACGACAAAGAAGAATAAATAGCAAAAATCAATACCACTATTCGGAGCGCAGTAGTCTCGCTACTCGCAGAACGTCACGACCACGTTATTATCACTCATGACACAATTAGTGAACAGGTAAACGCATTAAGATTTAACAATGATGAACAAAAAGAATAACTTAGTGTGTTAACAAAGAATGTCGAAGATTTCACGACAAAGAAGGCAAATACACTGAAGAGCTAAAGAAACTCGTACACCTGCCTAATGCCGTGTAGGACCCCCGCGGGACGCAGAAATGCCGCAACACGACTTGGCGTGGACTCGACTAATGTCCGAAGTAGTGGTGGAGGGAACTGCCACCATTAATCCTGCAGGGCTGACCACAAATCCGTAAGAGTAAGAGGGGGTGGAGATCTCTTCTTAACAGCACGTTGCAAGGCATCCCACATATACCAAATAATGTTCATAGGTATGGAGTTTGGTGGCCAGTGGAACGTTTATACTGAGAAGAGTGTTCCTGGAGCCATTCTGTAGCAATTCTGCGCGTGTGGGGTGTGGCATTGTCCTACTGGAATTGCCCAAGTCAGTCGGAATGCGCAATCGACACGAATGGATGCAGATGATCAAACAGGATGCTTTCGTACGTGTTACCTGTCAGAGTCGTATCTAGACGTATCAGAGGTCCCATATCACTGCAGCTGCACACGCCCCAACCATTACAAACCCTCCACCAGCTTGAACAGTCCCCTGCTGACATGCAGGGTCCATGTACTCATGAGGTTGTCTCCATAACCGTACACGTCCATCCTCTCGATACACTTTGAAACGAGACCCGTCCGACCAGGCAAATTGTTTCCAGTCATCAACAGTCCAGTGTCGGTGCTGGTGGGCCCAGGCGAGGCGTTAAGCTTTGTGTCGTGCATTCGTCAAGGGTACGCGAGCTGGCCTTCGGTTCCGATAGCCCATATCGACGATATTTCGCCGAATGTTTCACACGCTAAAACTTGATGGCCCAGCATTGAAGTCTGCAGCAGTTTGCGGAAGGGTTGCACTTCTGTAACATTGAACGATCTTTTCAGTCATCGTTGGTCCTGTTCTTGCAGGATCGTTTTCCGGCCAGGCCGATGTCGGAGCTTTGATGTTCTACCGATTCCTGATATTCACGGTACACTCGTGTAATGATGGCATGGGAAAATCCCCATTTCATCGCTATCTCGGAGATGCTGTGTCCCATCGCTCGTGCGTCCACTGTAACATCACGTCCAAACTCACTTAAATCTTGATAACCTGCCATTGCAGTAGCAGTAACCTATCTAACAACAGCTCCAGACACTTGTTTTATATAGGCGTTGCCGAGCGCAGCGCCATATTCTGCCTGTTTACACATCTCTGTATTTGAATATTCTTGCCTATACCAGTTTCTGTGGCGCTTCAGTGTATAATAATGATGAAAAATTTTGATCAACCTGAGTTTTCAAGCCCAATCAAATATTTTGAGGATGTTGATACGCATCTGCTTAACAAAATTGCCTTCAGGTTTGTGTCACATTACGCTAGCAAGAAGGCATAAGAATGACCTAGATGCTTTACAAGGTTTGCTACAAGAAGTGGAACTAGATTCCGACAATCGTATATCACTAGAAAAATGACAACAGACGTTGTGACTCGCGAAATTCATTTCCACTGTAAGATCATAGAAATGACGAACGCTCATGCAAAACTCATTACCACAGAGACAATTACAGACGACAAAACGGCGTCATCCTTATGATGCACAGTGGAAAAACTAAAATAGTAATCGTGACGGAAGTCATTTCATTAGCGACGTTCACGATCACGGTAATCGACAGACCAGACGGTATGAAAAAAATCACAGAGACTATCACAGTAATCAGAACAACTAAACTCGCTACTCGCATTCCAATCGATACAATTCTGATAGACCAAGCCCTGACAGAACTCATGGCAAAACAGAAATTACAGAGACAGTCATCAAAATGTGAAACATTATCGAAACAATAACAGGCAGCCACACGGTCAAAATTGGCAAAATGCAAGTAGATCACACTCCCGCCACGACACGTTGAGGTAGTTGAAGTGATACTGCCTAACCCGGCCAAAAATCAACGGCGTGGAAGTAAGACGCAGCAATGGCTCGCGATGCTGTAGGTAGGGAATCCATTGTACTTTCTGGATACGTCGGTTGGCGAACGATGCTTCCCTGGGCTAGGTGTTAAACTGTTTTACAGTTTCTTGGTAGACTCGTCGTCTTCTACTATCCTCTTTAGTCAGCAAGTACAAGGAATTTTCTTCTAGCATCCTAATGTAAATATGTTGAAATCAATTTTAAGACTTGCGAGATGTGATTAAGAATGTCTCATATCGGCTACGAAGTATATTCTGATACTGACAAATTGAAAACTTCGATTACACGCATTTCTTGATAGTAACAAAATGTGACCTGGTTCAAAAATGATAAAAAATTATTCTATTTTATGAACAGTTGACCCCAGTAGGAACAGATCTAAAGAAAAACAAGCGGAGTTTTATTGAAGTTCGAGCACATGCGTAACAATACGTGACAGGAATGCACTACAAAACATTGACTTGCAATTCTGGCAATAAACAATGATTCACATGACACAAAATATGCTGCACCTACTACATTGAACTTTGCTCACGTGAAGAAACATCCGGGACATCTTACTGATCGTCCCAGCCAAGACGTGTTTGGAAGCAATCCACCATAAAAAATAGAGATAGGAATTGTACTCTCAGTAAACATTTTCTAACACGATGTTTTTGGAAGTGAAAGACAGATTACTGAAATAAGTATATAGCCTTGAACACCATCATTTTTACATACAGCAGTAGCATTCATGAGCTATAAAATGAAAGGTTTAAGTACCAGTTCCGACGAGATATACAGATTATTGAGTTACAGTTGTGTTGTCCAAATGGAAAGTCAGTTTTGCAAATAGTTATGGTATTGATGAATTACAAGTATATGCAGAACTTTCTACCAGTTCAAGGAATAATTGCAGGTTTTTAAACGTAAGATTGTTTTGTGTGAAGGAAATTGTCGGTGTCCGAGGTAATATGCATTTTTGTGGAGATTTTCTTTTAGTGATCAGTTGTGCAGTATAATAATGTTTGTTTTCTCTGTAGCCTGACTTAATGAAGTGTGACTGTGGAGTGTTTTTCGTGTAAGGACTGATTCATGAAACAGAGCAGGGAGTATTTACTATTGCTTACTTACAAGACATGAGGATATTATGAAATATGAGGTTATTATGATGATGATACAGAAGAAACAAATATGTTGAAGGTATCAGCGGTTATTGCTGATGATGACTGTGAGGATAATTATGATAATATGATAGGAAGATGCAATGATTAGAAATGTGTAGGTAATGGTCAGGGCATATGTTGGGGACCACGGTTAGGCTGGAGTTGATTTTTCTCTTTGCATAGATATATTTCGTTAGCTTGTACGTAGTAAAAGGAAGGTGATGAATAGTTATGTGTTTAGCAGCACAATAAAGATCTAAAATGGTAAGTAACAACAGTATGGTAAAAGGCAACACAGCTGTTTTTTTATGAGAAGTTTGTCTGACTCATCAGGTACAACTGGCGAGGCAAACATTTCAGACACATTCTTAATGATGTTTCATGATCATTTATTTTTATTTTGCTGCTTATGACATACGAGAGTATTATCCTGTTGAATTATGTACCTTTTCCTTATGTAACTAACTACATCCTTTTTTGTCTTCAGGTCAGATTTTGGGAAACGCTTTGATATACCCTCATATATATTAAAACGAATTTGGTTAACTTGCATGTATTCCAGATTTATGAAACGCAACTGCACATAGGATGTGCTGTTGCATGACCAAGCTTTTATGATGACACTAGGCAGAGATGGCAAACATTAATGAGAAGACCATTAATCAGAATATAGATGTATTTTGTGGTCAAATGAGTATTTTCATGAACACTTTGCTACTTATACATAATGTTTTCTTCCTTTTTTGCATTTTAGAACTTATTAATTAATTTTATTGGCATGGCTTAGGTCAGTATTGTGAAATGTATATAATTTTGTTGCATGATATGACTATTACTTAACAAAGTTTTTCTCCTTGTTAACTCATCTTTCACACAATTATTGGTGCATCAACATATTTTTTGACACTGACTTCTTACTGGCACTTCGTGATGACACTGGTATCATGCAGTTTTGTGATGACATATTTGGCTTTAGTTACTGCATGCTTTTATGATGAAACCTTTGTGCATGATTTAACTTAGCCTAAGAATGTATCCTTAATTTTGTTTACCGATTTACCACAATAATTGTTTTGCTGGGATAAGATATTTTGCTTCATTGGCTTTCTGATGAAATATTTATCATGTTTATATGTGTATATGACAATGAATTTGGCTGCACTACTTTCCAGATGAACGAATTTTGTGAAACATGTTTTACATGTTGGTTGTTGCTTCTGAGTAACTAAACATTTTCTATAATACGAGTTATATTATTATGTGCACACTAGAATTTCTTTTATATTTTCTTGGCCATTTGTCACCATTAGAAGATAATGATGTTTTATCTCTTACTTCTCTTGTTAACTTTACTTTGTATCTGGCTCAGAGTATTGCATAATTCTTTCTGTACGTAGATGTCTTATGATCATACCGCTTATTGTAATCTACAAATATTCGTGTTTTCTACATAAGCTTTGTGTTACATTTTCATGCAGTTCTCTTCTACTGTTTCAAATATTTGCTAGGAATAAGGTCATTTCTTAGAAAGACAATACTACATATGCAGTTCACATTTTTTGGTTGTACTATGTCATCACAAATTCAATGAAGTTGCTAGGGATGTAATTACGTTTTGCACAGACTTAAAGGAAATAATAGTACTGACTTTATTTGTGAGACTTCAACTAGACATGTTAGTTGTGAGTGGAAATCTTCTTCCTTGAATTTGCTCGTATTTGCTCCTATATTTACTACCAATCATCAGAGTGTGGTCAATGATGGACATTCACTTGCCTTACTGGCCGCCCCTAAGCCTTAATATTCGTCAGCGTTTCTCACTTGTGGATACATTACTACGGGGTCAGCGTCCTCATCGGGGACCGTACTTCAAGAAATCTGTCAATACTGTGTTAGTTGCATTCCTTTTTTAGCTACAAGATTAATTACAAGAGAGATTAACAGTATCTTCGTTGGTGCAAAGTAATGCAACATTTTTACGTTCAATTGTATTCACAGACTAGCGCCTCAGGATTAATTATATGAGACATTAAAACAAATCTTCGATTGTTATGAATGATGAATGTTTACCTACAATCTACAGAACTCATCACGTAGTGTGTCCTTTGTCCCTATGCAAACATGTTCGTCATTTGTAAAACCCAAATCAGAGCTCTTTCTTGTACATTTTGTAATCTGGATCCTAATACTTTTAATGTTATTTATATTTATAACTTATTATATACATTTCCTTGTATTTAAAAAATCGTTCTTCTTGCGTTACCGCTGTTAAGACAATTCGTATGAAATTTTTTCGGGTGGGGGGGGGGGAGGGGGGGGAGGGGCAAGGGATACTGTAGAGTTCACATTTTTTTCTGCTATTGTAAACAACTCACCTTAACTGTACTGAGACAAAGATGAATGAGCGCACTGCATGAGTAGTGAATAAGTTACCTTATATGAGGTGTAGTAGTGAGCAGTTGAGTTTTCCAGAGAAAGAGATCGATTACTCGTGAATCTGGTAGAAACTTCCTGGAATGCTTTAATAGAGAGATGAAAACTCATTTATAATACTTCGTTGTTCTTTACGGTGATAGAGAAGATCCTGGAGAAATTTTAAAGGTTGTTGTTGTTGTTGTTGTTGTCTTCAGTCCCGAGACTGGTTTGTGCAGCTCTCCATGCTACTCTATCCTGTGCAAGCTTCTTCATCTCCCAGTACTTACTGCAACCTACATCCTTCTGAATCTGCTTAGTGTATTCATCTCTTGGTCTCCCCCTACGATTTTACCCTCCACGTTGCCCTCCAATGCTAAATTTGTGATCCCTTGATGCCTCAGAACATGTCCTAGCAACCGGTCCCTTCTCCTTGTGATGTTGTGCCACAAACTCCTCTTCTCCCCAATTCTATTACCTCCTCCTCATTAGTTATGTGATCTACCCATCTATTCTTCAGCATTTTTCTGTAGCACCACATTTCTAAAGCTTCTATTCTCTTCTTGTCCAAACTATTTTTCGTCCATGTTTCACTTCCATACGAATACTTTCAGAAACGACTTCCTGACACTTAAATCTATACTTGATGTTAACAAATTTCTTTTCTTCAGAAACGCTTTCCTTGCCATTGCCAGTCTACATTTTATATCCTCTCTACTTCGACCATCATCAGTTATTTTGCTCCCCAAATAGCAAAACTCCTTTACTACTTTAAGCGTCTCATTTCCTAATCTAATTCCCTCAGCCTCACCCGACTTAACTCGACTACATTCCATTATCCTCGTTTAGCTTGTGTTGATGTTCATCTTATATCCTCCTTTCAAGACACTGTCCATTCCATTCAACTGCGCTTCCAAGTCCTTTGCTGTCTCTGACAGAATTACAATGTCATCGGCGAACCTCAACGTTTTTATTTCTTCTCCATGGACTTTAATACCTACTCCAAATTTTTCTTTTGTTTCCTTTACTGCTTGCTCAATATACAGATTGAATAACATCGGGGTGAGGCTACAACCCTGTCTTACTCCCTTCCCAACAACTGCTTCCCTTTCATGTCCCTCGACTCTTATAACTGCCATCTGGTTTCTGTACAAATTGTAAATAGCCTGTCGCTCCCTATACTTTACCCCTGCCACCTTTAGAATTTGAAAGAGAGTTTCGAGTCAACATTGTCAAAAGCTTTCTCTAAGTCTACAAATGCTAGAAACGTAGGTTTGCCTTTCCTTATTCTTTCTTCTAAGATAAGGCGTAAGGTCAGTATTGCCTCACGTGTTCCAACATTTCTACGGAATCCAAACTGATGTTCCCCGAGGTCGATTTCTACCAGTTTTTCCATTCGTCTGTAAAGAATTCGCGTTAGTATTTTGCAGCTGTGACTTATTAAACTGATAGTTTGGTAATTTTCACATCTGTCAACACCTGCTTTCTTTGGAATTGGAATTATTATATTTTTCTTGAAATCTGAGGGTATTTCGCCTGTCTCATACATCTTGCTCACCAGATGGTAGAGTTTTGTTAGGACTGGCTCTCCTAAGGCCGTCAGTAGTTCCAATGGAATGTTGTCTGCTCCCGGGGCCTTGTTTTGACTCAGGTCTTTCAGTGCTCTGTCAAACTCTTCACGCAGTATCGTATCTCCCATTTCATCTTCATCTACATCCTCTTCCATTTCCATAATATTGTCCTCAAGTACATCGCCCTTGTATAGACCCTCTATATACTCCTTCCACCTTTCTGCTTTCCCTTCTTTGCTTAGATCTGGGTTTCCATCTGAGCTCTTGATATTCATACAAGTGGCTCTCTTTTCTCCAAAGGTCTCTTTAATTTTCCTGTAGGCAGTATCTATCTTATCCCTAGTGAGACAAGCCTCTACATCCTTACATTTGTCCTCTAGCCACCCCTGCTTAGCCATTTTGCACTTCCTGTCGATCTCATTTTTGAGACGTTTGTATTCCTTTTTGCCTACTTCATTTACTGCATTTTTATATTTTCTCCTTTCATCAATTAAATTCAATATTTCTTCTGTTACCCAAGGATTTCTACTAGCCCTCGTCTTTTTACCTACTTGAGCCTCTGCTGCCTTCACTACTTCATCCCTCAGAGCTACCCATTCTTCTTCTACTGTATTTCTTTCCCCCATTCCTGTCAATTGTTCCCTTATGCTTTCCCTGAAACCCTGTACAACCTCTGGTTCTTTCAGTTTATCCAGATCCCATCTCCTTAAATTCCAACCTTTTTGCAGTTTCTTCAGTTTTAATCTACAGTTCATAACCAACAGATTGTGGTCAGAGTCCACATCTGCCCCTGGAAATGTCTTACAATTTAAAACCTGGTTCCTAAATCTCTGTCTTACCGTTATATAATCTATCTGGTACCTTCTAGTATCTCCAGGATTCTTCCATGTATACAACCTTCTTTTATGATTCTTGAACCAAGTGATAGCTATGATTAATTTATGCTCTCTGCAAAATTCTACCAGGTGGCTTCCTCTTTCATTTCTCTCCCCCAATCCATATTCACCCACTATGTTTCCTTCTCTCCCTTTTCCTACTCTCGAATTCCAGTCACCCATGACTATTAAATTTTCGTCTCCCTTCACTACCTGAATAATTTCTTTTATCTCATCGTACATTTCATCAATTTCTTCATCATCTGCAGAGCTAGTTGGCTTATAAACTTGTACTACTGTAGTAGGCATGGGCTTCGAGTCTATCTTGGCCACAACAATGCGTTCGCTGTGCTGTTTGTAGTAGCTTACCCGCATTTTTATTGTTTTATTCATTATTAAACCTGCTTCTGCGTTACGCCTATTTGATTTTGTATTTATAATCCTGTATTCACCTGACCAGAAGTCTTGTTCCTCCGCCACCGAACTTCACTAATTCCTACTGTATCCAACTTAAACCTATCCATTTCCCTTTTTAAATTTTCTAACCTACCTGCCCGATTAAGGGATCTGACATTCCACGCTCCGATCCGCAGAACGCCAGTTTTCTTTCTCCTGATAACGACGTCCTCCTGAGTAGTCCCCGCCCGGAGATCTGAATGAGGGACTATTTTACCTCCGGAATATTTTACCCAAGAGGACGCCATCATCATTTAGCCATACAGTAAAGCTGCATGCCCTCGGGAAAAATTACGGCTGTAGTTTCCCCTTGCTTTCAGCCGTTCGTAGTACCAGAACAGCAAGGCCGTTTTGGTTAGTGTTACAAGGCCAGATCAGTCAATCATCCAGACTGTTGCCCCTGCAACTATTGAAAAGGCTGCTGCCCCTCTTCAGGAACCACACGTTTGTCTGGCCTCTCAACAGATACCCCTCCGTTGTGGTTGCACCTACGGTACGGCCATCTGTATCGCTGAGGCATGCAAGCCTCCGCACCAACGGCAAGGTCCATGGTTCATGGGGGTAGGATTTTAAGGTATGTTTGTAATTTTGTAAGGTATATTTGTAATTTCTTTGTAATGAGAGAATTTTGTAATTGTTAAGAGTCTTCTTATGTAGTGCAGTCTTTTTGTTAATAAACAGAGTTTGTTTTCTTAAAAGCGATTTTCTTTAAAGTGAAACCGACCTCCCGGACTCATAGTGAAGATTTAAATATTCTGTCTTGTGTGCATTGTATTTTATGACACACACAGCAACGGATCGTTTCTGACAAGCAAAAAAATTCTGAGTAGATTATTTATCTTTAGCTGCTGCCATCTGCTGATTGGTATTTGCTTTCGAGAACGTCAGTACATCAGAAACAAAACATCAAGTTGAGCAAGAGGTAAGTCACTTTTATTTCAGGCCGGATCTCCCTTCGCATTCTTGAGCAAACCGTGTATAGTAGGGATTGTCAGATGTCATGCTATCAAGAAGATTAATTGTGAGTGAACAATTTTGGTAATTTCAATCAGTTATTTTCTTCTGAGTAGAGCAGTAATTTACACCGTTCACATGCGCAACACAGAGCGAACTAACAGCCCGTTTCGCTCAGCAATTGAATACGATACCTAGCGTTCACGTTACATGACAAGAAAGTTTATGAAAGCAATATTTCAGTTTTCTCGCATACAGACGAATTTTTGATAGAAATCTTACACCCTTCACTTCGAAATTACATTCAGTCATTCAACTTTTGCCGCGACTACCAATTTCTAACTTTGGCAATAGGTCTTTCTCCTATCCACTCTGGTTATGATTCTCCTCTTGTTGATTTCACGCATGTACACTTGACTTCGGATTTCATGCTTTGAGTTCCTGTTTTTGTGGATAATTCAGCAGCTACGTAGCACAAGTCGAATTTTTAAAGTAGTGTCTGCTTAATATTAAACAAATGCAAAAACATTTTAAAGTAGTTTATTATTACATTACCTTACTGTAAACTGTTTAAAATAGTTTCCATGATATGCATAGGTTTCTATTTAATTGGACACTTTTTTTTCAATACTCTTCTGGCACAGGAAATCGCTAGGTACAGCCAACTGTGTAATGGAGGAAAAAATTAACTGTCAGCCATAATAAAGTGAAGCGCTGAGAAAAAATGGTTGGATTTTTACGAAACTTCATACACGTGTACATCGTTGGTGGATATATAAATGATTAGAGTTGGAATTCTCTGTGACGCATGTAACGGATATGAGAGTGAATTAGTGTTCTTCATGTTTGCTATTGTTACCAGACCTGATGTGGCACATAAGAGCTGTGAACAGCATCATATCTTGAGTAATCACTATGCAGGACACGGAGGTGCCGCATACTAGTGTGAGAAACCGTTATCAGCATATGTCAGGATTAGAAACGAGCTTCAGTCAGGGTGCCCATTTGTCTGGCTGGGCAAATTGTGCTCTGTCCAGATTTGTAGGTCGTTTGGTTGCGACAAGGGTCCAGTACTGGGCTGCATGGGTACTTGAGGGCAGGTACACTCGCCATCAAGGCTCCAGTCGACCACATCTGACTATCACAAGGGAGGATCGCTGTGTTGGGCATCATGCACATATTTAATCCGTTGACATCTGCACTTTCCACGAGAGAACAGCTAAAGGACTCCGAACAATATTTTAACATATTACACTGCTGATCACAGACTAGTGGCAGCTGCACTAAGGAACTACATACCCATCCATGAGTAGGGGGACAAGGGGCGTGTCACCCCACTCTCCATTGTTGCCAAATTTATTCAAGATGGAGTCGATGACGTCATCCAAGATGGCGGCATGTAGACTTGGCAACAGCGCATAACGGGGAGAATAGTCCAATTGTGCTATGTCCACTAACCTAACATCAAGAAAAAATGGCGGGAAGTTTGAATTTTGGCGGGAAAACAGTCCAATTGTGCTACGTCCACTAACCTAACCTCAAGAAAAAACATTAAAATTCCAACTTGGCTTTAGTCACACCCAACACATCGTTCAGCTGATCCCATTTCAAGGACCAGCATGCCGTAGTGGGCTCTCTTTCTATACCTGCTCTCCAGCTATTGTCTAACGACATACACTGTACAGACGGATTCCTGAATAGCGCAGATCTCTATCCTCCCCTACATCTTCAACTCGACATGTAAACAGTGTCTCCCACAGCCAGCGAACCCGTTGTCATTCACGCTGCGCCGAAAATTCTGTCAAAACTCACTTTCTTAACAAAGATGAGTATTCATTTAGAACAAATAGACAAACATAACTCCAAGCAGAAGTCATACATATGAATAAAAAGAAAAAGAATGACCTCCGTTTAGATTACCCCACATTTATTTACAAGTCCTAATGATACAGTCATAGATGAGTCGTGTCATCCACTCGCTCACTCCTTCTACACACGCTTTCACAGAACTTGCTGTGCTTATGTGCCACCCACCCTGTTATAATAATTTTGAACAAGCATTTACGCCCCCACATACAACCCAGCTCAATAGAACATAATAATTCCTTTTTCCACAGACAGCCATATTCGGTGAACACTTAAATGTACTAAATTACGCATACATGTAGTCAAATAAGCAAATACTTTTACCGACATATACACCCCTCTCACTGAGGATAGGGCATTTAATATTATATACTTAAACACAAACGAATGGTAACCATATTCTGACGCACACCTTGTCCTCGTAATAAAGCACACTGGCCAATCATGTGACAGCATGTTTTCCTAATTTCAATGTCATAGCTAAACCATACCTCCTCTACTTTGCAAGTGTCATTGCGAGCATTGATAGATGATTGCTCAGTACATCCATTCACACTTAATTCTCGAACACATAAAAACGACCAAAGTATACCAGACAACGATATACATATTTCTAAGACCTCGCGCATAGTACTCGAACAATCTCTCTGCCTATGGCGGTCACAGAGTAATCGCGCCCTCTTGCGTTAAAAGACCATCCTCACTTCGGCATTGACCACTCTACCCAATTAATCCTCAACCGAGCAGAGAAATATAGCTACACTTCACCTCTCTTGTCTGAATAGAGCTTTCCTAGGCCTAACCCCTCCAAGTGCACCACATTTCTCGAGATGTACCCAAGTATTGGAGCTTAGCACACCATATCGATCTATAGTAACAGATCTCAAAGTGCCTTAATTTAATAGCATACAGTTAAGAAGAACAAGAAAGGAGTGGTATTTATACACAACGTACATCGACACATATTTACATAAATCATCCAATCTATCATGTGTCAAGCGCTGTAGCTGCATATGGCTAGAACGCAGGCTATATCACACGAGTAAAGCATCCAGATAGAACACTGGAAAAAAAATCATCGAACTTCAGCAACTTGTCTTTCTCCAGAATAAATGAGTCAACGTTTAAATCCTACCTAGTTACAGCTCTATCTCATTCGATCACCCCGTACACTCTCTGTTATCCTTTAACACAGAGGTTAGTAAGTTTAGACGTGAATGATTCTCTGTCCTCCTCAAAAGCATCAAATGCAGTATTCAACTCGCATGTATCACTGCTACCTCAGTAGACATACACAATAATACGAACTCAACGAGAAAAAATTGACTATCTTCCTTAGTCCGCTCCCGTCGATGTCGTCGTTTTCCTGCATTCCTCTTGATGCAGCATACTTGACTCCATGTACAAATTTCCCCCTTCGAACCAGAAGATAAGCAAGCATCTTCTCATTTTCACCGCATTTCGGTGTATATTAGGTTAGTTTATACCTATGCGCTAATCAGTTTCGCATTTCTTTGATTTTATGTCAGATCCATCCATTCGACTGCGACATAAGTTACCGTTCTGTGTTCTAAAATTGCCTCTAAATGTAACCAAGCCGTATCCAGTCACCTCCACATTTGGAGAGTGCTTGCTCTGTTCTCTGTATCTCTATTTGCAAGCACGCCTCACGGACGGCTCCCAGGACCCGGTCCCATCGGCTGGTGGACCAAACTTCGAGCAAAGAATACTTCTCCGGACGTAACGCGTGCTTGGTCCACCCGCGAAACCCTATCACGGATGCTGCGTATGGTGGATCCGCCTCTCGGACACAGCTCCGGATATATAGTATGCAGCAGATCCACATTCGAATGCTAACTCGGGTATTGAATAGTGTAGATCTGAATTCAAATACAGCTTCCTACCTTGCGCGAGGCGGATCCACCTTCAAACACTACCCCGTGCGCGGCGTATTGTGAATCTGCACCTAAACACCGCTCCCGATATAACTCGCGGCGAATCCACAATAGAACGTTAACCCTACTCTTCCGCCGGTCCTGAGAGCCTTCTGCGAGGCGTGCATGTAAATAGAGATACAGAGAACAGAGCAAGCGCTCTCCGAATGTGGAGGTGACTGTATACGCCTTGGTTACATTTTGAGGCAATTTTAGAACACGAGACGATAACTTATGTCGCGGTCGCATGGATGGATCAGACAAAAAATCAAAAGAAATGCGAAACTGATTAGCGCATAGATATAAACTAACCTAATATACACCGAAATGCGGTGAAAATGAGAACGTACTTGCTTATCTTCTGGTTCGCAGGGGGGAATTTGTACATGGAGTCAAGTATGCTGCATCAAGAGGAATGCAGGAATACGACGACATCGAAGGGAGCGGACTAAGGAAGATAGTCAATTTTTTCTCGTTGAATTCCTATTATAGTGTATGTCTACTGAGGTAGCAGTGATACACGCGAGTTGAATACTGTATTTGATGCTTTTGAGGAGGACAGAGAATCATTCACGTCTAAACTTACTCACCTCTGTGTTAAAGGATAACAGAGAGTGTACGGAGTGATCGAATGAGACAGAGCTGTAACTAGGTAGGATTTAAACGTTGACTCATTTATTCTGGAGAAAGACAAGTTGCTGAAGGTCGATTTTTTTCCAGTATTCTATCTGGATGCTTTACTCATGTGATATAGCCTGCGTTCTAGCCATATGAAGCTACAGTGCTTTACACATGATAGATTGGATGATTTATGTAAATATGTGTCGAACTACGTTGTGTTTAAATACCACTCCTTTCTTGTTCTTATTAACTTTATGCTATTAAATTTAGGCACTTTGAGATCTGTTACTATAGATTGATATGGTGTGCTAAGCTCCAATACTTGGGTACATCTCGAGAAATGTGGTGCACTTGGAGGGGTTAGGCCTAGGAAAGCTCTATTCAGACAAGAGAGGTGAAGTGTAGTTATATTCCTCTGCTCGGTTGAGGATTAATTGGGTAGAGTGGTCAATGCCGAAGTGAGGATGGTCTTTTAACGCAAGAGGGCGAGATTGCTCTGTGACCGCCATAGGCAGAGAGATTGATCGAGTACTATGCGCGAGGTATTAGAAATATGTATATCGTTGTCTGGTATACTTTGGTCGTTTCTATGTGTTCGAGAATTAAATGTGAATGGATGTACTGAACAGTCATCTATCAATGCTCGCAATGACACTTGCAAAGTAGAGGAGGTATGGTTTAGCTATGACATTGAAATTAGGAAAACATGCTGTCACATGATTGGCCAGTGTGCTTTATTAAGAGGACAAGGTGCGCGTCAGAATATGGTTACCATTGGTTTGTGTTTAAGTATATAATATTAAATGCTCTATCCTCAGTGAGAGGGGTGTATATGTCGGTAAAAGTATTTGCTTATTTGACTACATGTATGCGTAATTTAGTACATTTAAGTGTTCACCGAATATGGCTGTCTGTGGAAAAAGGAATTATTATGTTCTATTGAGCTGGGTCGTATGTGGGGGCGTAAATGCTTGTTCAAAATTATTATAACAGGGTGGGTGCACATAAGTAGAGCAAGTCCTGTGAAAGCGTGTGTAGAAGGAGTGAGCGAGTGGATGACACGACTCATCTATGACTGTATAATTAGGACTTGTAAATAAATGTGGGGTAATCTAAACTGAGGTCATTTTTTTTCTTTTTATTCATATGTATGACTTCTGTTTGAAGTTGTGTTTGTCTATTTGTTCTAAATGAATACTCATCTTTGTTAAGAAAGTGAGTTTTGACAGAATTTTCGGCGCAGTGTGAATGACGATGGGTTCGCTGGCTGGGGGAGACACTGTTTACATGTCGAGTTGGAGACGTAGGGGAGGATAGAGATCTGCGCTATTCAGGAATCCGTCTGTACAGTGTATGTCGATAGACAATAGCTGGAGAGCAGGTATAGAAAGAGAGCCCACTACGGCATGCTGGTCCTGGGGCTTAGTGGACGGCTGTTTAGATAGACAGATATGTGGCTTTGACATGCCGCCGGCGGCGCTTGAATTTCAGGCGAATGGTCAAGACAAGGTCCTGTTGCAGTAACTGAGGTCATTCTGTTTGTAGACAGGCTGCAGAAGGTAACTGATATGTCTTTCTCCGAATTAAATTGTATATATCAGATGTGCAAAGATCTTGAAATGGGATCAGCTGAACGATATGTAGGGTGTGACTAAAGCCAAGTTGGAATTTTAATGTAGCATGCAGGTTCGGGAAAGGTGACACGTTTCGCAATGGGTGCAGCCATCCTGAATAATGGTTATTGCGTAATCAACTGACGTGATGACAGAGCGCTCTGGTGGTGTCATAGGAGCTAAACACAGTTGAACTTGGAGCCATTTTTGTTAGGTAACATGATATAAATAATAATAAATCATAATATATAATAATAAATGATCATAAATGATAATAAATAACTGGAGCAGCTGTCCAAATGCAGAGACCCGTTGGAGTGTATGGATCTGTAAGAGCGAACTTTGATGTCCTCTAGACGACCAAATTGCAAAGTAATATTATGTGTTGGGCGGCTTTGGTGATCAAGTCATAATTTGAGAAGATGATTGATTTGGGTTGGAGTGTTATTAGATGGAATGTAGATTGTTCCGTTGACTACTTCTGCACATTTTCTTCCTTTATTTAGCTGAGTGAAGATCGATTGTGGTGTGTTGGATACATGCTTGTCTGTTCTCTAGACCTGGGGCAGACCTTAGTTGACGTGTAAATTATAGCCAAGATCTCGAAAATGTTACATGACTGAGACCGGTATTCGAGAGTGGAAATATCATTTTGCGTATGTTTGTTTCTAGTTAGTCAGTGGTTTACAGCATGCTGCAGATAGATAAAGTTCGGCGTTTGTAGAGAATTAATTTGAAGTCTATATCTTGGGAATTATGATGAACTAGTGATCGGTAGGGTGTCGCCTAGTGCATGATATTGAGAAGTACAGCTAAAATGGTGTAATATTATGGAGAAAGTACATGTGTTCTTGCAGCCTATGAGTCTGAGGATGTTTGTAGAAAAGCGAACAGGCAAGGAAGGAGAGACGGTAAAGCGTTTGTGCTGAGGAGGGGATGATACCGAATTTGTAAAAAAGAGTTCTGAGGGTGACTTAGGTCCGCTGATGTAAGAGGGAAGATTAGTTCTGAGTGTCGGGTCTGTAGAGAGAACAGGTTGACGGTGCTTTTCTAGGATTTGGGGGGGGGGGGGGCGGCATTGCTGTATATAGACGCTGTAGGGATAGGATATTTTTTTCGCATGCTGTAGAGATATACTAGATAAGTGCACTGTTTTGTGTCAAATGTGTATATACTGTATTGTGAAGTTAATGTGGTTTACATTGTGTAGCGTTTGTATATACTGCACTGTAAAGTTAATATTAATTATGTTATGTGACGAGTTGAGAGGAAGTCATAAGGACGGTAAAGATATTTCCAGAGTAACAGCGGTCAAGAGAGTGTATTTCCGATACTTAGCTCATTGTGGAATGCCAATCAAATGAGACCGCGATCGTAAGATTTAACTGTATTAGTATAATGAGATCAACGACTAAGGTATTCGAGAGTGCGAATTTAATTTTTTGGTCTGTTTGTTTCTAGTTATTGAGTGGTTTAAAGGATGCTGTACTTAGACAAAAAATGGTGTGTTCTTGTAGTCTATGAGTCTGGATAAGTTTGTAGAAAAAAAGCGAGCAGGCAAGGAATAAAAAGAGAGAGTAACGCATTTGTGTTGAGGGGAAGCGATCGCTGAATTTGTGGAACAGTTCTGAAAGGGACTTCCGTCCGTTGATGCAGAAGGGCTGATTACCGCTGAGTGTGGCGTGTGTAGAAAGAAAGAGCAGGTTCACAGTGCTTCCTTAGGAATTGAGAGAATTGGGGCATGTAGTGGGTATTGTAAAGTTAATGTGGTTTACATTGTGTAGGGTTTGTATATAATGGATTGTAAAGTTACTAATGCTTATGTTATGGGATGAGTAGAGAGGATGACCGTGTGTGTGTGTGTGTGTGTGTGTGTGTGTGTGTAGATTGAGGGGGGCTGTGGAGGTAATTTAGCGATCTCTGTAAAAGTAAGCACAGGAAGCATCAGAAAGAAAAGCAAGATGGTACTTCGCTAACAGGTCCTTAGGAAATTAGACCAGTAAATTCGATAAGAAGGAATGAGAATGGTTAATCGGTTGTGCTGGGATATAGGAGGGTTGAGAACATTTGCGTATGTTGAGAGCTGGAAAGGTAGGATGTGGGGAGCGCATTCAGTATTATTTTGGTGAACAAGTTCTGTTAGGATAAGAATTTGAATTTGCAAATAAGCTTAGAAAACACGAAAGCGAGCGTTAACTATTTTTGGGGGGCACTATACAATTTCGGAGAGGTTGACTGGGCTCTTATTTTCTTTTTTTTTTAATTTTCGAATGATCGTTTTAGATTGAGAGGGGAAAGAAGCGCTGGGATGTGTGGGGACGGTGTGTGTGTGAACTCGCTCTCAGCTATTCTGACAGCAGACGTGAAGGTGGAGATGTGTCGCATATAGGCCGGCGAGAAATGGAATGCGGCCTTAACATGTGTGTTGGACCGCACTGAGTTAGGACGGTGACAGCCGACTCGCGTGGCCTGGCTTGGATAGTCATGTTCGGCGTGTAGCTGATATGAATTTCTCAGGTGTTCGGTGTGAATGCGGCTGTCATCAAGTCATGTTTGAAGGGTCGAACAGAGGCCTTTGAGGGAATTGAGAGCTGTCGGACGTGTGACTTAATGTGGGATAGGTTGATTGCACGCGTCTGTTGAGTTACTTTGCTGTGCGTTATTTGGACAGATTACGAGTACTGATGGTGTTTACAGTTATGTGTGCTGCATTATTTACGAGCAGTTTGATATTGTGCACTGAAATTAGGAGCTGTTTGCGTGTCTGCCAACTGTGCAACATGACACCAGGTACATCAGGACGAGTGTTTTTTGCATGAGAGTGATAGGTATACTCGATGCGTAAATAAAATGTACGTTAAGTATTTGTGAGACGATATAGAATATGAGAGAGTTCGAGTTGGTTGTTATTTTTTCTACTTGGAGGGTGTGTTAGATCGAATTGCTGAGGTGAGTAGCTACGAGAGCGCAAGGGATGTGATTGCAGTATATCTCCGTCTCTCAGCGGTTAACTAAAGATGGGGCGAGCAATGTTCTCAGCTTAGGTACTGGGGGTGTGCTCTGGCCATGTGCTAGACTGTGTGGATTGAACAACAGTATTAGGGTCATAGTTTAGCTAGAATATTTATACATAAGTATGTCCGACGCTAGTACAAAGGTCCAGACTGTGATGTGGGCAGTCTTGCGCTCATGGTGTGTGAGAGAGGCAAAGCAGACGATTTTGAGTCATCACAGGTGACTTAGGTTAGTGGCTTCGTTTGCCACAATTTTCTTGTGTTTGGTAGTGAAACACGAACTGACCATCAGAATTGAAGCTTGGTTTATTTGTATAGACAGAATGTGATATAAGTTAATGTGGGTTAATAGACGTTAGTGCATGGAAGCAAGCATTAGTACATGTTAGCAAACAAACATGAGACGGTAAAAGGACGTGGTGGTCGGTAGGGACTTTAACTATTTCATTTCAAGTCCAGATGGGTGTGGCAGTGGCGAAAATTGATTCCAAGTCTAGGTGGACGTGGCAGTTTTCCGCTTCAGAGAGGTTAATTAATTGATCAGGTTAATTAAATAGTCATGTGGACTTTGTTACATTCACTTGCGGAGGTACTAAGCAAGGTGCGCGTGATGGCTCATGTGTACGGACGTGTGTTTTCGCCAAGATCCTGGATTAGATAATCGAAGCATGTAGGCTGAATAATGAGAATCAGGTGATCAGTTAACTTAGTGAGAGCGTTCTTTGTCTGACAGAGCCACGTGGTCGATCGCACGGTGTGACGTCAAGGAAGTTTCCAACTCGGTAGAAAAAACATTCCGTTTACCAGAAACGTGTAGGAAGAGGTTGAGTGCTGGTGGCTTAGTTTGAAGCAATTTTCTTAGGTTGGTGGCGGAAGCGCAAGTGAGCTTTGTTTACTGGGAGATTTCAAACTTGGCGCTGGTTACTAGGAGGAGGCGAAGGTGGCGTTCTGGTCCTCGAAAATTAGTTGATATTAGGGAGTTGAACACGTTAGAATATGTATATGAAATTGTAAATGGAATTATTTAATATAGCGGGGTGGTGAGAGTGAATTAGCGAGCGTTCTCGCGACGAGCAAATGCGCTGTTATATGGTCATGGTGGATTCCACTGTCGGTCAAACTCTGGCGCCAAACGTATCCTTTGTACGGCACGCGGTCGACAGGAAGCATCGTATCCAGTGTTAAGTGCTGGCGGGCACGGCCGACCGTTTGTGGCGCCGCTCACCGCTGTCTACCTGGCACGCTGGCCGTGAGGTCTGGGCGAGCACCGTAAACTGCTTGACATCAGCTGGCCAGGGAGTGGGCTCGGCCGGCCGCGCGTACATCAGCTGAGCTCTGGAGTTTCGCTGTGTGAGCATGGAGAAGTCAGTTGGAATACTCCTGCATGACCGTAATGTCTGAAATAAAGAGTCATTTTCCAGGTATTTACAGAAGGTCCGTCGCGTGTATGGAGGGTGTGTGACGTAACCAGGGCGGTGCCGCAGCGATTGTACAGTTATTGCGCGCGTGCGAGAGCGAGTCAATTAGCGGGCGTTCTAGTGCGATCCAAACGCGCTCTTATGTAGTCATGGCGGATTCCACTGTCGAGCAAACTTTGGCGCCAAAAGTGTAGCACTGCGTTCTCGCTCGCACAGGGACACGTGGCGAACGGCTGTGTGAGGCCGGCATCGACATGTTTGAACGTGGTGCCGGAAGTGTTCCAGGGAAACGGCCGACCGTTGTGTGATTCAGCTCCGAGGGAGTCAATTTTGGCGGGAAACGTGTGGAGGCGACGAATGCACGTGGTGAGCAGACGTATATCCTATGTCCTTATGTGTTACCTCTCATGCGACAGTATCGTGGTGCCTTTTCTCAACAATGCTCATGCACACGTAACATACGTCTTTACAAACCGCCTGCATGATGAAAACGTCGCCAGGTCGAGACTCGAACTGCTATCCAAGCACGACTCCCGACCCGTCCTCCTAGCTTTACTTCCGCCAGTACCTCGTCTCTTAACTGTGAGAATGGATCGTGATTCGTTCATGGGTAGCTTAGTTGGTAGAGCACTTGCCGGTGAAGTAAAAGTCTCGAGTTCGGGTTTCGATCCGGCACACAGTTTTAATGTGCCAGGAAGTTTCATATCAGCACAACGTCCACTGTGAAGTAAAAATTTCAAGTCCGCATGATGCTGAAGTACTCCCGTGCCCAGCAGATCCCCAGAGCTGTCCCCTGTAGAATTAGTGTGGGACCAGCTCTGACGTCAACTCCACCCCAGTGCCACTGTCCACAATATCAAGGACTAGTTGTAACACTTTTGGACTAGCTTGCCTCAGGAGAGGGTACAACGGTTTTATGACACCCTTCCCAACCCAATCAGTGCATGCATCCAAGCCAGATGGGTAGCAACGCCATAGTGATAAGTCGCCTCATACTGCCAAATTGTTTGCCAAGTTGACTCGATTTTGGAATCACTGCGGTAACATAACATATCCTCTCAGCCCGTAAAGTTCGTTTTCCTTTCGTTCTACCTTTCTTATGTTGTTGTTGTTGTGGTCTTCAGTCCTGAGACTGGTTTGATGCAGCTCTCCATGCTACTCTATCCTGTGCAAGCTTCTTCATCTCCCAGTACCTACTGCAACCTACATCCTTCTGAATCTGCTTAGTGTATTCATCTCTTGGTCTCCCCCTACGATTTTTACCCTCCACGCTGCCCTCCAATACTAAATTGGTGATCCCTTGATGCCTCAGAACATGTCCCACCAACCGATCCCTTCTTCTGGTCAAGTTGTGCCACAAACTTCTCTTCTCCCCAATCCTATTCAATACTTCCTCATTAGTTATGTGATCTACCCATCTAATCTTCAGCATTCTTCTGTAGCACCACATTTCGAAAGCTTCTATTCTCTTCCTGTCCAAACTATTTACCGTTCATGTTTCACTTCCATACATGGCTACACTCCATACAAATACTTTCAGAAACGACTTCCTGACACCCAAATCCATACTCGATGCTAGCAAATTTCTCTTCTTCAGAAACGCTTTCCTTGCCATTGCCAGTCTACATTTTATGTCCTCTCTACTTCGACCATCATCAGTTATTTTGCTCCCCAAATAGCAAAACTCTTTTACTACTTTAAGTGTCTCATTTCCTAATCTAATTCCCTCAGCATCACCCGACTTTATTCGACTACATTCCATTATCCTCGTTTTGCTTTTGTTGATGTTCATCTTATATCCTCCTTTCAAGACACTGTCCATTCCGTTCAACTGCACTTTCAGGTCCTTTGCTGTCTCTGACAGAATTACAATGTCATCGGCGAACCTCAAGGTTTTTATTTCTTCTCCATGGATTTTAATACCTACTCCGAATTTTTCTTTTGTTTCCTTTACTGCTTGCTCGATATACAGATTGAATAACATCGGGGAGAGGCTACAACCCTGTCTTACTCCCTTCCCAACCACTGCTTCCCTTTCATGTCCCTCGACTCTTATAACTGCCATCTGGTTTCTGTACAAATTGTAAATAGCCTTTCGCTCCCTGTATTTTACCCCTGCCACCTTTAGAATTTGAAAGAGAGTATTCCAGTCAACATTGTCAAAAGCTTTCTCTAAGTCTACAAATGCTAGAAATGTAGGTTTGCCTTTCCTTAATCTTTTTTCTAAGATAAGTCGTAAGGTCAGTATTGCCTCACGTGTTCCAGTATTTCTATGGAATCCAAACTGATCTTCCCCGAGGTCGGCTTCTACTAGTTTTTCCATTCGTCTGTAAAGAATTCGTGTTAGTATTTTGCAGCTGTGACTTATTAAACTGATTGTTCGGTAATTTTCACATCTGTCAACACCTGCTTTCTTTGGGATTGGAATTATTATATTCTTCTTGAAGTCTGAGGGTATTTCGCCTGTTTCATACATCTTGCTCACCAGATGGTAGAGTTTTGTCAGGACTGGCTCTCCCAAGGCCGTCAGTAGTTCCAATGGAATGTTGTCTATTCCGGGGGCCTTGTTTCGACTCAGGTCTTTCAGTGCTCTGTCAAACTCTTCACGCAGTACCGTATCTCCCATTTCATATTCATCTACATCCTCTTCCAATTCCATAATATTGTCCTCAAGTACATCGCCCTTGTATAGACCCTCTATATACTCCTTCCACCTTTCTGCTTTCCCTTCTTTGCTTAGAACTGGGTTTCCATCTGAGCTCTTGATGTTCATACAAGTGGTTCTCTTATCTCCAAAGGACTCTTTAATCTTCCTGTAGGCAGCATCTATCTTACCCCTAGTGAGATAAGCCTCTACATCCTTACATTTGTCCTCTAGCCATCCCTGCTTAGCCATTTTGCACTTCCTGTCGATCTCATTTTTGAGACGTTTGTATTCCTTTTTGCCTGCTTCATTAACTGCATTTTTATATTTTCTCCTTTCATCAATTAAATTCAATATTTCTTCTGTTACCCAAGGATTTCTAAGAGCCCTGGTCTTTTTACCTACTTGATCCTCTGCTGCCTTCACTACTTCATCCCTCAAAGCTACCCATTCTTCTTCTACTGTATTTCTTTCCCCCATTCCTGTCAATTGTTCCCTTATGCTCTCCCTAAAACTCTGTACAACCTCTGGTTCTTTCAGTTTATCCAGGTCCCATCTCCTTAAATTCCCACCTTTTTGCAGTTTCTTCAGTTTTAATCTACAGGTCATAACCAATAGATTGTGGTCAGAGTCCACATCTGCCCCTGGAAATGTCTTACAATTTAAAACCTGGTTCCTAAATCTCTGTCTTACCATTATATAATCTATCTGATACCTTTTAGTATCTCCAGGGTTCTTCCATGTATACAACCTTCTATCATGATTCTTAAACCAAGTGTTAGCTATAATTAAGTTGTGTTCTGTGCAAAATTCTACCAGGCGGCTTCCTCTTTCATTTCTTAGCCCCAATCCATATTCACCTACTACGTTTCCTTCTCTCCCTTTTCCTACACTCGAATTCCAGTCACCCATGACTATTAAATTTTCGTCTCCCTTCACTATCTGAATAATTTCTTTTATATCATCATACATTTCTTCAATTTCTTCGTCATCTGCAGAGCTAGTTGGCATATAAACTTGTACTAATGTAGTAGGCGTGGGCTTCGTGTCTATCTTGGCCACAATAATGCGTTCACTATGCTGTTTGTAGTAGCTTACCCGCTTTCCTACTTTCCTATTCATTATTAAACCTACTCCTGCATTGCCCCTATTTGACTTTGTGTTTATAACCCTGTAGTCACCTGACAGAAGTCTTGTTCCTCCTGCCACCGAACTTCACTAATTCCCACTATATCTAACTTTAACCTATCCATTTCCCTTTTTAAATTTTCTAACCTACCTGCCCGATTAAGGGATCTGACATTCCACGCTCCGATCCGTAGGACGCCAGTTTTCTTTCTCCTGATAACGACATCCTCTTGAGTAGTCCCCGCCCGGAGATCCGAATGGGGGACTATTTTACCTCCGGAATATTTTACCCAAGAGGACGCCATCATCATTTAATCATACAGTAAAGCTGCATGCCCTCGGGAAAAATTACGGCCGTAGTTTCCCCTTGCTTTCAGCCGTTCGCAGTACCAGCACAGCAATGCCATTTTGGTTATTGTTACAAGGCCAGATCAGTCAATCATCCAGACTGTTGCCCTTGCAACTACTGAAAAGGCTGCTGCCCCTCTTCAGGAACCACACGTTTGTCTGGCCTCTCAACAGATACCCCTCCGTTGTGGTTGTACCTACGGTACGGCCATCTGTATCGCTGAGGCACGCAAGCCTCCCCACCAACGGCAAGGTCCATGGTTCATGGTCCATGCTTCACTAATTTTGTCAGGCAGTGTAATATGGAACAAAGGAGGAAAAGAAGACTACGTTTAACGTCAAGTCCGTGACAAGGTGATAAAAGACAGAGCAAAAACTTCTAAATGGATAATTATAGGGTAGCAAGTGGGCCGTGCCCATTTCCAGTCTTCGTAACTTTAGATTACTATTGTCTTACTTTAGTTAATTATTGCAGCGTGTCTGATGGTTATTGATAGACTGTTAACCGCTACAAGTCAGTAGTGTATGCGTGCTCCAGCAATTCTCTTTCTAACGTAGTTTTAGTTTTTGCGGACAACAGAAAGAGATACAATGATTATTGCTGTCTGCAGTGGAGTGTGCTTCATGTTGAACGTTTCTTGCACTGTGTTTGGATCAGGGCTCGAAGCCAGAACCGGTCTTTCACAGACAGGCTGAGCTAACCTGTCAAAAATCACGACTCGTTAGAAAAGTGGGAGAAACGAACTGTCAGATTTAGAAGCCATCAGAGAAGGTAGTCACTCGTGTCTGAATAACTCAGTTGGTAAAAACTGCTCTCGAAAGTAACGTTCTGCTTTCGAATATCGGTTGGGCACACAGTTCAACAAAGATTGAGACTAGAAGAAAGACTATTGATCAAGTTCTGTTACACAAATTACAACAGGCGATGAACGGACTTGTTCCAAACGCCTCAGGTTCAACCGTAAGCCGCAAGTGACGTTCTAAAAATCATGGAGCAGTTATCTGCAACGAAGTAGTAACTGAAAAATGCTACACAAATATCCAGTTAGATCTTGATATGATTTCAAAGTAGTACAAAGATTGACAGCATTCTGTAAATGTACAGAAATGATAAACCGGACACTTCACAAAATGAAAAACGCTGCGCGGTATGACTACATCATGAATCACAGTTAAAATTAGTCAACTCATAGAAAAACATGATTATAACAGTTTGTGGGGGTATGAAATTCAATGACAACATTGCCTTAATCGTAGGTAAAGCAGGTGGTAGACTTCGGTTCATTCGCAAAATACTAAGAAAAATATTGTCTATAATACATGCTTATCAAACCCTCTTGTAATCTGTTGTAGAATATTTCACAAGAGTGTTAAATCCACACGAAACAGGAATAACATGATAGAGAGGAGAGTAGCACGAATGGCCACATGTTTTGTTTGACCCATCGGAGCAAATTATGGAAATGCCGAAACACCTAACCTGGCAGCTACTTGAATATACGAGTGGTGCTCAGTTAGCAATGCAACACATTTTTTTCTGAAGCAAGTTGGTTTTATTCAGGGCTGATATATACCCTATTATTCCTCACTCTTTTGCCTATGAAACCTTATTTTTCAACATAATCTCGATTCAACGCGATGGCGTCATGCCACTGTACTGGAAAGGCCTACATGCCCGCATGGTACCGCTCTACCTGACGATGTGGGAGCCAACGTCTTGCTTCATTAACAACCTCTCCATCACCAACTACCTGTGGAGTGCACCCTTCACTGGACCAAACAGATGGAAGTCGGAAGGTGTGAGATCCGGACTGTGGGGTGGATGAGGAAAAACAGTGCAATGAAGTTCTGTGAGCTCTTCTCGGGTGCACACACTTCTGTGAGGATCTGCGTTGTCATGGAGAAGGTGAAGTTGTTTTGCATTTTTGTGGTGGCGAACACACTCTGGACATGTTTCTTCGATTTCCTGAGGGTAGCACAATACGTTTTAAGGTTGACCGTTGCATCATGAGGGAGACCATCAAACCGAATAGCCCCTTGTGCTTTCCAGAAGACAGTTTCCATGACTTTACTGGCTGAGGGTGTGGCATTGAACTTTTTCTTCGGAGGACAGGTGTTGTGGCGCCACTCCGTGGATTGCCATTTTGTTTCAGGTCACAAGTGATGCACCCAGGTTCCACAGCCTGTGACGATATTCGACAAAAAATTGTCACAATCAGCCTCGCAACGCGCAAACAATTCCCCACAGATGGTCCTTCGTTCTCGTTGTGGTCTTCTGTAAAGTGGTGAGGAACCTATCAACCACACACCTTTGAGTACACCATGTGGTAGACGAGTTTGCTGCACTACCAGCAGAGACGCCCAGTTGAGCAGCGATGTGTTTGTTTGTGACCCGTCGATCCACTCTAATGAGAGTGTCCGCACGCTCCAACACTGCAGGAGTCACAGCTGTGAGGGGCCAGCCGACACACGGGAGATCGGACAGGTTTGCACGACTTTGCTGCGATGATGACAGACGTCTCGCCCAACGACTCACCATCCTTTTGTTCACTGCCAGATCTTCGTAGACATTCTGCAAATGCCTGTCAGTATGTGCGATGCACTGGTTTTGCGCCATAAGAAACTCAGTAACAGCACAGTGCTTGGATGACACCTCCGTTACAGCCATTTTGAAGGCCACGTATAGGCGCCGCCAGCTGTGGAAATACGAGGGTGAGTCAAATGAAGGCCTTAAATTGGTAATAACAAATCGAAATTTCGCGCCATTATCCTGTAAGTTGGTAAGCGTGCTACAAACAGCGTGCAGAATGGACTGTAGGTGGCAGCATACTGCAGATGCACACATACCATCACAGTATCAGTATAAAGATGGCCGCCCCACTTGCGACTTGCACCAGAGGAGAACAGCATTCGGTTATTCGGTTTTTGCGTAGTGAAGGTGTGAAACCTATTGAAATTCATCGACGAATGAAGGTTCAGTACGGTGATGCATGTTTGTCACAGCAGCAAGTCTACGAATGGAGTAGGAAGTTCGCAAATGGTGTGACTTCAGTGGAAGATGCTCCTCGTCCAGGTCAGGCACAACGAGTTGTGACTCCAGAGAACATTGCAGCAGTTGAAGCCATAGTGGAGGAAAACCGCCGAGTGACACTGAATGACATCGCAGCGTGTTTACAGATTAGTCATGAGTCAGCACACCACATTGTGAATGATGTGCTCTAGTTTCACAAAGTGTCTGCAAGATGGGTGCCACGGCAGCTGACTCCTGAAATGAGAGAACGACGTGTTGATGCTCGTGAAGAATTTCTTCGGCGCTTTGAACGAGAAGGTGATAGCTTCCTTGCAAGAATCGTTACTGGGGACGAAACCTGGGTTCACTTCCACCAACCGGAAACGAAGAGAGCGAGCAAGGAATGGTGCCATTCCTCAACACCAAAACCAAAGAAGTTTCAAACAGAACCATCAGCATGGAAGGTTATGCTGACTCTCTTTGGGGACGAAAAATGCGTCATTTTGGAGTATTACATGCCTATAGGGACCACTGTCACCAGTGCATCATACACAGATCTCCTAAACAAATCATCTGATGCCTGCAATCAAATCAAAGCAACGTGGATTGTTGTCAGGAGGTGTTCTTTTGCAACATGACAATGCAAGGCCCCACACTGCCCGTACAACAGTTGCAACAATCACAGACCTGCATTCTGAGTGTCTTCCTCATCCACCATACTCACCAGACCTTGCCCCAAGTGATTTCCATATGTTTGGACCACTCAAAGACGCAGTGGGAGGAAAGAAGCTCCGTTCTGATGAAGAGGTGCACCACGTGGTGCATGAGTGGTTGCGCGAACTACCAAAAGAATTTTTTTCTAAAGGAATTTATGCACTTTGTAAGCGCTGGAGGACTTGCATTGAGCGTGGGGGAGACTATGTTGAAAAGTGATACAGCTTTGTACCGTTTCTGCACAATAAATAACATTTTAAAAATATTTAAGGTTTTCATTTGACTCACCCTCGTATTTCACGATCTTCCACAAAAAATTCCGTACATTTTCAACCGAAACCAGCCTAAGAAAAAACGTGTTGCATTACTTATTGAACGTCCCTCGTAGGTGATAATTATGCCGCAAAAGTCCACTCAGAGTTTCAACAACCTATATTCAGTGACCAAAATAACTGCAGCATTATGAAGACAGCATGTAACAAACGTCAAACTGTCATGAAGTGTAGTACTGGCTTGCGTAAGCACATGGTTAGAATTTCGAGATAGCCACATAAAGAAGGCAGGAATAACGACACCTGTATTCTGTATGCAAGGGAAGATTAGGTAGCAGATCTCTCATACAGAAATCGCATTTGAATGTTGGTTGTTTGTGAAAACATCTTCTTACACCTCGTCTAAGAAGAAAAAATATTTAGTAAAAAGGGAGCAGTTTATCAGTGCGGTTAGAAGTACAGATGACGATCTTATCTCAAGGTCACAACTACACTTCCAAGCAATCCCGCCCCACTCCCCCTGTGCCCACAATTGGCAGGTAAGTGCATGAGGTCCTTTCAAGATTATAATGAAACATGATACATGTCGCATGTCTCTCCTTCAGCTGTCCACGCCTATAGGGCACTTGTGTGCAGTACATTCGAGGTCACGAATTATCTGGATACCCCAGCCACACTTCTTGGACAATAACCTGACGCAAGAATGACGGGAAAATGAATGTCACCCTCTCCCCTCCCTACACCCTTTCTCTCTGGACCAACAAAAATCAAGTCCTCGTGCTTCCTATCATCCCTTTTATTAATGCTCCATTAGTGTGACCTTCGTCATTCGAGGTCTGTATGCTGTAGAGATGGGTTCATCAGCAGCAGAGTTATCCTACTTAAAAAAATGGCCGTAAATATTACCGTTATTTACGAGGTAAGACATTATGACATTACAGTGTGTGGGCGATTTACTTTAATCATCTCACAGCATATTCTGCAAAATGATGGAAGAAAACATAATTTATGACATGAGACAGTTTCGCATTATACAGGGTGGCAGATCTGCTGTAATACTGTATAACAACGTCAAAGCATTTTTGGAAAACGTGAAAAATAATAACATAATTTACGACAAAAGATACTTTGACATAGCAATATGTTATTGGGGCGCTGCTGAATTACTATAACGTAATGATGTCACGACATTTTCTGTTAGCTCTCCATACCATCGATATTTACAGTCTTTTTACTTTTTTTTTCTAAATACTCATTTTTCAAGACCATGCATGAACAATTATCACAGTGTGATATTTAAGGAAATACAATATATCCCTCTTAAACAATTTCCACGAAGAATAATTTAACAGCAAACATACTCCAGCTACGCACTTCTCCAAGCACTCTGACATATGAAGACAGCCCTCAATTGCTATCTACAATTCGTTACAATTTCGTCGATTTTCTCTCAGTATTCCAAATATCTACACGCAAATACGAGATTGAACAATTAGTACAGTGCGACATTCAAACAGATTCACCAAATCCTACGTTAAACAACCAGCAATGTCTGATATTTTAACAAAAACACCCATATCCTACGATACACAAATAAACAGCAACAAAAACACATTAAGTATACAGGGAAGTCGCCCCTGCGTTATTACTGTGTGACATCACTAAAAGGTTGCCTTATGAGTATAATGCTATAGGATTATCGTCCCCTGAGTTAAAGCTTTGTACATGCGTTGCCAAATTTACATTTTAAGCAACTACTCCAATATATCACAGGACAGGGATGGTAGGGAAACGCAGTATCGCACTATATTTAAAAGAAACTGTAAAAGAAACTGCGAGAAGCAATACTGCGTCCCCATGTACATTGTTATTACAAATGATTGAAACGATTTCACAGCTCTACGATAACTATATTATTTAAGATATTTTCACAATGCTTTGCACACACATACAAAAACTCAAAAAGATTTTTTAGGCATTCACAAATGTTCGATATGTGCCCCTTTAGTGATTCGGCAGATATCAAGCCGATAATCAAGTTCCTCCCACACTCGGCGCAGCATGTTCCCATCAGGCACAGGACAGGGATGGTACGGAAACGCACTATCGCACTATATTTAAAAGAAACTATAAAAGAAACTGCGAGAAGCAATACTGCGTCCCCATGTACATTGTTATTACAAATGATTGAAACGATTTCACAGCTCTACAATAACTTTATTATTTGAGATATTTTCACAATGCTTTGCACACACATACAAAAACTCAAAAAGCTTTTTTAGGCATTCACAAATGTTCGATATGTGCCCCTTTAATGATTCGGCAGACATCAAGCCGATAATCAAGTTCCTCCCACACTCGGCGCAGCATGTCCCCATCAATGAGTTCGAAAGCATCGTTGATGCGAGCTCGCAGTTCTGGCACGTTTCTTGGTAGAGGAGGTTTAAACACTGAATCTTTCACATAACCCCACAGAAAGAAATCGCATGGGGTTAAGTCGGGAGAGCGTGGAGGCCATGACATGAATTGCTGATAATGATCTCCACCACGACCGATCCATCGGTTTTCCAATCTCCTGTTTAAGAAATGCCGAACATCATGATGGAAGTGCGGTGGAGCACCATCCTGTTGAAAGATGAAGTCGGCGCTGTCGGTCTCCAGTTGTGGCATGAGCCAATTTCCAGCATGTCTAGATACACGTGTCCTGTAACGTTTTTTCCGCAGAAGAAAAAGGGGCCGTAAACTTTAAACTGTGGGATTGCACAAAACACGTTAACTTTTGGTGAATTGCGAATTTGCTGCACGAATGCGTGAGGATTCTCTACCGCCCAGATTCGCACATTGTGTCTGTTCACTTCACCATTAAGAAAAAATGTTGCTTCATCACTGAAAACAAGTTTCGCACTGAACGCATCCTCTTCCATGAGCTGTTGCAACCGCGCCGAAAATTCAAAGCGTTTGACTTTGTCATCGGGTGTCAGGGCTCGTAGCAATTGTAAACGGTAAGACTTCTGCTTTAGCCTTTTCCGTAATATTTTCCAAACCGACGGCTGTGGTACGTTTAGCTCCCTGCTCGCTTTATTCGTCGACTTCCGCGGGCTACGCGTGAAACTTGCCCGCGCGCGTTCAACCGTTTCTTCGCTCACTGCAGGGCGACCCGTTGATTTCCCCTTACAGAGGCATCCAGAAGCTTTAAACTGCGCATACCATCGCCGAATGGGGTTAGCAGTTGGTGGATCTTTGTTGAACTTCGTCCTGAAATGTCGTTGCACTGTTATGACTGACTGATGTGAGTGCATTTCAAGCACGACGTACGCTTTCTCGGCTCCTGTCGCCATTTTGTCTCACTGCGCTCTCGAGCGCTCTGGTGGCAGAAACCTGAAGTGCGGCTTCAGCCAAACAAAACTTTATGAGTTTTTCTACGTATCTGTAGTGTGTCGTGACCATATGTCAATGAATGGAGCTACAGTGAATTTATGAAATCGCTTCAATCATTTGTAATAGCCCTGTACTTAGAGGGCTCAGCACCAATTGCCACCGCTGCTGCCTTACATACAATGTCCAGCCAGGGGAACTACAGAGATGTACAAATTCTCCTTCCAGCCTGTCTGCTCCTATCTCCGCCGCAACCGTTAAAGCAGCTCAACCTGCCACAACCGTGACGCAAGAGTACAAATGTACTGAAGCACAGAGGTTAAAGCAGACCAACTTGGGTTTCTGCTAGCCTAGCAAGCTTTACGGGACTCGTTTAGGCTGCTGTAGCTGACAACAGGTTGCGCTGTCAATCCAACGTGACTAGCCAGGCGTATTTTTGCGTGCGTAGTTACACTGCAGCTCAGTTATCGTAACGGTGAGAGCAGCAAAATGAACAATTCAAACTTATAGAAGATTGAGGAAAACTCAAGAATTGGGGCATGTATAGCAGTCACTAAATATAGCGCAAGTCCAGTACGGGAAAAGTTGTGTATTTATGGGTCAGCTTCAGTAAATCGGCAGGTGTCCCTCAATGCACACTGTGTAAAAAGTTACTAAACACTCACTCGGAAACCTCGAGTGAGTTACGACATGTTTTTAAATTTGGCTAGCAGTTTTTTTTAAACAGGACAAACACTTAGTGGGTGACAAGCGTGCGAAAATGTGTGCTAAAGGACTTGAGGCCCTTTAGCAGTACATAGGCTTTCTAAATTTAGGGCAAACATTGATTGAAATAGGACAAAAATATGGCACAGCGGGTATTAAAAATCACATTCTAGTGGTACGCAACGTAATGCAAAGAAAGCTTAGTTTGAAAGAAACGCTTCTTCTTTCAGACATGAACTTTTTAGATTAACATAATATGAAAAACGAACTTCGTGTTTGGTAAAACGTATTTGGAGATTTTAGAATGAATTTTGGCAACTTACAATGGACTCAGTGATCCAGCAATACCCACCCTGCAAAAAATTATTTAAAATTGTATTAGCTGAGGTCATATCCGGCTGGCACACACTAAGGATACAGAAATGAGGCATCTAAAGCCTTAATTTAGTTGCCGTTGCAGTATGATAAACATCTTCAGGTTCTTAGGTGCAGACGATTTCGACTCTCAGATATGGTTCTCACTACTACAGAAAACGTATACACTCCTGGAAATTGAAATAAGAACACCGTGAACTCATTGTCCCAGGAAGGGGAAACTTTATTGACCCATTCCTGGGGTCAGATACATCACATGATCACACTGACAGAACCACAGGCACATAGACACAGGCAACAGAGCATGCACAATGTCGGCACTAGTACAGTGTATATCCACCTTTCGCAGCAATGCAGGCTGCTATTCTCCCATGGAGACGATCGTAGAGATGCTGGATGTAGTCCTGTGGAACGGCTTGCCATGCCATTTCCACCTGGCGCCTCAGTTGGACCAGCGTTCGTGCTGGACGTGCAGACCGCGTGAGACGACGCTTCATCCAGTCCCAAACATGCTCAATGGGGGACAGATCCGGAGATCTTGCTGGCCAGGGTAGTTGACTTACACCTTCTAGAGCACGTTGGGTGGCACGGGATACATGCGGACGTGCATTGTCCTGTTGGAACAGCAAGTTCCCTTGCCGGTCTAGGAATGGTAGAACGATGGATTCGATGACGGTTTGGATGTACCGTGCACTATTCAGTGTCCCCTCGACGTTCACCAGTGGTGTACGGCCAGTGTAGGAGATCGCTCCCCACACCATGATGCCGGGTGTTGGCCCTGTGTGCCTCGGTCGTATGCAGTCCTGATTGTGGCGCTCACCTGCACGGCGCCAAACACGCATACGACCATCATTGGCACCAAGGCAGAAGCGACTCTCATCGCTGAAGACGACACGTCTCCATTCGTCCCTCCATTCACGCCTGTCGCGACACCACTGGAGGCGGGCTGCACGATGTTGGGGCGTGAGCGGAAGACGGCCTAACGGTGTGCGGGACCGTAGCCCAGCTTCGTGGAGACGGTTGCGAATGGTCCTCGCCGATACCCCAGGAGCAACAGTGTCCCTAATTTGCTGGGAAGTGGCGGTGCGGTCCCCTACGGCACTGCGTAGGATCCTACGGTCTTGGCGTGCATCCGTGCGTCGCTGCGGTCGGGTCCCAGGTCGACGGGCACGTGCACCTTCCGCCGACCACTGGCGACAACATCGATGTACTGTGGAGACCTCACGCCCCACGTGTTGAGCAATTCGGCGGTACGTCCACCCGGCCTCCCGCATGCCCACTATACGCCCTCGCTCAAAGTCCGTCAACTGCACATACGGTTCACGTCCACGCTGTCGCGGCACGCTACCAGTGTTAAAGACTGCGATGGAGCTCCGTATGCCACGGCAAATTGGCTGACACTGACGGCGGCGGTGCACAAATGCTGCGCAGCTAGCGCCATTCGACGGCCAACACCGCGGTTCCTGGTGTGTCCGCTGTGCCGTGCGTGTGATCATTGCTTGTACAGCCCTCTCGCAGTGTCCGGAGCAAGTATGGTGGGTCTGACACACCGGTGTCAATGTGTTCTTATTTCCATTTCCAGGAGTGTATTAACCATGACTTGATGATGGTTACACTTCAGAATAGCCATTACTAGTCGAAACAGTGTGAAGTAGAAGAGAAAACCATTCATCGAAAGAAAGAAATAAGCCCGAAATACGCCGAAAAGGAAAAAAAGGACAAATAAAATCCACCATTTCTGGCTTACAATGGCGCGAAATGAACATATATTTCATTGATCCTTGTCTTTTGATACTCGGTTATTTCCATCAACTTCCGAATCCCACTCGTAACACTACAATGAAAGCGTACAGATTAAACTGCTACGTAGTGTACACAGGGAAGATGGGCAGGCGAGCATGGCTCCTTTATCCTGCTTGGGTTGGGCAGAGCTTGGCTTGGATGGGAGTAAAAGAGCCTTCCCGTTCTACTGATGACGTGAGGCAGCTTGTCTGCCTGGCTAACAGGCAATCATGGGCAGGTTAAAAGCGGCTTGTTTGGGAACTACCAGCTGGCCACATGCCTTTACTGGCGGACGTCACAAGCTTTGGGCGCCACCAACAAGCGGTAGCCTCCCACACACAATTGGAGACCGAGAGAGAGAAATGCCTCTGTTATTGTCACACGCTGGCACACGTATCTGATATGGGCAATGATCATAGCATCCCATGCGAGACAGCGAGCGACAAGGGGTATGCCCTCTTATATCTGTCGCACAAGGCACCAACCACCAAAACATTCGCCTGCATAGATAGCGGGCAGCACGAAGCAGCCGGTGGAGCCAATGGATTACGAGAGAAATCCATCACTGGAGAATATGGACCCAGCCTCGGTAAACTGCAACTCACTATAATGTTTGTCGTATTACCTGCTGTAGTATATTTTGTTACATCTCTCTCGAAGTACCAAGAAAATTTCCAGTAACGATTCGTTATTAAAATCATCTGATCACAAGTGGGCAATCGTAAATCGCCGTGCTACTCGTCTGCTATTTTCTTAAAAATCATTCCACACCTTAGAAATTGGTGGTTTCCCATGAATTCTGGACGACAGCGAAAAACCGCTATAGATTCCTCTCCCATACTGAAGATGAATATATAAACCATGCAAGTATCCTTGCCTTGAATGCTGGAAACGCTTGACGTCCATCTACATTAATTTCTTGTTGTCTCCTTCGTTAATACTCTTTGATTTAAAAAATACATATTTCCACAGACCTGTAATTTCGCTGTAGCCTATTGTTGGTTGTGTAGGAATGTCAGCCATACCGCAGTACTGGCAGTTTTATTTCGTGGCAATACGATTCTATCGAGATTAACTCATTTATACTCGTAAACATGCCTGTAAGGGTCTTTGTGAGCTGACTGGTTCGCCCATACTGTGTTCCAGCTTAAGTCTGACATACAGTTTTCTCCTGAATGTTACCGATTATTGTCTTTGTCCTATAATACCTTTCATTAGAAATCTTCTGCAATCCATTCGTTGCTGTTTATAAGACCCGAGATACATTGCTGACATGTATCTGTAAACTATGATTTTATGGCGCAATATCCCTTGTAGTATTGGGTAAATTTGACCGACTTGAAGGGATTTTCAGTCTATTTTTACGACAAGGGGCGAAATTTTGTCTCAAAATCTATTAAACCTAGGTCGCCTTCTGTAGGTATTTCGTCAGCTGACCAATGGCTGCATGAAACAATATACCTTTTCACATGAAACTACCGATGTATTTTTTTTATTTATGCCATATATTTTCTATCAATGGATATGATTTGTGCAACATAGCGCATTTTTCGACAGGACCAGTAAGTTGACACATTCAGTCCTTTGACTGATATTCAGTTTGCTTGCATTATTTGCTTTTGGAGTGTCTATTACTTTTTCTATGACTTTTTTTGGAACTGACTTCAGTTAGGTCGTCTATGTTTTTTTCCTTAGTTTCACATCCAACACCTTCACTTCAACACATTCGATAAAGTGATGTAGCGTGAGATGTGTGCTCTCATTGAACCACAAGAGCTATGTTTCATAATTTGTCATATTATTCCCGCTGCTTCCTACTAAACCACCGCTATGTCGGAGATTTTCACTATGACATCTTTAGCACAGGGATTGATGAGAACCGTCGTGCACCAACTTGTAGCTCTGCTAACAATATGGATTAATTGTTCTAAAGAGATGACGAACAGTATCATTGATAAAGGGCAACCCCGTCTCACAGTATGTTGGATTGGGAATGCTTCTCTAAAATGTCTGTTTATATGCATCTCGGAAACCATTTGGCTGCTTAACATCGATTTAGAGAAAAGCTTTCGATTAAGTCAACTATCAGTACCCAAGGAGTATGTTCTGGCATTTCAGATCCACACAAAGATCAATGAATTTATCGCTACCAAATTAATACTGTGCGAAGTCTAGTGCTGCGGCAACGCTGTGATGTCCCGGTACACAAGTAGTGCTTTCTTGTTACAGAAATTGCCTGCCGAATAGCACTGGTTTAGGTTTTGGACTATGTCAATGTTTACATGAACTGGTGGCTTAATCTTCACGTGGAAATGTCTTATAGGTGTTAACTGATACGAAGAAGATTGAAGATAACTGAGATTCCTTACAGAAGTTATGCGATGCTATATTCGTAGCCAGTAAAAGATTGAACTGTATCGTTAACTTGAACACTACTAGATCCAGTACTTCTGCTGTGTTGATAGACATCTGGCACTGAGTGACTGAAGTTACTGTGAATTAGAAGTACACAAATTATTCAGTATATGATGTCAGTCAGTGCCACCTAATAATGTTATCATCTCGCCATAGTCTTTCTGAATTTCACACTATTGTCCACATTTGTTGGTGTGATACGGCTTATGCTATTCTGTGTAGGAAAGGGTATTGTGAATCCGAAAACTTGCGCTACTTGATTGGCATAGAACACAGAAGTTTGTGGAGCGCTGCTGCCAGCACACGGAGACTTTGATTTAACACCGTATGTTATGTACAGGGTGTTTCAAAAATGACCGGTATATTTGAAACGGCAATAAAAACTAAACGAGCAGCGATAGAAATACACCGTTTGTTGCAATATGCTTGGGACAACAGTACATTTTCAGGCGGACAAACTTTCGAAATTACAGTAGTTACAATTTTCAACAACAGATGGCGCTGCACGTGATGTGAAAGATATAGAAGACAACGCAGTCTGTCGGTGCGCCATTCTGTATGTCGTCTTTCTGCTGTAAGCGTGTGCTGTTCACAACGTGCAAGTGTGCTGTGGACAACATGGTTTATTCCTTAGAACAGAGGATTTTTCTGGTGTTGGAATTCCACCGCCTAGAACACAGTGTTGTTGCAACAAGACGAAGTTTTCAACGGAGGTTTAATGTAACCAAAGGACCGAAAAGCGATTCAATAAAGGATCTGTTTGAAAAATTTCAACGGACTGGGAACGTGACGGATGAATGTGCTGGAAAGGTAGGGCGACCGCGTACGGCAACCACAGAGGGCAACGCGCAGCTAGTGCAGCGGGTGATCCGACAGCGGCCTCTGGTTTCCGTTCGCCGTGTTGCAGCTGCGGTCCAAATGACGCCAACATCCACGTATCGTCTCATGCGCCAGAGTTTACACCTCTATCCATACAAAATTCAAACGCGGCAACCCCTCAGCGCCGCTACCATTGCTGCACGAGAGACATTCGCTAACGATATAGTGCACAGGATTGATGACGGCGATATGCATGTGGGCAGCATTTGGTTTACTGACGAAGCTTATTTTTACCTGGACGGCTTCGTCAATAAACAGAACTGGCGCATATGGGGAACCGAAAAGCCCCATGTTGCAGTCCCATCGTCCCTGCATCCTCAAAAAGTACTGGTCTGGACCGCCATTTCGTCCAAAGGAATCATTGGCCCATTTTTCAGATCCGAAACGATTACTGCATCACGCTATCTGGACATTCTTCGTGAATTTGTGGTGGTACAAACTGCCTTAGATGACACTGCGAACACCTCGTGATTTATGCAAGATGGTGCCTGGCCACATCGTACGGCCGACGTCTTTAATTTCCTGAATGAATATTTCGATGATCGTGTGATTGCTTTGGGCTATCCGAAACATACAGGAGGCGGCGTGGATTGGCCTCCCTATTCGCCAGACATGAACCCCTGTGACTTCTTTCTGTGGGGACACTTGAAAGACCAGGTGTACCGCCAGAATCCAGAAACAATTGAACAGCTGAAGCAGTACATCTCATCTGCATGTGAAGCCATTCCACCAGACACGTTGTCAAAGGTTTCGGGTAATTTCATTCAGAGACTACGCCATATTATTGCTACGCATGGTGGATATGTGGAAAATATCGTACTATAGAGTTTCCCAGACCGCAGCGCCATCTGTTGTTGAAAATTGTAACTACTGTAATTTCGAAAGTTTGTCTGCCTGAAAACGTACTGTTGTCCCAAGCATATTGCAACAAACGGTGTATTTCTATCGCTGCTCATTTAGTTTTTATTGCCGTTTCAAATATACCGGTCATTTTTGAAACACCCTGTATATATGGAATTATGTAAAGGTACTAATATAGTGTGAGTGTTTAACTGATCATGAACAACGTCGTATGGTTACTATGACGAGTGAAATCGAGTTGAGGCAGTCCTTTTTAATGTCATTGTAATCCTGCAATCTGAGACTTGTGATGACTATCAGTTGTAAGCCTTTCGCTTTCCAAGCATTTATTATAATTTTTTCAGTTTGTGTAAAGAAATGTCTGATTTATGTGGCGTTGGATGGGCATTTGAGATGCAGTAAATGTTTACCTTTGGAATAATCCGATGTCAGTTAGGACCGCTGGAGAGTCATGGCTGTTAGCAATAGAGGGTCTGCAGCGGACTGAGACCACTTCAGTGTATTGTCTGAGGTTTGGTCGTACGAAACTACTTTACTCGGGAAGGGTCTTGCATTTTATAATAGTTTAAACTATTGTCATTGCCAACGGCCTTGCCACAGTAGTAACACCGGTTCCCGTCAGATCACCGAAGTTAAGTGCTGTCGGGCTGGGCTATCACTTGGATGTGTCACCGTCCAGGGCCTGCCGAGTGCTATTGGCAAGCAGGGTGCATTCACCCATATGAGGCCAGTTGAGAAGCGACTCGACTGAGAAGTAGCGGCACCACTCGCAAAAACTGACGACGGCTGGGAGAGTGGTGTGCTGACCACATGCGCTTCTGTATCCGCATCCGGTGACGGCTACGGGCTGAGGATAACATGGCTGGCGGTTGGTACCACAGTCTAACATAACAGTCGCGACACTTCGCCTCGATTTTGTTGCCTACTCCACCAGCAACGCGCCATGCGGCCAGTAAGTTAAACTGTTGAGTTCGGCGCGATCGTGAATTCGAAAGCGAATAGTAGTCGTTTACTTTGGCTTGTACAATGGTGTTTACAAATGTGAGCGTAGCGTAGCGCAATAAATTGCTACAACAACCAGAAGAAGAAGATACCACATGTCTTTTTTTAGGTTTCCTAAGAACACTGAGAGGTACATACCGTCTGTATCTGTATCGTCAGGATTCGCTAGCAAATTGCATGCATATTGATGATTAATGTTTCGTTTTAGGAGTAGAAAAAAGCAAGTGAATAGCAGATGAGAAGATCTTATGGAAAAAGACCCTGTTTGCCTTTATAAGTAATGTTACGCTTTGTCCGCTACACGTCGAACAAAACCAGTTAATGAATGCAGACATTAATAAAGTAATAAGAATGCAGTAAATCACATTGTTTGACATTCCAAATACGCCAACTCAACTGACGATGAAGAGGATACTGCCACAAAGGTTCGACAATCCGTCTAAAGTTGTAAAACACTCCTACGGCTTAGAAGCAATCAGTTCAGTCCTCCAAATATCAGTGCCAGATTCATCTGAGTGGTAAACACAGACCTTTGACGATGAAGTGGTAAAATTAAGTGCAGTTATTCGTGTTTAGAAAAAGCGTGTGGAGCATCAGAATGTGCAGATCACTAGACTTCGTGCGAAACCGTTATGCGACAAGGAAAGTGCCCATTATTTTAAGTAAAGATAGCAACAGAAAATGTATCAGAAGGATCAAGTGAAGGTGGAAAGACAAAAAGAAGCTGTTTGCTCTAAATTTATTATATTAGAGCACTCAGGCATACACGTTTCGTCAGAATGTTTTTTCTGTTTCCATCGGTGTATACATTGCAGAGGTATGTTGAACTCATACAAATACAATGTGGGATAAGTGACAATATGTTCCACCTTTTAAAGCAGAAGGTACACCATTTCTCCGATACTGATAAACTAGTGAATATGTTACTGCATGAAAAGTCTCTAATGGCAAGTTTAACATATGACAGCGCTTCTGACAGTGTTATTGGCTTTGAGGACTTGGTGTTTACTCCCACAATATATTTCTCCGCCGGCCGTTGTGGTAGAGCGGTTCTAGGCGCTTTAGTCCGGAACCGCGCTGCTGCTAAGGTCACAGGTTCGAATCCTGCCTTGGGCGGGGATGTGTGTGATGTCCTTATGTTAGTTAGGTTTAAGTAGTTCTAAGTATAGGGGACTGATGATCTCAGATGTTAAGTCCCATAGTGCTCAGAGCCATCTGAACCATTTTTTTATATTTCTCCCACTATCTGGCAGTTTCTTGTCCCGCTTAGAATAATATAAAGATGAAGGTCGTACTTGTGGCAACAGCAACAATGATTAAAACACAGTTGGTCTATGGTACGACAAATAGGGCGTCGATCCCGTTTGCTTGAGGAGGAACATATCTGTGCTCCTCATTTGTGAATCTATGTCTTTATATTCCGTTGATGTCAACGTGGTAAGCTGCAGCTATCCGATGTCATAAGTGTGTATTGTACCTTGCCACTGATTCATCAGTTTTATTCCTACTTGCGCTTATTTGAGAACCACTTTTAGAAACATCTATGTCTTCTGATATTACAAAACGCAAAATAATTCAAATATTTCGTAAATCGCTTGGAAAGAGATGAAAAACGAACACTGCTTACGACACATCTGAAGTTCTCCTTTCTCGCCGCTTGGAGCACTAGTGTCGCTCCAGCTGTCAAACGGTAACTACTTTAAACAGTAGTAGTGAGTGACGCGCCTGTCATGTTAGACTGTGCTTGGTACTGTTAGACCCTCAAGACCTGTTCAGATGGTGTTTTTTTAACCATTGTCACTGCATTTTATTATCGTGTAAGTTTGGAATATTAACTTGCTTTCAAGGTGTGTAAATGGTCTCTTAAAATTTTATTATTTAATGCTTATGGATTACTCATGGAGTTTAGCCTATGATGCAAAAAAGGAAAAGATGCCTTTACCGTAGTGTCGTAAGAATTTAGTAATTTTATTAGGCGCTATTGTCATGAAAATGCGTGGGTCTTGTGAATGATTTTTGATTTTGTGTTTTGAAATTCGAGTGATTGAAGATAACGGTTCTTTTTAGTTTCTCCTCTTGGACACAAAATGTTTGCTCTACTGACGACTTGTTACAATATTTCCAACAATTTTTCAGAATATGCTATGACGTCGTTATATTATAGTAAATCAGCCACGCACTGTAATGTCAAAGTGTCTTACACCGTGAATTATGTTAATATTTCCCATCATTTTGCAAACTATGCTACGATGTCATTAAATTGTAGTAATTCACCATGCACAATAATGTCAAAGTGTCTTGCATCATAAATTATGTTAATATTTTGCGATTTTGCGGAATATGTCATGACGTCATTAAATTATAGTAATTCGCGTGTTCCCGAGTCACATACTGTAACTTCAAAGTGTGCTACATTGTAAATTACGCTAATATTTACCAGCTTCTTTCAAATAGGATAACTCTGCTGCTGATGATCTTGTCACTACAGCATACAGATCTCGTATAACAAAACTCATAAAAAGGGGAAAATGGAGGGGGGATTCTTATATTTTTATGTCACGCAGTTGCCCAACATTTGTGGCCGGTGTATCAGGTCACATTTGGCCGTGAACGTATAACACACAAATGCGCTACAGGTGTGTGAGATCCCAGGAGCGGGGGAGGGGAGGGGCGACACGTGGCACCTATCAGGTTACATCCTGACCTTGCAAGAACCTCATTCAATTGCCCGACAGGTTAGTGCACAGGGGCAGATTCACAGAAAGCGTGGGATTGAGACAAAACCATTTTCTGCATTTCTACCTATACTGATATACTATTCAAGTATCTGCATTGGGCAGACAGTGAACTATCGTTCTGCGCTATTCGTGATCACTTTAGTCGGGATCCCACTACTGGCATTCGAATGCGGATTCAATGGGTGCGGGAAGATCTTACTCCACCTCCTGAATGATGTTAACAGCCCCACATGGCTAGCGTCAGAGAGAACAGACATATTGTTTGCCCTGCTTTGCTACCCTTTGAGTCAGCAAATGAACTTGTTTGCAGAAAGACAAGTATCCAGAGCACCATGGCGGCGACCTCTGGAGACCACAAACTGTCAGCATGGCCACCATTGTGAAAGTGGCTGTCCCATTTGCTGTGACGATTTTCAGGTGGTTTTGGCCATAAATGTGAATGAAGTTGCGAATTTGATAAAAGTACGTCTGTAATACTACATCCTTTGGTCAGAGAGGTTACGTCATTTTGAAGAGAGTAGCAATGTGTTTTGGATGGTCTGGCTATGTACTTAGTTTGGAAAGGGTGGAAGCTGGCCAGCGGTGCTGTGGAGGCGGCATCATTTAGAAAAGATTTTGTGCTAATATGTTTTGAGGAAAGATATTGAGATCACATTAATGGAAAAACAACAAAAGCGAACTTTTAAGGTAATTAAACTTTTTATATTTGCAACTGTGTAGTTTTTTATTATTAGAATATTGTGTTTGGCTAAAGCTGGCAGCAGAAATTTTATAATGCAACGTATGGTTTTGTTCTATAGTTGAAACAAGTGTCGAGGAAAGCAACTGTACACAAGAAAGTTATTAAGAAAAATTTTGCTAATTTGTCTAGATGTGAGAACTTTATGAAAACGGTGTATTGTTGCCATGGCTTAGTGAAGCATAGTTTAAACTTGGAGTCTTCCTTCTCTATTATCAGTCGTTAAGATTAGTTCTGTGGGAAAACCGTAGCAGAAGAGAACAGAAGCGTTTGAGATGTGGTGTTACAGGCGAATGTTGAAAATTAGGTGGACTGATAAGGTAAGGAACGAGGGGGTTCTGCTCAGAACCGGAGAGGAAAGGAATATGCGGAAAACACTGATAAGGAGAAGGGACAGGGTGGTAGAACTTCTGTTAAGACATCAGGGAATGACTTTCATGGTACTAGAGGGAGCTGTAGAGAGCAAAAACTGTACAGGAAGACAGAGATTGGAAGACATTCAGCAAATAACTGAAGACGTAGGTTGCAAATGCTACTCTGAGATAAAGAGTTTGGCACAGGAGAGAATCCGTGGCGGGCCGAATCAAATTACTCATCAGATTAATGACTCAAAAAAACTATGCTTACCTATTTTCATTTTTTTGCTTTCGTGACTGTGTTTTCATACTCCCATTGCACATCGCGGGATGTGTACTGAGAAGCATTGGTGAAAATTGGTAAGATATCGTCTTTCATCGCAAATATAGCTAATGAAATTTGGTTTTGGACAGTTAAATCAATATTCATAATAGCTAGTGAAAGGTTGCAGAGCAGACGAGCCTTCCGTAAGCACAGGTATGCCAAAAAATTTAATTACGATCAAATTATGTTCATTGTGAGCCAAAGTAATTGTCAGTGTTTTTATCAAAATATCGGTATCAATTCTGAAGCTTAATACCAGTAAAAGACTTCAACATCTTCAATGCTATCTTGTGAATTTTCAAGCAGTTTTATGAGGTCATAAGTGTTAATTTTTATGTTCAGCCGGCTTCTGTGGCCGATCGGTTCTAGGTGCTTCAGTCTGGAACCGCACGACCGCTACGGTCGCAGGTTCGAATCCTGCCTCGGGCATGGATGTGTGTAATGTCTTTAGGTTAGTTAGATTTAAGTAGTTCTAAGTTCTAGGCGACTGATGACCTCAGAAGTTAAGCCGCATAGTCCTCAGAGCCATTTGAACCATTTTTGTTAGGGCATTTAAGCTCCCCGTTATGTGTGTGTTACTTCAAATGAACCATATGCAACGTTTAAACACGAAAGTCTCTAGAACGCGATTTCTCGAAACGTTGTAACTTCCGAGTGTCATACATAGTTGCACGCTTTCTCCGATATTTCAGTTACGAAATCTTCTCCCATTATCAGTCGAGTGGCGTCGTTGTCACGACGTTTCAATGGATTCCGTATCCATTCTTCTGAAGATGATGGATGTGGAATCCATTGAAACTTTGCGACAAGACCACTCGGTTATCCCGAGAATCTTTAGTGTGTCATTTCTACCGTAGCACCTGATCAGTACGTGGGACAGAAGATGGTAGCAGTGTTCGAGAAAGAAGAAAACTTTTCTCATGTGCGTATATGTCTACTTCATTGTACCTCTCTTAACGGGTATGTACACACATAACTTTTTTTGTGCACACCTATGGCAAAGTGCCTTTCGAATTATGTAAAGTTTCATTGGCCTGCTTGTATAATTAATATTAACAATCGGTATTTCAATTTTCGATGTTGACATATTATTGTGATTTGCAACTGTAGCATACTCCGAAAATCGTCAGCTTAATGCCTCTACTCTACGACAATTTTCTGTGAATAAAGGAATAATTTCAGATTTTCTAATTTGAGCCACAACACAATCTTCTGAACTCCGCAAAGACAACACATTAGCTAGCAACCTTTTGTGGAATGCTTGGTGTCGAGTATCCATTACTATCGGTAAAAGCCTTAAAATTACTAGTTTCAGTCACCACAACTCGCAGATGTTCGACTAAGGCAGCAATGAAAGCAAAAGTAAGAAAGTGAATTAACTTCCGAGCATGATTATTAAAGAAAGTAGCACGATCCCTCTTATTGACTCATTATTCCTTGGTGTAACAAAAAATCTACATAAATACAACAATTTCATTTATACATCACTACAGCTGGTGTGTAGACAGACGGTTTTGTGCATCTTGCGGTTGTATATCTATTTTCTCTAGATCTACTTTGACGTTGTTGGACAACGATATTCTTTTTTCTGTTTAGAGTCGAATATGTTGAAGATGCGTTTCGTCCATTTGCAACCACTCTTTCTTCTTACCTTACCATAAACCCAAACTCTGGGTTGAGACCTTGTGTCTGTGGTTTTTATTCTATTTTAGAACATATTTAATACATGTCTTGTTTTGGTTTGTGTAGATTCAGTTTTTATAATTTGTATATAGTGCATTGTGCAAGATCTTTCTCGCTTTTATATCCAGTTTCGCCAGTAAAACTCTCACGGAGAGGATAAGACACTCTGTTGCATATAGAAGCACTTATTTTATGACAGAGTTGTATATGTGTTTTGATATTTATGGGAAAGCACTTTTTGTTGTAAGTGTTTCAAGTGGATTGGAAAGTTATTTTCATTTTTATAGCTTTTGCTTTCGGGATTTCTTTATCTAGCCAATTTGCTGTAATAATTTCACGCAGATATTTAAAGCTATTCACGCTTTGTCTGATTCTGTACCTGCTGTTTAACTTTCTTGCTATTCGACATTACTTCTCGTTTTCTCTTTTTTTTTTTTAAAGATATTTGCAAGCAGGCCTGTCCTATTAATTCTTGCATTACATCACTGTGTTGTGTTGGTGTTTCAAAATGACTATACCACCAGAAAAAGCTTAAGTCTATTTCCACTCCATACTACTTAGTGCCCGTCCTTGAAAGGTTAAGCGGATTCCGAAGTTTTAATTCCATGCACCATTCTGATCTTACCTGTTGAACAAGTGTAGCGACAGTCTTTCCCTATCGAATTCCTGCATTATCTCAAAGGGTTTACCAAAACTTGGAACTTTATTATGGACTTGGTGTTAGCCAGCGTAGCCAGTATGTTTTCATCAACTACCAGTTCTGTCAGTACTTTAAGCAGCACATAACGGTCGAGAGCGCCATACGCCTTTTCAAAACCTACCGAGGTAAATTCATATTGTCTTCCCTTTAATTAATATTTCATATTCAGTATTTATTCTACTGTCAACCAACCTTTCCAAAATTGTTCTTCACATTCTCAGTTTATGCACAACTTGTTCTTGTCATTTTAAGAGTAATAGTGAAAGACTCTGCTGTGTTCCTGGTGCCACGATAATTATTGACTTTTGTACTGTTTTCTTTCTTACGCAGAGAATGAATGTAAGCGAATTTTGAGTCATTTTGTACTTTCTCACGTACGTTTGCTGTCGTTTTATCTAAAATACCCATGGCTTCTTAAGGAACTGGGGTCCACAAATCAGACATTATGTAGCTTTCTTCAGTAGCTTTGATTTTTTTAGTGTGTAAATATTGTACCGGTACTTGATCTCGTTATCATACTCTTTTGGTGAAGATGGTAGCCCATTTTGATCTCTTGGTTTGTTAGTTCTGATTGATTGTTTTGTCACAACTTAGATGTTTCTCACAATATTCGGCAAGAATTTCACAGTTTTCCTCGTTTGACGTTGCTAAGATTCCTCCTTTCCTTCGAAAACGGAGGGACGGAATTTATATCCTTGTACGTTCCTTTAAAAAAAATATTCACGGGAGTCATTCATTTGATAAATTTATTTTCACTTGTTCATATTCTTCCGCTTCTCACTGTGTATTTGCGTTGCTGTTTTTGTTTTCTGGCTTTCATAAACGTCCCAGTCTTATTCTATCTTGAATTTGTGGTATTTTTCCGAAAAGTTAAACCATCTTTAAGTGCCTGTTTGCAATTATCATTCCACCATGTACAAGTATGTTTTTCCGACTTTTGATCTCTTTCTTTTGCAGCCTATACCAACAGTCCTTTTGTATTTTCAAAGTTTTTTTCTGACTCTTCGTCTTTTAGCTTCTGGGAGTCGAATCAGGGCAAGGCTATTGCGTTTACCTGAACGTTATTACAGTAAAACAGTCATCAGATTCTATATTTATCCCCTTTTTGACTCTGACATCACCTATCTTCGTGATATTAAGGATTCTAAATGAAAAAGCAAAACGAAGATTCAGTCTAGAAATTTTATATTTTACATGTAGAAGACCAATAGATTACTGTACTAACCAATTATTAAGAACATTTCAGAAATGAAAAATTGTTGAAGTTATGAAATATATAGTAAATAAAGTGGTCATGCTACCTTAACTTCCTGATAACTGGTTAATTCTGTGATAACCCTCTTCCGCATTGTTGAAATTTATTTAACGCAATTTTCATTCATTTTCAGCATCGTGCACTGTCACTGATATTTACACAAATATTACATATAAATACAGTGAATCGATGGACTCACAACTTTCATGGAACCATCGCAGAGCACTGAATCCAAGCACTTTTATTCTTTCCACATCTGCAGCTCTCTATACAGGTGGCGCAGATGTCATCGTTTATTTTGCTCTTTGACTTTTGTTTTCCCTTAGACACTGATTTCACTGTGCTACAATTTTTAGTGGATTATGCGGTTAAAGTTTAAGCTGAACGCTGTTCACTGCATTTGCATTGCGAAATTTATTGCCCTTAATTTCCAGTTCATTCGTAACGGCAAACTATCTACCTATTTTGCCAATTGTCACATTTTCTTTTAATGTAGGCTACTCAACGGAATTAGCAGTTTTGTATATCGACATCTTTTCTTCCAGAACCTTCTAAGTGACCCACGAACGCCATCAGTTGAATACGATTATCTCCTCTTGTTCACATAACTCAAATTTGGCTTCTTCTTTCCACATTTGTTTAGAGATGTAGCCATTGTTTCTGAAAAGGTCACTAACCTTAAGAGTTGTTGCCGTTTCCCGAAGTGAATGATTCAGTAATAAGGAATTTAAATCCAACTGTGATACCTAAGATTATCGGTATGATCCATTGGTAATGCAACTGCATGTAAGTATCTAATTACTTAAACAACTTAACTTAATGAAACTGTATTACTGGACCAACGCAGCAAACGACTTATTTCCCTCCACACAACAAGCTACCTGTTCCGTTCCGTTCAAAAATGTTCAAATGTGTGTGAAATCTTATGGGACTTAACTGCTAAGGTCATCAGTACCTAAGCTTAACACACTACTTAACCTAAATTATCCTAAGGACAAACACACACACTCATGCCCGAGGGAGGACTCGAACCTCCGCCGGGACCAGCCGCACAGTCCATGACTGCAGCGCTTTAGAACGCTCTTTCCGTTCCGTAAACAGCATTCATTCCCGCCGTGAATGTTCTTCCCGCGGAAGGCATTCCTGTCATTTGTTGAGGACAGTTGGTACTGTGGAAGAATGCCTACCCTATTTAAGGACAAAGACAGTATCTGCTATCACAAAATAAAGTATGTCACGGAGTTAGGTAGGTTTTCTACTTGCAGTGTTGTGTGGTGGCCACTTTTTGGCAGGGTCGGTTGAACGCCCAAAGCGACACAAGCAGACGCTTAGGACGTGAAGCAGAGAGGGTGCCAGAAGAGCCCAAGTTAAAAATTTATCATAATTAGTAATGAAAGCAACGCACTTGCACGCTCACTAGATTGAGATTCATTTTTAAGGGTCTGACGGAGAGATCAAGGAACGGTAAGCTATGTGTGAGGGAGGAAGAGAGACAGTTCCCCACAGTCGTTTAATGAACAAAGTAAGAGCATATGGACTATCAGACCAATTGTGTGATTGGATTGAAAAGTTCCTAGATAGAACACGGCATGTTATTCTCAAAGGAGAGAAATCTTCCGAAGTAAGAGTGATTTCAGGTGTGCCGCAGGGGAGTGTCGTAGGACCGTTGCTATTCACAATATATATAAATGACCTTGTGGATAACATCGGAAGTTCACCGAGGCTTTTTGCGGATGATGTAGTATATCGAGAGGTTGTGACAATGGAAAATTGTATTGAAATGCAGGAGGATCTGCAACGAACTGACGCATGGTTCAGGGAATGGCAATTGAATCTCAATGTAGACTAGTGTAACTGCTGCGAATACATAGAAAGAAAGATCCTTATCATTTAGCTACAATACAGCAGGTCAGCGACTGGAAGCAGTTAATTTCATAAATTATCTGGGAGTAGGCATTCGGAGTGATTTAAAATGGAATGACCGTATAAAATTAATCGTCGGTAAAGCAGAAGCCAGACTGAGATTCACTGGAAGAATCCTAAGGAAATGCAGTCTGAAAACAGAGGAAGTAGGTTACAGTACACTTGTTAGCTCACTGCTTGAATATTCCTCACCGGTATGGAATCCGTACCAGAGAGGGTTGATAGAAGAGATAGAGAAGATCCAACGGAGAGCAGCGGGCTTCGTTACAGGATCATTTAGTAATCGCGAAAGCGTTACGGAGATGATAGATAAACTCCAGTGGAAGACTCTGCAGGAGAGACGCTCAGTAGCTCGGTACGGGCTTTTGTTAAAGTTTCGAGAACATACCTTCACTGAAGAGTGAAGCAGTATATTGCTCCCTCCTACGTATATCTCGCGAAGAGACCATGAGGATAAAATCAGAGAGATTAGAGCCCACACAGAAGCATACCGACAATCCTTCTTTCCACGAACAATACGAGACTGGAATAGAAGGGAGAACCAATAGAGGTACTCAAGGTACCCTCCGCCACACACCGTCAGGTGGCTTGCGGAGTATCGATGTAGATGGAGATAGGCCAAATGATATGCCGCTTGTGTGAAAAAATGTTCTTGAACCGGCCCTGCTTTCTGGCCGGACGCTGAGGATGCGTGGACATTGGTTGAAGATAATCGCTCTCACATAATGCAACGAGATGTTTTCATTTTTGCTGCTCTTTCCACGGGCCGAGTAGGGCCCACTTTTATTCCTGTACCTCGCGTCCCGTCCAATGTACGCATTAAAATTGTCCGTTAAGATCCTCACGTGAGCATTTCGGAATCTTCGTCGTTCTGGTATCCATAGTATTCCAGAATTTGTGTTTTCAGAAGTCCTTTTGATTACCTTCGTTTGCTGAGATTTAGACAACAGTAAAGATATACCTTTTATTTGCACACTGCATTGGTATTAAACACATACTGTCACTTACGAGTTCAAAGTCTGAGCCGACCTAAGGAGTTTGCTGTTGATAGCAAAGCATGTGCCGAGAACTGTGCTGTTCATCACTATCTTATGAGATGTTCTTTTGAAAAAATTATATCCACACGAGTTAAAAATTTAGTCACCCCTTAAGCGAGTTTCTTGCAGTGCTAGTATTCGAATTTATTTTCGTAGGGATCATCAATCAGTTGTTTCATATTGCTGGGGTGTACTAAAGAATTTATATTTAAAGTTGCCGAAAGAGTTCTAGATTTGATTTTAAGTTAGTGAGACTCTTTGGGATTTTCCAGACACTCCGATGACGTCACATACACCATCTGAACGGGTTGCTTGCATCGAATTTCGGCGTCGGTAGATTCCTCCGACAGCTACCACCTGGTTCACTAATTGGATTTCGTTGTGCCATTACGCTTGTGTAGCTTGATGTAGCTTGAGTTTGCTTTGGACTGATTGTTCACACTTCATACAACCAGGACTTCAATCCCGAATGGTCTTGACATTGGCATCCATTTTACGACTTCTTGGCGCAAACGATCCTCCTTTTCCCGGAACTGGAACCGGAAGCAGTATTACTGGCTTACACATCAATACCTACGGGGTACTTCCGGTTGACGTAGAATCCTGAAATTTTCCAAGTACCAAGGTTTCACAGTATAACCAAAGAAAAAATCCAATAATCGGTAATTTGTAATTGTATCACTTGAAAAAAATATTTTTTGTCATTTGTTATCAAACTGTTTGTCCATCCATCCGTTACGTCAGCTGTTTCTCAGGAACAGGTAGACAAATCAAGTTGAAATTTGTATCAGATTCTGATATTACAGTTCTTATGTCCCAAATATACACGACTTGGTTGAAAGAAGTCTACTGGGGCACACTTGTACGTGGCACTCGAATATGACAGTAATATAAACGTAAATTAAAATGAAACTAGTATATTATAAACAATGTACCTCTCTGATAGGCTTTATAAAGCGAATCGCCTACTGTGCACGACCGCAGAGCCAAAGATACTGCTTTTGGTCTGAGACTTAGTGCTAGAGTAAGAGAACGCTTTGCGCACAGTTGTAGGTAGCTGTCTGTGAGCGCAGGGAGATGGAGAAGGCAGTTTTTTGTGGTGTGCTCTGTGAAGCCACAAAGTGTTAGATTAATATAGGAATTACGAGAACATGGAAGCATAAGTCTTCTCACAAGCAAGGTAAAGACGTTAAATAATCATGATTTTTCATTTTGCCAGCGCATAGATGAGTTGGCTGATAATCTGTAATTGTTGAGTAACCTCAGAATGTACGTAAACTGATTTGATAAAAATTCTAGTTAGATATTTCACTTTTGTAATGTTTCTAAGATTTGTTAACAGAGCTATATGTAATATGATGTTTTGCACTTATACTGGTTTAATAAGTTAGATAATACTTGCTGTATACATCTCATTGTTCGTGAATCAATTAGTAAATATGATGTATTTTTCTGGTCAATGTAACATCAATTGTCATATGTTTTTGAAAAGACAAACTTAACTTGCAATATGATTTCACAAAAAAATCGGTGTTAATAATGCACCACAATCATACCGCCTCCCTGTCCGGGTCATATGTCTTTCGAAGATGTTGGATTTTCTTAAATGTCTTCATTTATCAGCCAAAAGAATTTCATGTACATTCCAAACTATTATGGCCAGCTTCCACACTGCTGATCCTGTGGCTAGCATATTTTATTTTTTTCGTGAGAGACGAGAATATATCGCGTTCCACCGTTGCTGCTTTAGAGGTAAGACAATTTAATTTATTTTTATGTGCACAGTAACCAAGGTTATCAGTTTTGAACAGAACAGAGGATTCAGTGTCTAAGGGGCTGGATGTATTTTGCAGTGACTGTATTTCTTTATTGGTATTTCATTGCCCAAACAGTTCGAATAAAGTTTTTGCTAACAATAACACAGAGTAAAAACACTACTTGCAGTTACAATACTCTACACGGTAACTCCATAAATGTATCCATTCATTCAATAAAAAATTATTTAAAGAAAGTTACATATTGTAATGTGCACACGCACTCACTTAAGTAGCCCAAACAATAATTATTTTTAAAGAACGTTACAGGGTTTAGGTCGGGACTCAGCGCCAACCATTCCACTACTTTAATATCGAGGCTTCGCAAGACATCCCTGCGGACGCCCACCATACAGGCCTTGGCATTACAGGGAATCGTATGCAGCATCTACTACATGGTCCAACAGGATGTGATCAATGTACTGCCTGGCAGTAAGGCGACTGTGGACAACGACAAGATTCGTATGGCTGTCAACACTGATGCCCCCCCCCCCCCTCAACATCACAGAATCTTGGAAATCTGTCGATTTCCTGGACAACATATGGAGGTACTGAAACTTCCTGGCAGATTAAAACTGTGTGGCCGACCGAGACTCTAACTCGGGAACTTTGCCTTTCGCAGGCAAGTGCTCTACCATCTGAGCTACCGAAGCACGACTCACGCCCGGTCCTCACAGCTTTACTTCTGCCAGTATCTCGTCTCCTACCTTGCAAACTTTACAGAAGCTCTCCTGCGAACCTTGCAGAACTAGCAGTCCTGAAAGAAAGGATACTGCGGAGACGTGGCTTAGCCACAGCCTGGGGGATGTTTCCAGAATGAGATTTTCACTCTGCGGCGGAGTGTGCGCTGATATGAAACTTCCTGGCAGATTAAAACTGTGTGGCCGACCGAGACTCGAACTCGGGAACTTTGCCTTTCGCGGGCAAGTGCTCTACCATCTGAGCTACCGAAGCACGACTCACGCCCGGTCCTCACAGCTTTACTTCTGCCAGTATCCCGTCTCCTACCTTCCTACTCAGATGGTAGAGCACTTCCCCGCGAAAGGCGAAGTTCCGGAGTTCGAGTCTCGGTCGGCCACACAGTTTTAATCTGCCAGGAAGTTTCATATCAGCGCACACTCCGCTGCAGAGTGAAAATCTCAATATGGAGGTACTGCTCACCATGTGTCTCCACACACGAACACGGCCATCACCTTGCGTCTGTGAATGACACTTTTCACCAGTGACGAAGTTGTCAGTTGACACGGGAACGGCAAGATTTTGTCGTATCAACCGGGGTACTCGAACAGGACGTTTGGATCCCACGGTCCTTTTTCGTAAGCTGTTCATTACAGTGTGATCGGACAGCGCCCCTTGTTAGAACGTCTCGCAGAGCTCTAGCGGTATCTGTGCGACGGTGCAACGCAAAGAGAACCGCGTATAGGTCTCCGAGTGGGGTTGTAATGCGTGACCGACCTTGTCCAAAACGCCTTTTGTACTGACCTGTCTTCCTGTAGCGTTTCCACTACCTGATGGAGGGACATTGGCATCTGCATCAACACGACCGGAAGTCCAGACATAGACCGCCCTTGCAAGTTGCACTGTTAATGTGCCGCATTGCTTGTGCTTGTGCTTGGTTGAATAACTGGGTCCACAAATGACAACTGGCATCTGTGTACCTTATTAGACAACACTGAGACACCGGTACTCACATCCTTCTGAGGGGAATGGTGTATTTTTATCTACTATCAAATGACAGTAATAGAAAAAAACCTTTTATTCATTACCGTTCCTCGCAATATCAAATATGTTTCAGTAAGTCAGAGAACAACTAACCCGAAATAAAACGTGACCTGTGCTAACGCGTTAGTGCTTTTCCAATTAAACTTTTAGTGATAGAATTGTTTGAGCATTGTTTTTTTCATCGTCTAATATGCCAACATATTCAGAGAGTTCAATTTAATTCACCATTTTCTTTAAAAAAAAAGTGCGGAAAGGGTTTGCTTCCATCTTCGTGTATCTCGTGTCTACAGGCTGCATCCCGCTGCCTTCAGAAAGGCGTCGCTTCGTTGGGTGGCGAGACAGCAGCAGTGAAGGAAAGGCGCGCGGTGATTTCTGGAGAGAAACCGGGAACGCCTTGCCCGAGTCTGACTGTGCTTTCACCGCTCTGACCCACTGCCGCAGCCGCAGCGATGATTCGTTTCCCGCTGCCTGCCGCACCACCATCTCCGAGCCATCTCACCTCTCTTCCTCGCTTTGTTCACAACGGCGCGTCACTCTGTGGTTCACTACTTCAACCATAGATAACATATAGACTGCGAGCCCCCCTCTCCGCCCCCCACCCCCCCTTTCTGTCCTGTTAAGGTTTGAAATCTACAACTAAGTCTCAAGATGGAGGGCAGAGAACCATATTTCTGTCATTACGCACTACGCGAATTGGAGCCGACAGTTACAGTTGTTCTCATTTTGAATCGTGCATTCATTTTACCAACAGAACTGTTACCGCCGTAAAGCCAAGCGCCGGCACGCTTGTCGGAAACGATAGAGCGGAGAGGGCTGCGAAGAAGACGTCAACCAATTGTACGCTGACCGACCCCTCTCTAGGACGACAACGCGACAGCAGCGGTCTCAATGTGAAGAGAACATAAGCGCCACTCCCGACCAGTCGCGGCCCACTTCCACAGCAGCAAAAGAGTACGCACTTCAAGATCAGCGACTTAGGAATTGTATATATTTAAGAAGGTTCTTATTTGCATATCGCACTTTGCTTGCGACACTTCTGTGTTGTTGTCAAAGTTAAGCAATGTCATTGTTCATTTCGTGATAAAACTCATTAATACTATTTGCTTGAATTGTTTGTCTAGCGATCCGAGAAATCAGGTTTCCTAGATACCCCATATTCGACGACTCGGCAGGATTCAACAAGAACGACTTCCTGTACTAGTATTACACATTGGTAAATTGGAAAAAGCCATGGGTATCGAAGTCACGTGTGCAGTGCGAGCGATATACACTCCTGGAAATTGAAATAAGAACACCGTGAATTCATTGTCCCAGGAAGGGGAAACTTTATTGACACGTTCCTGGGGTCAGATACATCACATGATCACACTGACAGAACCACAGGCACATAGACACAGGCAACAGAGCATGCACAATGTCGGCACTAGTACAGTGTATATCCACCTTTCGCAGCAATGCAGGCTGCTATTCTCCCATGGAGACGATCGTAGAGATGCTGGATGTAGTCCTGTGGAACGGCTTGCCATGCCATTTCCACCTGGCGCCTCAGTTGGACCAGCGTTCGTGCTGGACGTGCAGACTGCGTGAGACGACGCTTCATCCAGTCCCAAACATGCTCAATGGGGGACAGATCCGGAGATCTTGCTGGCCAGGGTAGTTGACTTACACCTTCTAGAGCACGTTGGGTGGCACGGGATACATGCGGACGTGCATTGTCCTGTTGGAACAGCAAGTTCCCTTGCCGGTCTAGGAATGGTAGAACGATGGGTTCGATGACGGTTTGGATGTACCGTGCACTATTCAGTGTCCCCTCGACGATCACCAGTGGTGTACGGCCAGTGTAGGAGATCGCTCCCCACACCATGATGCCGGGTGTTGGCCCTGTGTGCCTCGGTCGTATGCAGTCCTGATTGTGGCGCTCACCTGCACGGCGCCAAACACGCATACGACCATCATTGGCACCAAGGCAGAAGCGACTCTCATCGCTGAAGACGACACGTCTCCATTCGTCCCTCCATTCACGCCTGTCGCGACACCACTGGAGGCGGGCTGCACGATGTTGGGGCGTGAGCGGAAGACGGCCTAACGGTGTGCGGGACCGTAGCCCAGCTTCATGGAGACGGTTGCGAATGGTCCTCGCCGATACCCCAGGAGCAACAGTGTCCCTAATTTGCTGGGAAGTGGCGGTGCGGTCCCCTACGGCACTGCGTAGGATCCTACGGTCTTGGCGTGCATCCGTGCGTCGCTGCGGTCCGGTCCCAGGTCGACGGGCACGTGCACCTTCCGCCGACCACTGGCGACAACATCGATGTACTGTGGAGACCTCACGCCCCACGTGTTGAGCAATTCGGCGGTACGTCCACCCGGCCTCCCGCATGCCCACTATACGCCCTCGCTCAAAGTCCGTCAACTGCACATACGGTTCACGTCCACGCTGTCGCGGCATGCTACCAGTGTTAAAGACTGCGATGGAGCTCCGTATGCCACGGCAAACTGGCTGACACTGACGGCGGCGGTGCACAAATGCTGCGCAGCTAGCGCCATTCGACGGCCAACACCGCGGTTCCTGATGTGTCCGCTGTGCCGTGCGTGTGATCATTGCTTGTACAGCCCTCTCGCAGTGTCCGGAGCAAGTATGGTGGGTCTGACACACCGGTGTCAATGTGTTCTTTTTTCCATTTCCAGGAGTGTATATCGAATGTCTTGCTTCGAGGCGGGGAATTTGAATGCCTTACCGACGAATATCACGTAACGCTGTAAATAGTAAAGACTGAATCTGACTTGATATCTAGCGAAAGTACACTTTCGTGGCGGAAATTAATACCTGAGTATGTTCAGGGGAAAAGTGCTTAGAGTTTTGCTGGAACTACAGCTTCTTGCCAAATGCGGAACAAAAAAATTGCATCGAATATCACGGTTAAACACGCGTTAAGCGTTTCAACAAAACCTGTGATGTCGAGGTCCCCTTAGAGATGTATTTCAGAAAATGTAAGGAAGGATGTCTCTAAGGAAAAATACTTTGATATGTCAAAGCTGAGCATTGGAAAGAGTGTTGTTATCGTTTCCTGCTGGGTGAGAAGTTATACATTAGAAGCTACTGCTTCTGAAAGAGAACTGTGTATCGGCACTGTGTCGCATCTCGTGGTCGTGCGGTAGCGTTCTCGCTTCCCACGCCCGGGTTCCCGGGTTCGATTCCCGGTGGGGTCAGGGATTTTCTCTGCCTCGTGATGGCTGGGTGTTGTGTGCTGTCCTTAGGTTAGTTAGGTTTAAGTAGTTCTAAGTTCTAGGGGACTGATGACCATAGATGTTAAGTCCCATAGTGCTCAGAGCCATTTGAACCATCGGCACTGTGTGACTATTACGGATTCTGGTGCAAACAAGAGTCCCCATCGGTGTTCACAACAAAACAGTAGAAATTAAAGAGTAGCACCTCGCGTCTCGTAAAGTACGGCAAAGGAGTCTCCTTAAAAACAAAATGGAATGCATTTGGGTGATTGGTGGCACAGACAGAGAATCGGAGAAGTACCTTATCCTTCGTGTCTATTCTCGGGGTAATGCAGCTTCAGTGCCCTTGATAAAGCATTTTATTTTACTTGCTACAAGAGCCATAACAGATAGGTGGAAGTTGTATCACAGTTTGCGGAAAGAAAGTATCAACCACGATTTCGTCAGCCACTCTATAAAGTTCGTTTCATCCGCGCGGAAAACATTGAGACTCAATGGACATCCTTGAAGTCATCTAATAAAAATGGTAGTCCGCGGGAAAGAGATGAACTGTACATATTCCAGTACTTATATTTCCGTAACTTACTCTTGTCTGAGAAATATCTTCCATCTGACACTCCCTCCGTATTTCTCAGAGATATTGCCAAAGTTTATACAGGCTAGAGAAAACTAGCAATGCTGCCTGCCGGCTGCCTGTACCACGTGGCATTGTACACCCTGACGATGTCGCTGACGAGTGAAGTAAGTAAATTTTCTCATTTCCTTTGCGTCATCGCGATACCTTGAACGAATTATTAAAATGATGCATGATTTAAAATGAGGAAAAAACCTCCAACTGTCGGCTTCACTTCGCATGCCCACCAAATTATTGTCAGAACAGAAATTGACAAATCATATCAATCAAATAAATAGCTTTTTTTCTTTAGGGCCAGCAGCACAATAAATGTATGAGATCGAAATGATTATTAGAATAGATGCACCAAACAGCTGCTTATATAATTAGCAATCTTTATCCACAACAGATTGTTTCGGCCTTTATTGCCACTGTTAAGTTCCTGCGATTACAATTTTGCTGAGAACATGCAGGAATGTGAATGTCATTTATATTAAAGTAGCTCTATTGTAGTGGTTCATGGTGTGGGTTCCTGTTATGTCCTACTTCATGAACCACGGGCAACGTATGAGTGGCCAAGTAAGTGGTCCCGACAGTCGGGATACCAGTTACTTTGAAATAAGGCTGGGCATCTCGGACATATTCTGAGTCGTGGTCACCTTTGTGCTCATACGGCAAAGACTACCAAATCCACCGGTTAGTCCCTCAGCCGTTAGGGATAAAACCCAATGGGACTCGGGGCAAGTAAGGCTAGCAACCTGCTTCCCTGGTACTTTAAATATGATGCAACAATCAGAACAAAATGCCTCGGACCTTTGGAGGTGACGGAGTCCCACCTCTAACTGACAAACCAGGGACTCCTAAGATACGACTTGGCAAACAAATGGTAATGAGATGGGGAGCTATTAATATCAATGGGGGCTACTCTGGGAAGAAGGTAGAGCTGGCAGAGGCTGCAAGTAAGATGGGGCTGGACGTTTTAGCTGTTAGTGACATTCGGGTAAGGGGTGAGAAAGAAGAGGAAGTGGGAGAATACAAGGTCTACCTGTCAGGAGTCAAAGCAGGAATAGCACAATGGGGTGTAGGGCTTTACATCAGGAAAGAAATGGAACCCAGAGTAGTTGCAATAAGGTATGTAAACGAACGACTGATGTGGATAGATTTGACAGTGTCTAGCAAGAAAATTAGGATTGTGTCAGTATATTCGCATTGTGAAGGGACAGATCAAGATAAGATGGATAGGTTTTATGAGGCACTCAGTGATGTAGTTGTTAGAGTAAAGGACAAGGACAGTGTTCTGCTCATGGGTGATTTTAACGCCAGGATTGGAAATCGAACAGAAGGGTATGAAAAGGTTATGGGTAAATTTGGAGAGGATATGGAGGCCAACAGGAACGGGAAACAACTCTTGGATTTCTGTGCCAGTATGGGCTTAGTAATCACAAACTCCTTCTTTAAACATAAGAACATTCACCGGTATGCTTGGGAAGGCAGGGGAACCAGATCTGTCATTGACTATATAATAACAGATCAGGAATTCAGGAAGGCTGTGAGGGACACACGTGTATTCAGGGGATTATTTGATGACGCTGATCATTATTTAATCTGCAGCGAAATTGGGATTGTGAGGCCGAAAGTGCAGGAGGTCAGGTCCATATGTAGGAGGATAAGACTGGAGAAACTTCAGGATAAGGAAATCAGGTCCAAGTACATAACAGCGATCTCTGAAAGGTACCAGTTAGTTGAATGTAGTCAATTACAGTCATTGGAAAAGGAATGGACAAGGTACAGGGACACAGTACTAGAAGTGGCTAAAGAATGTCTTGGAACAGTAGTGCGTAAAAGTAGGATGAAGCAAACAGCTTGGTGGAATGATACAGTCAAGGCAGCCTGTAAAAGGAAAAAGAAGGCGTATCAAAAATGGCTACATACCAGAACCCAGGTAGACAGAGAAAGTTATGTTGAAGAAAGAAACAAAGCTAAACAGATAATTGCAGCATCCAAGAAGAAATCGTGGGAAGACTTTGGAAACAGGTTGGAGACTTTGGGTCAAGCTGCTGGAAAACCATTCTGGAGTGTAATTAGCAGTCTTCGAAAGGGAGGTAAGAAGGAAATGACAAGTATTTTGGACAGGTCAGGAAAACTGCTGGTGAATCCTGTGGATGCCTTGGGCAGATGGAGGGAATATTTTGAAGAGTTGCTCAATGTAGGTGAAAATGCGATCAGTAATGTTTCAGATTTCGAGGTAGAATGGGATAGGAATGATGATGGCAATAGGATCACATTTGAGGAAGTGGAAAAAATGGTCAATAGATTGCAGTGCAATAAAGCGGCTGGAGTGGATGAAATTAAGTCGGAACTCATCAAATACAGTGGAATGTCAGGTCTTAAATGGCTACACAGGATAATTGAAATGGCCTGGGAGTCGGGACAGGTTCCATCAGACTGGACAACAGCAGTAATCACACCAATCTTTAAACATGGAAACAGAAAAGATTGTAACAACTACAGAGCTATCTCTTTAATCAGCGTTGTGGGTAAAATCTTCTCAGGTATTGTTGAAAGGAAAGTGCGAGTATTAGTTGAGGACCAATTGGATGAAAATCAGTGTGGGTTTAGGCCTCTTAGAGGTTGTCAGGACCAGATCTTTACCTTACGGCAAATAATGGAGAAGTGTTATGAGTGGAACAGGGAATTGTATCTATGCTTTATAGATCTAGAAAAGGCATATGACCGTGTTCCTAGGAGGAAGTTATTGTCTGTTCTACAAGATTATGGTATAGGAGGCAAACTTTTTCAAGCAATTAAAGGTCTTTACATGGATAGTCAGGCAGCAGTTAGAGTTGACGGTAAATTGAGTTCATGGTTCAGAGTAGTTTCAGGGGTAAGACAAGGCTGCAACCTGTCTCCACTGTTGTTCATATTATTTATGGATCATATGTTGAAAACAATAGACTGGCTGGGTGAGATTAAGATATGTGAACACAAAATAAGCAGTCTTGCATATGCGGATGACTTAGTTGTGATGGCAGATTCGATTGAAAGTTTGCAAAGTAATATTTCAGAGGTAGATCAGAAATGTAAGGACTATGGTATGAAGATTAGCATCTTCAAAACGAAAGTAATGTCAGTGGGAAAGAAATATAAACGGATCGAGTGCCAAATAGGAGGAACAAAGTTAGAACAGGTGGACGGTTTCAAGTACTTAGGATGCATATTCTCACAGGATGGCAACATAGTGAAAGAACTTGAAGCGAGGTGTAGCAAAGCTAATGCAGTGAGCGCTCAGCTACGATCTACTCTCTTCTGCAAGCAGGAAGTCAGTATCTTTCGACCAACTTCGTTGTATGGGAGCGAAAGCTGGGTGGATTCAGGTTACCTTATCAACAAGGTTGAGGTTACGGATATGAAAGTAGCTAGGATGATTTGCCTCATTAGATATTGTAAACCTATACACCAACATCCCAATAGATGGAACAATTAACGTAATAAAAAGTAACCTTTTAAAACACAAAAAGATCAATCTACCAGAAATATATGAGTTAATAGAGATCCTCACACTCATTTTGTCTAATAATTACTTCACCTTTAATAATAAAGTCTATAAACAAAATGATGGCCTTGCAATGGGTAGCAGTCTTGCTGGATTATTAGCCGATATTTACATTAACCATCTTGAGCAAAAGTTCTTCTCACCCAATAAGCAAATGAACAGTAAAATAATTTACTACAAGAGATACGTAGATGACACTCTATTACTTTTTGATGGTAACAGCAGTGAAATCGATGCCTTAGCTGAAGATCTCAGCAAATTACACAACAACATCAAATTTACAGTGGAGCATGAAATAAATAATAGCATCAATTTTCTGGATCTCAAAATATCAAACATAAATAACAAACACCATTTTAGTATCTTTCGAAAGCCAACAACTACAGATGTTACCATCAGTAACACATCCTGCCACCCGAATCAACATAAGATGGCTAATTTCCGGTCAATGCTGCATCGTATGCATAAAGTCCCCCTCACCCCCACTGAACAGCACAAAGAAATCAGCATAATCAAATCAATTGCCCAAAATAATGGCTATGATGCTTCAATAATAGACACACTATCTCAAAAAACTAAAGTAAAAATTGCTAGCATTAAGTCCTTGCAACAAGCAACAGCCACAATAACTATGAAAGACAAAAAATCAGTAAAGTATGTAGCCCTACCATATATAGGCCCACTTTCATATAAAATTTCCAACTTATTCAAGAAGAAGAATGTCAAAATTAGTTTCTCTACCAATAACAAACTCCAACAAAGAGTCATACACTCACTCCCACACAATAGCATACCCCATAAAAGATCTGGAATTTATAAACTAAAGTGTAACAACTGTCCTAAATTCTATATAGGCCAAACAGGTAGAGCTTTTGAAACAAGATTCAAGGAACACCTTGATGCCCTACGTCTGAAAAACCTAAGCAAATCTGCTTTTGCCACCCATCTTGCAGAAAACAATCATACAGTTGAGAATATAGAAAACAACCTGCAGTTATTACACCTCAAAGACAAAGGTTTCACATTGAATCTCCTAGAGGAGATTGAGATTCATACACATAAAAACAGGTACCCTGATCTCATTTTGAATGAACAGACAGAGTCAGTTAACACCCCCTTCTTAAATAACTTTGAAGAAACTTTTACTTTTTCTAAAATAACTTAAGCCCAATATCCCATCAAACACGTTCAGCACAGGCCCCAAAAACTGTTTTTATGTCATTGAAAAATTGCATAATGAAAACATGTGCATTGTATATTATGTCATATATTAGAATTTATCCCCTACTAGTGTAACAACTAAGTAGTAACACACAGTAACTCTGTACTACATATAATGTTTGTAATCTTATTTGGATGTAATTTTATTTATTCCGTTTTAGATTAATTTCATACAATAGCAAAGAGACATTTTATTGTACCCATATCGACTATACAGCATCTGTAAGTTAACATTGTTATGACTGTAAGCTCTTTGCAAATATTGTTCTCGTTTGTAATGTGAAGCTGGGCCACGTTTTGTAAACGTTATTCGTGTGTGCTGCGTGTCAACTAAGATGATGAGGTTAAAAGTGACACCCATAGACTGGAATAGCACTCACATAGTGCATATTGAAAAGTTTATCAAGCTTGCGTTCGAAAACATAAACGCACGAATATTTCGTCAGGCAGAACTACACAGCTCGTAAGTACACTAACCTGCAAGTTTACTAATGTTTATAAAAACCATCTCTGAGCAATTAGATCTTGTAAAAGAAGTAAATCTTTCGTAAAAACACCATTACCGATATGCCAACAAAAATATTTCTTTTCTTTCCCAGTGCAGCAAATGAATAACATAAACAAAACTGGGTCCAACTAAGAACGCTTGTAATCTGCCATCTGAAGATGGATTTGTAAAGATAAATCCGAAACCGGTCATGGTCTGAAGATAATAAACCTTTCTAAACCATACATGTGGCTGGTAGCTGTTTTTTATATTAATTATAAACCTTAAGTACAACAGCCACGTTTCTCAACATGTCGACTTTCGACAAAATAGCATTATTTACAGTGTCTTAGGTTCCACGGCAGTACGGTAGGGCGAGAACGTCTCAGTTACCAGATTCCAGCAAGGCGAAGCGATGTCGTTCCGATATTCTATCGATGTTCGCCTGCTTAGATAGGTGGTAACGTGTTCGCCCTCCATGCAAGAGGGCCCGGGTTCGACTTCCGGCCGTGTTGGAGGTTTTATCCGCTCGGGGACTAGGTGTTGTGTAGTCCTCGTCATCATTTCATTCTCATTATCAGCGTGCAGGTCGCCCGCCCAATGTGGCGCCGACTGAAATAAGACTTGCACTTGGTGGCCAAAGTTCCCCGGATGGGGCCTTCCGTCCAACGATGCCGTACGCTCATATCCATTTCTCCATTCTGTCGAGAAGACGGTGCCTTAGTTGCAGCTAGAAAAGGCATATCTGAATTGGCTGCCCGAAGACAAGTGACGCCAGAGGCGATTCTAGAAGTCAGTCAAGGGGGGGGGGGGGGGATGTGGGGAATGGGATATTGCTTAACAAAAGGAGAGTTGGGGGTCCTCCACCGACAAATAGGTAAAATTTGGTGGTGCTTAAAGTAGTTTGTGGTAACTGTTTTGGAGTTCGGGGTAAAAAAAATTATTTTAACATGAGGTTTTATAAATTACATAAACCATAAAAAAGGTCAACTTGCAACAAATAAGTTTTCATTAATTTTCTGGATACAGAAGATGATATGAATGTAAAAATTTGAGCTACACATGAATATAAAAAAAAATCTGTAACAAAATTCACTGGATATTTCCGTCTTCTGCCCAATTTGTCATGCTCATTCGTCTCTGTTTTTTACTGAATATGTCAATGATATTTTCAATGTCCATATCTCTTTCTTTGTGGATATTTGCAAGAGCCAATCTGTTTAGCCTCCCCCCATGAACCATGGACCTTGCCGTTGGTGGGGAGGCTTGCGTGCCCCAGCGATACAGATGGCCGTACCGTAGGTGCAACCACAACGGAGGGGTATCTGTTGAGAGGCCAGACAAACATGTGGTTCCTGAAGAGGGGGAGCAGCCTTTTCAGTAGTTGCAGGGGCAACAGTCTGGATGATTGACTGATCTGGCCTTGTAACATTAACCAAAACGGCCTTGCTGTGCTGGTACTGCGAACGGCTGAAAGCAAGAGGAAACTACGGCCGTAATTTTTCCTGAGGACATGCAGCTCTACTGTATGATTAAATGATGATGGCGTCCTCTTGGGTAAAATATTCCGAAGGTAAAATAGTCCCCCATTCGGATCTCCGGGCGGGGACTACTCAGGAGGATGTCGTTATCAGGAGAAAGAAAACTGGCGTTCTACGGATCGGAGCGTGGAATGTCAGATCCCTTAATCGGGCAGGTAGGTTAGAAAATTTAAAAAGGGAAATGGATAGGTTAAAGTTAGATATAGTGGGAATTAGTGAAGTTCGGTGGCAGGAGGAACAAGACTTTTGGTCAGGTGATTACAGGGTTATAAATACAAAATCAAATAGGGGTAATGCAGGAGTAGGTTTAATAATGAATAAAAAAATAGGAGTGCGGGTTAGCTACTACAAACAGCATAGTGAACGCATTATTGTGGCCAAGATAGACACAAAGCCCATGCCTACTACAGTAGTACAAGTTTATATGCCAACTACCTCTGCAGATGATGAAGAAATAGATGAAATGTATGACGAGATAAAAGAAATTATTCAGGTAGTGAAGGGAGACGAAAATTTAATAGTCATGGGTGACAGGAATTCGTCAGTAGGAAAAGGGAGAGAAGGAAACATAGTAGGTGAATATGGATTGGGGGGAAGGAATGAAAGAGGAAGCCGCCTTGTAGAATATTGCACAGAGCATAACTTAATCATAGCAAACACTTGGTTCAAGAATCATAAAAGAAGGCTGTATACCTGGAAGAATCCTGGAGATACTAAAAGGTATCAGATAGATTATATAATGGTAAGACAGAGATTTAGGAACCAGGTTTTAAATTGTAAGACATTTCCTGGGGCAGATGTGGATTCTGACCACAATCTATTGGTTATGAACTGCAGATTGAAACTGAAGAAACTGCAAAAAGGTGGGAATTTAAGGAGATGGGACCTGGATAAACTGAAAGAACCAGAGGTTGTACAGAGTTTCAGGGAGAGCATAAGGGAACAATTGACAGGAATGGGGGAAAGAAATACAGTAGAAGAAGAATGGGTAGCTCTGAGGGATGAAGTAGTGAAGGCAGCAGAGGATCAAGTAGGTAAAAAGACGAGGGCTAAGAGAAATCCTTGGGTAACAGAAGAAATATTGAATTTAATTGATGAAAGGAGAAAATATAAAAATGCAGTAAATGAAGCAGGCAAAAAGGAATACAAACGTCTCAAAAATGATATCGACAGGAAGTGCAAAATGGCTAAGCAGGGATGGCTAGAGGACAAATGTAAGGATGTAGAGGCTTGTCTCACTAGGGGTAAGATAGATACTGCCTACAGGAAAATTAAAGAGACCTTTGGAGAGAAGAGAACCACTTGTATGAATATCAAGAGCTCAGATGGCAACCCAGTTCTAAGCAAAGAAGGGAAGGCAGAAAGATGGAAGGAGTATATAGAGGGTTTGTACAAGGGCGATGTACTTGAGGACAATATTATGGAAATGGAAGAGGATGTAGATGAAGACGAAATGGGAGATAAGATACTGCGTGAAGAATTTGACAGAGCACTGAAAGACCTGAGTCGAAACAAGGCCCCGGGAGTAGACAACATTCCATTTGAACTACTGATGGCCTCGGGAGAGCCAGTCATGACAAAACTCTACCATCTGGTGAGCACCATGTATGAGACAGGCGAAATACCCTCAGACTTCAAGAAGAATATAATAATTCCAATCCCAAAGAAAGCAGGTGTTGACAGAGTGAAAATTACCGAACTATCAGTTTAATAAGTCACAGCTGCAAAATACTAACGCGAATTCTTTACAGACGAATGGAAAAACTGGTAGAAGCCGACCTCGGGGAAGATCAGTTTGGATTCCGTAGAAATGTTGGAACACGTGAGGCAATACTGACCTTACGGCTTATCTTAGAAGAAAGATTAAGAAAAGGCAAACCTACGTTTCTAGCATTTGTAGACTTAGAGAAGGCTTTTGACAATGTTAACTGGAATACTCTCTTTCAAATTCTGAAGGTGGCAGGGGTAAAATACAGGGAGCGAAAGGCTATTTACAGTTTGTACTGAAACCAGATGGCAGTTATAAGAGTTGAGGGGCATGAAAGGGAAGCAGTGGTTGGGAAAGGTGTAAGACAGGGTTGTAGCCTATCCCCGATGTTATTCAATCTGTATGTTGAGCAAGCAATAAAGGAAACAAAAGAAAAGTTCGGAGTAGGTATTAAAATCCATGGAGAAGAAATAAAAACTTTGAGGTTCGCTGATGACATTGTAATTCTGTCAGAGACAGCAAAGGACTTGGAAGAGCAGTTGAACGGAATGGACAGTGTCTTGAAAGGAGGATATAAGATGAACATCAACAAAAGCAAAACGAGGATAATGGAATGTAGTCAAATTAAGTCGGGTGATGCTGAGGGAATTAGATTAGGAAATGAGACACTTAAAGTAGTAAAGGAGTTTTGCTATTTAGGGAGTAAAATAACCGATGATGGTCGAAGTAGAGAGGATATAAAATGTAGACTGGCAATGGCAAGGAAAGCGTTTCTCAAGAAGAGGAATTTGTTATCATCGAGTATAGATTTAAGTGTCAGGAAGTCGTTTCTGAAAGTATTTGTATGGAGTGTAGCCATGTATGGAAGTGAAACATGGACGATAACTAGTTTGGACAAGAAGAGAATAGAAGCTTTCGAAATGTGGTGCTACAGAAGAATGCTGAAGATAAGGTGGGTAGATCACGTAACTAATGAGGAGGTATTGAATAGGATTGGGGAGAAGAGAAGTTTGTGGCACAACTTGACTAGAAGAAGGGATCGGTTGGTAGGACATGTTTTGAGGCATCAAGAGATCACAAATTTAGCTTTGGAGGGCAGTGTGGAGGGTAAAAATCGTAGAGGGAGACCAAGAGATGAATACACTAAGCAGATTCAGAAGGATGTAGGTTGCAGTAGATACTGGGAGATGAAGAAGCTTGCACAGGATAGAGTTGCATGGAGAGCTGCATCAAACCAGTCTCCGGACTGAAGACCTCAACAACAACAACAATCTGTTTAGTCTCACATCCTCCATTGTGTTACGCAAATAAGTCTTTATTCGTATCAAAGTAGAGAAGCTTCGTTCAACAGTGCTTGTGGTTCCAAATATTTGAAGTAAAATGTATACATTCGCGGAAAACTGCTTATCACAGTTCTTCAAAGCTTCTGTTGCTGTTTCAGGTCTTTTACTTTCATCAATACACTTTTTCTTCCGTAGTTTCAGATCTCCTTTCATTAAAAGCGAAGAACTCCCCAAAACTGTTCATATTTCTCAGATACCTGAATCACTTCATCCTCACTGTATTTTAAACATTGTGCAGGAATAAGACCTTCAAGTGGTTATATGGTACGAAAATCTTGGGCGTTGCCAGAATTGCGACGCGTCTACAGAATGTGTGCGCCCGGGAAAATAATACGATTTGACCAAGGTGTTTGTCGCTGTCGCTGACAGCGAACCAATACTTCTGTACTGAAAGGTTGCTTTGTAACTGCAATATATGATCTGAAGATGGGCAGCTAGCCTGAAACCAGTCACTGAAAATAAAATAGCGATTAAAGACTGAAATGCCATATTTATATCTAAAGAACGATCGCGGCAATCCCAATAAGACAATCACGTTTTGATAAAGAAGGTAATATGCTTCACTGGTTGAAATATTATGAAGTGCATGATTCTTCTGGTAATCCATAATTTTAATCACAGGGAAACCGAGCGAGGTGGCGCAGTGGTTAGACACTGGACTCGCATTCGGGAGGACGACGGTTCAATCCCGCGTCCGGCCATCCTGATTTAGGTTTTCCGTGATTTCCCGAAATCACTCCAGGCAAATGCCGGGATGGTTCCTCTAAAGGGGCACGGCCGACTTCCTTCCCTAATCGGATGAGACCGATGACCACGCTGTCTGGTCTCCTTCCCCAAAACAACCAACTTTAATCACAGGTCTTCTGGGTAAACGTTTTTAATCTCGTGAAGAGGCTTTTAACAATTTTCCCGTATGTTTTTAATACAAAGCTGTACTTGTCCAACACGATGTTGCTCCCCGTCTCCAGTGACGTCGACGGGACGCTGGTTTCTACTCTTACTCCAATTTTTCTTCCTCTAGAGTCCAACTGACCGCACCTGAATCTCTCAGCACAAATCTTTTCAAACTGTTTTGTTGAGCTGCTGAATGTTTTCCATGTTATTTCCTGTTGAATTGTCGGTCTTGTCTGCTTTCCTCTTATGTAGTTCACTTTAACTCGTTAAATGTTGTTTCTGCTTATTGGGTATGTATCTGAATTGCATCGGCTGGCCGCAGTGGCCGTGCGGTTCTAGGCGCTACAGTCTAGAACCGAGCGACCGCTACGGTCGCAGGTTCGAATCCTGCCTCGGGCATGGATGTGTGTGATGTCCTTAGGTTAGTTAGGTTTAATTAGTTCTAAGTTCTAGGCGACTGATGACTTCAGAAGTTAAGTCGCATAGTGCTCAGAGCCATTTGAACCATTTTTTGAATTGCATCTTTATCGTTGTTTACTCTTAAATCAAGCTTAGAACAGTTCGGTCTAAATTTCTCACACACTGAACGTTTGTCAGTTCTGGAATACCCAAAACTTAAGTTGTAGTTCATCACAAAAATTGTAATATTTCTGACTTTACAGCCAGTTGAGAAAGCAGAAGTGGCAAGATGACGTAATGTATTGTGAGGTACCGATTACAGATGGTTTGTTCGGTACGAGTATCGTGAGAAAGACCGCTTAAATTGTGGTGCTTCTGCGTGATTGGTTGCTGCATTCGGAAGTTGCTGGCCAGAAGGATAATCTTCTGTTATTAATATTAGATAAACTAATCAGCGTATTTACTTGCAGTTCAAATTAACGCATCTGTAAATGGCGTATTTTCATTCCACTATTTCACAAGTATTAATAACTGGCAGAATAATAAACCACTGCTAAACGTAAAGGCAGACGAAGCACTTCGGTGATCTTCGGATCGCGCCTAACTTGGATGGCGGGCGAAGAAGTGGTTTGACTGTAAGATCAGAGGTGGTTCGCTAGTGTCGGAGAACAAACATGTTGTCTGCCTCAGTCGGTGTCAGTCAAAGAGCTGGTTCGGATGTCTCGGAGGACGTACGTGTTGTCTGGCGCTGTATCAGTTAAGACTTAATCTGCAATGTCTAGTTTGTAAATGTGAAAGCCGTAATCAGGGAAATACGCACTTCATTAATTTATTAATTTGTTGAAGAATAGAAAGTATTTGTGACTCTACAGTGGAATGTAATTGTGCACTTTCTCGCGTTCTGCCAATAAAAAGCGAGTAGGGTCCCGTATAAACAAACTGATTAGAAATTTAATTATTTCTGAAATAACAGTTCCTCGCTAAAAGTTTGTTACAGCCTCAAGATAATTGATTCACGACCTACGTGCTGTTTTCTGCACAGGGGACAACTATAGAAGACTGCAGGTTGGTGAACATTTATTAGAAATTATGCATTCCAGACAGGGCGGTGGAAGCAAATAGGCATCTCGCGTATACTGCAGTCTTATCAGCTCATTGATACGCCATATGTGGTACCGCAGAGAGGGTATGAAGAAGAGAGATGTTTTTGGGGGAAGGGGTTTATAACACTCAAGTATGTGTAACACTCTCTCTCACTCCCTCTCTCTTTGGAAACTTGCCGTAAAATCAGTTGATATTGTTTGTATGAGACACGGTTTGGAGGGTTTTTCTCTGAACATTAACATGTGTAAATTTCGAATTCTTAGTTCTTCTGGCAAATACAGCCGTCTGCTATCATGAATGCTACAATGCTATTTGAAGCCTGTCGGTGACTATATCTGTTGAGACATTTTAGACACGGTTTCTCCTATAAGTTTTTTTGGTCTAGTGTTATGTCTTCCTCTTGTCTCCACATGCTTACTATCAGAGGTTTAAAGCGAAAAGAAAAGTTAAAATACGCACAAAAACAAAGAAAACGACGCACCACTTAGGAATTACGCAAATTTGTCACAAATGCATAATTGTGAACATTGGCATCCGATGGATGAACGTGTGCCGCTGCACCGCAGTCTCACTGCGCAGCTGGCAAAGATGTCGATACCAGGCCGTAAAGCCTTTCTGAATTTCATTCCATCTACTCAGATTGATCATAACTATGCCTCGCAGAGATGTGCATTACCAGTATACGATGACATCAACGTTTGAGAGAAAACGATTGGAGTAACCAGCGAATCGCTCGACATTTGAGTATGAGCGATGCACAATTAGACTATGTTGGCAGGAATGGATGGACGATGGCCGAGCACAGCGTCATGAAGGAAGCGGTCGACCTACAGAGACGACATAACTTGGGGATCGAGCATTCGCCTGTGGGACACTTAAGTAAAAATGGCTCTGGGCACTATAGGACTTAACATCTGAGGTCATGAGTCCCCTAGAACTTAGAACTACCGAAACCTAACTAACCTAAGGACATCACACACATCCATGCCCGAGGCAGGATTCGAACCTGCGACCGTAGCGGTCGCGCGGTTCCAGACTGAAGCACCTAGAACCGCTCGGCCACTCCGGCCGGCGACACTTAAGAGCCCGGGTTCATCTTTACGGCCGGAATCTCATCAACTGGAGCAGAATTGTCGTCAGCAATGAGTCCCGCTTCGAATTGAGTCCCGATGGCCAGCGAAAATGTGTCTGCAAACGCTCCGGACAGCGGTGGGATACCAACCTGATTGTCGCCTGCCATAAGGACCGACAGGAGTGGTGGTCAGGGGTGCCATTTCATTTCATAACAGCACCCCCTTGGTTGTCATCCACAGCAGCCTTACATCACAAAGGTACATCGACGACATTCAGTGCCCTGTTCTGTTGCCCTTCATGGCAAATCATCCTGGGCACATGGCGAGAATTTCCACTGCCTGTCTTCATGCTTAGCAAATCCTACGTTGCCAGCAAGGTCGCGGATCTCTACCCGACTGAGAACGTTTGGAGCATTATGGGCAGGGCCCTCAACCAGATCGGGATTTGAGAATCGAACCGTCAAGTGGACAGAATTTGGCATGACATCCCTCAGGGGGACATCCAATAATTCTATCAGTCACTGCCAAGTCGAATAACTGCTTGCATGAGGGCCAGAGGTGGAACAACGCATTATTGACTTGCAAAGTTTTTAAGAGGCGTGTTTTTTAAGTAAGTACCGTTTTGAAATTTAAGAGACGTGCTAAGATATCTCAATAATTTTATTTTTACATGAAAGCCTGTACCTTAATCTACACTCCTGGAAATTGAAATAAGAACACCGTGAATTCATTGTCCCAGGAAGGGGAAACTTTATTGACACATTCCTGGGGTCAGATACATCACATGATCACACTGACAGAACCACAGGCACATAGACACAGGCAACAGAGCATGCACAATGTCGGCACTAGTACAGTGTATATCCACCTTTCGCAGCAATGCAGGCTGCTATTCTCCCATGGAGACGATCGTAGAGATGCTGGATGTAGTCCTGTGGAACGGCTTGCCATGCCATTTCCACCTGGCGCCTCAGTTGGACCAGCGTTCGTGCTGGACGTACAGACCGCGTGAGACGACGCTTCATCCAATCCCAAACATGCTCAATGGGGGACAGATCCAGAGATCTTGCTGGCCAGGGTAGTTGACTTACACCTTCTAGAGCACGTTGGGTGGCACGGGATACATGCGGACGTGCATTGTCCTGTTGGAACAGCAAGTTCCCTTGCCGGTCTAGGAATGGTAGAACGATGGGTTCGTTGACGGTTTGGATGTACCGTGCACTATTCAGTGTCCCCTCGACGATCACCAGTGGTGTACGGCCAGTGTAGGAGAACGCTCCCCACACCATGATGCCGGGTGTTGGCCCTGTGTGCCTCGGTCGTATGCAGTCCTGATTGTGGCGCTCACCTGCACGGCGCCAAACACGCATACGACCATCATTGGCACCAAGGCAGAAGCGACTCTCATCGCTGAAGACGACACGTCTCCATTCGTCCCTCCATTCACGCCTGTAGCGACACCACTGGAGGCGGGCTGCACGATGTTGGGGCGTGAGCGGAAGACGGCCTAACGGTGTGCGGGACCGTAGCCCAGCTTCATGGAGACGGTTGCGAATGGTCCTCGCCGATACCCCAGGAGCAACAGTGTCCCTAATTTGCTGGGAAGTGGCGGTGCGGTCCCCTACGGCACTGCGTAGGATCCTACGGTCTTGGCGTGCATCCGTGCGTCGCTGCGGTCCGGTCCCAGGTCGACGGGCACGTGCACCTTCCGCCGACCACTGGCGACAACATCGATGTACTGTGGAGACCTCACGCCCCACGTGTTGAGCAATTCGGCGGTACGTCCACCCGGCCTCCCGCATGCCCACTATACGCCCTCGCTCAAAGTCCGTCAACTGCACATACGGTTCACGTCCACGCTGTCGCGGCATGCTACCAGTGTTAAAGACTGCGATGGAGCTCCGTATGCCACGGCAAACTGGCTGACACTGACGGCGGCGGTGCACAAATGCTGCGCAGCTAGCGCCATTCGACGGCCAACACCGCGGTTCCTGGTGTGTCCGCTGTGCCGTGCGTGTGATCATTGCTTGTACAGCCCTCTCGCAGTGTCCGGAGCAAGTATGGTGGGTCTGACACACCGGTGTCAATGTGTTCTTTTTTCCATTTCCAGGAGTGTATTTTTCTACATAATCTCCGTCAATGTTGAGGCACTTGTCATAACAGTGTACCATTTTTTGAACACCCTCCTCATAGAAGTCTGCCGTCTGACTTGTTAACCACTGCATCACCACTGTTTTGACTTCGTCATCGTCTTGAAGACGCTGACCGCCCAGGTGTTTCTTCAAGTGCAGGAACAGATGGTAGTCACTGGGCGCAAGATCGGGGCTGTACGGAGGATTATCTAGAGTTTCCCATTGAAAAGCTGTGATGAGATCTTTGGTCTGATTCGCCACATGTGGACGGGCATTGTCTTGCAGCAAAACGATGCCCTTGCTCAACTTCCATGGACTGTTGCTTTGATTCGGGTGTGGCGTAGGCCACACATGTTTAATCGCCCGTAACAATTTGGCTTAAGAAATGATCACCGTCGTTGTGGTAACGCTCAAGGAAAGTCAGTGCACTGTCTAAACGTTTGGTTTTGTGCACATCCGTCAACATTTTCGGTACCCAAGGTGCGCTCAATTTTCGGTAATTCAAGTGCTCGGTCACAGTGCCATTCAAAACATTACGAAAAACATTAGGAAAGTCATCCCGCAAGGAGTAAATCGTAAAGCGTCTGTTTTCTCTCACCTTATTGTCCACTTCTTGCACCAAACTTTCATTAACGACCGAAGGACGCCCACTCCGTTATGAAATGCACATTTGTGCGGCCATCTTTAAGTGCTCTCACCCACTTTCTTACCATTCCATCACTCCTAATGTTTTCTCCGTAAACTGCACAGATCTCACGATGAATATCGATCGCTTTTAGGCCTTTAGCACTAAGAAATCTTATAACATCCCATACTTCACAGTCGGCGGGACTCACGATTATCGGAGGCATCTTAAACACTCAGTACACAACGTTAACAAGGAAGAATCAGGCTAGAGATGGGCAAACTGAAACACGTAACTGTTTAGAAACAAATGAAACAGGAGAATGTACTGTTTCGATACGTTGTTTCGAAACAGTGAAACAGTTTGTGTTTTGTAATCGAATAGACCTACACATTTTATCATCTTGAATGGCTACTGTATAAGTATATCCATATAAACACAAATGATGTGCGAGAGCGCTAATCATATCGCAGAAAATATGAAACTTTCATTTAGGTGTCTTGGCAGTTTCGTATTTCCTGCAGCAAACGCGCTGCTTTCGTGTCGTGTGACTTCCATGCTTTTCAGTTGGCTGAGGACAGAGTAGGTATGTTTGACATAATAATATTTTGCCAAACTCGCTTCCCTGTATTCTAGCTAGTAATTTTGATAGGGTTTATGACTGAAAATTCGTATATGCTCTTGAAAAGGCATATCATGACATGTAATTTATTGAGATAGCATTCTGGGGAGTGAGCCACTGAATTAACATTTATGCGTTTACCTCTCACACTTTTCTTACAGTTAAATTTTCCGTTGTTTGTCACACAAAGCAGGCCTGCAAAGTGACTGATGGACGCAGATCAAAATATTACCATAACAGACTGGAGCATATAACGCAATGCGCAAATATGGCAATTTTTCATCAAACATTCAGAAGTCAGCTGAATACAGCTCTAAATATGTACACTTGATAGAACTGGAAAACATGTTAAAATATTTCAAGGTAACTGAAATGCAGAGATCGGTATGTTTCCTTGAAGCATAAAATCCAGACTAAAATTTAAAACAATTCATACAGTGCAATGCCCTTGTGATACCTACATCATGGCAGATCTGGCTCTACACCACTTACAAGTCTTGCTAAATAAGTTTGTTTGATGTACAGTCCTATGGAAATCACTCAAGTACTCACAGAAAACAGATATATTTTCATTTTATTGTAAACTTCCCCCGGAAATCAGAGATGAAGTTAAGTTGCTGTTGAAATCCAATTTTTATCACAGTATCCGAAAGACGAAAACAAAAGTATCAAAGTACCATTGTTGAACTGCCTGAGAATTATTTATGATACACAAGCATTAAGACGCCTATATTGTGTAATAACCCAACATAGCACATTTACAAAAATAAAGACACAAACATATACATACATAAATCAGATAATTATTCTCAAACACATAAATACACGTACTGGTGAACAAAAGCGTGTCTTCTGTGTGCAACAAATTTGAGAAATATGTTCTTGTAAGGTAGCTACATGTAAGATTTAGTGGACTAAACAAAATACAGTCGGATACAAATTCAGTGTACTTTGTCCAGAGAAGAACTGAATCAATTGCAATTTTGTTTCATTTCTGAGTCGATCTACTGAACCTATTCTAAGTAGTAGTTTAGAAATGTCATTATTTATACTTTTTCGCTGGAAGGGCGGGATCGTCTGTCTGTTATTGTTTGCTCCTGCTTTGAAAATATACGCTCACATAGAACAGAGGTGGCCATAATACAAAGACGTCGTTTCATTATTTCAAACAGTGGAGGAAACGACGCATGGTTTTCTTTCCACCACAGCAATGGGTACTGTGATCTGACATCTTCATATATTTATCAAGCTCGACTATACTTGCAGCACGTGGATTGTTTACACTTTGGATCAGCCCTATTACAGCTTGGTCAAAATCTTGCCAAATGTTGCCAGTGCTAGAGCTGAATGTCCTCACCTCAAATGGTTTGGCTGGTGGTGGATTGTCTGTAGAACACCTTGTGCGTTTCTGTCGTATTAAGCAGCACTTGTTAATTATGGCATCTTTTGTTTCTTTTAATCGATGCCCAGTTTTTGGAAATCCATGCTCCGTGAAGCGAGGATCCAGTAATGTTGCTCCGCAAGCAATTGCTTTATCTGCAAACTTTTGAACGAGGCGGGTAAGATTCCATCATCAAGTTTAGCAACTGCTGTTTTTATGGCTTCATTGCTGTAATCTGAGTTTTTCAGTCTCAGACATTGACTCTGTAAACCTTTGCTTAATAAGACAACTTTTGACAAGGTTACATTTCTTTTGCTGCTAATTTCTGTTGTGACTTGCTCAAAAAGAGATTCTATTTAACAAGATTTTTCAATAACTGATCAGTCTTCATTGGACAGTTTTGTCTGTGAATCCAAACTGAGGATGGCGAGGGTGCAAAGGCTATTAGATTTTCAAAAGCCTGTCAAAATACATGGAATTCCATCTCGTAGGGCAATCTTGTTTCGGTGTTAAAATATGGAAGCCCATTTGCTTCTGAATATTGTGAAATTTCTCAAATGCTTGAGGACTTCTTTTGAAAAATTCCACTATTGACTTTACTTTTGTCCTTGTCTGTGTAACTGTTTCAAGGCTTACTTGCACTATTAAATTCAGTGTATGTGCAAAACAAGGTATATGCCACCATTTGCATCATCACTGCCTTCACCATATTAGTTGTGTTACCTGTCATGAAAGCTATAGTTTTATTGGTAATACCCCAAGTTGAAGTCACATTTTGTAATTCACTGGAAATGTTTTCAGCTGTATGCTTGTTATGGAATTTAAAACTAGATAACAAATATGACTTCAGATTGCAGTTTTCATCAATGAAGTGAGCAATCACTGCAATATAATTCTCGTATTTTACAGATGTCCATCAAGCAGTTGTAATGCAGATGGAGGATGCAGCTTGCACTGCAGATCTTACTCACATTTGTGTGTCGTCGAACACTTGAGAGAGTAAGCTTTTGGAGACGATTTGTCTACTGGGAGGTACACAATTTTCATTCAATAAATGAGTCATTTTTGTAAACACTACACTCTCAATTACATTAAACGGAAGATATTCTTTAACAGCAAGTCTTAAAATCTGTTCATCTATCATGGCTCGCTTGGGTGAATGCACTGGTCTTGGTGCAAATCCAGTAATCTTTGTTTGTCTACCACACCTACCCAGGATTGAACCGGCAGATTCCTGAACAGTTGCTGTGGAAGTTGAACTGACTTCGTCACTGCCCAGATCCATAAAAACTGGTTTCGAACGAGTTTCACTTAAATTAACTGTTGGATGCTTATGTCGCAAATGTCTGTTTAAGCAAGAGGTTGAACTACTTTTAAACGACAACACTGCCGAACACAAGTTACACTTAATTTACTCAGGATTCATCTTCATAAAATAACCCCACACCATGCTTCGTAACGCCATAGCTGAAGACAGAAGAACCACCACGAACGGAACTGGAGGTGGGAGCAAACTGCAGAAACAAAGGATACGCCAATGGGATTCCCACATTCCGTTAGAACGGGTAATATACCAATCCTGCTAATTTCCATGCACACAAAAGGAATCATTGTGGATAACAGGCACAGTGATAATAGACTCACAAATAACGCCAAGTAATTCGAATAAATAACAAAATATAACAAAAATTTTTTGTCTTTCGAGGTGTTTCGACCCATTACTATAAATTCACCGTGCTTCTCAGCCCTTCCCGTTCAACATTACACTATCAGTGATACGTCAAACAGATTGCTTGCAGTTGTACCTACATCAAATTTATATACATGTCTAATAACTGTCACTTTACTCCTTTTTTTATTCAAAATGTTGTAGGCTTACTTGCGTTTCTTAATATGATTACTGTACATGAACAGAGAAGCGTATATCATAAAAAATGTGTTTATTTAACTGAACGATTTTAACACATTTATTATTTTGAATGTGAATAGTGTGCATTATTTTATTGTTTGGTTAATGTTTATAAAGCCGATGTTATGTCATTTCGGAATAGGGCAGTCAACTAGAAACGAAGCTTCATTTTCGGAGATCCTAAGCTTCATGCTATTGCTTGTCAAAAAGATTTCGACATTCTTGACAGTGTTTCATGAAGTGGTATGTTGAATGTGTTTCAGTATCTGTGCCGAGCTCGAATCTCGTCCGACACAGAGCGGAATGAAACATCACTGTTTCGATACAGTTAGTCCGTTCAAAGCACAGGTGGACAGAAAGAGTCTTATTTTGAAACAACGATACAGTTTCTGTGTCTGGCTCGAGATCGAATCTCGTCCGGTTATCCAAGTCGGGGGCGGAATGAAACACCACTGTTTCGAAACAGTGAATCATAGCCGTTCCGAAACACTGAAACAGTTCCACGTATCGATACATTGTATCGAAACATAGAAACAGTGGCCAAGTCGAAATCAGACCGTAATGGTGTCAGTGCGTAGATTAAGGTACATGCTTTCATGTAAAAATAAAATTATTGAAATGTCTTGGCACGTCTTTTTTAATTTCAAAACAGTAATTAATTAAAAAACACGCCTCCAAGAAGCTTTCTCTTGAATAAAAAATCCAATTTTTCTGAAAATGTAATCATTTGTTTTCTGTACTGTACATAATATTTACCGATTTCCGTCCCGTACGGATAATTCCTTCGTGGTGCTTCTTCGCAATAAATATTAAGAAGGCGAAATTTCTGTACTTAAGTATCGAAAGATTTCGGCTTAACGCCACGTAAGCTCCCCCTAAACATTCAGGAATTTTGCCTACATATTCTGTTGTTTCCTGTGTTACAGGATAGTATTCATACTCCAACAGCAGCAAAATGTTTACAGAGAAAGTGACATTTGTTACGAAGCTGAATTCTATTCCTACGTTAGTCTGAATTAACATATATTTGTATCACTAATTCCCTCGATTCGTTTTAGTTCTTGCTCCATACCCGTATATCTTGTGCTAATTTTCTTCATTTCTGAGTTTCTGTTCCAGCAAACGAATTTGGTGAACTCATCGCTCTGGTAAAATTGCACATTTGCTTCCGTTTTCGCCGAAGTCCAGCACTGTCATATTAAGCAAAGCTGTATCGACCTGCGTTCCTGTCTTTTGTTTCTTTTTTGTTAGGGCGCTCAACTACTAAGGTCATTAGCGCCCAGTCACAAACGTTTGTGCACTAATAGCGTAGAAAAACGCAAGGGGGTAACATCAGAAAGTACTTACAAAGACGCAGAGAAACAAAATAAAAGAGCTAGATCTTTGTGGACAAATCCGTCAGTGTAATAAAACGAAGGACACGAGCAGATGCTCGAGCGTCATCAGGTAAAAGTTCCTGTAAGGTAAACGGCAGACATAGGACAACATGAGAGTGCATAAAACCGGGACAGGACAATAAAACATGACGTACCGTCAATGGTATGTATTATTCATGTAGTGTGCTCGTTATTTGCAGACGTAACATTGCCTGTCTTACGTGCAAAATAAATGCCAACAATGTTATGACTGGCACAGAGAAAGCAGCGCCAGCCCAATGACCGTGACTCAGCGTAATGCCTGTGCCAGTGACGAGACGATTTTCTTCTGAGAGCTAGTAACATCAGCATCGGTGGTTCAGTGGTAGAATGCTCGCCTGCCACGCGGGCGGCCCGGGTTCGATTCCCGGCCGATGCATAATTTTTTCTCCTATTTGTAGCTAGCTTAATATTTACTCATTAGTCCGTCCACAGTTGGTTAGAAGGAAACCTGACAGATTATACTACTACTGGCTTTTAAATGTAATTCAACAAAAGCAATGAATTTGTTTCTGTTTTATATTTATATTTTACATTTGATTGTGGCACCATATACAATCATTAACCCGGCCCCAGGGAGGTAGGCTCCCCTTCCCTATTCCTCCACTGGGGTAATTCGTGTCTGGCGTGTCCACGGCACGGAGGTGGGCATCCTATATTTCAGTAGGCCGGAGTGATAAGATGGCTGGGTTCAGGCAGGGACCCAGTCCCGTGGGGTATAACACGGAACCCATGCCCAGGGTTACAGGTGAAGACCTTAGTGGCAGCAACGGCGGAGAAGAAAGACTTCGGAACGGCGTAGCTGGCAGATGAGGCAACCTTCCTTTCTGGGGATTAAATGAGAAGGGAACCACTGCCTTGTGGTGGAGGAGAAACTCCAAAGACTAAGGGAGACAACCCCAACAGAAAATCCTTTCTTGTGTTAGGCCTAGCAAGCCAGTAGAAAAGTCTTCATATATTACTTTCAAAACAGACGAGCCTCGCGACGAACCACTCAGGATTTGACCGCACTGCATCTTCAAGTACTGGTGTGAATGATGGGAGACCTGATGATATTCATCAGTACAAGAAGATGAAACCAAATGGACGAAAAAATAACCTAAATATTGCCACCATTAATATATTAAGCCTCAATGGAAAAATGGATGAAATCACAGATGTACTAACAGAGATAAGGTGAGAAGCATTTGAGAGGAGGAGGAAAACTGTACTGGTGTGGGAATAACAGGTTTGCCAGAAATGGTGTGGCAGTGATGGTGAATAAGAATGTACAAAGCTGTATTGAAAGTGTGAGATATATATCAGACCGGATCATAAACTTAAACCTGAGATTCCAAAAAGAAACACTAAAAATTATCCAGATTTCTGCACCTCAGGTAGGATGTAGCGAAGAAGAGCAGATGGATTTTGAAAATGAGTTAGAGAACCATATAGAGAGTGCTAATATAATGATGGGAGATTTTAATGCATAGGTAGGCAAAGACAGAAAGGGATCTGAGCAAGTGTTGGGATGTTTTGGATATGGAAGCAGAAATGAAGAAGGGGAAAGACTCCTGGATTTGTGCCAGAGGAATGGAATGAAAATAGCAGACAGCTGGTTTATGAAGAGAGAAAGTTGTGTTATCTCCAGATACAGATGGGATGGCAGAACCAAGAGTGTAATTGATTATATTCTAGCAGATAGGGAATGGGGAGAGAAAGTAACAAATAGGAAGGTAATTCCAAGTATGAGTGCAGATGGAGACCATAGATTACTGATGGGACAATGGAAAATGAATCAGTGTGTAAAAAATAGAAAACAGAAGAAAGTGATAAGGATAGGGGATTGGAAACTGAAGGAGAGTGAACGTGCTGAGAAGTATAGAGAATTATTAATCACACAAAAATTTCCAAAAGAAGTTTTCTGTGATGTAGAAAAAAAAATGGAGTTTATTCAAAGGCACTTTAGTCGAAGCAGCACAAAAAGTATGTGATAGAACAACCACAGTCCAAGAAGTCAGAAGAAAAAATGGAGCATGGAGAAAGTGGTGGAAAACTAAAAATGATGAGGACCATAACAGATATATAGAGGAAAAGAAGAAGTGCAAAGAAATAGTGGAAACAGCAAAGAAAAAGGCATGGGAAGAGTTTACAAAAAAAACTTGTAGAAGATGTGAAGAGCAATAAGAAAATGTTCTATAAAATGATGAATAATAAAAGGAAGGCTTCTGAAGTACCAGTAAAGATGGAAACAGAGGATGGTACTGTGATTGAAGACCCAGGGAATATAAAAGATCTCTGGAAAGAAAATTTTAAGAAACTGTTAAACGCTGAGGTGTAGGTACTCGAGGAAACAACAAGTAATGGAGAAATTGATAGAAGTTGGGAAGCCGAATTAGGACAAATTACATGGGAAGAAATGGAAATAGTTGTGAAGAAGATGAATGGCGGTGCAGCCCCAGGACCTGATGAAGTATCAGTGGACATGATAAGAGCAGCAGATCCAGTGGGAATGCATGGCTGTATAGAGTACTATCAAGTGTGTGGAGAAATAGTACAATACCTGACGATTGGAGAAGAGGAGACATTGTTCCCCTCTTCAAAAAAGACAATAAAAGACTTTGTAAAAACTAGAGGAATGACCCTTATGAGTCATACAGCCAAGATTTTTGAAAGAATTTTACTAAATCAAATAACTGAAAAGATAGAAAAGGAACTGAGTGAAGGAAAGGAAGAAGCACAATCGACCTGATACTTTTTGTCTGTCAACTGATGGAAAGAAGTTGGGAGTATAACAAAAGGGTGATAATGGTTTTTATAGATATAGAAAAGAAATGAAGAAAATAGATATAGAAGATGGATACATTAATGTAATAAAGACAATGTACAAAGGACACAATTGTAGAATTAGAACATCATTGAGGAACTCTGAATAATTCGAAATAAGACAAGGACTTAAACAAGGAAGTTTTCTATCTCCTGCAGTTTTTAATGTTGTTATCGAGGGAATGAATTAGGCAGTTAAAGGTATAGTAAAAGGAAATGACAAAAAGATGATTTTTGCAGATGATATGGTAATATGGGGCGATAAAGAGGTAGATGTACAGTTACAACTTGATGCATGGAAGGAAATAATTTGGCTTCCCAACTTCTCTCAATTTCTCCATTATTTGTTATTTCCTCGAGTACCTGCTCGCCAGTGCTTAACAGTTTCTTAAAATGTTCTTTCCAGAGATCTTTTATATTCCCTGGGTCTTCAATCACAGTACCATCCTCTGTTTCCATCTTTACTGGTACTTCAGAAGCCTTTTATTTTTCATCATTTTATAGAACATTTTCTTATTGCTCTTCACATATTCTTCAAGTTTTTCTGTAAACTCTTCCCATGATTTTTTCTTTACTGTTTCCACTATTTCTTTGCACTTCTTCTTTTCCTCTATGTATCTTTTATGGTCCTCATCATTTTTAGTTTTCTACCATTTTGTCCATGCTTCCTTTTTTCTTCTAACTGCTTGGACTGTGGTATCATCCCACCAACTTGTCTATCTTACTTTTTCCTTTCCAGTTGTTCTATCACATACTTTTTGTGCTGCTTCGACTAATGTGTCTTTGAATAAACTCCATTCTTTTTCTACATCGCAGAAAACTTCTTTTGGAAATTTTTGTGTTACTAATTCTCTATGGATTAAAAAGAAATAAAGATAAGAGTGAAGTAATGGTATCTGGAAAAGACAAAGGGATCAACGGAAATATTACTTTGAATGGGGAACCCCTCTAAGTGGTAGACAGTTCCACTTATTTAGGGAGTGAAATATCTAGTGATGAAAGAATAACCAACGAAATTAATAGGAGGTTACAGAAGGGAAGCAATTTCTACCAAACACCTGATCTGGAATAAGGAAGCTACAGAAAAAGCAAAACTCCTTCCCTATTGTCACCTATGGAGGAGAAACATGGACAATGACAGAAAGGGACTGGAACAGACTGCAAGCAGGGGAAATGAAATTTCTCAGAGCAGTTAAGGGAAAAACAAGAATGGACAGAGTAAGGAACGTAGATATCAGAAAGAACCTTAAACAAGAAAGTATGAGAGAAGAAATTGAAAAAAAGAGATTAAGATGGTACGTGCATGATAAGAGGATGCGTGGGCAGAGACTCCCCAAAATTATGGAAGAACTAAAGATGGATGGAAAAACACCTAGAGGGCGCCCAAGAACGCGGTGGAAACCTGGAGCGAGAATATCTGGGGAAATGAGAGGTGTGACCTGGCAGCAAGTGGAGGAAGAAGTGGTGGGAGGTCCGCGCCAAAGGGAGAGGACTCGTCAGCACCCAGACCCAGCAGTAGCTGGAGCGGGATCCGGATATAGATAGATTTGTTGACAATATGCAACCGACGTTCTGGAAAACAATCATAAATTTGCGAGTCAGTTGAGAACTAAGACCAACCTATTACCTCTAGCAATGTGTTGTCATGTGCTTTCCCTGTAGTAGCTAATTCCTTTTTAATGGGTAATAAGACGTCAGCTGGTGACGTAATGCAATGCCAAGAGCGCCGGTTGACGTCAGAACATCTTGTATTTGTTAATGCGCTCCTTATAGACATAGGAAAAATCATGACATGCAGCTTCATCTGGACTTCTTTGGTCTTCTTCGCTTAACAGGGTGTTCACATATAAGTCATTGTTAGCTGCAACAGGCAGAAGAAGTGCTTTGTTGGTGATCTTACTGAGACAAACTTACGCTGCAGTATTCTTCTTCGGCACCCCAGAGTCGAAATGTCCACAGAAACAGCAAAGTGAAAAATCCGTGCAACATGTACGTTTATTTATACATTATATAAAAGCCGATTTCGAAATTTTCTTTTGTATGGGACCACATGTACAAGGTTCGTGTTCTGATTTGAAGTTCTAGATTTGCATATTTTACTGTTTGCGCCGCTTCTGCCACAATCTTTCATCGATTGCATCAATACCAGCTTGTATTGCGATGTATTGTGAAATTTCGAACATTCACGAGGGCCGCGATAAACTCGAACTGTTATAGTTAGTTGTAGGCTTAAGCTTAATTCTGCTCTCTTAAAATTTTTGAGAACACTAGGATTATCCTCATTCAAAACAATCGTTCTCTAATTTCATTGTATAATTACGTGAGAAATGGTTATTTTTTAGAATTTCTGGACGCATACAAAACTGTATCATCGTAAATTATCGTTAGGAATGTTTTGGATGCGTAGTCTATTTCGTAGCAAATTAGTGTACGTGGTTCACAGTTACTGCCAAAGACACGTCACGTCTGAACTTCATTGTATGTCAACGCAAAAAATGTGCGTTTGTCAGACTTTTCGGACGATACCGTTGTCCTTCGTACAATCTATGAGTAATTTGTAGTGATTTAGTTAATGTAGCAGATATTCTAACTAACATGTTGTTACATCTAGTTTTCCCCTTAAGAGGAATAGCCCTATATATTATCTGCATTTATAGCAAATTAACTTTGTTTTAATGTTTGCTAACAACTATAATTAACCTCAGAACGTTTTAGAAAACCAGTAATTTTTACCGCAAGTTTTTGTGTTGTCCTAACGGAAATCTACATCTACATCTACATCCATACTCCGCAAGCCATCTGACGGTGTGTGGCGGAGGGTACCTTGAGTACCTCTATCGGTTCTCCCTTCTATTCCAGTCTCGTATTGTTCGTGGAAAGAAGGATTGTCGGTATGCCTCTGTGTGGGCTCTAATCTCTCTGATTTTATCCTCATGGTCTCTTCGCGAGATATACGTAGGAGGGAGCAATATACTGCTTCACTCTTCGGTGAAGGTATGTTCTCGAAACTTTGACAAAAGCCCGTACCGAGCTACTGAGCGTCTCTCCTGTAGAGTCTTCCACTGGAGTTTATCTATCATCTCCGTAACGCTTTCGCGATTAACAAATGATCCTGTAACAAAGCGCGCTGCTCTCCGTTGGATCTTCTCTATCTCTTCTATCAACCCTATCTGGTACGGATCCCACACTGCTGAGCAGTATTCAAGCAGTGGGCGAACAAGCGTACTGTAACCTACTTCCTTTGTTTTCGGATTGCATTTCCTTGGGATTCTTCCAATGAATCTCAGTCTGGCATCTGCTTTACCGACGATCAACATTATATGATCATTCCATTTTAAATCACTCCTAATGCGTACTCCCAGATAATTTATGGTATTAACTGCTTCCAGTTGCTGACCTGCTATTTTGTAGCTAAATGATAAAGGATCTATCTTTCTGTGTATTCGCAGCACATTACACTTGTCTACATTGAGATTCAATTGCCATTCCCTGCACCATGTGTCAATTCGCTGCAGATCCTCCTGCATTTCAGTACAATTTTCCATTGTTACAACCTCTCGATACACCACAGCATCATCTGCAAAAAGCCTCAGTCAACTTCCGATGTCATCCACCAGGTCATTTATGTATATTGTGAATAGCAACGGTCCTATGACACTCCCCTGCGGCACACCTGAAATCACTCCCACTTCGGAAGACTTCTCTCCATTGAGAATGACATGCTCCGTCCTGTTATCTAGGAACTCCTCAATCCAATCACACAATTGGTCTGATAGTCCATATGCTCTTACTTTGTTCATTAAACGACTGTGGGGAACTGTATCGAACGCCTTGCGGAAGTCAAGAAACACGGCATCTACCTGGGAACCCGTGTCTATGGCCCTCAGAGTCTCGTGGACAAATAGCGCGAGCTGGGTTTCACATGACCATCTTTTTCGAAACCCATGCTGATTCCTACAGAGTAGATTTCTAGTCTCCAGAAAAGTCATTATACTCGAACACAATACGTGTTCCAAAATTCTACAACTGATCGACGTTAGAGATATAGGTCTATAGTTCTGCACATCTGTTCGACGTCCCTTCTTGAAAACGGGGATGACCTGTGCCCTTTTCCAATCCTTTGGAACGCTACGCTCTTCTAGAGACCTACGGTACACCGCTGCAAGAAGGGGGGCAAGTTCCTTCGCGTACTCTGTGTAAAATTGAACTGGTATCCCATCAGGTCCAGAGGCCTTTCCTCTTTTGAGCGATTTTAATTGTTTCTCTATCCCTCTGTCGTCTATTTCGATATCTACCATTTTGTCTCGTTTTGTGTATTTGCCTCGATTCTTACATGGAAATAGTAACTTTTTGGCTCGACAGACTAAAAGACAATCAGTGGGCTTAATTTATAATTATTTGTCCAGTGACTTGTAATACACTACTGGCCATTAAAATTGCTACACCAAGAAGAAATGCAGATGATAAACGGATATTCATTGGACAAATATATTATACTAGAACTGACATGTGATTGCATTTTCACGCAATTTCGGTGCATATATCTTGAGAAATCAGTACCCAGAACAACCTCCTGTGGCCCTAATAACGGCCTTGATACGCCTGGGCATTGAGTCAAACAGAGCTTGGATGGCGTGTACAGGTACAGCTGCCCACGCAGCTTCAACGCGATACCACAGTTCATCAAGAGTAGTGACTGGCGTATTGTGACGAGCCAGTTGCTTGGCCACCATTGACCAGACGTTTTCAATTGGTGAGAGATGTGGAGAATGTGCTGGCCAGGGCTGCAGTCGAACATTTTCTGTATCCAGAGAGGCCCGTACAGGACCTGCAACATGCTGTCGTGCCTTATCCTGCTGAAATCTAGGGTTTCACAGGGATCGAATGAAGGGTAGAGCCACGGGTCGTAACACATCTGAAATGTAACGTCCACTGTTCAAAGTGCCGTCAATGCGAACAAGAGGTGACCGAGACGTGTAACCAATGGCATCACATACCATCATGCCGGGTGATACGCCAGTATGGCGATGACGAATACACGCTTCCAATGTGCGTTCACCGCGATGACGCCAAACACGGTTGCGACCTTCAAGATGATGTAAACAGAACCTGGATTCATCCGAAAAAATGACGTTTTGCCATTCGTGCACCCAGGTTCGTCGTTGAGTACACCATCGCAGGCGCTCCTGTCTGTGATGCAGCGTCAAGGGTAACCGCAGCCATGGTCTCCGACCTGATAGTCCATGCTGCTGCAAACGTGTCGAACTGTTCGTGCAGATGGTTGTTGTCTTGCAAACGTCCACATCTGTTGTCTCAGGGATCGAGACGTGGCTGCACAATCCGTTACAGCCATGAGGATAAGATGCCTGTCATCTCGACTGCTAGTGATACGAGGCCGTTGGGATCCAGCACGGCGTTCCGTATTACCCTCCTGAACCCTCCGATTCCATATTCTGCTAACAGTCATTGGATCTCGACCAACGCGAGCTGCAATGTCGAGATACGATAAACCGCAATCGCGATAGGCTACAATCCGACCTTTGTCAAAGTCGGAAACGTGATGGTATGCATTTCTCCTCCTTACACGAGGCATCAAAACAACGTTTCACCAGGCAACGCCGGTCAACTGCTGTTTGTGTGTGATAATTGGGTTGGAAACTCTCCTCATGTCAGCACGTTTTAGGTGTCGCCACCGGAACCATCCTTGTGTGAATGCTCTGAAAAGCTAATCATTTGCATATCACAGCATCTTCCTCCTGTCGGTTAAATTTCGCGTCTGTAGCACGTCATCTTCGTGGTATAGCAATTTTAATGGCCAGTAGTGTACATTACACTTGCCAAAAGCAGCCGCATTGTGAATGCAGTTTTCAAACGTAGGATGAGTTATTTGAATTCATAAGCAGCTGGAAATCCCCCTCACAACTGTCGAATGATTGGCAGCTGATGCAAATCGATGTGTTGGAAGAGCTCCCAACAGTGATGTACCTGCAATACCAGAGCCAGAGCTACCTCAAGTACTGCCCTCTGCAGAAAGTAAATCATCTGTCACTGCTGGTCCACTTGACTGCGAGTGACGTGTCAATGGTAGATCTAGGCATCCTGTACATGGTGGACAGGGACCAGGGAGGACTCAGACTGTCGTACAGATCTTCCCAACCATCAAGTCTGAGGTGTTGTCTTTCGCTGAAACTTTATCTGAGCCATTTTTTTCTATTTTGGGGGAACTAATTCTTCCTGGTGTCAAGAGGAGGCACACACAAAAGGGTAGGGGTCTATTAATCATCAGCATTTCAAATATACGGCAAATGGCAGTAAGGGACAGGAAAGGATACCAGCTGCACTCAGTTTGTATGCCCGGGGACCTCATTCGATATTTTGAAGAGACTATTCCGACAGCCACTGAGAGAACATGGTGCAGCCATCTGCACGCAGTGGTGCACGTTGGAGCAAATGACGCCTGCAGTCTGGACTCCGAGGTCACACTGAAGTATCACCTCGGATTCCAGACTGCAGGCGTCATTTGCTCCAACGTGCACCACACCCTGCTGATGGCTGCCCCGTGTTCTCTCAATGGCTGTTCGGTCATTCCAGCAACTGCCAGAGACGGTGAGATGATCAGCCTAGTGCATGAAGTTTCAATGAAGCTCACAATTTGCAACATTGTCCCCAGAAATGTTCGCGCCACTTTGGTTCTGAGTCGAGTGAAAGACATGAACCAGAGACTTCACAGGTTCTGCAACAAGCTAGACTTTGACTTCCTGGACTTGCGCCGTGGGATAGAGAACTGTAGGATCCCCCCTAAATGGGTCAGGTGTGCACTACACGTCAGAGGTTGCTACTCGGGTAGCAGACTGTATGTGGGGTGCATACAAGGGTTTTTTACATTAGGCGACTCTCCATCCAACACAGATAATGATAGGTGTAGCAAACCCCGAGGTATCAGTGTAAGATCGAAAGATATGCTTCCCACAGGAGAGAGCATTAAAATCCTAATGGTTAACTGCTGAAGCATTCGCAATAAAGTGCCAGAGTGTGAAGGACTCATGAAAAGCAGTGAGGCTCACATAATATTACGTACAGAAAGTTGGTTGAAACCTGAAATTGATTGCAGTGAGATTTTTGGGGAAAATTTGATTCTTTCTCGAAAGAATAGGCAAATGGAAAATGGACGTAGTGTATTTGTTACAGTAGACAAGAAACTCAAATCCGCAGAGGTCGAAATTGGAACCCCATGTGACATTGTTTGGGCAACACTCAGTGTTAGGGGTGGGCATAAGACGATAATTGGATCCTTCCATCGCCCACTAGACTCATCTCCTGATGTAACCGAAAACTTTATGGAAAACATCAGTATTACACCTATCCTTATTGTCAAAAACACGATCATTTGGGGTATCAAGTGAAATTTGACTGGAACAAGGACTTTTTGGTAGGGAGGATGCAACATGTTGTCTGGGATGGTGAATCATCGTCATGTGTAGAAGTAACTTCAGGTTTGCCCCAGTCAATTGTGTTGGCAGCCTTGCTGTTCATGTTTTATATCAATAACGTTGCACAGAATATTAATAGAAACCTCAGACATTTTGTAGATGGTGCAATTATCTATGATGAAGCATTGTCTGAAAGAAGCTGCATAAATATTCAGTCACATCTTGATAAAATTTGAAAGCGGTACAAAGACTGGCAACTTAATTTAAATGTTCAGAAATATAAAACTGTGCACTTCACAAAACGAAAAAACGCAGGATCCTTTGAGTGTAACATCAATGAGTCACTGATGAAATCGACCAACTCATACAAATATGTGGGTGTAACACTTTGAAGGAATATAAAATGGAATAATCTCTTAGGCTCAGTTGTGGATAAATCGGGTGGCAGACTTCAGTTTATTGGCAGAATATTGTGCAAGTGCAATCAGTGTACAAAGGAGATTGCTTACAAATCATTCATCCACCTGGTTCTAGAATATTACTTAAGTGTGTGGGACCCAAATCAATTAGTACAAACAGAGGTTATTGAACATATAAAGAGAAGGGCAGCACAAATGCTCACAGGTTTGTTTGATCCATGGGAGAGTGTCACAAAGATACTGAAAGAATTGAATTGGAAATTCTTGAAGATACATGCAAACTATTCCGAGAAAGTACAGGGTTATTACAAATGATTGAAGCGATTTCACAGCTCTACAATAACTTTATTATTTGAGATATTTTCAAAATGCTTTGCACACACATACAAAAACTCAAAAAGTTTTTTTAGGCATTCACAAATGTTCGATATGTGCCCCTTTAGTGATTCGGCAGACATCAAGCCGATAATCGAGTTCCTCCCACACTCGGCGCAGCATGTCCCCATCAATGAGTTCGAAAGCATCGTTGATGCGAGCTCGCAGTTCTGGCACGTTTCTTGGTAGAGAAGGTTTAAACACTGAATCTTTCACATAACCCCACAGAAAGAAATCGCATGGGGTCAAGTCGGGAGAGCGTGGAGGCCATGACATGAATTGCTGATCATGATCTCCACCACGACCGATCCATCGGTTTTCCAATCTCCTGTTTAAGAAATGCCGAACATCATGATGGAAGTGCGGTGGAGCACCATCCTGTTGAAAGATGAAGTCGGCGCAGTCGGTCTCCAGTTGTGGCATGAGCCAATTTTCCGCGGGCTACGCGTGAAACTTGCCCGCACGCGTTCAACCGTTTCTTCGCTCACTGCAGGCCGACCCGTTGATTTCCCCTTACAGAGGCATCCAGAAGCTTTAAACTGCGCATACCATCGCTGAATGGAGTTAGCAGTTGGTGGATCTTTGTTGAACTTCGTCCTGAATTGTCGTTGCACTGTTATGACTGACTGATGTGAGTGCATTTCAAGCACGACATACGCTTTCTCGGCTCCTGTCGCCATTTTGTCTCACTGCGCTCTCGAGCGCTCTGACGGCAGAAACCTGAAATGCGGCTTCAGCCGAACAAAACTTTGAGTTTTTCTACGTACCTGTAGTGTGTCGTGACCATATGTCAATGAATGGAGCTACAGTGAATTTATGAAATCGCTTCAATCATTTGTAATAGCCCTGTATATTAACAAAGTTTCAAGAACTAGCTTCAAGTAATGATTCTAGGAATGTACTATAACGCCCTATGATCGCTACCACAGGTATCATGAAGACAAGATTAGAATAATTACTGCTCTCACAGAAGCAGTCAAACATCATTCTTCCAGCACTCCATATGTGAACAGAATGAGAAGAAACCCTAATAACTGATACAATGGGACATACCCGCTTCCGTGCACCTCACGCTGGTTTGCAAAATATAGATGTAGAAATCCAGTCATGTAACTTCCGTGTATCATTGGAAGCCATTTAATTGAGTTGTTTCATTAATCTATTCCTTTCTATAGACAGAGCATTCTGAAAACATCTCAGTCGTAAGCACTTACAATCGTCACGTGTGACATGACTCATGGCCCATAATCTTTTTCAAGAATCAGAAATACGCCCCAACAATCTTCTTCCCCTTGCACTTGTGTTCTGTGTAGGACTGGAATGTGTGTTTCCATTGTCTGACATTTCTGATACCTTCACTTCATTTAAAAACAACGTTATGCACCATCTTGGTAATAGTAACACATGACCATGTCTGCTCAACTTACCGAGAAAAGCCGGCCAGAATGGCCAAGCGGTTCTAGGCGCTACAGTCTGGAACCGCGCGACCGCTACAGTCGCAGGTTCGAATCCTGCCTCGGGCATGGGTGTGTGTGATTTCCTTAGGTTAGTTAGGTTTAAGTAGTTCTAAGTTCTAGGGGACTGATGACCTCAGAAGTTAAGTCCCATAGTGCTCAGAGCCATACCGAGAAAAACTCCTTTTCCAGCCTACTCTGGATATTGGTCTTTGCTTTATTAGTAAAAAATATAATAATTCTAACTCTATTTACATGTGTGACTGACTGGCATGTATTGTTGGAAAGCCAGTAACATGAAATTATACATTATAAGATGAAAAATAGAAGGAAAAGAAAAAAGCTCTAAGTAGAAAATGGTTCTTGAGCATACTTTCTCAGCACCAAGTAGGACTCAAATAGTTTTTCTCAAGTAGTACATCAAAACCATAGCACTTATTTTCGAAAACCTCAATCATTCTTACAAAAAACAAAGTATCATCATTCCTGTATAAGATGGCATTATGAACTAAATATTAAATTTTGATGGACCTTGATTGTTAGTTCCATGTACCCTTCATATATACATAATAATATGCACATTCATGTTCATGACTGTATCTGACAAGGACATAGTGCTAAATTTGATCTCCTGTATATAGATGACTGAATAAATTAAAGCAGTAGTTATGACATCTTAGTATTATTATTGGTTTACCATAAAGCTTATGTAGACTTCCGCACTTTGAAAACATCAAAATGAAATACAGAAGTGAAATGAAACAGGTTATTCCTGAAAAACTGAAACAGAGAGCCTGCCAAGAAATATTCCGGAAAATGTAGCAAATAGGCTACTGTTAACATATAAACAATTTAGTGTAAAAATCAAATGTGAAATCACATGTTATTAATAAAATCTTTATTAAAATAATGAATGGAGGTAAAATGAACCACAGGACAGCTGTAATAGATGATTTCTTTGTGGCTGCCCACATTATAAAGTTCTATATGACTTTATGAAAGTATATGTGAAATACCCATTTAAGAAGTATGTGAATGTTACAGAGCTTACTAAAAATGTGAATTATTGTACATACTTGATGAAGCAAAATATCCATTGTACAGGGTATAGGCTATTGAGGCCATAACTTCATTCACAATGCGCTCTTTTGCAGTAGCTAATACTGGAGACACCAGTATAAATACTCACTAATAGCAGCAGAACTACCTCTTGGTGACAAATGTTGAACAGCAAATTGCTGGAACATTCTTTCAAAAATGAATTTATCTTATTTTGTTATTGGTCATACACTGAATGAGACTTCATAGCCAAGATTTCAGATTCAGAAGATTTGTAAACTGCAATGACACAGACGCACTGACAGTGTAATAAAACAAAAACTGAGTTCTGCATGGAGGTATACCCCTATGTAGTTCTGCTCTATCAACATATCAAGAATCTTTAGCTTTGTTGATATCCACAAGTCATAATAGCATACTTTGCTTAATTCTTACCTCATTGCACACACTTATGGGCGAACAAAGAAAACATAAGTTTATTGCAAACATGAGATTAAAGATGCTGTGTATTTGATTTGAAAGTTGAAAATGTAACGAATAAGTATCTGTAACAGTAAGCAAACAAGCATTGTTTTCGGAGTACTAGCATCACCAGTTATAGACGCAAATACAGTAGAAGAGGATTTAAGTGAGTAACGAAGCATCCTTTGGACACCACGTACTTCTCTCCCCAGCTATCTGAAATGTATAAACGATAAGAAATTTACATTTACGATGCCTTCTATTTCTGGATAAAATACGCATTTAAGACCAGAATAAAGTTTAAAAATACCGTCCAGGCACTATGTTATTAACGTAAGAACTGTGATATTTACTACTTAAAGCAACTGCCATGCACACACCACATTGAGTAGAAATGCCCCTGGAGTGAGCATTCAGATAGAAAGAATTTATTTTGTGTTTTCAACATACATTGCCACTGTGATCACATGATCTTGAGACACCGTAGATGTATTCATAATGCGTTCTACAAATTTTTAACGTCATTACATCGCTAGTTCAGAAAGATTCCCTTTGTAGGTGCTCGGGATTTGGTATTGGCGTTTTGTAGACACCATAACAATTTGCACTTGATACCTGGAATAATGTGGACTCTTAGCTTTGAAGAAAAAAATAAATGGGCATCATGTAACGGTACCATCACACCAGCGTGAACTTACACTGCCTGCCACATCATGTCACATCACATCAATTCGCTTAGCTCAGTACCGAACAGCGAAAGTGAGGTTGTGAATCGCCACTCTTGATACAAATTCAGAGTATTCATCGGGACTGAGGAACTAACAACGACAATGTTTATTAATGGCCAAAAATACTTCATAACGTATGTTCTTACGTGATATGGTTTGTGAAATTGCTGAGAAGTGGAACAATATTTCAAAACATCAACATTTATTTGCTAAGGAAACTCCCACACCAAGTAATTGCTGTAAAGATAGGAATGGAGTCTGCGTACCTTATCCATTATGTTTGTTTTTTCTTATGTAACTAACTACGTCATAATGGCTGTATTTCTCCTTCATCAAAGCTTACCCTTCCACTTAAAAGCCTTACTTAATGGCAACTGCTTCGTTAAATTACGTTCTTGTTTATACACTCTGTGGGTGTCAGCTCTGTTATTGTAAAACCTAATTTTTTTTTCACTTTCAGATATCTGACCTCGCTTGTGTCAGAACACTGAACGGAAAACATATCCAAATCGTGATGGAAAATTTGTAATTTGCCACGAAAACAAAATGTAATATTAAAGTGACGTTTAAGGAGCTATAAAGCATGAAATTCACTACTATAACATGAGTGAGCACAGCGAAAATAGGTTAACTTACGTTGTTAGCAGACGACAATTCCATCAAAACTTTCCTCCCACGAAATCCCGATGTGCCGTGATGCGAAGTGACGGTCCGCTGATGTCCTGTGTGCATGCCGCCTTATGAAATGCATTGTGAATTATTTTGACATGACATGAATTGACGTGACGTGGCGATCAATGTGAATTGGCCTTAAGCAAACAACATCGTTCCGAGATCACGTGACAATTCCAGCCTTATGTTGGCAACATGTGCAGAACACAATGTTCACTCCAGAAATATTTTTACTCTATGGCATATGACAGAAATTACGAACAAAAACAAACACAAACAATTTCCATGAAAACAATAGTCTCGTGATTTTTCGATGCAGCTGACATGGCGATGCCGAGTTCAAAGCAGTGCACAGCGTTAGTCTGTAGCGCCATCTCCCCGTATTTTTACCTCCATGTCCATTGCACACGGAGACCTGTATAAAACAACGTAGCCTTGCCAAAGTGCAGCCATGTTTGAAGCAAATTGGAAACTTAATCGCAACGTTTTGCAGCATCATGTTGATTGACCTGTTATCATTAAATCATATGGGTTTGTTTGTTACGCTGTAACATTTGCTGCTGTTAGTCGCTATGTTCATTTGTCATCATGAAGTGTTACTGGAAATAATTCCCATTATGAAATTAGTTTTTCGTCCACTGTAGTATCGCCGAGTGCTATTTGCAATGTGTGAGCTGCTGCATTATTCTGACTACTTTAATGTAAACACGCTCATTTGTGTAATTACCGCTGTATCTTACCTTATAGATAATACCGAATTTCTTTATAGCTTTTACTTACAGTTACTACGCCTTTGACTTGAATGACATTGCGCGTCTTTCATGCTAAGAAGTTCTGCCATATGTGTTTATTAGATACAAATTAATACAGGCCAGTGGCATTTATAAAGAAAGCAAACGACGTGACTCGTTGCTTTGGAGAAGGATTCCAAATATGTGGACTAGAGTTTTTTTTATTGTTCTAGCGTCCTGTCTCTTTTGTGGCTTCCAGTAGCTCTAACGGAAGTCACGATTATCATGTTTCATGTCATAAGATTTTTGTTTCTCGGAAAAGAACAGTTACCAGATCTCCGCACATGGGAAGAGCAATTATAACTGTATTTAGTAGGCTGCCATGTGTTCTAGATATATTGATTACTCTGTTGTATTAGCTTGTTGTTTTTAAAATGAATTCTTTAGGAAAAAATAAAGACTAGGTTACTTAATTTTGTAGGTATACAGAGCCTATATGCCTATTGTACTTAACGTCTAACACATTATTTTAGTATGAATAAACAGATGTATTGTCTATACTCTGAGATACACTAAATGCAGTAGATAGGTTTACTTTAATACAGTCGTCTGCCTGACGTTTCAGATGACTGTGAATGTCCAGAAAACGGAATATTGAAATTTGGTAAATATGGCAGTTTGGTTGAAGAAATGTAACAGGTGCAAACTTGCTGATGGTTACCTAAAGTATGACGTCCCAACTGTTTCACTACTACGATTAATGCAATTGTACCATTAACTATGCATCATTTATTATAAACAAAAAGTACTTTTAAATTATATTTCGATATGAAAACATATGATTTTCTAGTAGCTGTTGCATCTGTCCAACTAAAATGTTTGGTGTTCTTGAGATTACAGAACATGGCGCCAATATCATTTGTTGCTACCATCCAGAATGCTCTATGTTGATTATACACCTCTTTGAGTACACATTTTGTAAGTCTGTTTTAGTTTAGCATTTTGACATCCCATATGAATGTAGTTACTTATAGAATAAAATCTATAATTGAATTTTCGACATTCATTCAGTCTTGATTACTACAACTGCAATTTTTTCTTGATGTGAATGTCTGAACCTCCAGAATTCCATCCCTACTTCTAGTAAATTTGATGTACTTACAGTTTTATTATCCAAACTTCTGAACCACATGAGTATGTGATAATATTCCTGACTAATGTTTTATGTGTTCTTATTCTAGCATCATTTCTGATGTGTTTATCGAAGAGAACTCCAGTTCACAAAGAAATAGTCATTGATAATTAACTAAGTGTAGTGGTATCGTATTAAAGATTGTCATGATGTGGGATATCATGTAAGTCACTAAATGTTGTTGTTCTGCTGACAAGAACAGAAGATTTATAACAGAGGATCTGTGACATATATACAAGACTTGGATCCTGTGCCATAATTCCATCATATTTATTGCAATTAATTTAATACACATTTAAATTTAAACAATGAGTTCTCCCACAAATGAAAGAAATTTTGGTGAGGGATCTTATTTTAGTTATTTATTAATGAATAAGAGTGGACTAGCCTGATTAGCAATATGAAACATTTAATTATAACTTTTACATTTATTATACTATTATTTGAATACTAGGCAAGCCAGTACAGTTACAAAGTTAAGTAAATTACAATCCATGAAAACTGAACCACATATATTTTCCGAAAAAACAATAAATTCAGAAATAATCATCTTTAGGTTGAAGTTATTCTACATGTGTTTGCTTACTAATAGATTTGTTTTGGATAGGGTCCATTCAAGTAAGAAGTAATGACGAAATCTACAACCAAACTGAAAAACTGTCTGATGCTGTTAGGAAAAGGAGAATTTCCCTCTATGTACGTTTGGTACTAATGAACCCAGAAAGATTGACTAAATAGAAATTTGATCATTTTGAGAAAAATCCCAAAACGCAAATCGGTTGGTTCTGGGAAGTGCAAAAAGGCATTAGAAATCAATTTTACAAAATCAGAAATCCACGGCAGCCCAACTTTTCGAAATGAGATTAAGAAGTTCAGATGTTTTCAAGAAGATTGGCAGAAGGCACGTCACTGTATGGACAGATGAAAGAAGAAAAGAACACAGTAAAGGAATGAAAGGCCGAAAATCAGGAAGGAAGACAAAATCACGAGGAAGTTGCTTCACATGGTCAAAAAATAGCCGAAATCGAAGGAAAAATATTACATTTGTAAGGTGTCAGGCAAATCCAACACCTTCCATGAAAACCCTGACATGATAAGCAAATCCGGCAGTATTTCACATAGCGCCGAATAAATCCTGACATTAAATTAACCAAAGTTATACAATAAACGAGTGAAGAAATGGAATACCACAGACTAACACAAGAACGCCTAAATACATGTCATACCTTCCCACCGTGAAACAGACGCAGTTCCGAGGGAAGAAACGAGAACAGAATCCGAGAGCAGAACTGTGTTATGCTGGAAGGCCCTACGATAAGGGACGGACACCCACATTTTCCGGCTGACCGCCAGGACCACCCCCCCCCCCTCGCCCATGTTAAAAGGTAGAGCCCAAGAGCCCTCCAGAAGAACAGTATAGATCTTACGATAACACTAAAAGGGCCACACCAGCTGCAAGTTTTAGCGTGAGACTTTTTCGCGTCTCTGTTACGTTGCAAACGTTAAAAACATTGCCCCACCACGAAAAGTATAACGTTTCTCATTGGATAGACAGAATTTTTGTAGGCGTAGCTTAAGGTTAACATTGAGACCCTGATTGGTCAGTTGAAAACATGGCCAGATAGCTTTTTTTAAACTAACTTCGGTAAATTGTAGTAAGGAGAAGTTAGGAGGGAGTTGCTTCCGAGACGGCGAGGTGTGGAGCTGCGTCGCTCGCCGCCCCCTGACGCTGCCTAACACCGCCAAATAAATGCCCCATAACAGCGCATAACGCTTCACTCAGAACTGCAGAAGTCTCATCTGTTACATCCCCTTTTTACGTAATACTAGTGTCGATCGTCAATTAAAGCTTATGGTATTCACATTTGCTACTTGAAGTTAAAATCTGAAACGCGATGATTTTTCTGTTATATGATTATTGAGAAGCCACATCAGCCACTGTAACTTACGACACGTTAAATAAGTAATTAAAGATAATTGAGGGTCACTGTAGATCATTTGGATAGTTTTCTCTTTTATGAAACTTAACTTAAACCTAGATTATAGATGTGTTATGTCTTAGGTCATCCTTCGATCCATTGTAGAACTTGGAAACCCATTCAGGGAATATTCGTTCACATTTTTGTTGAACGCAGTTGGTTTTTATCATCCTGTATTAAAATATTTCCTTTTATCAATAGTGCAATTTATAAACAATGTCTTGTGAGCAGAATAAAATTTCCAGTGGTAAACTTAACTGCTTTTTCGACGTTATTTTACCAGTTAACTAAAAATAGGAAAGCCTTGAACCCCTTCAACTAAATTTAGTTAGTATTAAGAATCTTTTACAAGGAGTGCAGTGGAGCTAACGCTGAAATAATTAAGTATTTGATTATATCATCGCTAGCCTCACTGAACTCTTCTGAACTCTACATGTCACGTGTGGTCTGGCGTCTCCTTACCAGCAACAGGTCCTAGGTTCAAACTAGCCAATTCCCTAAAAAACACGCTCAGAGCGTCGTTGCGCGAAAGTGATAGGGAGACACGACTTAGAACAAACAGAAACCACGCAAAATGTTAGATATTAAGTAAATCAATTCTCTTGGCAAAAATTGTGGTCATTCCTGGGAACTTAAACCATTTTCAGTTAACGTTACGAACGCGTTTTATAAAATATTCACTACTTAAGTTCAGTTACGAATGCAGTGCACTTCGTCTCAGGGCATACACAGTATGAAACAGTTAACACTGATAGTCAGCCAAATTCTTCTACGTTATTTAAATATTTGGCCAGTACATTTTGCGCAGCTTATTTTGAGACGGATCGTATATGCTTGACTGTCTAATTAACAGGTTCAGTTTGGCCAGCGAACAGCCGAAATTTTCAGATTGTCATGCAACATGCGCACGCATTTAATGGAGCCAGGTTTTGTGCACTGTTCCTGTTCGTTATTTTGTGTTTTTTTATTTGATAACGAGTGTGTTACGCTGCTGTTGCTACTCTCATCATTTCTCTATCTCACGACCTCTCTGCCTGCGTACTACTGCTTTCTCTTCCGCATAGTTCGTGTTATACAGCTGCCTGAATTCGGGGATGATTTCTTCAGACTGATCGCGACCGACATGTGCTAGTAAAATGCTATAACATGTGAAATGTGTAGAAGAATATGTTTAAATCAATATACAGTGTGTTTCAAAATGAATATATTTGTCTTAAGGCTTTGTTGCATTTATTACATTCAAATTACAGTTATAAATAATACCTATGCGCAAAGGAAAGAGTATGTATGACCAAGAGTGACTGGAGAACGTATTGAACGAGTGAAGGTCTTTCACACGTAGGCCCAAGAAATCAGTTTGTGAGCCTGGTCGTGGATTAGCAATGCCATGGACATCTGTGTGGAAACTTTTAAGTAGACGCTTATAACAACGTCCTTATCGTCTGCAGTTATTAAAATATTTGAAGCCTACAGACTACAGTTTACGTGCCAACTTTCCAAACAAAATGTTGCTGCCTGACAATGAATATTTTCTGGATCATGTCATCTTCAGTCATGAACTGACATTTCACCTAGGTGCAAATGTGAACACACGTATTGCGCGTATCTGTTGCAGAGAGACTCCCTTTAATTGAGTGTTTTTTTGTGCCGTATCCTGGCGGAAAGTTTATGGGGCGTTTTTTCGCTGAAGTAACTGTAACTGATGTTTCTTATCTTGATACGCTAGAACTGTGGCCCTTTCCGCAACTGGAAGGAGCCGAATCACAGAACTTTATTTGGCAGCAAGAGGGTGTGCCGCCTCACTGGCATAACTCAGTACGCGACTGGTCAAACGATGTTGAATCCGACCGCTGGCCGGATGACAAGGCATGTTTTGTATGACTTCCACGTTCACGCACAATCTGCCGCTATACGATTTTTACCTTTGACGGTTCACGAACGGTCATGTGTATGTGCCTCCACTACCAGCTGGTCTACCCGACTTCACAAACAGCATTGTTGCAACAATTACTCCAGACACACTATTAAAGGTTTTGGTAGAACTTGCGTGTCGACTCGATATGTAACGAAAGGTGCTCACATTGCACACTTGTAAGAAAAACTGCTCTTCATTTTATATATTTCTCTTTCATTTTATATATTATTTATAATCGTAACGGGCTGTAATAAATGCTACAAAGCCTTAAAACCCGTATATTCACTTTAAAGCACCCTATACTATGCACGCTAATGGCCAGCTGCGCATAGACTTGGATCCATACTTTTTATACTATGACGTGAGTAATGCTACCGAAAACTAGCAATGGTATCTAACGAACAGCCTACTCTACACTGCTCCGCTGCATACAACTCACAGAGGCATGGGTCTACGAGTAGGAGATATAGAAATCTGCACGGCACAGACGAATGGGGCAAACAATAGAGACCAGTCAAAGGAATGGTACACAGCCACTCTGAGTATAAAACTTTCTCTTTCTACAGCGTTTTAAAAATAGAACTTTAATTATGGACACCCAGTATGTTGGCTCATTCAGTTGCTCTTCTGATTGTGAGACTTCCTTATTTTCGTATCATTTACTTAAACATAAAAATTTGGCATTTCCAGAAATATATGAATTCATTGATCTATTAACACTAGTACTATGACACAACTATTTTTCTTTTAATAACAAAATGTACCAGCAGAAAGAGGGCCTGGCTATGGGTAGCTGCCTTGCCAGTTTGCTTGCAGATATTTTCATCAATAACTTAGAATGTAAATTTTTTAAAGAAAACCCCCAGATAGTAAACAAGATAATTTATTACAAAACGTATGTTGATGATATAATAATCTTATTTGATGGCACAGCAGAAGAAATTGATAACCTTGCAAAAGAAATGAATAAAATGCATCAGAACATCATCTTCACTGTAGAACACCAAACAGAAGTAGGTTTAAATTTTCTGGATCTCTGCATAAGTAGCTCCAACAACAAACACATATTTCAAGTATACAGGAAACCAACATACACAGATAACATAATTAATAAATCATCCTGCCACCCGGATAAACATAAGACGGCTTCATACAGAGCAATGCTAAACAGAATGCACAAAATACCACTAGAACCAGCTGACCAAATAGAAGAATTAAACACCATCAAAGCAATTGCTTACAATAATGGTTACAATCCAAAATTAATAGATGAACTAAACTCTAAGATAAATCCCCACATAAACAAATACAATAACAAAACAACATTAAAGAATACCACAACACAGCCAAAAGAAAAATATGTAAGCTTGCCATTTGTAGGAAAGCTGTCATATAAAATAGCAAAGCTATTCCGAGGAACAGATATCAAAATCAGCTACTATACAAATAACAAAATAAAGGACAAAGCTATCCATAACATTAAAAATAATACCAAACCGTACAATCAATCAGGAATATACAAACTTAACTGCAACTCATGTCCAAAAACATACATAGGCCAAACAGGGAGAAACTTCAGCATACGGTTTCGAGAACACATGGATGCTCTTCGTTTAAAAAACTTAAATAAATCCACATTCGCCCAACATGTAGCAGAAGAAGAACATCAAGTAACAGACATATCCCATAACCTACAAGTTCTCCACCTAGCCAACAAAGGAAAAAGAATGAACCTCCTAGAAGAAATCGAAATTTATTCACATAAACATGCATCCCCTTCTGACATACTTAACGACCAAACAGAGCTACCAAACCGAATATTTCTGAAAAACTTCCACACTCTACTTATCAAACCACTTACTAAGCACAATCAAGAAATAACATAATCTAATATAAACCCAACAAATGCATGTAATAGTATAAAACATAAAAATCTTAATTCTATCTTTGTTATATTGTAAATGTATGAATTACTGCGTTGTATAAATGTGTTATGTTAGTTTATTATCTTCAATACTACCAAAAAAACATTGTATACATTGTACTTAGAATACTTCTGTCACCCAAGTCAATGTTTAGAAAACAGTAGCTTATCTTATAACCTCAAAACTTTCGAAAAATATAACTCTGTCCATAGATAAACCGTTTGTATGTGAACAAAAACTGTCAGTCGACAACATGGCGGATAACGCAGTGCGCCTTTGTAAAATACGTGATAAAAAGTGTTTGTGTTGTTGCAAAAAAGAAGAAAAGCCAAGAAAAAACAAGGAGAGGAGAATGTAAGTAAAATGAACAACTGATAGTGCGTAACTTTAAACTCGCGAAATTGAAGTAAATGATTGGAATCGTTGCTTTTGCACAGGCCTGCTGCAGCATCCAAACTGCTGTCGAGATTGTACTACTGTAGTAACTGAAGATCCATGTAATTTTCCAGCTGAAGATGGGTGCAAACCCGAAATGCATATTGGCATAAATAAAACGCATTAAAAAGTGGCTGGTTTCTGTATTTTTACAGTGAAAAATTCAAGGCGCATTCCGGACTTGCTCTTTTGAAATGGACAAGGATGATTTCGCTCCCCATCACTGTTCCACGCAAGATTATGTTCCATCTCTATGACCTCGTCGTCGACGGGACGTTAACCCCTGAACTTCCTGCTTCCCGTCTACAATTGCCTAAGTTGTATGCACAGTTCATAAATTTTTATCACAAATTTTCTTCTTAAAGCTCATTCCCTCTGTTCGGCTCTTTTCAGCTCTTCGAATTACCATCAGTAATCGTGCTAGATGGAGACACAGGTTCTTACTCAAGGATTATACGAACCTTGAAAACGGACAAAACTCTTTATTTTCCAATTTTTTATAAGGCGTCAGTTGCAACGTAACACGGCTACATACATACTGCGTAAGCCCCTTTAATGTTTTACTGTTCCAGTCTTTCCCTTTCGTAATCAACTCACAAACGGAGCAAGTGGCAAATAGATTGTCTATATGCCTCTGAACGATGCTTAATTTCCCTTACTGTCAAATAAATTGATTTTGAAAATATCTCTGCATGGAGCACACACAAATTACTTTTTTTTCACCCATACATGTTTTGGTGAAGTTTCGCCATCGACAGAGGATTCATTTCTGTCGGACAACAGATAAAAATTACGTAATACTGTAGGCAGTTTTGGGATTATGGTCTGCTTGTTACTAATGAGAGCTCTTTACTTGTTCGGAAAAAAAGTTACAATAAGCTAGTAAACAAATGTTAAACATACTTAACGTAGCAGTGTTGCCAGGATGTAACTTATAACAGTTGCTGTTCGACAGTATAACACTGCCACGCACAGTTTCATTTTAGGCCTAACATTTTCGTTCAGCACAGGTTAAGTAACATAGAGAAATCCTTTTAGTTGCAAATTATGGATTGTACTGCTAACTACAGATGAAAGACAACAGCCAGATTCCATATTTGTAGATTTCAGAAAAGCATTTGACACCTGCCCCACAGTAGAGTGTTAACGAAGGTACGAGTATACGGTATAAGTTCGCAGATATGTGAGTGGCTCGATGATTGTTAAGTAGCAGAACCCAGTATGTTGTCCGCAACGGCAAGTGTTCATGAGAGACAATGAATCGTCAGGAGTGACTCAGGGAAGTGTGTTAGAACCGTTATAATTTTCTACATACCTAAAAGATCTAGCGGACAGGATGGGGAGAAGTTTGCGATTGCCTTTTGATGATGCTGCGGTGTAAGGGAAGATGTCGAAGACGAGTGACTTAGATGAAATGTTTAGTCGGTGGGATGGATGGCACCTAGCTCTAAATGTGGAAAGATGTAAGTTAATGCAGATGAGTGGAAAAAAACATGTTCGGATACAGCATTAGTAGTGTCCTGGTTGACACTGTAACGTTATTTTAATATCTGCGCGTAACGCTGTAAAGTGATATGAACTGGGACGAACATGTGAGGATTTTGGTAGCGAAATGAATGGTCGACTACGGTTTATTGGGAGAATTTTCGGAAAGTGTGGTCCACCTGTAAAGAGTACTACTCCAGTGCTTGCCATTCGCACCAGTTCGGATCAAAGGAAGACAATGAAGGAATTTAGAGGCGAGCTGCTAGATTTGTTACCAGTAGGTTCGAACGACAGGCAAGTGTTACGGAGATGCTTCGGGAAATCGAATGGGAATCCCTAGAGGGAAGACGACGCTCTTTTCGCGGAACACCCCTGAGAAAATTGGCATTTGAAGCTGACTACAGAACAATTTTACTGCCGCCAACATAAATTTTGCATACGAACCACGAAGATAAGATAGGAGAAATTAGGGCTCATACGAAGGCATATAAAAAGTCGTTTTCCCCTTGCTGTGTTTGCGAGTGGATGAGGAAACAAGACGACTGTTAGAGATACAGGATACTCTCCGCTACGCACCGAACGGTGGCTTGCGGAATATGCACCAACATATCGGAGGTACAGCAAACAATAGGCAGCTATATGAACATAAGTATGTGATATTTTGTTAAAAATGTTGCGAATGCAGTGACCCTAACCCCAAAACTGCACACATTATTATGCAATTTTTATCTGTTATGCGAGAGAAATGAACCAGCCTCTGTCGATGTCGAAACTTCACCAAAACATGTGTGGGTGAAGTGATTTGTGTTTTCTACAAGCACAAGCTTTTCAAAAATAATTTTTGTGAAAGTAACTACGGAAAAAAGTGAGCTATAGCCTGAAGGGAAATTAAACTTCGTTGAAAGGCATACAGGCAATCTATTTGTCACTTCCAGAATGAGAAGAATGAAGCCTCTGTAAAGTTTGGAAGGTAGGAGACGACGTACTGGCAGAAGTAAAGCTGTGAGGAGGGGGCGTCAGTCGTGCTTGGGTAGCTCAGTCGGTAGAGCACTTGCCCGCGAAAGGCAAAGGTCCTGAGTTCGAGTCTCGGTCCGGCACACAGTTTTAATCTGCCATAAAAGTTACATATTTGTCACTTGCTCTGTTTGTGGACTGAATACTGGCAACGGTAAAACTCGCCCTGTACCACGCAGTAAAAGTGTCTGGTGTCGTAGAACCTCTCTCTGCAAGTAGGCATTATTGATGTATTAGATACTTTATTGTTATTCTTGGCAGGCCGGAGTGGCCAAGCGGTTCTAGGCGCTGCAGTCTGGAACCACGCGACCGCTACGGTCGCAGGTTCGAATCCTGCCTCGGGCATGGATGTGTGTGATGTCCTTAGGTTAGTTAGGTTTAAGTAGTTCTAATTGTAAGTTCTAGGGGACTGATGACCTCAGATGTTAAGTCCCATAGTGCTCAGAGCCATTTGAACCATTTGTTATTCCTAGCCAACAGAAACTCTGACTCACGCCAATGCATAAAAAATCTTGAAGTTTTTCGTAATCAGTGTGCTAAACGTTTAACCCATGTCTTTGATCAAGACGACGGGCAAACGATTTGAGACATTTGGGATGTGGCTGTACAGGTGAATGCTGTGAGTACTATGGGCAGATAACATTACTAATAGGACGTTCTTGCAAAATGAAGGAAGAAAAACAAGTCCCACACACAGCAAAATACTAAAAATTACGTTATCTCGGCCATGTAAGAGGAACGGAAACAGAGAATGAGGTAAATGAGGACGAGGAAGAAGAAGAACATCTTGCCTCGCAGCTTAAGAACATTGAATTTACACAGGTACGAAGAATTTTTTCGAACAAACTAAACTATCATGCTCACTAACATCCGGAACAGATGGGCACTAGAAGAAGAAGAAGAAGCAAGATCAGTCGAAACCACAAGGTGAGAAAGGAAAAAAAGCTGACATTGTACAAGGACATAGCGCTAGCAGTAGACATTAAAACATTGATAGTATGTATTACCAACTAAAAACTGAAATCCAGATTTCAGAAAAAAAGTCGGCCGGTTGTGTGTGCAACGAAAACAAACACAATACATAAGGAAAACATATATCAGTTCGTGCATATTATTAAATACCGAAATAAGTGCCGGCCGGAGTGGCCGAGCGGTTCTAGGCGATTCAGTCTGGAACCGTGCGACCGCTACGGGTGCAGGTTCGAATCCTGCCTCGGGCATGGATGTGTGTGATGTCCTTAGGTTAGTTAGGTTTAAGTAGTTCTAAGTTCTAGGGGACTGATGACCTCAGACGTTAAGTCCCATAGTGCTCAGAGCCATTTGAACCATTTGTTATTCCTGGCCAAAAGAAACTCTGACTCACGCCAGTGCATAAAAAATCTAGAAGTTTTTCGTAATCAGTGTGCTAAACGTTTAACTCATGTTAGTTCTGCGTAGAAAATTTTCAGAAAGATAGTTTCACGGTGGATGGTGGAGGGGGGCGGGAGGGTGATGTGGTTTCTTTCGTATTATTTGATTAATTTTTCCTGTTCCTTTGTATCATACAGTCTCCAACAAAAGGCTCCGCCTCGAAAGCGGTAAAAAAAGGCGTAGGTGTAATTATTATCATTTGCAACCGAAATTGTTGTAAATATTGACTATTTTTTACTTCAAATAAAATGAAGTTCATTGGTTTTATTAGCTTAAATGAAAATTAAATTCAGTTTAAAATGGTCATTGTTGGTTAACGGCGCAGTCGGTGACGAATGAGCGTGTACTAGTTAATGTTCATACCAAAGATATTATATCGTAAAAAGTTAACCGGACTTCGAATAAAATGCAAGTTCGACTTGCTAACAATAAAATAACTAACGTGGAGCGCTTACGCGCTCGATCGTTACGTCACCAAGCAAGTCCGCTTCCAACTTAATTTAAATGGCCAGAAATTACTTGCATTACATAATTAAAACTGGAGAACTGCGAGCTTGGTCAGTTTACAAAATAAAACCAGGTTTGAAACATAATGGTCCAATTACTATTGTAAAAACGTTACATTGAATGCACTTGCACCCGTGTAGTGCCGCTATCGGAAAAGTAATAAGGAAACAATCTCATGTTGCTTTTTTCATGGACAAAACGATTACAACTTCGCAGAACAAAGATTAACATCACATGAGAGGTTTACAGTTGTTAATAATCCAAAGACTATGCTTTTTTATAAGGACGCTTAAAAAATATTTTGAACTGTTTTTTTCATTGTAGCTGCCATAATTCCGAAAACATTTTATCAGAAAGAACATTAGGAATTATGGCGTAGGAGTCCATAAGCAGGAATATTACTTAACATCATTATTACCATTCCTTTAATGACTGTTCAGTCAGGCAAAATAGTTCACCTTTGTGGTTTTAACAAAAGATACGTTATTTTGAGGGATGTAGGTTTGGCGCTTCTGTCTGGGGCGCGGCATCATCTCGGTACAGCTCTGTTCTCGTTACACCGTTGCTCTGACAACTTTTGTGTTCTTGATTACGCATTCATCTGAATATATGGTCAATAATTATAATTCCGTAGCTTCCAAGCAGTTAATCGTTTTCCGTAAATCTGTTAACATTTAATTACTCAGCAAAACAAATGTCTTCCATTTGCGATGTCCTTCAGCATCCTTCGCAACATTGTCAACTCGCACTGCAGATCCAGTCTGACAGGTAAGATAACCGGAATTTCGTTGATTCTCGACCACGCTGTATCAGCGCTGCCAGCGTCCACCTGACATTCCCTTACATCCGAAGAAAAGGAAAACAGCTGTAGAGTTGTACCTTGAGGTCACTGGGAACGAGGCACGAGCCTCGATTACATATACAAGGATGCCGGAGGAGACAGACCGTGACTTTGAAAGAACAGCATCTCGCAATTCGCTGTAAGTATCCCACGGAAATGTCAGAAAACATACGTCAGTATGGCTGGACTGAATACTGACCCTATCCCTCCCAAATGCGAATCGATTGCCGTAACAGTTACAACAGTTTCTGCTGAGAAACGCGAGAGACCTTTAGAAACATCCTCTCAAGTGCTACAGGTATGTCATCTAGGTTTAGAAACGCTTAATAGTGTTCCTTATAGCGGCTACCACAAAACATACCAGGCTCGTATCGAAAATAAGAGTCAGTCCGTTAGTGAACATCACAAAATGTACGAATCCAAACTTTATTTTGAGAGCCATTAGTATTTTCTTTTACGTAATTATCTTGGGTCTCCAACCGGGTGTAGTACCGTGGAACGGGTTTTGTTTATACTATCTGCAATAACTTCAGCCATTAGAGATTCCAATCAGTCAAAAAATGAATTCAACATTGTAAATTGCCGGCCGCGGTGGTCTAGTGGTTCTAGGCGTGCAGTCCGGAACCGCGGGACTGCTACGGTCGCAGGTTCGAATCCTGCCTCGGGCATGGATGTGTGTGATGTCCTTAGGTTAGTTAGGTTTAATTAGTTCTAAGTTCTAGGGGACTGATGACCACAGAAGTTAAGTCCCATAGTGCTCAGAGCCATTTGAACCATTTGAGCCATTGTAAATTATTCAAACAGTTTCTTGAACTGTGATAGTGATAGTCACTGAGTTAGGGGTGTCAGGGGTGATGGGGAGGAGGAGCTGGGAGTCTATCGAAAAGTTCCTATCCAAAGTTCCGCGTCATCTGTACAGCATTGAGTGGGAGTGTGTGGGTGGGCTATATGCGAGATCAACACAGTTCCAAATCAAAACTTTCACATTGTCTGTTCTGAGTGACAAGTCGTATTTTACAAACACCTCAGATGATAAGATTCGAAGGAATAATCTATTTTCGTCACAAAAATGGGTCTAAGCAGTATGGGACTTAACATCTGAGGCCATCAGTCCCCTGGACTTAGAACTACTTAAACCTAACTAACTTAAAGACATCACACACAGGATTCGAACCTGCGACCGCAGCAGCACCGCGGTTCCGGGCTGAAGCGCCTAGAACTGCTCGGCCTCAGCGGCCGGCTCGTCACAAAACATAGCTGATTTTTATACTGATGAGCCAAAACATTTTGAATCGACTGTCCACTGTCCACCGCGAGGCAGGATGACACCTGGTAGCGTTGCAGCCACTTGACGCTGTAAGGGAAGTATACGGTGTGTTCGTTTCAACTTGAGACAACTAAGTACGTAGAAAACGACGTATAGTACCAGAAAAATGTTCCAGGTGAAAGGTTAATATTAACAGAGGGGACATCTGTCTGTGCTACAAAGGGCCACCTCCTTAACATCCCTCCTGCGTGGGCGGGGCCAACTTTGTATTTTCAAATGGAAGCCCCCCCCCCCCCCCCACCCGAAATTTTTTCACATATTTGGATTCAGTTCCAAGAAAGTATTTACGTGTTACTCAAACCATTGTTTTTCAGTCGTGGTAGATGGTGCTGCAATCGACAAGTATCAAGTGTGCCTGTTTTTGCAATTAAGAATCGACGTCTTCGATTCGTAAACCTTTGTGGTTTATTGGTTGATACTTATGCTAAATTTACTTTAATGCTGCAGGTTGGATTGTACAGTACAATTTGTTAGCCGTTTCAATGTGTAGTTAGAAACTATGTTTAGCGTGATCCAGGAACAACGAAGTGTGTAATAATTTTATGTTGCCATCGGGATGCTGGCTTTCGCTGAGTCCCCTTGCGTCTCACCACTGGAGCGCTTGATTTCGGTGAGTGTCCGTGGCTGGTGTGCCTGTTGCTATCACTTCATGGACGTTTTACCTTATGACAATGGTGTGGTTTGTATTCCGCCGGTAGCTCCGTAGTGGCCAGCGCGAGAGATACGGCGGTTGGATGGAAGCACACACCGAAATCGGTCACCATGGTGGCTGGGTTCGAGGGCGGCCACCGAAATCAAGCATTCCGATGATTTAGGGACCCCCACAATCATCCCCTTAGGGAACAGAAAACTACGTTACCGCGTAAGTAGCTTATTTGGCAGAAATATCAATTTCTATCCACATTATTTGCACCGTACAATCATATTTGCAACACTCAAGTAACGTTTGAATATCAGCATCAACCGTTGGAACACAGGGGTTTAAATTTACATTGCAAATGAAATGTAGAATCAAATGTTTCAGTTCTTAATTGCAAAAACAGGCACTGTTAATATTTGCCGATTACAGTGCCATCTACGACAAATGGGAAGCAATTGTATGAATTAACCTTACGTATGTTTTCGCGTAGAATCACAATATGCAATAAAATGGGAGGTTCGCATTTAAAAATACAAAGTTGACCCCGCCTACACAAGAGAGATGGTTAGGAGGTGGCCAGTTGCAGCTCAGACAGATGTACCCTTGCGCGATGCCGGGGCTAGCAGTGTATTTAACACTCAATTCTTCTAGAATCTACATATGTACATGATGCTCTAAGCCCCCCCTATTCTAACTCCAACTTTTGCTGTTGCACAAGGATAAAAAAAAAACGCGAACTGACTCTAATTAACCCTGCCAGTGGAGTAGAAGAGAGTTTGGCACCTGCAATAATTTAATTTGATAAATAAGTTAAATAAACGAAGGTTTCATTAACATAGTGAGGAATGATGGGGTTGCTCTACCGATTAACAGAATGAAAGTTCTGTCCAAAATAACAATATGATTTATTAAGACTAAACACAAAATAATAAACAAAAACACATGAAACATTTACAATACATCAAATTGGCTCAAATTGGATACTCAAACAAACGCTGTGAATGTGAAGTTGTCCCTAAACTAGATTGTGAGGATTATGACGAAGTGGTATGTGCAGCCAATTCCTTGCAACTCAAATCTTAGAGAAAACACATAGCCAACCCAACATTAATTGCTGCTACCCAAGACAGAACAAAGTTAGAAAAAAGACGAACAGGCGCGCTCTGCTGAGCTCTGATTATCACCTAGGAAAATCTCTATCTGCCTGTGCTGCGGACATACATTACCAAACTGTCTTCTTGACTGCCAGGACACGATCTGGCGTACCGGAGCCGTTGGCTGGTTGCTTCGACGTCCTCAACCGAAAAGCGAGACCCGACTACCCACAAGAGCACCTGTACAAAACCGAACACAGAACATTCCCGCCCCCACGACAGTGGCCGTGGTTAAACGTTCCAATCAGCAACTCGAAAACCGGCGGAAAATTCCACTCCATTGCCGGAACACTACCATTCCACCAATGGAGATTCTTGGCGCCAATTTCTGCGCCGATCTTGCTACGTCACGGAGCTATGCCCTGAGCAAGCCCATCACAGTTACTATTTTGCAGAAAGCGCGGGAATTTTCCCGCCACAGCTGCGTGGGTACACAACTCATTCCCACGCCTCGCTGGTAGCCCGCCAGAAAGTGTTTTCGCTAAGTTTCTGCGAAGTAACGGAACCTCTAGCCCAGGCGCTACTTCAGGCCCTGCGGGCGTGCCTCTTGACAATGTCGGCGTCTGCAAAGCATTCACTCGACTTCCTCACACCCGTCGGCTTAACGCTTTCCAGATCAACAGAGCCCGCCTGTCACCGGACCACCCGGGTGACGAGAGACGCTGCGTGGGAAGTCCACGTGTGAAGGAATAGCGACTTTTCACTGCATGCAATTAGAGAGGAAAATCGTAAGATAGAAATATGAGAGGGGGCTCATGCCACCTCTCACCCTTTACTAATATTAACTTTTCACCTAGAACATTTTTTTTTCTTACTGTGCGTCGTTTTCGAGATATTTAGTTGTCCCGAGTCATCACAAACACACTGTATGAGCGAAACAGAGAAGCCTGAGGAATCGTTCTGGTGAAAATGCGGGCCGCAAATGGAGAAATTCACTGACGAAGGCAACTTTAACAAAGGGCAGATTATTATGACGGGGAGCCTGGGGACGAGCATCTCGGCTGTTAATATCTTGAGTATGCGTGGAATGTGTTTCAAGGGCGATGAAACCACGAGTAGCCGATAAGGTGTTGGGAGTAGACGTCTGTTGTGACGTAGACGCCGGAGGTTTCCCCGCAGTGTAAAGCAAGACAGGCTGCGATCAGTGGCAAACCTGACAGCAGAATACAATGCTGGCGCAGGCAAAAGTGTTCTCAGACCACACTGTTCAGCGCATTTTCTCGAAGCCGGATCTCCGCAGCAGATGATCCCAAAGTGTTGTCGTAATGACACAACGACATCGTCAATTACTATTGCATTGGACTCAGAATCATCGATTTGGACCGCGGCCTAATGAATCATATCACCTGGAGGGAGGAATCCCGTTTGCTTTTACACCAATTCGTTGGTTGGTCGCGACCGGATACCCCGACATCCAGGAGAATGACCGATCAAAACATGCACGGCGCGACTGCCGCAGGCAGGCAGGAGAAGCATTACGCTATGGCCGACATTCATCTGGATTTCCATGGGACCTCTTGTAGTAATCAAAGCACCATGACAGTTGTGGAGTAAGTGGACATTATTGAGGACCACTTGCATCCCTTCATGTCTGACAGCGATGGCGTCTTCCAACAAGTTCAGAATGGTTCAAATGGCTCTGAGCACTATGAGACTTAACTTCTGATGTCATCAGTCCCCTAGAACTTAGAACTACTTAAACCTAACTAACCTAAGGACATCACACACATCCATGCCCGAGGCAGGATTCGAACCAGCGACCGTAGCGGTCGTGCGGTTCCAGACTGTAGCGCCTAGAACCACTCGGCCATTCCGGCCGGACATATTCCAGCAGGATAACTGCTTGTATCACAAGGCCAAAATTGTGTTACAGTTAGTTTTAGGCTCATGATAGTGAACACACACTGATGTCTTGGCCACTAAATTCGCCTGATGGGAATCTTATGAAGCATATCTTCTACACTATCAGGCACAATCTCTGTGCCCACATATTACTGGCCCGTCATTTACGAGAATTGCGTGCCCTGAGCGTAGACATTTGGTGTCACATACCTCCGCAGACCTTCCAAGGACTTTTCATATCCACGCCATGGAGAATCGCTGCTGTGTTGCATTTCAAAAGTATGCCGACAAGCTGTTAAGCTCATCAGCGTATATCCATGTAGAGTGTATTTATTTCATTCTTTTTGGTTTTTAGGAATCTCACTTACGCCACTTTATGGGTTTCTCAAATTCACACACATGGAAGATATCCACTTTCCATCACGTTCATGATTTGCGGAAACAGAAGTGTCTCCATTCCTCTACCTACGTCTGCATGTATACCCAGCAAAGCTGTTTGCAGTACGTGACAGAGGGCACTCTGTACCAATATTAGTGACTTCATGCCTATTTCAATCACGTATTGAGCGACGGAAAAATACTAGATGTTTATCTAGGTGCACGTTCTAAGGTCTCATGTCTTGTTCTCATGATCCGTATGCGAGATACGTTGGTGGCTGCAGAACGGACGCACAGTCTTCTTCGAATACAAATTTTCTAGATTTATCCATAGAGTTTCCTCAGAGCGACATCGTCTTTCTTCCAATTATTCCCGCTAAAGTTCTCCGAGCGTTTCTGTAACACTTTCGTATTGGCTATAAGTACCGTCCTGTTAGAAACACAGTAGCATCTTTCGGAATTTGATCGATGAATTTGATTGTCATGCCTGCTTAAAAGGACTGAAACAGTACAACACTACACTAGAATTAGTCGCAAAAGTGTTTTGTGTGCAATTTTCTTGACAAATGCACTGAAATTTTCAAGAGCCCCTCCAACAAATATAAGTCTTTCGGTCGCCTTTCCTAATATTGATTTTATATGATTGTCCCATTTGATAGTACTTCTTAATACTACCGCTAAATACGAAGTTGGTTGGTTGGTTTGTGGGATTAAAGGGACCAGACTGCTACGGTCATCGGTCTAAATACGAGGTGTGTGAGACAATTAATGAGACTGGGGTTTTGTCTACCAAAGTTTCCATTTTTTTTTTTCAAACAGCAATATTATCTCCTTTGGTAGCTATAAATGAGCGGAGTCGTTGTTTCCTTCTGCTCAGTTCAGAGATTTTTCGGCACCATTTTGGCACAAACCCTTCGCACTTGCAAACCTTTACTCAAAATTTGATGTACAGTGTAAGAGTTTAAGTTTAACAGGTCACCCATCATCCTTATTGTTACAAGTCTGTCTGATCTCAGAATAGACGGCACACGTTCAACGTTTTCGTCGATTCTTTGAAGTTGAAGGTCTCTCTGTGCGAGTTTCATCTTCAACGCGTTCTCTGCCTTTCAATAAATTATTTGTGCCAGTGAAAAACTTGTGCTCTCGATAAGGAATGTTCCCCATCGGCCTGCTTCAACTTTTCATAGGTCGCACTCGCGGATTCTCAAAGTTTATCACAGATCTTGATGGCATAACGTTGGCCTAAATTCCGCTGTTCCATTTTCGTAACACAACAAAAACACTACTTCGGTAATGGCAGTCTCAAAACTCATGTGATGGCTGCACGGAGCCGAAATTCGGACTGAGCATCTGGAAGGGATGAACACAGCGGTCAACAAAAGTAGACCAACGCAGCCTTGGCAGATCACTCGCAGTGTTGTCAGTCTCATTACTTCTCACACACGTCTGGTACACTGCCTGACAAAATCTGTAAATGCAGAGTGTATGTGATCTTATTTCGCTACTTGAGCTTGGCAGTATGAGCCCATTTATGAGTATGACGTTGCATTTCCTCTGGCTTGGATGCATATAGAGATTTGATAGGGAAGGCTGTCATAAGGCCGTCGTATCTTTACCTGAGGCAAGCTCGCCAACAACTGTTGTTACTGCACTGTGATACCCTGGATACTAGCATTGGGACGTAGTTGACATCTGAACAGGTCCCACAGATGTTCCATGGGGAATATATCTGCGGATCTTGATAGCCATAGGAGTGTCTCAACATCACGCACACCATTCATGGAGACACGTGCCTTGTGTGAACGAGCGTTGTTCTCTTGAAAAATGGCACTATAATAATGTCGCATGAGAGGGTAACACGTGATGACACAGGAGGTCGTCCATGACACACCATTGTGCTGTCAGAGTATCCCCAGTCAGTATCAGCCACGATCTGAAGTGGCGCTCGATGACTCTCCAAACCATTAAGCCAGGAGTAATTCCGTCACGCCTCTGCAAAGCATTGGAAGAATAGGGTTGGGGTTGTTTGGGGGAAGAGACCAAACAGCGAGGTCATCGGTCTCATTGGATTAGGGAAGGACGGGGAAGGAAGCCGGCTGTGCCCTTTCAAAGGAACCATCCCAGCATTTGCCTGGAGCGATTTAGGGAAATCACGGAAAACCTAAATCAGGATGGCCAGATTTGGGATTGAACCATCGGGAAGAATAGGACCTCTCCCCAGGTCGCCGTCATAATTGCCGACTATGGTCATCCGGATAATGCTGAACAGCCATTCATCACTGAACACAGTGGTATGCCATTCATCAGTAGTCCATGCTTCCCAGCCACAGTACCACTCGAAATGCAATCGTTTGTGTTGTGGTGTTAATGGCTGCCTACGCATAGAGCGATAGTTCCGTCTGACTGCTGCTAGTCTCCGACCTGTGGTGGAATTTGACAAAATGTTGCAAGGGAGCCCATTACACAGTCTCGGATGGCAGGCGCAGATGTAAAACCGTTTCGACGTGCTTGGTGCACAATACGGCGAGCCCCTCTTGTGGTGGTCAGACGTGGTTGGCCAGAATCTTGACGAGTATGCCTGGCCCCTTATTTCCATGCAGTCCAACATCTCGCCATTGTCACATCTAAATGCCCTAAAAATCTGGTACTTCACGATTCGACGCGCCGGCCAAATTCAGACCCACAATGAGGCTCGTTTTAAACTCCGCCAAGTGCAGATAATGCTGTCTCACATGAGTATGGAGCATCGCCATGTCTTTCATAGTGATCACTCGTCGTCTGACACTGTTTACGTCCCTTACGTACCACACCAGGCCTACTAACAACATTAGACATGAACAACACTAATTCACCCTGGTGGCCGTTCGACCTGTCACTGAGGATTCTAACCCCAATCGTTCAGATACTGGATGTTTGTAATTAAAGTGCAGCTACTCAGGGAGATCCAGTGTGGGCTGTAATTATCAATGCCAGGAAAACCTTTTTAGATATGTTATTGCGTTAATCCAGAGCCGATTTATGATGAAAAAAATTACTTCCAATTTGGCCACAGGTGCAAATCTGGCGTTGTACAGCATCTCGTCGACGTCTCTGGTGCTCATATTGAACAAATTGTGTAAACAGCGATTAATAATATAATCAAGTAAGCCTTTGTCTCTCGTTTGACCCATGTCCCATTGCCAATCAGTCATACACGGAAACATTCCTGTACGTATTTATTGCATTGACAGTGCCAGATTTGCACCTGTTGGCCAAAATTGGAACTATTTTTTTTTTCTCCAGCACAAATCGGTTCTGCGTTAACGCATTAGAATAGCTACCAAGTTTCGCTGCCATACAATAATTACATCTCATGTCGGAACTCTGTGAGTAGCTGCACTTAAATTATAACCACGCAGTACATGCTGATATAGTATATGTGTAAGGAGTTACATTGACATCCGAGCATGTCTGCTTGGTAGCTTCACATTTTTTTCTCAGGCAATGTGCTTACACAACGTGACATGCTCAAGAAGTTCACTACTAATGTTGAACAGATATTGTCTCGTTGTTTTTCTTCGTTATAGGCATTATTCGCATTTGCGATTTTTAGCCGGCCGGACCGCTACGGTCGCGGGTTCGAATCCTGCCTCGGGCATGGATGTGTGTGATGTCCTTAGGTTAGTTAGGTTTAAGTAGTTCTAAGTTATAGGGGACTGATGACCACAGAAGTTGAGTCCCACAGTGCGCAGAGCCATTTGAACCATTTACGAATTTTACAGAGAATTGACCTTCATTCTAAATGCAATTTTCTGAAAGTCCTTCTACGTTTAGTTACAATCGTCCAATGTGAAGAATAACATCGTCAGCGAGAAATCATTGCTATAGTAGCGACCCAAACATTCGGTGTCAGTCGTGGCCCTTCATGCTTTGCTACCATCTCCCAACATTTCAGAGAGTCCGATAACGTAATAGTTCGGTGCATTACTCTCCGAAAAACCTGTTCTCATTGCGCAGAAATCTGCATAATTGTGGCCTTTTTTTGCAGTACTTTTTCGTTCACACACTGAACGAGGCCTTCAAACATTTCATAGTTCACAGAGAATCAGAGCGGCACTGTGCACCTGAGAAATCTAATCGTCCACGTCTGTAACTCACACACAGTTGGACAGTTATGTTCGTTAACACAAAAAGAAAACAAGGACATTTTGAGGAACCTCGGTCATTACGGCGCACTAGCGTCAGTCCATACTTCTGCGCAAGCGCAAGCTTATCGCCGCAGATAGGCACATTTTCTAGATAAGGCGCTTCCTTTGAGGAGTGCCTCGTGTTCACTGGTGTAAGAGTACATCCCGCAGCAAGAGTGTGCCTCTGGCACAGGCGAACAGAGCGTGAGGCGCAACAGACCAGCTGTTGCGGCTGGTCTGACCTTGGCGAGGCAGCTTCCCAGCTGGACGCGAGACGGAAGGCTTGGGAAATGTGGCCACAGCGCTGCCGCTTACCAGGCGATCCCTGCACTACCTGGCTGTACAGCCGCGGCCTCTAAGGCGCAGAACTTCTGCGTGCCTGCGCCGTCGTCTGCACTATCCAAAATGTTGTAGTTAACCAAACACTTTCCATCGGCCTGCTCGTGATTAAGGATTATTTAGTTATTTCTGATTATGAACCCTATGTCAATTATTGCAGCAGCGTCTCTTCAGCACCATACTGTAACACTTCGCTGGAATACACCCGTGTGACAGGAATAATTCCTTCTTTCAAACAGGCTAAGAATTTTACAATCTCAGTCCTGAGTATGTTTGTGCAAATGGTAACAGAAAGTTATTTGAGCTAATATACGAGGGTTGGAACTTAAATAGCGGCAACTATTTATTCACAACCGATAGAAAAGAGATACTTGCTTGCATCTGTTACTGTCCTTAAAAACTAGTCACCAGCCAGCGTAGTATACCGTTAGCAGAGCCTGTTCTGTTTAAGGTGCGAATGGAGCGGTTTAAAGTTATGGTAATTCTCGTGTACGACTGTGATGGTGTTATCCTGACGCATTACGTTCCTCCACGGCAGACCGTATTACTGTTCATTTTTGGAGCATAACCTGCGACCAGCTTTGCGAAAGAAGCGGCGACACTTTCTGCGCAACCCACTCATCATTTTGCACGAAAAAGTGCGGGCGCATACAGCGCAAGGTGTGGCTGCTCTGTTCGGTCGATGGGACTGGGAAGTACTGTACCATCCACCATACTCTCCAGACGTAAGTTCTTGTGACTTTGATTTGATTCCGAAGACGAAGGAACCACTTCGTGGCATTCGCTTCAGAACTGTTCCTGAGATTCGACAGGCAGTAGACCGCTCCATTCGCAGCATCAACAGAACAGGCTCTGCGAACGGTATATTATGCCTTCCACGTCGCTGGCAACGGGTTCTACACAACGCTGGTGACTACTTTGAAGAACAGTAACAGGTGCAAACATGTAACTCTTTTGTATCGGTTGTGAATAAATAGTTGCCACTATTTAAGTTCTAACCCTCGTAGTCTTTTGCGACTATAATAAAAGTCTTATTAAGACCATACACTGATCTTTCTATTTTAAAGTATCTCCAGTGCTCACCATAGCAATATGGTTTTTCTACAATTTGCATGCTAGGAAATGAACAGTTCTCGTGCTTTAACTAACTACTATAGACAGTATTAAATTATTACCATTACTCAAGGTTCTTTTGTTTCTTACTTCATTTTTACCGATCTTCTACACACATGTGTAAGATTTGTCTGTACAGCATTTTCACTAACCAAAATATACCGATTAAGTGCAACTACTCACAGAGGTCCAGTGTGGGTTGTAATTACGGTACGGCAGCGAAACTTGGTAGATATGCTAATGCGGAAATGCGGAACCGATTTAGGCTGTAAAAAAACTTGTGTCAGTTCTGGCCCACCAGGTGCAAATCTAGTGCTCTGAATGCAACAAAAACGTATAGACATGTTTCCATGTGTAAAGGATTAGGAACGGGACGTAAAAGGTCAAACAAGTGAGAAAGGCATAATGTTGATTTTACTATTTTACTGTTACACAATTTCTTCAATATGGGCACCGGAGACGAGATGCTGCGTCCACAGAATAAAGTGATCAACAGTTTGTCGCAGCAGTTCCGGTGGAATCTGAGCAACGTATTCCTATATACTGGCCTTCATATCAGGTAGAGACCGAACGTGTCCCTGCTAAACGGGCGCTTTTAGGTATCACCAGAACGAAATGACACTTGGACTCAGTTCAGGTGATCTTGTAGTCCGTCAGTCTGGAAAAGCTTTGGTAATAATAACACGTTCGTGGACGGTTGCATTAAGCAGATTTTTCACTGGGCGAGCACATGAGTGTTACCCATCTTGCATGAAAATAGCGGTTTCCACACCGTTGCTCCCTTCTAAAGCAGGAATCATATGCTGTACAACGAGCTCTCGATAACGTTCAGGCGTCACGGTAACCCTGACACGCCCTCTGGGTGCTTTCTCTTCAAAGAGAACAGACCGAGTATAAAGGTGATTGTGAATCCACACCATACAGTCTTATACACCGAATGCAATGACTCTTCCCGCACAATCAGCGGTTCAGTAGCAGCCCAAATTCTGAAGTACTGTGTATTCACTGCAACCTGTAGTGTAAAAGGTACCTCTTCACCCCACAGAACATTGTCAAACCACATGTCATCAACCTCGATCCGTACCAGAAACCGAATAGCAAATTCAGAACGTTGCTGCAGATCATGCAGTTTCAGTTGGTGCGCCGTCTGGGTCTTGTACAGTTATAAAATAGACCGCAGAACTTTTCGTACTGTTGGCCATGAAGGGGACAATTCTCGTGACACTACACGAGCATTAGCCCTACTTCGGGCAAGAGTTGCATGGTCAGCTAGAGCAACAGCAACCTAGTCAATATCTTCCACCGTGATAGAACCCCTTCCTCTTCCAGGTGTCATACCAAGCTCACACCTGTTTTCAAATTTCATTATCATCTTCTTTAAACCATTTAATGATATCGGGCTTCTCCTCAGACTTTCCAGTCAGCGATACTCTCTCAATATAGTATTTTAACTGCTGTCGTTCAGATAAAACAGTTTCACTAACAGTGCACGGTCTCTCTTCTCGATAACCATACTGTCCATTCACGTTATGGCTTGTAAAATGACAGCACGGATGTCATACCGTCATACAAACGGTGTACAGCGCCAGATTTGGATTGTTTTTCCATGGCGCTCCTGAACGCGCTGATTGTATTTTCACACGACAGTCGTGGGATCCCCACCGACTTGAGACGCAGTATTGCGGAACGATTAAGGACAGTCTCGATAGGCTATGATCTGCCACTGTCGACATCTGAGACACGTGTAATTTTTCTCCTTCTTACACAGCACACAACGTTATCTTCTGAGCAACAGCTAAAATTCAAACATGAATTACAATGAGAAACGTGTTGCATAATTTTTCCTTATATAAGGTTGTAGCTGGCGTTTCTCCTAACTACCTTGTGTGGCTGAGGTTAAATTCTAACCATTTGTGTGTCTGAACATCTAATACATTTCGTATCAATTTAATTTTTCTTGCATACTGGCTTCATTGTGTTGCAATTTTAATGGCCGCCACTGTACATTTCGAGCATCAAATCAATAAGCATTTGTTTCATTTATTAAAAAAAACTGAAACATGTTAATACTTGACCCAGCTGTAAATCCATGCCCGGCGGAGGTTCGAGTCCTCTCTTGGGCATGTGTGTGTGTGTTTGTCCTTAGGATAATTTAGGTTAAGTAGTGTGTAAGCTTAGGGACTGATGACCTTAGCAGTTAAGTCCCATAATATTTCACACACATTTTTTGTAAATCCATGGTAGAAAAAATGTTGCAGGATTGGGGGTCACAAGCAAAGGTGTGCAAGTGTCATTTCCCAGAAAAGTGCATATAGATCATGGTAAAGCACGTAAAATCGTTGTAGCAAACGGACAGAAGTGAAATCTCGCTGTGTGCAGTTCGCTGGAGAAAGAAGAGAAAACTAGTTACAAGATGTCCCTAAACGGTTGGCGCCAAAGAGATACTTTTGCGCTTGTGTGTAATAAACCCGACAGAAAAAGCAAAACTCCCACGAATGTCATCTTGCCACCTCTGTATAACCAATTTCCAAAGCTTAAGCTTCCTAAATAAAAAGAGTCTTCTGGACATGTTTCCACTCATCCCACTTATCCATCATGAATTGGGTTGGGTTGTTTTGGGGGAAGAGACCAGACAGCGAGGTCATCGGTCTCATCGGTTTACGGAAGGATGGGAAAGGAAGTCGGCCGTGCCCTTTCAAAGGAACCATCCCGGCATTTACCTGGAGCGATTTAGGGAAATCACGGAAAACCTAAATCAGGATGGCCAGACGCGGGATTGAACCGTCGTCCTCCCGAATGCGAGTCCAGTTTGCTAGCCACTGCGCCTCCTCGCTCGGTCCATCATGAATTCTTCCGCTGGCTTCGACATGAAGGAGGACAACCAGAACAACAACTCAGCATGACCCACTTGAAGAACTTAAACCAGAGACTCTCTGGAATCATGCTATGAATGGACTGTTTCTTATCTTATCGCACTATTAAATGCTGCATCAACAAAATGCATTATATTCGTGTAGGGTTATACCGATTTTTAATGTTGTGTATTATCTAAATGCCGTGGCCGAGCGGTTCTAGGCGCTTCAGTCCGGAACCGCGCTGCTGCTGCGGTCGCAGGTTCGAATCCTGCCTCGGGTATGGATGTGTGTGATGTCCTTAGGTTAGTTAGGTTTAAGTAGTTCTACGTCTAGGGGACTGATGACCTTAGATGTTAAGTACCACAGTGCTTAGAGCTATTTGAACCATTTTATTATCTAAATAACTTTTCTATGATACACTAGAGGAGAGAAGTGAGCCAGGTGTGCGAAAATTTTCAATACTTAGATAATGCGTTAAACAGTATTATTTATCTTACTTATTTTGTTTCACAATTGTAAGTCACAACAGACATAATGTTTATGCAGCGTTACGTAAGTTTTTTTGTCATACGAGGTTCTAAACAGCAATTTTATGATAACTGAATTGATAACAAAAGACAATAAACCATTATAGAGTAAACATAAATCACATTCTTCTTAATTCAGAATGTTCTGGAAACAAAGAGACGCAAATGCATACAGACTTTTACGAATTGTGCTATAAAGCCAATCATTTATGTTAACCTGTTGTTCCAACATGGAAACGAAAAATGCTACGAAGAATTTTTATGTCTAACGTACACGAAAAATTTGAAATTTACGACCTCAAGACAATTTTGAAACATTGTGAACTTTAACTTTTCTCAAAACTACAAGAAGTGTACTTACACCCCTTTGCTTCTGACCCCTGATTTAAATTTGACAGCAAAGATGTTTCGTCTAAATCAACAATTCAGGTCGGTAAACTGAATCTGTACTTCTCGTAAGTTACAAAATGTTCAAATGTGTGTGAATTTCTAAGGGACCCAACTGCTGAGGTTATCGGTCCCTAGACATACACACTATTTAAAATATCTTGTACTAAGAACAACACACACACACACACACACACACACACACACACACATGCCCGAGGGAGGACTCGAACCTCCGACGGCAGGGGCCGCGGAGCCAGTAACATGCCGCCTGTAACCGCGCGCCCACTCCGCGCTGCGTAAGTTACATTTCATACGACAGCCTAAGCATACACCCCAATACACACGAGACTCTCTCTCTCTCTCTCTCTCTCTCTCTCTCTCTGTGTGTGTGTGTGTGTGTGTGTGTGTGTGTGTGTGTGTGTGTGTGTTTGTGTGTGTGTAATGTTGCCTGTTACTTGCGCAGAGGCAAAGAAGTAGCGTTTGCAAATATCGTTGCTGTATGTTCTCGCCGGCTACAATAAAACAAGCTGAAGCAGGAGGCAAGTTCGCCGCCTTAAGGACACCCAGCTTTTTTGTTTGCACAGTGCTTTAGCACGATTCAACTGTCAGCTTCCAAACGTCACCGCGGACCCAACACTCGACGAGTCCCCCTAAGGAAAAACCGGGAGGAACTGGGAAGTCTTCATAAAAGAAGTCCTTGAACGACTTTCTTCCCACAGTGTGAACTTCCTCCTTATTTCGGTATGCCATCCACTTGAGCAAACAAACTAAAAGTACTGCTGAGACAACTTACCCAACTGCGTTTACGAGTTCCAAAATAAGGACAGTTCTTGCCATCCCGACTAGATATGCGATATTGTCAGCGAATGGTGTCACTCCTGTCTGGTGCGTGATGATGATGATGATGATGATGATGGTTTGGGGGGCGCTCAACTGCACGCCCGTACAAAGTCATATTTTTTCCACAGTCCAATCAAGCCACTGTCACGAATGATGAGGATGGTGGTGAAATAATGAGGACAACACAAACACCCAGTCCCTGGGCAGAGAAAATCCCCAACCCGGCCAGGAATCGAACCCGGAATCCTGTGTTCCAGAGGTAGCAACGCTAGCCACTACACCACGAGCTGCGGACCCCGTCTGGTGCGTCTTAAAGACTATTAAGAGTTACTTAAAGGCAGGGGGTCATTTTATATTAGACTATAGTACTTTACCTACATTTCAACTTGCTTCATTCGGCCTGAACTACCAGGAAATAAAACTTCCTGGCAGATTAAAACTGTGAGCCGGACCGAGACTCGAACTCGGGACCTTAGCCTTTCGCCGGCAAGTGCTCTACCAACTGAGCTACCCAAGCACGACTCACGCTCCGTCCTCACAGCTTTACTTCTGCCAGTACCTCGTCTCCTACCTTCCAAACTTTACAGAAGCTCTCCTCTCGGTCCGGCACACAGTTTTAATCTGCCAGGAAGTTTCATATCAGCGCACACTCCGCTGCGGAGTGAAAATCTCATTCTGGTACCAGGAAATAGTTGGCAAATTGCAACTTACTCAGAGCGGTGACTTTTAATTGAAATTATAAATCAGTCAAATGCTTCTCTTTTCGGAAACTTACCATATGCATTTCGTTCAAAATGGTTCAAATGGCTCTGAGCACTATGGGACTCAACTGCTGAGGTCATCAGTCCCCTAGAACTTAGAACTACTTAAACCTAACTAACCTAAGGACATCACACACACCCATGCCCGAGGCAGGATTCGAACCTGCGACCGTAGCAGCAGCGCGGCTCCGGACTGGAGCGCCTAGAACCGCACGGCCACCGCGGCCGGCTATGCATTTCGTTATACTTGACACATTATGCAGGAGCAATTAAGTAGAACATAAGATCGCATCAAGGTATCGACTTCGACACTTTTTGTCAGAAAACGAATCAAAACAAATTCTTGAATATTATTTATATAATACCATGCCATATGCGCATCAGACTTAAATATTACACTGTAGCGAGCTCGAAAAATAAACTGAAGTTGTTAATCCGCATAATAAAACTTCTTGCTTTACGCCGTCTCGTGGGATTGGAATATTACTGGCATTACGACAGGCTGCTTGTAATTCATATTTTCTTACAGCTCCGTTCGAAAGCTCTTATTACTGCTGATGGAAGTTAGCAATACGTATCCTTTCCTATCCAGAGTCTTCAAGGCTTCCTATAACCTTGAAAATTCTGAAATGTTATTCCATCACTTTGTTTGTAGTTCTCGTTCGGAACTGGTTGGACTGGATCTGATAGCCGCTGAAGTCTGTGGAAATTTCTTCTACCTGTACTTTTCTACCCAAGATGGCTGAAAATTTTATCCTTGTACATTACTTGTCCGTTAATTCCGATTTGACATAATAATGTAATACAATCGTGTTATATTACTTTTTCCCTCTAAATATTACTGAAGTACAGCTGGTGCACATTACGAACTGATCACTCCTTATCGGAAGAGAAAAGTAGTGTCAAGGTCAACCGCAATTTTCTCTCTGAACTTATTTTAACGATAGCACGCATTGTTGTTACAGGGTGGTAGGCATTACGTACTTATCGATATGTTGTAATCGTATCTCAGGTGGACGAGCTGGGGGTTGGTTGGGGCTATTAATACCGTAAATAGTAGATTCTGTCAGACATGTTAATTGATGGGAAAATCATATGATTAAATGCTCAAGAAATACATTAAGGGGAGGTGACTATCTTTGGCCGTAAAAAGCATGTTCTTTGAGAATTTTTTTTCTAGGGATGTGTTATAGATATCAGTGTCAAATTTGGTCAAAATGTTTATTGATATTTCCTCTACAAACTGGAATTTTTTCGACCGGAAATGTTGAAGAGCAAAGGCGGAAGTGCCGTTGGAAGGAAACAAAATTTCAATGTAGACCTCCACGCGCGGTATGTCACAGGTCAGCCGGCTCGTCTGAAATCAAAATTGAGTTGACATTAACGAAGTATATAAGATTCTATAGGAGTTGTACCTCGATTAAGCTATTTGGACCATAGGAAACAAAATGGCGGCCACTTGAAAAAAATGGTTTTTTTCCATAGATTATTCGACTTCGTCGGCCAAGTAAAAAATTTATATTTGATGGATCGGAATAAAAGTGGTTCAACTCCTAGACAATTTAGTTAGCTTCGTCGGAAACAAAGCATCATGCCAATCGGTTCAGTAGATTTGAAGTTACCATACCGCGCGATAAAAAAATGTCATTTTGAGAAAAATGGGTTTGAAGTTTTGACTACATATAAATGCAATATTATGCAACTTACGTTCAATCTGCTATTCCGGGCCCATAAACTAGTCCTTCCTCTTCCTCATAGAGGGCGTTCTGCTCAATCTAGGCCATCCTGCTCTGCTCCAGAGCGGCTCGTACAGCCGGTGACAAGCGGTTTTCGGCCGCTTGGATCCGGTGGTCGCCCGAATGCTTGGCGAACTGCATCGAATAGACTCCCAGGGTGACGTCCATCGTTGTCATGGTCTTCAGAATTGCTGAATACCCTTCGTTGAAGCTGCTCACTGCCAGGAAAGTCACAATCTCCACGGTCTTTGCACCAGAATGCAAATGCTTGGGGGCTAAATTCCAAACAAACGCGTTCAAACTTTCATTTGAATTTTTTGCGTTTCCTCGCAAGCACCGATACAGTAACTCGTCCGCCGAAAGAAAAAAACTGGTGGGTGAAAAAGGCCGATTTCAGGCAGATGCATTTTTTTGTTCAACCGCGAATAACAAACATTTCCGTCCCGTATTCGGTAAAACCGTTTCAGGGGTGGATTCTTAACACTTTTATGGATCCAAAAATTCAATTTTTAAAAAATCGAGTTTTTGAACCAAAGATAGAAAACCTCCAGTTAATTATTGTCTATCAGTCAACCCTGCGATATATGTGCTGGTAACACGAAAAAGGGTGCAATGGTGGAAACTGTACATAGCATAGATCTGTCTCTGACTATTAAAGATACACCAATAACAATTATAGTTAAAATACACGTATGCGTGACAAGATATAGATCACATAGAGTTTAAGAATAAGATATTGTTATTCATAATTCTCGTTTTAATGAATTATTCTACAAAAAGAATTCAGTAACGTGTTGTTGTTAATAATGCTAATTTTAAAAGTAGTATTCAGTTTCTGAAATATGGCATCTGAGAAGTGGTTGTTATCAAGTGAAAGTGCCAATGTTTAAAAACTGTTAATGAATACAACATCAATGAGCCACTCACACAAATGTTTAGAATAATTACAACGATAACGCATGCTGAAAACAATATTTAACACAAGTTTTCGAAAGATTCTGTAGTCATTGTTCCGACTTTAGCAGAGTGCAAACTTTCAATCTTGAAAAGTAAGCAAGAACAGAGTCAGGCTTACCTTACTCCAGAATTATCATATTTTACCGAATGAGTGCTTTTGAGTGCCTCAGAGATGGACCTACTCACTTGTTCCGCCATACCAGCAGTAGTTCCACGTCGGTACGGCGCACTGCAATCCGCCTCATTCCGCTAGCAGCCCACGATTCATCATCTATACTCTTACACCGCCTCTGTTGAAGGGATCACTATTGTGCTGGGACTTGGTTATTCGCCGTTCCTGTTACACAACTATCGACAGCGTTCTCCACTTGCCGTCCAATCATTATTTGATTTTTCTTTTTTTTTCGCCCAGTCCTCTGACTAACGTGCCGCAACCGGCCACGATTTCCTATCCTCTGCCCAGTTCTTCGCCTCAGAGTAATATCTACTCCCAGTCTCCCACACTGTTTGTCGTATGCATTCCAGTCTCTGTTGTCCTCTACAGTTTTTGCCCTCTACGGGTGCTTTTAGCATCATCGTAGTTATTCCCTCAAGTCTCAACACTCTTCCTATCATGCTACCCTTTTTGTAGTCAATGTTATCCATATATGCCTTTCTTCGCCTATTCTGCGGAGAACCTTATCATTTTTATAGATTTTCTGTGATTTTATAACACTACCGGCTACTACTATAATAACAGTACGCCGATAATATTATTCCTATGAAAATAATTAAAAATGGCGGTGACTGTGTGCTAATGAATAAAGGTATCAGGCTGTGTTTCGTTAACCGAATGATTGCGTTCAGTACCGAGAAGTAGCTGAACTAAGCAGATCGAACCAAGGTAATATTAGTTATAAAGTAAACTGTAACTACGTAAAAGACAATAAGGCAGAGTGGTACCAAGTGTTTATAGTGTTCATTAAGAAAATTAACTGTTGTGTATGTCTTTACTTGGTACTAACCTCTATTTAATCAATAGAATACGGTACCGAAGTACAGGCTAGCAAGCCTTGGAACTGAAGTTTGCCATAATCAAGACATGTGGAATCTTAAAACGTTTTAGCAACAAAGAGCTCTTACTATCTGTACATAAATTACATGAAATCCCTTACTGATAGGAGAGCATTATTAATTTGGCCATGAGGAGCTTTTATCAGTCTAATTATTGGAAAAAATTGACATTGAAATGATTTCAGATAGTTATATTAACTGATCTGACTACCATTCGTTTGCTTAGAGAGCATTTACTTCTTTACAGTAAAGAGTACATATGATATAGGAAGTCCCTGAATCTGTTATAACATGAGCAGTTGTAGCCAGTTAATATTTAAAGAATACGAAAGCTATTAAAATTATTGCTGCACTTTATAAGAACTTTCAATATAATAATGTTTGTAATACTGTCTCAACCTTCGGCATGGGGACACAGAAACTATTCTAACGTTTGACTGAGATCATAACGAAACACATTTAGTAATACACAATAAGGAAACACTTTTAAACATAACTACACGAATATAAACACATTAATAATTTTATGAAGCAAGTATTCATTAAGCTGGCTCTCAAAATGCAATGGTCAATTGCAGCTTATTATGATCACTGTTCTATTCAGTTACTTTTCATACTTGTCACAGATTTCAATAATAATGGCTTTTAAGTAAACCAATTAGTTCTTTTCTTTGCATTTACACTTATACCAAATTTTAGCTCTTCACTTATCAAAATTTACGTGGAGCATTTCAGAAACAAGACTAACTGAACACTAAAGTAAATTACTACTCAATAAAAGTTAATGATACCTATTAAAGCAGATCTGTTAAATAGGACACTCGGATGTATTGCATCACTAGGAATTGGATTCCGTCTTGGCAAGATGACTAAGGATCAATATAAGGTTCTCAACACAAAGTTAAACAGAACACAGTTATTATTAGCATATAAAGCAAATAACCATTCCATTAAAGATTACAGTACTCAGTTTATGACTTGAGACAAATCTGGTGGCTGTTATCTTCTGAGACTAAGATCAAGACGGCAAACGTACTGATGGTTCTTGATGTATAGAAGGCTCTGAAATTTATCTTCTTGGCATCGAGTTTTGTGATTCATAGCCAACTAATAAGCGCCATGGATGATTAGCCGGTAATGTTTTACATCCGAGGCATGTTCAATATAGCTGCTTCCTTGCCTCATCCAGCACACTCGATATGAAGTCTGCATGCTAACCACAGACTATCCTGTGCCACAAAGATTGCTTACTGGTCTACCACCAAATCCACCTTTTTTAAGCTCGCCAAACGGGCTTCGTTATGGAGGGACTTCCCTCCATGTTTTACACCGGTACAAATCTGTTTTTCCCTATGCATTAACCAGTTCTACAGATACTGTTTTAACATTTCAATACTTTGGCAGGAAATTGCTTTTTGAATTACATACATACATTAACTACAGTGGTCTAAAGTGACATGAAATGTAAGCAAGACATTTACATAGATGCTAAACCAAAGAAAATGGTGACACAGATGCCATGTTAAACATAAGCAGACAATAAGCTACTTGAGACAGGTAGGGGTGATATATATAGGTAGGTGTTAGATTACCCTACTTAGACTGGTTCCTTTGACAGAGAAAAGGACACTGCTGGTATCTTTCCTCATCCTCATACTACCCGTGCTTGCGCTCAGTGTAACGAACTCGTCGTTGACGAGACGTGAAACTCTAATCTTACTTCTTAATTCCAGTGTTTTTGTCGATCGATTAGTTACATTAAGTGTTTTCATTCGACGTGTATTTGCAGGCAATGTATATGTTGTTTTGGACTTTTCATTAATTGAATTAAATCTCGGCAGAGATTTTGATAAAGTTTCTCCTCTGGCACCTAATTCTTTGGAAAATTTTAAAAGCTCTTTAGGGCTGATCTTAAATAAAGACGTTTCCTTCGGATATTGACTTTTGATGCTGCATGAGAGAATGTCAGAGAAACTGAAGGCATAGCTACAAACCAGCAACACAAATATTCGAATCCATACACATTGCGCAACATATCACCGGCATTAAACGAGCCCTAGTTGAAAGCTAGAGAAAGCCTCTTGGCCTCAAGAAATGAGTATCTGCAGAACTGACAGTAACCTTTGGAACTGCTAGCGGTGGTCGATGATTGCGTCTGGTGCACGTGGAAGTCCTTCAACAGGCTAAAAATAGGCGTAGGCAAGTCGAAGGACAAATCGGAATGTGCTAACTTCACTTCACTATGTAGATAAGAAGAAACTGAAAATTTTGTGTCCTTGACCATTCTGTTTCGTGTAGCACAGTGAGAAGGAATTAATTGTAGCTAAAGACGGTGCAGTAGAAATTGCCTTATTGTGGGCGATTACAGTTTGACATTCCTTGCTTGAATTACGTAATTCAGTAACTGATTTTCTATGTTCTCATACTACCAATTGGAGAAAAACTGCATGAATCTATCCCTGAGAGGGTAGGAACAGAAAAAGGTCATATGAACATATGGCTGGGATTGTGTTCAAAGAGAGTTACTTTCATTTCAAAGAGGAGATAAAAGACTGTAATAAACTAATCTGTTTATATACTTCAAAGATAAAATTGTACGTTATTTTCGTATTACCCTATATCCATCGTTGCTATGACTTTCGTTTTTCAATTTTGAAAAATAACTGGGGCCCTTATAGCTTCCTGAGCATCGTCTTTCTTCTTCCGTCCGCTTCACACAACGAGGCATTTTCTTACTACTTACGCTTTACAAATAATAATAATAATAATAATAGCAATAGTAGTGCCCAAATGCATTTGACTGTTTATTTTGAGGTAGTTCACTAAAGAACCTGTTGCTAATGACATGTCTAGAATTTGTGTGTGTTTTAGTTCTTCATTACGTTGGGAAGCGATTGCTTTGGCGATGTTATGATTTGCGCGCCTCTGCAATGTGCAGATTTTCATTGCATATAAGTAAAACCTTGCAGTCTAAATTTCTTGAAAGCCGAGCCGGCCGCTGTGGCCGAGCGGTTCTAGGTGCTTCAGTCTGGAACCGCGCGACCGCTACGGTCGCAGGTTCGAATCCTGCTTCGGACATGGATGTGTGTGATGTCCTTAGATTAGTTAGGTTTAAGTAGTTCTAAGTTTTAAGAGACTGATGACCTCAGATGATAAGTCCCATAGTGCTCAGAGCCATTTGAACCGTTTGAACGAAATCCGATCGATGTTTTTACTTTGAGTAATGCAAAACACTTTATCGCATTATACTTCATACTATCGTAGTCTGCTTCAGTTAAAAAAAATTGGTCTGATTTCACTGAAGAGACATACGACATCCAGAACGACGCAGGCTGGCTAACTCGGCGCACGCCTCACAATTGGACCTGAGATTCAACCTTTGGCAGAAACAGCTGGTCACCTCTAAAGACCGGGATTCGATAGGTCCAACATTAGCCAACCTATTAAACTAAATTTCGTAATTCCCAAATTTCTTTTTTGTATTATGGCCACTTTTTTTGTCATTCTGACCGAAGTGCGCAGTCATCTTGCTTATCTGCTCCCCAACAAAGACTCTTAACCTGATCTCTAAGGATCTGGTAATGAAGAGTTTTATCTCTACCGACAACAGGTGTATTTGATTAAAACTGAACTTCGTGTGACATACCTTTCTTTGTCTTGCTCCTGCTGCGGTCCCTGTGATGTACCCCGACTCTGAACAAAATCTTTTCGGAGTAATGAAGTACATACATTTCGTTTCAGTCAAATTTCTTCCTTTATTTTGAATGAGATACATTACAAGACCTTAGAAAGGACAGGGTTGAATCATTGTCAGTAACATGAGAATACACGAGGCAGGCGGGAATGTTCTGTCTGTACTAGTGCTTTAGCTCCATCTCAAGAGGGCAGTAATGTTGTCCACGACGCCGACGCGCTGACGTATCAGAACGAGGGGATGAAGCGTTTGCTGCCTGCTACACTGAGTATAACGCAACAATTCTTGCGTTTGGCGGGCAGAATGTGGCAGAGGTTCTGCAAGAACACGAACCGGCAGTCAAGACATCGCTTCGCTTGTTTTCAGTTTTGCATTGCCCTTCCATGTGCTGTGAAATCCATAGACGTAATTCCATTAGTGTCTCAAAAATAATATTCTTTCTGGCTGATAATGTTTGACGTGCTTCTTTTGGCTTTTTGGGTGAGGCGGTACGGCGACACACCACTGACTGTTGTTTTGACTCCGCGTCAGCATAGGACACCTGTGCACCGCCACAGTTCGCCGTTCTGTTCTATAGGCCTTCGTCTTCCTCAACGTAACGAAAGGGAAAGTCCAGAGAAACAATTGAGTTTTGAGGTTCTTAGAAACGAACTTTGGAACCTAACGATCACAAAGTTGTGGTAGCATAGTTGAATTGTCAGGATCTCACGCAAAACTCGCCGAGAAGTCTGCGGGAAATCGTGCGATAGTTGACATATTGCAAAACACCTGTTTTCACGATTTTTCAGCACTTACACCCTCCGGTCTGTGTAACAAATCCATCAGGAACATTTCAAACCTTCTGAAGCTGCCTAGGTCGACTACTGACGTGACTATGTGGTGGAAAAGGAAGAGACAACCGTAGCTAAATCAAGACCAGGCAGAGCTCAAGACAGGGACCGTCGAGAGTTGCGGGTCATGGTTGTACAAAATCGCATGAAATCAGAGGAGGGAATCGCCTGTGAGTTCCTAAGTGCTGCCGTCAGTCCACTTAAAACAGCGACTGTGCGTAGGGAGTTAAGAACATTGGAGTGCAATGATCGAGCAGCTCCTCGTAGGCGTCACATACCTGTAGTCGATATTAACTGACACTTGAGGAGATGTGAAGGGCGACGCCACTGGACAGTGGATGACTGGAAACGAGCAGTTTGGAATGACGGACCCAGTGGTGATCAGATGGAAAGGTTTGAGTTTGGCGAATGCCTCGAGTGCCAACAGTGAAGTACAGAGTAGTGGTTTTACGGTATGAGGGAGCTTCTTGTGGTTAGAGTATGATCCCCTTATTGTGCTTAAGAAAACGCTAAATGCAGAAGGATACGAACACATTTTACTGCAGTGCGTACTGCGTACAGTAGATGAACACTTTGGAGACGATGACTTTGCATCGGCATAACAATGAACGTTCTCACAAGGCAGCATCTGTGAGAAAGTGGTTTGTGGACAATAACATTCCTGAAATAGACTGATCAGTCCCGACGTGCAGCTAATGGAACACCGCTGAGATGAGTTAGAACGTCGACTTTGCTTCAACCACCAGTGTCGAACATCACTATCATCTCTGGTTTCGGCTCTTGAGCAAAAATGTAATTTCATCTCTCCACAAACATTCAGACATTTCACTAACAGAGTAATAGGTGCCTGTAAACTTTTGATCACATAGTGCATCTGTAGTAGTTAGCGGCTGAGTACAGGCGGACTTCGACTTCGTCATCTACATGAACATTCATACTTTACTTCTCTTTAAACCACGGACATTGACACATAACAACATCACCTATCCCTTTCATTTCGTATTGAGCACAAATTTCGCGATGAATGACAGTAGGTTTGAGATTTTTTGCCGTTGAAAACACAATTACAAAACAGATTGCACTTTTGGCGGGATTTTCAGTTGCAACGCTCATTTTCAAGTCTATGGTAGACGAACAAGAAGTAATGTGGCTTTTCCTCTTTTGCAGCCCTAATTCAAACTCAACCACGCCGTTTTATTGGCTAACAATACCAACTCCTGACTACCAACCCATTCTGCAAAAACCTCGCACATCAACAGCACTTCCCATTTTCGTAATATTTTCGGTACAAGTTTTAGTGGCATATATATAGTCAGAGATTCGTATTATTTACCAATCAACAGATTGTAAGAATACTTAGAAAGCGTATTTTCTGTGCAAACATACACTTTTTGAGATGGTACAATATGCGTTGACATGAACAAACTAAAATTAGGTTAAGTTAGAATGTCAGTGGTATTTGTTGCGGGATTCTAGTGCGAGTCGTTTACGAGATACCGTATTTTCAAAAGTTCCCACGCTGACATTTGTGCAGTACTTGTGACAGCACACATTAAAGAACAGCACAAGTGCATAGACTCGTTATGTGGATTTTGACCAATAGCGCGACAGTTGACCATCACAGATTGTGTTCAAAACGAGAGAGTTATGTAGCCCAATAGCGTGTCTGCACAATACCGAGGGAGACGAAGACCATTTATAGTTGAGTCCTAAGTTTTTAAGCGTTGGTTCTACGACCAATTTGGTGGTTGTGTAACACGACAGGTGCAATTCACTTAATGGTTCTTGTATCATTTCAGTTACATTTTGTTATGCGATTCTCACATTAAGGGAGCAAAATTCCGGTAGACTGTGAATTTACTGTCCCGTTCCGGCAGAAAAGCTTTCATAAAACCTCAAGACATTTGGTTGGCAACGGCGTGGGACGTCCCAGAAGACAAGTAATTTTCTGGCGTAAATCAATATGTGTCACCATATAAGCATTGGTAAGCCTTAAGTGACCAAAAAAGAAATATTGTGGTAAGGACTGTGGGACCAAACTGCTGAGGTCATCGGTCCCTAGCGCACTACTTAATCTAACTTAAACTAATTTACGCTAAGAACAACACACACACCCATGCCCGAGGGAGGACTCGAACCTCCGACTGGGAGAGCCGCGCGAACTGTGGCAAGGTGCCCTAGACCGCACGGCTACCCCGCGGGGCATAAGTGTCCACTTGAGCTCTGACAAGTAATTATTATCTATCATGGATGTGAAACAGAGCACCGCCTTTTGCTTCCCCTGAAACCTGAGAAAATACTTACCATCTTCACAAAATTCTGACTGTCCAATCCAATGTGTTGGCTACTAGATACTAAGAGTGCTGTGCCCAGCAATAGAGAAAGACTGCTCTGACTCGTTACCAACGTGATAAATAGTAAAACGTATATTTGTGCGCCGTGAGAGAGAAATTTAGCACTATTCCCTTCAGCTTTAAGCTACAAGGCACATTCACGTTTCTTCACATTTGGAAGAAGCATTCTGTCGCCCCTCGAAAGCAGTTTTGACGATGTTTCAGTTCATTATGAAGAATATGGCATCTCTCCTTGACTGGAACCCACTCTCTGTAACTTGAAATTGCAGGTGTTCCTTACGCAGCGTCCCAGACTGCACGATGTGTTAGTTATATCCAGAGTCCGTATTTTGAGCAGCTCGTATTTAGCTTATTCATTTGTGCACCTAGAATGCACAGTTCTTTCTACATCTACATCAGTACTCCGCAAGCCACCTGACGGTGTGTGGCGGAAGGTACTTCTGGTACCAGTAATTCGACCCCTATTCCCTGTTCCACTCGCTAATGGTGCGTGGGAAGAATGATTGTCGGTAAGTCTCTATTGTAGGTCTGATTTCTCGAATTTTTTCATTGTTATTTGGCGAGGTATGTGTGAAGCAAATAATCACTGGAGTTTTTTGAGCATCTCTGAAACTCTCGCGCCGACTAAACGATCTCGTGACCTTCTGTACCTCTTATATCGGTCACATTTGGTAAGAGTACCGCATTGATGAACAATACTCAAGAATCGATCCCACATGGTAAAGATCCAAGATTGATGAACACTTGTAAGCCACTTCTTTCGTGGTTGGGTTACATTTCCTTAAGATTCTTCGTATGAATCAAAGTCTGGCATCTGCTTGTCCTACTATTTTTTTCTGCGGTCATTCCTCTTAAAGTTGCTCTGGATAGTTACTCCTATATATTTTACGATAGATGCCGGTTTCAGCAATTTGTCATCAATAGTGCAGTACAGTACTGGATTTCTTTTCCTGTGTGTGCAATATGTTACATTTACTTATGTTCAGGGTCCCTGCCAGTCCCTGCAACATTCATCAACCCTCTATATGTCATTTTGCAAAACATTGTTGTCTTCTGGCGTTGTTACTTTCTTACACACTACGGCACCGCCTGCGAACAAAGAGGTTTCGTCGCTGTCTACTCGATCATTTATATACACTATTGTAAATAGCGACGGTCCCATCACACTCCCTCGGGGTATTCCGAAAATTACCTTTGTATCTGTCCGTTTTGTTCCGTTAAGAGCGACATATTGAGTTCTATCTGCAAGGAACTCTCGAATCCAGTTGCAAATCAGATCAGATACTCGGTAAGCCTGTGTTTTTTCTCACTAAACAGCGGTGTCGGTCGGTGTCAAATGCCTTCATACAGTCAAGGAACACGACATCAACCTGAGCTTCGTTGTCTACAGCGTTATGAATCTCATGGGGGAGCAGAGCGAGCTGAGTTTCGCGAAGTCTCTGTTTGCGGAATTCACATTGATTTTTACAAAGGAAATTTTCGTTCTCTGAAATCGTAATAATTCTTGAACATAAGACAGTTTCGATAATTCTCTAACAGACTGACGTCAACGGTATAGACTTGTAATTGTGCGCATCTTTCCTACGACCCTTCTTGAAAGCGGGAATGTCCTGTCCTATTTTTCCAGCCGCTGGGTACCCTTCGTTGGTCCAGCGAACTAGGATCAACTCCTGCTTGAAGGGGAGCAAGTTGCTTCGCACAGGTATGTCATCTGGTCCCGATGCCTTTCCACTACTAACCGATTGTAGTTACTTTTCTGTTCCGAGGTAGTTTATCTCAATATATACCATTTTGACTTTGGTAGGATGATTGAAAGGAGAGAACAAATTACGGTTATCCGCAGTGAAACCATTTCGAATATCGAATTCAGTATTTCGGTCTTCTCTCGGATGTCTTCCGTTTCTGTATGGTCGATGAGTGACTGAATAGATGATTGCGAACCGCTTACCGATTTTATGTGAGACCGAAACTTGCTAGGGCTTTTAGTTAGAAGGCTAAAAAAAATTTACTTTAAGAGTCAGTGCTATCTTTACACTCATTTTTGCTTCGCTCAGCTTTCGTTTGTCAGTTAGGTTTTGACTTATCTTGAATGTGTGACGAAGCTCTCTTTGTTTACGTAGCAGTTTTCTAAGGCGGTCATTAAACTGAGGTGGATATTCCCAACCCATTTATACCTTGCTCGGAACATACTTGTCTAAGGCATACTGAATGATGCTTTTGAATATCTTTGTGTCAGTATTTCTCTCTTTAATTTAAAAACGCGGGTTGGCCAGAAGAGGAACTATTATTTTTTTTCCTTCAGTCTTCCAAATAATTTCAGTCAAAGTCCCATCAGATTTAACTCCAGTTGCCATGATAGTTTTCGGTGTTCTAATAGTAACATTTCAGTAATGTCGATATGATATCATTAGCATAACTATGATTCATGTTATGTCGCGCATTTTTCGTATATTGCATTTCGTAGGGCGCTTTTTGTCAGCGTCAAAGCAGACGGGTGGTATCGGCTGGTTCAGTATTTCCGCAGTATGTTATATGATAGACATGTGGCCGCACGTGTCACAATATCGGCTTCCACTGTCCAGAAACTTCAGATGCTTACGATGGACACATGAACGGCATCACTGGCGTGTTGAGTGTCACAGTGCAATGTGATCAGATTATTCCCGCTTCAGCCTGTCCTCCTCAAATGGTCCACACGGTCTGACAACCGCTCCTGTGCGCAGTCACACTCTACATAAATGTAGCCGGTTCAAACCCTGAAGGAACTTTTAATCATCAATATTTGCTCTGTAAGTGGAAGTGAAGTTCTGGCGTACCGTTAGCAATCACAAAACTTTTCACTAGTGCTCTCAATTTAATTTAAAACCTCTTCGTATTGTCTCGCAGAGAAAGAGCGTGTTACACAGTCGCTGCTTTTCCGTCCAACAGCCAGGGACTCTTAAGTTCGGAGGCCCGCTTGGTGTTACTGGAGTGGATCAGACTAGGCGCCGGCACCAGGCTTCACTTCATACATCCTCTGGCCGCCGACACCGAAAATATGACTAAATGCTTCGCTCTCATCAAAGTCACCTACACTGGATAGATGCACTTCGGACACTTCGCAGAGGGAAGGTGCCGTTGTGCGTGAGGAAATAAAGTCTTTCTAATAATCCAGCTGAATAGCTCACCAGTGGATCTCTCAACCAAGAATGCCGCAAGACTTCTGTTTACTTACGTATAAAATGCTATTCGGTAACGGCCATGTGGCAGCCTGCAGACTTGTACAGTACAGCTGATTATCAGTAAACATGCTGGTCTGAGACACTACTGGACACAAAACATGAGCTCTACTCTTGGTGCAAATGCCGGGATGGTTCCTCTGAAAGGGCACGGCCGACTTCATTCCCCATCCTTCCCTAATCCGATGAGACCGATGACCTCGCTGTCTGGTCTCCTTCCCCAAACAACCCAAGCCATTTTTGAACCTCTACTCTTGGTACTGAGTGTAGTGTGAACACAGCCGCTGTTTGTGGATGCTGTAGAGAGTGAGGTACTACTCGTTCTGTTGGCGCTAAGTCGTAGTCATCCTGTTACTCGGGGAAATGAACATTGAGAGCAGGTGAGAGAAAAATGCTTTTCTTTCCTAAGAGGGTTCTAAGGAAGGTTATTCGCCATTGCTATACTTTCATCTTTTACGAAGTGTCAGGTGTGTATCTAGATACATCGTTTGGACGACTGTGATGCTTACTTGTTCATTGCTGTTTTGTTTTCGTTTTGTTACGAGTGAAAGGGGATATCAGTGTTGGAGCTTAGACCACTACTCTAGAAAATGACAGACCTCCATCAACAGTGTTACAGACCCTAATTCCTTGAGACAGCGCGGAATGATATTAAATTTAGCACATATCTAGTGGTAAGGAACTTTATGCTACCCCCACCGAGTTCAGCCACATGAATATGTCTTGGTTTTTCAAATTGCGCTAAAGTTGGTACTGTAAGTAGGCTGTTTAGGTTTTTATGTTGGTGACGCCATGTAGCGCTCTGTATTAAAATCGCTGACTGCGCTGTGTGCAGTCTGTGGCTGGTTGGATTCATTGTTGGAATATTCGCTTGTGTAGTGTCGGGCAGTTGGATGTGAACAGCGCGTAGCATTGGGCAGTTGGAGCCATTGGAGGTGAGCCGCCAGCAGTGGTGGATGTGGGAAGAGAGACGCCAGAGTTTTGAGATGTTAATATGAGCGGACGATGTGGACGTGCGTCCGCCAGAAAAAGGAAATTTGTCGAAACAGATGTCAAGAATTTATACATATATTATGACTTTTGGACACTATTAAGGTAAATACATTGTTCTCTATCAAAATTTTTCATTTGCTAACTATATGCCTATCAGTAATTAGTGCCTTCAGTGGTTAGAATCTTTTATTTAGGTGGCAGTATTGGCGCTCGCTGTATTGCAGTAATTCGAGTAACGAAGATTTTTGTGAGGTAAGTGATTCATGATTCATGAAGGGTATAGGTTATTGTTAGTCAGGGCTATTCTTTTGTAGTGATTTAAAGTCAGATTGCGTTGCGCTAAAATATTGTGTGTCAATTTAGAAATGATCAGAATAAGTAAAGAGAAAATTGTCTGGATACGTTCAGTTTTACTCAGCTGTTTCAGTATCAAATAACTTAGAAGTTTACCAGCACAGTCTTGAAGTTACAGTATAGATTCCATTACAACGCTAGAATGTAAATTTAATGTGAATGATGACTCACGTGGCTTCGAAAGTGCGTCAAACTCACTATCACAATATTTATCTCGTCGCTGTAATCTCAACTCTTAGTGACCTCCACAACCGATTCATTACGTTGATAGAATATTATATGAAAGGTTCGAAAATAAGGGTACTGACATTCTGCTAGTAAAATATATGTTTGAATCAAATGACACAAATTAATCATATGAACCAACATAAATAAAATATTCAGAACACCGTATGTCAATGGTTATAAAAAATAGCGGAATTATAATATTTAGAGAATAAATTAAAGTGCAGTGCTGTTGTAACAACTAACCACAAATTCGGTCATAGACTCGAATGCTGAGAAGTTGATTTTCTATAGCCGTGAAATGGTGACTATATCCAGATGCCACTCTGGATTATTTCAACGAAAAAGGCGATGCTGGAAGTCTCCTTGAAGCATTGTGGACATTTATCTGAAGACTGTCTCTGAAGACAAATTCTGCCACTGTGATCAACTGTCATAGCAGCTATGTGGGAAAGTCTCGTTCTGCCAATAGCTGATTTCTTCTTTACTGCCAATAGCTGATTTCTTCTTAATATTGTAAAACGTTTCGTCTTTTTTTCCCCGGATTTTTATTCTCATAAGATTTTATTTAACGTACCGAAACTTCCGGAAATTATAATGCAAAACCATCGAGAACAAATGAAAAAAAAAAGCTCAGAAGAATGATACGAAGAATAAAATTTCTGATGCAATAAATAAAATTATTCCTTTTATGTTCTGCTTGCACTATCACCTGTCGTTGGAACTCGAGCTGAACGGATCCAAGTATATATCAATATTTGTGTGACAACGCTTATTTAACCCTATCAGTTGTGTCGGCTTCGTTATTAATTCAAGCCATTATCTTCCCTTTTAGGCATTTATGCTGTTTTCTTCACATGTTGCAGGCAAAACAAGCGAGGTTGGTGGCTGATTGTTCGGACACGAACGATCGGATGTAATTAGTGTCGTTTCTTTAATTAATTTTCAGTTAAGTGACCGAACCCCCTGAGATGTTTATTTCGATCATTTCTTGACTGTTTGTAGCATTTTGCATTTAAAGCTGCGCGGATCTGATCGGATTGCGTTTTCGAATTATGACGTCTTCCAGCTTATTCAATGGCCTGATGCCTCGCCCATCTGCAGATAAAAATAAAGATGGCTGTGTTCAGTAAGGTGAACTGTTGTGGTAAAGCAGGAAATTTTCTTGTCACGCACTGCATTGTGCTGTCCATCCTCAATGAACGTTCCCTCCATATCGCGGCGGTTCCATTGTTCTGAAGTGCCCCATTTGTAAACTGTTAAATTCTTGGCCCTACTTTGAGTAATGCCTCGTCTGGCTCTCAACAAAAGACTGGAGGTGAAAATGTTTCAGCCAAGTAAATAGAAAATGGTTTGTCGTAGGGTCCATGTAAGAAATTATCTAGATATTTCAAATTTTGAAACTAGTTAGTTAAACGGATAATTGTGCTAACAAGAAAAGAGATTATAAATTTTAGACGCTGTATACTTTGTTTTCCAAGTGGATTACTGGAACGTTAAAAATGAAACAAGAAACAGTTCTTCCTTTTGGTACAATACAAATATTCACACACCTTTGCACCCCACCAACACTGCTAATCAAGGCCATAATATCTGCAGCAGGAAGGGATCAGGTACATTTGATGTCTTCGTAGCCCCTCCACTTCTCGAAAAATCCGCAATACGTCAGTCTTTCGTGTGGAGTTGTAAAAAAAAAGTTACCGATAGTTTTCCGTGCACATAAGTATTTCGAGAGCTGTAGAGACCTTCTCATTGCCTACGAATATGGCATCACAGTCACGTCCTCACGCGGGCAGTGTGCTCTCGAAGGTCAAGTGAGAAACGAGCTAGCATAGCCTTTCACAAGTCATAATTGTGAAATGTGGGTCAAAGAAACAGAAGATAATAGCTAGTTACAAGATAAAACAGGATGGGAGCAAAAGTGGGCGAGCGCGAAAAAGCCGGCACACTTATCAGAGCAGTGTTAGTGAGGCGATGTGGCGGCGGCGTCGCGCTGACCGCTGCGGCGGGGTTCGGCGGCCTCGCAGGCGGAGCCCGGCGCTGTGGCCCGCGACCGGAAGCTGGCCGCCGCCTGGAAAGCGTGCCCGCGCCGCAGCCCGTGTCAAGGCCCCCGGTCCCTCTCCCAGCAACCTGCCTCAACACTGAACTTTCTCTCGCGAATACCGGCCGCCGCCGGGAAAGTTCTGTTGATCACACGGGTTACCAGCAGTGAATTGCACGAATTCGTGGCCTTCACTACAGTGTGTTGCGATGGTAAGGACAAGAGGCGCGGGATAGCCGCACCGAGCGAGGTGGCGCAGTGGTTAGCACACTGGACTCGTATTCGGGAGGACGACGGTTCAATCCCGTCTCCAGCCATCCTGATTTAGGTTTTCCGTGATTTCCCTAAATCGTTTCAGGCAAATGCCGGGATGGTTCCTTTGAAAGGGCACGGCCGATTTCCTTCCCGAT